>NC_141691.1:110159339-110759339 GCF_964263255.1 Lissotriton vulgaris | reverse complement strand
CCTGGCCTGGGACAGCTCAGACACACCAGACAGATGGGTGGGGTATCGCGCTATTCTATGAACGGACAACACAGTGGGTAAACGAACACTATCATATGCTTCTCAGCCACTCTCCAGTTGTTATGGTAGTAGAGGGAGCCATTCGTCTGGCAAACAGACTGGTCACTTAATTCAAGTTCACCCAAGCATTCATCAGCTGGAATGAGAAAGGTCTCTGGGTGCTAATATACTGGCGTCCTATGAGATGAAGGAAAGATGACAGGAAAGTGTTTTAGAAGAAAGATTGATAATTTCGTCCACTTGCAATCTTCCATTATCCCATACTTGGGTGAAAGGGGCTGCTGGGCAGAAATATTTTAAAGACACTCAGGCAATCACGTAAACAGTGCAAGATGGTGAACCCTGGATCCAGTTCAGACAAACACATGAAACATAAAAAACAGATTTCAGCAGCCCTGAGCGCAGTGCTGTCAGAGTGTCTGTGTACTGTAATTATGTGCAGTGATTTTACACTAATTCCAGAAGAGTAGCAGGGGAAATGATAACAATTTTATTGTTATGTCAAAGAACATCAGGACGCAAAGGTGGAATTTTGCAATACAGGGCGAATCTTTAAGAAGTCAGCCAGTCAGTCCATAATAAATGGACATTGATATAAAAGGATGTGTGATATGGTGGTAATAAATATTAGAAGGCAGCTTATTATATTGTCAGATAGTCAGCAGCCTCAAATGTCAGTCATGTAGTGTCGCAATACCCAAGAAGAAATCATTTCTGGCAGATGCTAACAGTACTCCCCAACCCTAGCTATACTTTGCCACAATATATGAGAGGCATATAACAATCACAAATAGAAAAATGCAAGGAACCCTACAATAACAAACAACAAGACAACTGAAACTCCCTAGGCACAGCTGGTGACCACCTCTGGCGTCCAGTAGGAGGCAGCATCCCACTGGGTACCCGGGTCCAGAGGTGCTGAGGTGAGTTAGCTGGACTCAGACCTGAGTTCATTGACCCTAAAAACTGGCACCCTGAGAAACTGTTGCAACCACAAGAGGAGCCGCCCAACAGGCCACAGCCTCCACGATATCGTTCCAGCACAATTAGGATGTGCAATAACAGGGGAGCAAAACTTCCAAAGCTGGCCTGGGATGTGTCAGTGTCATCGCTTAAGGAGAAGAACTTATCCCCATCTGGGGACAGTGGGGCGGCATCAACCCAGGACATTATGTGCCGGATTGCATACAGTAACATTTCAGATATTAGGGCCCAAGCTTTTCTTACCGAAATTACAGATTCAAGAGCAGGAAAGTCTCTTGGGAATGCCCTGGAAAGGAGGGCCACTGGAAAGGACTGAGATATGTTGCACTGGAATGGACTGAGATTTGTGGTATTTTGGCATTAATATATACTGAGAGGCATACAAATTCAGGTAGAGGACTCGAACTGTTCTCTGGTTTTTTGTTTAGTAGGTCACTATATTGGGTGTGTGGGTGGAGGATTGTGTTGGGCATATGCTGGGTAGTGTTTGTTGGGCAGCAGTGTTTCTGGGGGGTTCAGGCGCTGAAGGTGAAGGAGTCGCAGCGGTCATATCTAGGTCATGAAGGACCCAGCTGCCTGTATGGGTGGTTGGGGGCTGGGGGTGGGGGGAACACAAGTTGAGGGTATGCAAGCAGTCAGCATTGCAAGGGGCACCTGGTGAGGGAAAACTTTGTGAGGGAGAGTATAGGTGGACTCCAAAGAATTGTTGCTGGTTAGTTAATGTGATTCAGGAAGTAACTGGTAATACGAAAAGCCAAATGAATTGCAAAAAAGATAGCGTAGATAGGATTAGTGGCAATGGTGTTCAGAATCTTGTAATATGACCCTACGGTTTTTGACAGTAAATATTTGTGGTCTTAATGACCAGGCCAAGAGGAACAAGGTAGCAATTTGGCTAAAAACCCTACATGTTGATTTTGTGTATATTCAGGAAACGCATATTGAGGGCTGTAGAGCATGTGTATTAGAACAGCTTAGCTATAAACTGTTGCTTCATACAACGCAGGGTTCACGAACTCGGGGGTGGCAATTTTTACTCGGAGGAATTAAGTTACGGTGCTTAGAAAATCTGCTGATCAATGGGGGCGTTAGGTTTTGGCTGAATTCTGGTTAAACCATTTTAAATTCACACTTGGTTCGGTATATGGATCCACATGTGACGATGTAGAGATATTGGAAGATTTAGATTCTAGTCTGGCGACATGGCCTGCCCCGATAATCATCAGTGGGGACTTTAATGTTAATGGTCTGGGGGTATGCTGAGACGACCCGCTTAGTAAATTCATAGGGAAAAAAAGGAAGGTGGGTTACGCCTTGTCCAACTTAGTCTGTAATAATTGACTAGTTGATATATGGTCCTACCTGAAACTGTTGGAAGCAGGTAGCAAATTTTTTTCTGCATCACATAAGGCTGTTTCCTGCCTGGATTACTTTTTTGTGTCTAATCAGTGCATCTCTCAGGCAGGGATTGAGAAGTACCCCAAACTATTTCAGATCACAATCCATTAGTGCTGAGTGTTAATTTTACAATGCTGGATACAAGGAATGTTGGGTGGACCTTTGAACGGAGGCAATTATATGACCCCGATTTTATCTTATATATGAAAGGGTGGATTAAGGAGTTTTGGGAGCATAATCTGGGATCTTTTATTGTTGGAATTGTCTGGGATACGTTCAAGGCTGCTGTGAGAGGGGAGACAATGAGCTACAGTTTACGTCGACAGAAACAGGAGCGATTAAGGGATGCCGAAATAAGGCAGGAACTGGTTAAGCTTGAGAAAGCACGGGGGATGGGGATCATCTCGGGTGAAGCGCTTGATGAACTTTTGGTCAAGTTAGCTATGAAAAAGGCGGAAGCAGGGGATCACTATGCCAATAAAGCCGCTGGTATCAATATGGCTAAAAAAGAAAATGAGCTATGAACTTAATGAGCGGGAGGGGCATATCTTGGCTGTTAGAACTAGACAAAAAGTTTCAGCAGGTGAGGTTTCTGAAATTCTTGATGGTAATAGGAGGGTTATTACGGAGGTTGCAGGTATTCAGGAGGTCTTTAGGGTTTTTTATCATCAGTTGTATTCTGTCGGGGCAGGGGTGGCATTTCAGGATATTCGCGAGTACTTAGACGGAATCCCAAACCAGAAGGTAGATCGGGAAGACAGGGAAGAATTGGAGATGTCATTCTCTCAAGATGAAATAATGGGTGCTCTGCAAGATTTGCCTTTGGGTAAAGCTGTTGGCCCCGATCAAATCCCGCTCGAATTTTATAAAATTTTTAAGGATGACATAGGCTCAGACTTAATAGAGGTGATGACACTGGCACAAAAAGGGGGGCCTGCTCCAGAATCATGGGCAGGAGAAGATGTTGCGATCTTTTTTAAAAAGGGAGCTGGGTTCATACTGACCAATTACGCTCCTGAACAGTGACGTCAAGGTCTTTTCTAAAGTCTTGGCCGTGCGCCTAAATGGAATATAAAAAACAACTATTCACCCTTGCCAACATAGGTTTATTATGGGATGGGGACAACACAACATATATGATGACTGATTACCCTTTTTGATGTAATGAAGATCTCAGGAGACCCTATGGCCGTTCTGCTTTTGGATGCGGAAAAGGCATTTGATAGTGTCTCCTGGGATTTCCTTTGGGAAGCAATGAGGTGGTTTGGCCTCAAAGAGGGGTTTATACAATCGGTTAGAGTGCTTTATAGGAACCCTACTGCTAGAATAAAGATAAATGGTAACTACACTTCTTTGTTTGATATACAACGAGGGACTCGGCAGGTATGCCCCTTGTCCTCTTTATTATTTGCTATTTATATGGACCCTCTAATTCGTTTGTTTTTGGCTAGCGGCAAAATCCTCTCCGTTGTCAGTCAAGGGATTGAAACAAAAGTCCTCGCATACGCGGACGACGTGGCCATAGTCTCTTCAGATCCTAAAGTTGCGTTGGAAGCGGTTGTGTCGTTAGCTTCAGAGTTTGGTATAGTCTCTGGGTACGCACCTAATGAATCAAAGACAGAAATAATCGCGAACCATTTAATTAACTTTGAGGATCCTTGTGTTACTGACTCAGCTGTATACCTTGGGATACGGATTTCTGCAGATCTTGGAACATTAGTGGCTAAAAATATAGAACCAGTTATTAGAAAGGCTTGGCTGGATCTAGACAGGTTGAATAATCTTCACTTTGCGTTGGTGGGGCGTTGCAAAGTTATTAAAATGATTTTCTTGCCAAGATTTTTATATTTATTTAGAGCAACCCCTTTGGAGTTTCAGAAAATGTGGTTTATTACATTAGAAGGTTTATTTAACAGGTTTCTTTGGGCACATGGCATAACAAGGCAGGCACTACAGTTTATGTCTTTGCCGCGGGTAAGAGGGGTGTTTTTCGTTCCTGATTTCAAAAGTTATTACTGGGCTGCCGCTCTACAATATATGGGGGTACTTACAGGGGAATGTTCCCCGGATATTGAAGGGTGAAATGAACTGCCTGATGTCTAAATTGCTATTGGGTGAAAATGCGGGGAGGTGGTTTTTAAAATTCTCGGAGCCCAGTTATTACAAAAAAACTACGTTTAAGAGTCTGATTGCTGCTTTTAAGATCTGGGGGCCTTTAAAGAAGAAGATTGGTCTGGGCAGAGTCAATTATTATACAGTGCTATATAAAAACCCCACATTTCCAGAAATATTTTCGGATGAAATTATGACAGGGTGGGACGCCAAGGGTGTCCATAAGACTGGGGATTTGTTTGGAATAGATGGTTTTCGCCAATTTAGCGATATACAGTTGACGTTTTCATTGGAGAACTGTAATTTTTTTAAGTATCTACAGATTCGTAGCTTTTTAAATAAAAGAAACGGGGGATTATGGGTTTGAAAGTAATGGTATTGTTGATATTATGCAAGGAAGGAACAAGGGGGGTATTAAGTTGATATATGCAGAATTATTAAGGCTAAAGCGAGATGATTTAATTAAACAGGAGGCTAAGTGGGCTGAGCGAGTGGGAACCGCTCCAGGTGTTCTTCCGAGGTCTCTAGAGCTGGGTCAGGCGATTCTATGTTCCGCTGGGTTTCAGGCACAGAATTATAGAACTGTGTTTTCGCTGTATTACATGCACGCCAGAATTGCTCAGTGGGGCGGGTCATCAGGGATAACCTGCCCAAGGTGTGGCGGGGTGGATGCGGATCTGGTCCATATGTTTGCATCTTGTCCCCACTTGTAAGAGCTACTGAAACACATTGGGGAGTATTTAGATCAGTCACTTGGGGTGAAAATTAAACTAACCCATGAATTAATTCTATGAGGAGTTAGCAGTGTGATCGGTTCCTATTTGTTGCTATGGATGTTTTAAGGATTAAAATTGCTTCTGCCTTGGTAGATCCCTTACCACCCACATTTCAGCAATGGCTGGCTCGCCTACTTTGTTAATATACAATAGAGAGAGAAATTTATGATAGAAAGGGTAGGAAATCGAAATTAATGGGACAATATATCTGGGCTCCTTTAATAAAATGGAAAGAAAATGAGTGAATAATGTAGTCTGGGGGAGAATTTAAGGATGATAATATTCTTTTTCAAGTGCTGTCTTAATTGGTTTCTCCTTTTTTGTTTTCTTTTTTTTCTTAGGTTTGAAATATAATTCTGTGTTTTATGGAGTAGAGTGTAGATCGCTGATCACTAGTAAGATGCAGAGCTTTTTTTGTTTGTTCTTTTTTTATGTATGGCTGTTTCTTCACTTTGTCTGATGTACAAATATGCTGATATGCTTGTGGGGGGGAATTTTGAAAAACTCAATAAAGATATTTAAAAAAAAGAAGACCAACAAACAGCAAATTAACGTGCAGCACAGAGACATCAGCAAAGCCACTGAATGTCCAAAGAGGTGACTGGTCTGACAGTTTATATAGGCCAAAACCGCAAAGGATGTAGCATCATTACATACGTAGCACAAATTAAGCATAGTTCATTTGATAAATTAGCAAGGGTTTAAGTAGTCGTATACCATGTAAGGTCCGAACTATACTGTTGCTGGCCACGTGGCCCAACTGGGCAGCTTCTGGGACTTTCCACTGTAAAGTTAGATTTAAGTCTGGTGCTTTTCCAGTTAATAATTGCAACATAATAGAAATGACCAGAAACATATTGCAAAATGGGATATGCTGAAATGTACCTGTACGTGCCTAAGCGAGCATCTTCTCTTGTGCCAGCTATCTTGTTTTCGAGCAAGCCTTTCGTTACTAAAGCTGTTTCTCTGAAGCTAGAAAAGGGGCAAGCATCCTGTGCAATGTTTATTATGCCAATTTAACAGGGTCTAGAAGCTTACTGCATTTGATATCATAAAGAAAATGGCTTCTACACTCCCAACTAGCAACAACTCGCACTCCAGCAAATCCCCGGTAAAACAGGCTCCGACCGAATGCGCACAATTATCCTCCAAACAGTGGAGAAAACAAAGGAGGAAGGGGCAAAACCAAAAACTAACGCAGATTTTGCTACACAGCAGGGATGGAATCTATAGTCCCCAGAATGCGCCAATGGATGACCAACAAGACCACCCTAGTAGGGAGGAAGAAGTGATAGACCTAGCCCGGGAGGGAAAAAAGAGGCCAACTCAGGAAAAGGCATTAGAAAACAAAGAGCTCATAATGCCCAATTAACCCGTAATCAATAAACCTGTAATTGATGGCCCTGAGCAGAAATAGGATAACAACAAATGGCACTCAACAGGGGAACCATCATTATCCACAATACCAGACTGGACATTCAATAAGGCCTCACAAGGCTCAACAACATCAGCAACATCACTAACAAGAGAACCTACGGACTCAGAGTGGAAACAGATAGCCCCACAAGGTAGCGTAGGCGCAAAGGAAGAGATAATCACAACATCAGCCTCAAGCACAGAGTAATTTACAGCAAGTAACAACCAGCCCCCCGGCCCGAAAAAACCATCGCTGGGGCCATCCTTGCTAACAGAGTCCTCAATAGCAACAGAGCACATCTCGGACCAAAAAAACTGTGCTTTTAGGCGTAACAACAACAATCAGGTTTTACCCAGAATGTATATCAAAAGGACGGGTAGATACACTAAACAGGGGCAACATTCTGCGACTACTAAGGTCCATCAACAGCTTAAAGAATATAAAAACCACAGACCTGGAGTCAGTCAAGTTTGAAGAATCACCTGTTCGACATGGAACAGAGTCAACGAAAACAGTCTGGGCCACACCAGAACTAGCTGAGAGAGTCCTAAAGGAACAAACCAGATCCAACGCCTGGGGCATTAAATTACGGACATTTGTAAAACCAAGGTACCCTGATCCCTTATCAGATGAACTAATGAGCCAAGAAGAATACCCTTGCTCTGGACAATCAAGCCCATGATTATTCTCAGTACTGCGAGGGGCACGCAGCAACAGCACTGAGTATAGGGGAAATGAAGAACTAAAGGCACACTCTTCCAAAAGCAAAGCCACACTAGAGTGGAGCAGGTTCTCCAGGAAAATAAACATCAAACCTGAAAGACCATGACACTCCAAGCCTAATGCATCCTCTTGTGAGAACTCCCTGAAAATCTTTTCCTGGAACATCAATGGCCTGGAAAATAAGACCTTGGATCCAGAACTGCAATCCTATCTGCAGAAATTTGACATTATCTTGCTCCAAGAAACATGGAGTGGAGCACCAACTGCACGGTTTTAACTTGCTCTATCTTCCGGCAACAAGAAGTGCCAAATTCGGACACAATAAGGGTGGCCTAGCAATATATAGCTCCATAAGTAGCATTTATGCAGCAGAACTATTGCCATACAACCCAGCCCCACCCAATGCAATGCAAGTAATTTGTATTACTTTACAAGGGGAAGACAAATAAAGAGTATATAATCCTTGTACACCTTTATCTGCACCCACTCGATAAAACCAGAGGGAGTCAACAATTAAAGGAAGAACTGGTGAAAATGATAACAGAAGAGAAAGTAAACAGCTGGATAATCACAGGGGACTTTAATCTAAGCATGCTCAGCAAAAGAGCTGAGGACACCCTTTCAGAAGAGGATCCAGTTGTATGGGAGGAAACACCTTAAGATAACAACACAGATGGAAGACCTACTAAAACTTCAAAAAAGCTATTGGCGTTTCTAGAGCAACTGAGCTCTCGTGCACTAAACAGTAGATTTCCCGGAGACAGCCCACAGACAGAAACATTCAACAACACAGTAGCAAGGTCAACAATTGACTACACTTTCTGCTCTCGCTGTATGTTCTCAAAAGTAAGGGGCTATCGCATTGGGAGCATGGGTTCTAGCGACCACCATCCCCAGGAAATCACGGTAGAAGAGCTATCAACACTCAAACTGCCCCCAGCAAATACACTCTGCTCAGAATTCACCAATAATGAGAAAAGAGTAAAATGCAGAACCAACGATCCCGAAGGCCTCCTTTCCTTTGCGAAACAACTCCTGGAAGAAGCGGAAGCAGCCGACCCAGATATAATAGGAGGCTGGGAGGCTTTTACAAAACCCTACACAACAGCTATAGAGACACAAAGGGACGCTCTCGAAACAGGAGAATAACTTGCCCCCAAAATCAACGGTCAGGCTACAACCTATGGAACAACGCCGAATTAAAAAAGTTAAAAGCTTTGATAAATCACACATTACGGAGGCTGAAGAAAGACCCCACAGCACTGCAAGAATTGAGGCAGCTGAAAGCCACCCGCAAAAAACGAATTTGGCAAAATAAAAAGGAAGCCGAAAAATTTCTTTGGGCTAGACTCCTGCATGACATCAAAAACAACAATAGCGCACAATTTTAGAAGAAGATTAATGCTCTGTCTAATCCGCAAGGCCAGTGCATAAATTACAATGTTACAGAAGAGGCTTGGACAACTTATCTTGAATTACACTTTAATAAAGAACAGACCCCCCAAATTTGCTTAACTAACCTTGCGTCCACCTTGGAAACTCAATCACCCCAGTTTAACTCTAATGCAGAATTGGGACAGGATTACATAATTGCTAACACACAAGTACATAAAAGAATCTTGAAATGCAGACGTGAGGGAGCTCCTGGCCACAAACGGGATCCCGCCCATATTATTCAAAAAGAACCAGAATTGTGGGCTTCAGTTCTAAAACTGATCTTCAACAAAAGTCTGCAAACGCCAACTGTACCATCATCATGGAGGAGCTCGATAATCTCTCCCATCTATAAAAGAGGCAACAGGAGTGACTGAAAGAGCTATTGGTTGGTAGCTCTTCTGGACAATGAAGCCAAATATTATGCCACAAAAGGGTCAAGCATCTGACCTAGTTCAACCCAATGCCCATATTTCTGGTCCCTTCCTAGACGCTTTTACTCCGGTATCAAGGGAGGATTTCCAAAAAGCTCTGACCTCTATGAAGAGCGGATCCCCCAGTGACCCTGCGCCCCTGTATATCTTGAAACGTGTGTCAGCCACTATTTGCCCCTTGGCCACGGACCTTGTGAATGCCTCTTTCGCTCAGGGAATTGTTCCTCCCAGCTGGAAGCAGGCCATTGTAAAAGCGTTATTAAAAAAAACAGAGCTTGACCTGCTGGAGTTGGTCAATTTTCGTCCAATCTCGTTGCTACCGAGTATCGGCAAGATTGCGGAGAAAATTGCAAACCAGCAGCTTTCCTCCTTCTTGGAAAGTAACAGGCTACTACGCAACTCCCAAACGGGCTTCCGCCCAGGTCAGGGTACAGAGTCCGCCTTGATAGCAGTGACTGAAGAGGCAAGGTGTATCTTGGATTCGGGAGGATCAGCGGTTGTGATCCTCCTGGATCTAAGTGCAGCCTTTGACACGGTGGACCATAAAACCTTAATCCAGCACCTGACTAACCTGGGAGTATCGGGCACGGCCTTGCTGTGGCTCTCATCTTTTTTGAGGGACCGAACCTTTCAGGTTTGGGAGGGCAATGCATGCTCCAAACTAACCCCCCTCCAGTGTGGGGTCCCTCAGGGCTCTTCGTTGAGCCCTACCTTGTTCAATGTGTATATTGCCCCACTGGAGGCCGTGGCTAGTCCCTTTGTGATTAAAGTAATCACCTACGCAGATGACACCCAACTAGTCGTCTCGCTTTCCCAAGAGAAGCACTGCACCGAAAACATTCATTCTTGCCTCTCTGAAATCCTTTCATGGATGAATAGATCCCTACTCAAACTGAATGGAGCCAAGACAGAGCTCATGCTCCTAGGCCATCATATAACATCCTTACCTATTTCCACCTGGCCCTCCTGCCTGGGGGTCCCTCCCACCCCAAAGAATGAACTAAAAAGGCTGGGGGTATGGCTCGAGCAGGACCTCTCATTTAGGACGCAAGCGAAAAAGACAGCTGGCATATGAGTAGGCCTTCTGCGCTCCGTCCGTAAGATTCTTCCCCTCTTACCAGCGCAGTCGAGGAAACTGCTTATTCAAGGGCTAATTCTGTCTAGATTAGACTATAGCAATGCCCTCTATTTGGCCGCCCCTGAATCTACCATTAACACCTTCCAACGTGTTCAGAACTCGGCGGCCAGGCTGCTTACTGCACTTCGCGTAGATCTTCAGCCAAACCTGCACTCAGAGCCCTTCACTGGCTGCCAATACGTGAAAGGATTACATTCAAGTCTCTATGCATTGCCCATAAGTCCTTACAGGGAAAGGGACCACCTATTTTAGGGAGTCTGGTCAGCCCACATAAGGCCACTAGGTCTCTTCGCTCAGATCACGGAAATTTGGCCATAGTTCAGAGAGTCAAGAAAGCTCGTACAGGGGGGTGCCGATTCTCAGTGAACGCGGCCACCCTATGGAATGCTCTCCCGGTCAGGATTCGAGCTGAACCTAGTTATCTGAGGTTTTGCAAGCTCCTTAAAACTTTTTTGTTTCCTCTGGACTCCTAAACTCTAGCACCCTCCTCAGCTGTTCTTGTTCTATAGCGCTGGGACGCTCTCGGGCAGCCATGCGCTCTATAAATCTATTTTCATTCATGCCGGTGTACTCCTCCAAGAACTAACAACATGGGTCACAGATATCAAAGCAATACCTTACAATCAAACTGGTTTCTATAAAGATATGGGCACTGCCACTAACATCTCCGCCCTCTCATTAATGATAGATGCTGCACTTGTAATTAGACAGCCCTTGTACACGTGCTTCTTCGATTATAGCTCAGCCTTTGACTATATAAACAGAAATATTCTGTGGCAAAACCTAAAAATGCTAAGTATTCCAACACTGCTTCTAAAACAACTAATTCTACTGCATAGTAACACCTGGGTACAAGTAAAGTTGGGGGCTGGAGACCATCTAACGAAAAAGATAAACACAACCTCAGGTTTAGAACAAGGCTGTGTGCTTGTCCCTATACTTTTTAATCTCTTCATGGCCGAGCTTTCTGTCCAACTTAATAGAAGCAACTCGCATGCCACGAAGCTAGGAGGCCACCAGCTATCCAATCTTCTAAATACAGATGATCTGGTACTCATCAGCCGGACGCTTATAGGACTACAACGCTTGCTTGACATCACATCTCAATAATTTGAGACCAACAAATTAAGTATGAGACCAAGAAAAAACCAAAGTCATGTGTGTAAATTACCGGAAAACAAAAAAAACTACAACTGGCACCTGGCAAAAGTCAAGCTGGAAGTTGTACAAAACTACAAATACTTGGGGGTCATGATCGATAACAAAGGCAACTACAAAGCACAATGTGAGGCAATAAAAAAGAGGGGACTAACGACAGCGGTGGCATTAAGAAATTAGAAAAACATGACTGCTGGACCAAGCTTACTCCCCCTGACCAGGGTGATACAGGCTAAATTAATTCCATCAATCACCTATGGAAGTTAAGCCATGAGAGGGAGAGACGCGGAAACATTGAATTGCATTATTTCAAGAGCTCTGAGAATAATATATGGGTTGCCTGGATATACATCTCCGGCGCAAATGAGGCTTGAATTCGGGATGCAAAGACAAGAGCTGGCCCGTAAAGGAGCTTTTGTTAAAATCTGGTATAAAATCAAAAAAGGGCAGCCAGAAAAGTTAAATTCTTACTTGCGGAGGGAACTAGACGCCTCACATATCTGCCGAGCTAGACACTTCTTGGACAGTGCATTGACCAGTTGGGGTTACAGCAACTCTGTAAATCATCAGGGTCCATGGCAAGCTTCAAATGAATCGTAAACCACACTGTCAAAAATAAATCTATTATACAAGACAAAGCGGTCTTGACAGAACGCACACACTAATTTCTAATTTCTAATTTAAAACATTTCTAAAGCGCAGCGTACACCTTGCGGTTTCTTGGCGCTAGGGGTTCGGCAGCTGAGGGAGAAGACCAGGGAAAAAAGATAAGATAAAATAAATGTAAGCGGGGAAGGCCTGGCTGAAGAGGAAAGTTTTCAAGTCTCTACGAAAGGAGAGATACTGGGTTGCAGAACGGAGATGGTCAGGGAGTGAGTTCCAGAAAGTTGGAGCCAGGGTGGAAAAGTTGGACCCACCCCACTTTTTACGAGTGAAGCGTGGGATCTGGAGAAGGGACACTGTACAGTTCTACAGTAAAGTGACCCCTCAAGCATATCTCCTATCTAACTTCTCCAAAACCACCAAAGAGAAGCTTCTGAAATTTCGGTTAGGCTTATTGCCGTCTGCTTATCATCTGCCGCCATGGTAATTCCCTCCGAAGCCGGCAATTTGCCGTCTCTGTGGGGAAGGAGAGGAGGACATAGTCCACATTATAACCATATGCCAGGAACTGATGCAGGAGCACCGGTCACTACTTAGACCAATTTTCAACAAGAAACAAATACGGTTGTGCAGACAAGGGGCGCTCGCAAGTTTCTCCGGTGAAGATATTCAACTAAGTTGTTGCATGGTTAAATTTTTAACTGCTGCGGATCTTAGACTAAAACGGATACCGCCAGATCATCAAAGAAGTAGCACTGAAACCGGGATGGAGCCGGCCCGCTAACCCATCATGTAATAGCCTTAACAGGGCTATGTACACCAAGCACTAAGCATTTCTGCGCATCCAAGCCAAAAAGCATCAACAGGCTAACCTCTGCTTTTTTTGCGTTCATTAATAAAAGTTGATGCAGCACCATGCACTTTAAACTGGTACCCACTTGCCCACACTCGCTTTGCAGCCAAGATCCTAACCGGTGGGGGGGCGGGGGGGGGATGGGGGGAATTCTACCTCACGAACTGGTGCTAAACTCCCGCAAGCAAAAAAGACAGTAACTATACTATGGGTTATCAAGACCGGAGGAGCGGAACCCTTTTGCAATTTTAAGCGTGTTCTTAACTATGGCTATTAACCTTTTAAATTGATGTTTTACTATTTTATAAAAGATGGCCAACTTTTGTAAAGGTTTTGATTAACTGTACAATAAACATATTACTTACTTACTATACCCCTATGTGACTAGGAAGACAGGCACTCACAAGATGACCATACATCCACACTGCTGTTCACACATCAAGAAAGATCCCACAGACATGATGGACCCTGGACAGCCTGCTGTAATCCTGTGGGTAGAATTCCCTCTCTGTTGTGGTATTGCATCCTGACATGACTTGTGTACAATTGACGTAAATAATTAATTTACTCTCTTAATTTCTATGCAGGTAAGTACTTAATCAATAATAACTCAATCAGAATGAAAGAAAACAGAGTCCGTGGTGTTAGAGTTTCTAAGGGTTTTATTCCTCATAAAGGAATCAGGATATCATGTTCTGACCACCACAGGGGTGTCCGAAGGGATAGAGCGCTGAATTTTATTGATAATACATAGCTTATATACTTGATTTACACCATAAGAATCAATGTAAGAGGCGTAACAGCTGAGAGAAGACAAGATAACAGTATACACGTGGTACTAGTACATCATCAAGAGGCGTAAACTAGGCGTGAACTAGAGGTGTGTGCTAGAAACGTCACTGATAGGTGACGCAAGTGGGTGGCACCAAGGGGTGGTGCTAACAGAATGTTGCAATGTCAGCAGAAATCGGAAGCTTGGATGCGCGCGCAGCTGCATGACGTGTGATTGACGGGGTGCGGGGGACTTGACATTTACACTGACGGAAAGAGACAGAAGTCTGGCATGTCAGATCAACTTGTATTTCTATCATATCTGATATCTGGTGTTTAGGAACTATACTATCTGGGCGGAAAGGTCTCTAGGGCAGAAGCTATTCTACGCTAACTGTGGATGCGTGTATAAGCGCCTGAGTGTCTACATGTGAAGCGTGGGGCACGGGGCCTTCCATGGAAGCATGGCAACAGAGGCTATGAATTACTTGCATTAAGACAGATCGGCCCTTTGGCTCTGCAGCTGGGGAGGATGTTTACAGGATCTAGTAGGCAGGAATGTATTCTCGGGGAGCGGAACAGATAACTCGAAGGTTATAGTCAGTCTTGGCAGAAAGCAGGCTTGAGCTGAGCGCGAGGGGCCGCGCTGAAAGTAGGACAGAGTTCACGAGTACAGAGGTAGCCTGGGCAGAGTCAGGAGCCACAAAAGAGGTTCAGATGGCAGGAATTCAGGGCCTACTCTTGCTAGAGCAGGAAAAATATGAAAAGTGTACTACAAAAAGACGGTGGCATAGCATACTTAGGAACGGACTATATAATCCATTCATGGTGGATCTGAAAGAGGACATGTTAACGTTGGACGCAAATATATTTGCGTCTTCATAGCTGGCACAGGAGGGAAGTTACATGCACTTTAAGCTGGTACATGGAGTCGGTGGGGTACGCGTTAGGGAACACAACATGGCCAAAATTTAATTTTCCTCATTCCCTCCTTGTTCCCTACGGACCCTTCATGAAATATCGATCCTCATGAATCGATCAGTCTGTTCTTGTAACATCATTTGTTCTTCTTTCTTTCGGTTACGTTTTGAGTGAAAACTGGAATGTTCAATACAAGAGGTGGCACACAGTCCACAAATCGCTGGCCCACACTGCAGGCACAGGCAGCAACTGAATACTAGGACTAGGCCAATGCCTAGGAAGGATAGGATCTTCCATCCCCAAGCTGTTAACGTTGTCCAGAACCAACCGGACCAAGTCCAGGTGCCTGGAGTCTGATGTATCTGATTTGCAATTTTATGAAGACGGGTGATAGCTTGATATACAGATGGTGCATTTTGTGGAATGAAAACACAGCAGCTTGACCCGATGACCTTACAGGCTCCACCTCTATCTGCCAAGATGACGTCAATTACAAGACGATTCTGAAGGACAACAACCCGCATAGCGGACTGCTCTTCTGTTAAGTTACCTAAGGCGGAGGTAGTTTCATTTACTACTGCTTCAAGTGTTCTAGTTAATCTGCGTATTAGTTTACTATTCTGGACAGGGCCTAAAAAGAAAAAGAATCCTTTATTAAAGTCAGTGTACTGTTCCCATGCCGTTTCTGTGTAGTCGACAAGTGAGACATCTCTTCTGGGTCTATTCTTTACTAGATTGCTATTTCTATGGTAATCAGGAGGAGCTAGAAAAACAGGTGGCAGAAGGAATGCAATGTAACAGGTACCATCCCAATCTGGAGGTAGACGAATGTATGCGGTATGACCACAAACAAAGTAAGAATGACTGATAGCTTTGAAAGATGATTTACCATCATCACTGAATTCGACCACAGTAGTGCATTTACTATGACCTAAGTGTATTGAACCTTTCTTCTTGATACATAATTCACCAGTGACTGGCAGTACTGACATAATAGGTAGAACGGGTGTGGCTTCGGATTCGACAGTAAGAATCATAAGGCTAATTGTATAATTACCTAATCCATACACTTCATTTTCTAGATCAGTTCCTATTCTAGTGGGGAGTCCCTCCTTATCTGGGTAACAGACGTCTAGTAGGACCAAGTTCAGGTTTCCCCAAACCCAACCCCCATCGAAAACAGCAATATCGGGATCTAAAGAATTAATTATCTTAAACCATGCTCCACAGGAGCCATTGTGAGTGAACGGATAAGGAAAGAGAGGCAGGGCTCCCTTGTAATTCTGGTAGGGAGGGAGTCGGCCACATACCCAGCAATTTGTAGCATTGTTAGTTTGATGAGAATGATGTAACATACTAATGAATGTATTGTTGCGCAGCGCGAGTCTGTAGGAAAGCTCATGAGGAGGTAACTCACTAAAAGTGTGTTCAGCAGAGACATTGTAAGCAGATTGTTCACGCTTGAAAATAGGATAGTAGATAGGTAATAAGATGCTAGCAATAATAATTAAAACACTGAGAATAAACATAATTATTAGTGTCACTATACAGTGACTACGGAGTGATTTGCAATATGTACTTTTCTTTGCTTCTCTCTCTCTAACTCGATCTAGGGGATACATGTCAGAAACTATTTAACCGATTCACCTAGGGGAGGACTTAAACAATTAAACTGTCTGACTTGCTAGATCGTAATTTCATGCGGTATTGTTCTTGAGGAGTTTTTTCTCGTTTGGATTCGGTAAAGTCTTTGGTAACACAGTCTTTGGTGGGGGTGGGTGTGTCTTGTTCCGGTTTCAGTCCTGGGAATGTTTTGATATGGCTTAGGTGGACCCACCCCTTTCTGCCTTCCAATTTGACTGCGGTCTTTGTGGTAAGAAGAACGGTCTTCGGAGACTTCCAGCGGGGCTCCAACGGACTTTTCCTGTCGAAGTTGCGAACTAGGACAACATCCCCGGGACGGACGTCATGCGGCTTCACATCAGTGTTGTCAGGGAAGGCTGCGGCAACCTGTGAACGACATGATTGGAGTGCAGACATCAAGGAGGCAAGGTAATCTGTCAACATATTAGAATCAACATCAGTAATCTTTTTAGGAATGGGCGTCCCCCACATATTCGGTGGTCTGCCAAAGACCACCTCGTACGGGGATAGCCCTGATCTCGAATGGGCGACCATTCTCATATAGAATAGTGCCACTGGCAGGGCGACTATCCAGTCGACCCCTTTTTCCTGACATATTTTGGCAAGGCGGATCTTTAATGTCTGATTATGCCTTTCTACAAGGCCTGCTGCTTCTGGATGTCGGACACAATGGAACTTCCACTGGTATCCCAGTAACAAGGAAACTTGTTTCATTAATTCGGATGAGAATGGCTGACCGTTATCTGAGTACACGACACGAGGCATGCCGTATCGTGGGAAGAATTCACGAACCAACTGTTTGGCAGTGGTCGGAGCAGTGTAATCTGGGACTGGGTATGCTTCGGTCCAGCGGGACAGAGCACAGACAACTACGAGAACATATTTAAATCCTCGACAACGGTCCATCTGGATATAATCCATCTGGAGGACTTCAAAAGGGTGATCGGGAGGATGAAATCCACCTTGCTCTACAGGGACGCTTTTACCTGGATTGAACTGACAACAGATCATGCAAGTACGCACTTTCTGTTTTGCTGCTGCTCGTAAGTGTTTATTGTTCCAGAGATTTTGTAAACTGTCTAGCATTGCTTTCTCTCCTAGGTGGGCAGGACTATGTGCTGTATTTATCATGACTTGAACCATAGAGTCAGGGAGAAACCATGTAGATTTTCCCTTCGTCATCCAACCTTGATCTGTCTGGATCCCTCCTAGTTCGATCCATTTCTTTATTTCTTCTGCAGTAGCATGTGTCTGAATGTCAATAACATCTAGTGTGGGATCTCTGACTGTCATACAGTTTGTCGGATCTGTTGTCTTTGTCGTGTCAGTTGTCTGAGTGTGAGTCAGTGCTGTATGTTTTGCTGTCTGATCTGCCAGGTCGTTACCCTGGGAAACAGAATCTGTGACTTTAGTATGTGCTTTACACTTCATGACGGATATGGCTGAAGGCAGATGTATTGCTTCTAACAGTGCTTGAATGAGAGGACCATGCTGTATCTTTGTACCATGAGAGGTCAGAAAACCTCTTTCTTGCCAGAGCATGCCGAAGTCGTGTACGACTCCGAACGCATAACGGGAATCAGTGTATATGTTAACATTTCTGTTCTTGGCTAGAATACAGGCTCGGGTCAGAGCGATGAGCTCTGCCGCTTGAGCAGACAGTGTATCAATACGATGTGTCTCTTTAACTTCAGTTTCAGTGGTCACTGCATACGCGGCCACTAACTCTCCTGTACTTGTTCTCATACATGAACCATCCACATAAAGTGTCAGGTCTGGATTTGTCAATGGAACATCTGTTAAATCTCGTCGGGGCTTTGTTACTGCATTAATGATCTCTATACAATCATGTGGAGCTGGATCTGTCATAACTGTAGGTAACAATGTCGCTGGGTTCAAGATACTGCAGCGTCTGATTTCTATGTGTGGCTGGAATAATGTCAATTCGTAACCTGTCAGTCGTGCTATAGTCAAGTGTTGAGTCTGGGTTCTGTTTAACAGAACCTCTACAGAATGTGGGACTTGTACTGTTAACTGATGACCTAAAACAATTGAGTCGCTTTGTCTGATTGCTAACGCTGTTGCTGCTACTGACTTTAAACATGCAGGGAGTGCCTGTGCTACTGAATCCAATGTGCTTGAAAAATAAGCGCAAGGCTTATGTGAACCTGCTTGATCTTGAGTGAGGACAGACAACGCTGTACCGTCACGTTCTGTAACAAAAAGTGTAAACGGTTTGCTGTAACATGGTGTTGCTAAAACTGGTGCTTGGCATAAAGCTTTCTTTAATTCCTCAAAGGCTTGTGTATGTTCCTGAGTCCAAGGGAGGACAGTCGAAGTCGCTGCCTCCTGGGTCGTTAACTGAATGAGTGGTTTAGCTAGAAATGCATATTGAGGAATCCATTGTCTGCAGTACGAGGTGAGGCCTATGAAGGCCCGCACTTCCTTTTGTGTCTGGGGTCGTGGCATGTTTACAATTAACTGAATGCGATCGGGAGTGAGCTGTCTCCCCACTTTGGACAGCAAGTGACCCAAGTACACAACTTGCTGAACACAGAATTGTAGCTTCGAAGGAGACACTTTGTGTCCCTTGTCGGCTAGGAAATGCAAAACTGTCAGAGATGCTTGTTCACATTCGGGCTCACTTCGTGCGGTGATCAGTAGATCATCGACGTATTGCAGTAAAGCGGTGTTAACTGGCATCTGAATACAATCTAGTTGTCTTTTCAGTGCTTGACTATAGATGCTGGGGCTTTCTGTAAATCCTTGAGGTGCGCGGGAAAATTTGAAACTTCGTCCATTTAAACTGAATCCGAAGAGATATTGGCTCTCCGGGTCAATAGGTACACTGAAGAAAGCGTTCTTGAGATCGATTACAGTAAAGAACGTTGCTTCTGAATCAATAGCAGTTAACAGGGAGGAGATATCGGGGACCACAGGATACTGTGGTACAATACATTTGTTCAGTTCTCGAAGATCAATCACCAGCCGATATACTGGCGGTGCATTGCGGTCTGTACGTTTAAGAATTGGAATGATGGGTGAATTACAGATATTGGAGTCGGTCTCTACGACCACTCCCTGGGCAATAAGCTCTTCAATGATTTTCAGTAAAGCCACTACAGCATCGGGTGGTAACTTGTATTGTCTGATTCTGGGTAAAACAACTCCTGTCTTGAGTGTAACACGATATGGAGTGATATGCATACAACCTACATCAGCTGGGCCTTTTGCCCATAAGTGATCTGGTACATTTTTCAATCTTACATCAAAGTCACGTAGAACATAATGACCCTTGAAATCCCGCAGAAAGAGTCTGACTCCCTCTGGGGAACAGCATATTATAGCTCCTAAAGCCTTCAGTGTTTTAATTCCTAACAGATTTTCGGGACATGATTTCGTAAGTAACAAATCTGTAACTCGAGATAATGGACCCACAGCTAGTGGTACTGGTTCCGATACTTCATTTACAATAGGCTGTCCTGAAAAACCAAGGGAAACATTCTGTGAGCCTGAGAGGGGTGCCCCTGGGACTTCATTGTGACTGATAGTAGTGCGACTTGCCCCTGTGTCAATTAAAAACTTTCTGTCTTTTCCTAATACGTGACTGTGTACATAAGGACCTTCTTGATCTACAGGAATTTCAATAAGAGGCAAATCACCTTCCCTCCCTAGGCTGTTTCATGTATAACGCTGATAATCTGGATATGCCGACTGGGCATACTGGTACATCTGTTGTGAGACTTGCCGAGTTGCGGCAGCGGGCTGTGTCTGAGCATGCTGTGGCTGCGGTACTGCTACTGTCTGTACTGTATGGGACTGATCATGCATAGGCTGTGTATTCTGCATTGGCTGTTCGTTCTGTGAGGTCTGTTGATGACCCTGTTCATGTCTAGGCGGACGCGGTCTTTCTTTAGTTTTACCTGTCTCGATGTTATGTTTCAGGACTGGACATTCATGTACGTAGTGACCTGGCTGCTTGCAATAATTACATGTCCCTTTAACGGGAGCTGCAGAATGATTTGTCTGGGCCCCACCTTTTCTATGACCGTCGGCTGGAATTGTCTGAGCTACTAACATTTTCATTTTCGTGTCTTTCATACGTTTCTGTTCCTGATCTTGTTCTTCCCTAATTCTATTCTGGTGATATTGTAACATTTGTAACATCTGTGATGGCGTATTTGCCTGCCAAGTACTTTCAACTTTGTACACTCTATTTTTGACTAATGGTAGGGCGTTCTCGACTAATTTTGTTACAAAAAGGTGTGGATATGACTCGCTACTAGTTTTTAGACCACTATTGATAATGAAACATTTCTCGAATCTTGAATAAAAGTCACTAGTATCCTCATCTTGTTTCTGTTTACAGGACGAGATTGCGTCCCAATCTTCCTTTCTTGTTGTCAATAATCTTGGCAAAACCTGTACAATTAAACCTGGTAATGCTTTAGTCTTGTCCCCAAGGCCTACCCCTGGGACTCGTTTGCTTTCTTCGTCTTCTATTTCTGTCCATGCTATCTTTGACTCTCCCACCTCCCAATCCTTTTCCTTTAATTTCTCGTAAATGCCCGTGGGCAACAGTACTTTTAACATTTTCATAATATCATCATACGTGTAATCTCCCATCAGTAACATGTCTTTAAGCTCTCTGTGAAAACCTGCAGGGTCTTTATCATGGCACGGAACTAATTTCTTCATTTCCAACAGTTCTAACTTAGTCAGTGGTGTGTGAACATACACACGCTTCAAGCGTTGGTCCGTACCCATAACTGGATGTACTTCTCGTAAGGGATTCTGGTTTTCAATGCCACCACCGCATTGCATGTGGTACGTTTTTCTTTCTGGAGGCGGGGCGGGAGCATATTCAGAGCTTAGGAAGTTGTAATACTTACGTCGTTGTTCTAGAATTATTTGTATTAATTTGGTACTGAAACCTCTCCATCTATCCATGAGTAGTGCTTCTAATGTTTCGTGTAAGGGACCTGGATCAGAATGATGGTTTCTGAACTTGATGAGGAGGTGCTGAATCATATATTCACCTGCTATTTTCTGCTCTTCCGGGGAAAGGTTCAAGAATGTCTGCACTAACGTGTCATCATTATACATGTCTGGGTTCTCGGCCCATAATACAGCTGACCGGGCTAATTCCTGTTCATCCATAGAATTGAGTACATGGTACCCCATTCGGTCTCGAAGCCTTTTATCAGTTTCCTGGAACTGATGTTCAGAAGAATTCGGATTTGTTAACTCAGAGAGAAAGACTCTCTTGCTTTCTGGACGGACACCTTTCCTAAGGTAGGCTCCCCTACCTACATATGCTATAATATCTGTAGACCTTCCTGGTGCTTCATGTTCATCTTCCTCCTCAGAGGAAGCTTTATCATTCTCTTCCTGGTGTGCAGTCAATACTGCCTTTCTAATTTTCTGGGACATACTGGCTATGCAAGCCCCCTTATCATGCTTTCCGTCGGCTATATTTTGACCCCACTTGTTTAATGCGTCTAACTCACTTTGATCTGTCCCGGGCCTGTCTCGTTCTCTTATTACACAATTTATGAAGAATCGTAATATCTGTGCTTGAATGTCAACTTTCTGTTTATGCATGGCAGCTTTGACACTGTCGGGGTCTTTCCCTGTCTGTATGAACTTATATAGTCTGTCGAGAATTTCCTGCATTCCTACATAGCATAGCAAGTTATCGGTGGCAGATCTTAATCGAAGTGATGCTAATATCATTAAATCGTCTTTTCCGGGTACTGGATCATATCTGCAAACTGACATCTTCTCTTTAAATGCGTCAAGCCGGGATGAGTAGGGGGACTGGAAAGGATTCTGCGTGTCCCTTAAATGCAATCTGTGTGTCGGTGGCGGGGTCTGTAGACCCGCTGTCGCACCTCCTGAGGCGGATGCTTGAGCATTATCTCTCCGCGGAGTCTGGATCTGAGTCTGAATTTGTCGTTTAGTGAGATCAGGTAGGACTGGTTTCGGTAGGTCTGTCTTAAGTACGGGAAGTGGCGGAGCTGGCGGAACAGAGGAGGTCTGTCGTGGTACCGGCGGGACATTATCTGGGGGCGCAGTGCCACCCCCATCCCTGTCAGTAGGCAGGGCACGAACAGGCAGATTGGTATAAGCTGGTGCTACATCCTCTAGATATGAATTTAGGAATATGTCTTTAGTAGTTTTATGCATTACTTTAGTTGGAACTAATGGTGTCGGTAAGTTTTTCGGTATCTCTGATTCAGTTTCAGATGTGCCATCTGCTGCAAGATACATACCGTTTACAAGATTATTTCGGGCACGGTCTATTTGTTCTGTTTTTACTCGGATCCCTTCAGTAACTAATTCATTTTCTTGTTCTTTATCTGATTCTTTAAGTCTATCTTCTCTACGGAGTGCTTTGTCAGCACGCTTACGTGATTCCTTACGCCAAAATTCTATGGCGTCCTTCTGAGATTGTCTAGCTTTCTTTTTCCATAATGCTTCTTCTACCCTCATGATGCACTCGGCATCCCACGTTCCGGTAACAGGCCATCTGTGTCTTTCGTCTAGGTGCTTGGTATAATCGGCCCATAAATCTAGATATAATATGGCATCTATGCCATGTTTCTGATACATAAAATTGCCTGGAGTGTCCCTAGGGGGGATAGGAATTTCTTCCTCCAGTAACCCTTTCCTAGTTCCTATCTGTTTTAACTTGTTGAAGAACGGCATCTTGCTTACTTATTACTGAACGCTAGATCTTTATTCCTTAATACGAGTTTACAGCTAGTTGATACAAGAAACACAATAATACACAATTAAACAGTCGCATTCATACCACAACATTAATCACATAAAAACATTGAAGACATAGATGACTACCCCCCTATACTGGATGTACTGCTCAACAGTACGGATACACTGGTGTAACAGTGCAGAAATTCGGAATACTTGATATACTGCTAAACAGTACAGATACACTGCCTAAAAACAGTGCAGACCGGACTTGCGTACCCAAACCCGTCTAGATACGACCCAGCAATGGTACTCACCGGGAAGCACGGAAAACAGAAGGCCTCGGAAAACTCGACTGGACTCGACTCGGAACTTCGGAAAACTTCGGAAAACTTCGGAAAACTTCGGAAAACTGGTGGGCCTCTTCACACCTCGGACCTTGCTTCTTTCGGCTGGGCTCTGGTCGGGATCCTCCGCACTCCTCACCGCCTCGTCTGGGCACTGATCGCAGTCTTCGTCACCTCCGTGGGTCAGAGGGAGATGCAGGAAATCCTGCCAGTACACGTGTGTTCCGTCTAACTGATGGCAGGGGACAGAGTTTGCAACGCACCAACCGGCGCGTGAGGTGGGGGAGGGGTCCCTGTTCGGGCGCCAAAATGACGTAAATAATTAATTTACTCTCTTAATTTCTATGCAGGTAAGTACTTAATCAATAATAACTCAATCAGAATGAAAGAAAACAGAGTCCGTGGTGTTAGAGTTTCTAAGGGTTTTATTCCTCATAAAGGAATCAGGATATCATGTTCTGACCACCACAGGGGTGTCAGAAGGGATAGAGCGCTGAATTTTATTGATAATACATAGCTTATATACTTGATTTACACCATAAGAATCAATGTAAGAGGCGTAACAGCTGAGAGAAGACAAGATAACAGTATACACGTGGTACTAGTACATCATCAAGAGGCGTAAACTAGGCGTGAACTAGAGGTGTGTGCTAGAAACGTCACTGATAGGTGACGCAAGTGGGTGGCACCAAGGGGTGGTGCTAACAGAATGTTGCAATGTCAGCAGAAATCGGAAGCTTGGATGCGCGCGCAGCTGCATGACGTGTGATTGACGGGGTGCGGGGGACTTGACATTTACACTGACGGAAAGAGACAGAAGTCTGGCATGTCAGATCAACTTGTATTTCTATCATATCTGATATCTGGTGTTTAGGAACTATACTATCTGGGCGGAAAGGTCTCTAGGGCAGAAGCTATTCTACGCTAACTGTGGATGCGTGTATAAGCGCCTGAGTGTCTACATGTGAAGCGTGGGGCACGGGGCCTTCCATGGAAGCATGGCAACAGAGGCTATGAATTACTTGCATTAAGACAGATCGGCCCTTTGGCTCTGCAGCTGGGGAGGATGTTTACAGGATCTAGTAGGCAGGAATGTATTCTCGGGGAGCGGAACAGATAACTCGAAGGTTATAGTCAGTCTTGGCAGAAAGCAGGCTTGAGCTGAGCGCGAGGGGCCGCGCTGAAAGTAGGACAGAGTTCACGAGTACAGAGGTAGCCTGGGCAGAGTCAGGAGCCACAAAAGAGGTTCAGATGGCAGGAATTCAGGGCCTACTCTTGCTAGAGCAGGAAAAATATGAAAAGTGTACTACAAAAAGACGGTGGCATAGCATACTTAGGAACGGACTATATAATCCATTCATGGTGGATCTGAAAGAGGACATGTTAACGTTGGACGCAAATATATTTGCGTCTTCATAGCTGGCACAGGAGGGAAGTTACATGCACTTTAAGCTGGTACATGGAGTCGGTGGGGTACGCGTTAGGGAACACAACATGGCCAAAATTTAATTTTCCTCACAATATAGCAAACCTGACCATAGAATGATTAGGATAACAACGGACCATCACAAAGAACCATCAGTGCACCCCCAAGCCTTAGAGTCAAAAAGAATTGAAGTGCCTGTCACCTCTGGCAAACTCTGAAGAAGTGAAACAAGCAATTGGCAATATTAAGGTGGTATACAGAGCACGTGTCACATGAAACCATACCCATACAATACTTTTAAATAAGCAAGGACACTGACAAAGCAGACAACAAGAGTAACGGTCTTTATTACATAACAGCCAGATAGGCATCAAAAGTAGACAAGAGCAAGGCCAGTGGCCAGTTCACAGTTCAAAGTAGGCACATGTGTGCATGAGAGCCTGCGCAGGGAATGGGTGACACCGTACACTGCCATGGGAAGCAACACAGCTAGGGGGATAACAATTGGCAGTCCAGGCACCACTGTAGGAGAGATAGGTGTGGGAGGGGGACTTTGCTACAGACTTGGATGTCTGTTAGACTGGGAAGTGGCTGATTGTTGGGATAGTTGTTGGACTGTACCTGGGAGAGAGGGAACCTGTTGAGGTAGAGGCATCAGCTTTGGGAGCCGGAGGGTTGCTTGGACCGGGTGATGTGGTGGCACGTGGAGGCAGAGACATGCTGCCGTGAGATACAGTGTGTGAGGGAGAATGTGAAGGGGTGCCTTTCCACTTCTTGGGGATTTTATGAGAATAATTGTCTTGGTAGGAGTGGGAAGTGGGGCGGGCACAACAGGCACACTCTCCACCAAAGGTGCATCAGGTGCAGGCGGTGGCCCTCCCTCTGGGGATCTGCTGGATCCGGTGGTATGCTTGGCCTGGCCTTGCCTTTTCCCCTCCATCCCCTGTTTACCAGGTGAACCCCCTACAGTCCCCTCTTTTCCCAACTTCACAGGGGTGTGGGTGGAGTTGAGGTTGTGGGTGAATCTGCCTTAAAGGGCTTTTTCTGCGGACTCTAAGCTGGCACCAGCTTCACAGCAGGCACAGAAACTGTCTGCTTGTCTTTGTGTGCTGCTTTTGTGATGGGAGTGTCCTTGGATGGGGATGATTTTGAGGCATGTGAGCATGAGGCCTGCTTCTTTGCTTGATGCCCCTGAGTGTCACCTGAAGGGCTCTTGCCTTTGCGCACTCATGTGACTTTGTTTCAGGGATGGTGTCTGCACTTTGGCCCGCTTGGGGTGCTGATGTTGTGTGCAGCGTGTGGTGTACCTTGAGCCTGAGGGCTGTAGTGTGTGGTCACTCTCGCAGATGTAGCCACTGGCAGGGGGGTTGGCCGAAGGGACTGAGCTGGACTCTGAGCCTGTGACAGCTGAATGGCTGCCATCCCTGTGAAGGACAAAGACTGGACAGGCCTGTGTAGCCCACCCAAGTCTGAGTGGATGCCCTCCATGAAGGCAACTACCTTTGCCAACTCCTTGTCATGGTCTAGGAAGGTATTCAGAAGAGTTGTCTGACCCACACACAGCTGGTGCAAAAGGTCCATAGCCTCAACACTGAGGGCAGGAGGGGAGACAGGGGCAGGAACAGCGGTACATGGGTGGAAAGGCACTCTTCCCTTCTTACTGGTGTGAGCACGGGCAGCACTAGTGTAAGTAGCTGGGAGGGTTGGCACTGAACGATATGTGGTGGAAGAGGAGGCAGATTTCCCACTCCCTGTGCCTGCCAACATTGAGAAGTCACCGCTGGCGTCAGATGACATTGAGGTTGGTGTCTCTGGCTGTGATTCCTCAAGCACACTCCTGACCCCTTCCGAGGCGCTGGTCACATCAGTGTCAGTGTGCTCATGTGTAGCAGTCGTGCCACCCCTCCCCCAAAAACAGTAAATGTGGTCAGGAATGTGGGAATAAAGTTTGACACCACTCTATCATTTAAACAACAATCTTTGGCAGTTCCTGGAACCTGCTTCCACGTTATAAAAAGCCTAAAGATTTTTTTTTATCTGATTCCCTTTTCAGCAAGGCAAACAGTGGCAGTAGCCCTTATCACATCTAAGCTAGATTATTGTAATAGCATCTATGCTGGGGCTAATAAGTTAGTCCTACATAGACTACAAATGGTACAGCATGATGCAGCACAACTAGTACTAAAGTGGCTCAGTAGGTCAACCGCATTGGCGGCGCTAGACACTCCATTGGCTGCCAATTCACAAATGCGTCCTTTTTATGGCTCTTATTATCACATTTAGGGCCTTCCACTCCTTGGGACCTCAATACCTTTGTACACGTTTCAAGCATTACATTCCTTCCTGAAGCTTAAGATCAGCAAATTAAAATTGTTAAAAATACCCGCTTTCAGATTGGCATCGAAGGGAGGAAAATCTCTTACAGTGATAGGATCAAAGGCATGGAACAAACTCCCTCAACAGCTTCATCAGATCACATCAAAATCCCACTTCAGGAAGGTACTAAAAACGTGGATTTTCAGTGCATCGGATACTCTGTGCAAAACTTTGATCTGATTCCCTTGCCTACTGTTAACAGCCCACCGGGCTTTGGTTTTTCTTCCCTGATTTCTGTTTAGCTCCATGATGCTCCCCGGAGTGACAGATTGCGCTCTATAAATGTCCCATTACATTACCGATGCCTTACTACTGGTGTCTGTCACCCGTCCTTCTGTGCCCTTGGTAGATGCTGCAAGAGACAGAGACGTAGGTTCAGTTTAGTGACATACACACAAACCTCATATGCAAGAAAAGCACAAAACAAGACGGTGATACCCCCATGTTGCACACCACCCTGTGCACTCACATTGTGCAACCTTTATTCAAAACTCAAAAAATTATTGACACATGTGATGTCCACACAGCCAAATAGCTTGCCCGTGCCTCCGTGTAACCAGACATACAGATCCCTGTGAGCATACCTAGGTCCCTGTGGGTGAAAAAGATGTACATCCGAACATGTTGTCACAGTCACATATGGAGTTACCATAAGGGGACAAGCAGATACAGACTCCACAATTTCATTTATCAATGGCCATGAGCTCCTGCCATCCACCATGTTGTGATATGATTCACAACTACAGTTGCACATTGGTGTCCGATGTGTAGTTCTCACAATTTCCAGGTCAGGCACTGCACACATTGACTAAAGCATACTCAGATGAGGCACACTGCCTTTCACTGCGATGGGATGTCCCTGACTCCCCTAATGCAGCAGATGCCATAAGGCCACAAATCAGAATGCAATGTCAAGAGCCATTATATCAATGACATGAGAAAGTACATGTCGCCAAAATGCATGACAGCTGCTCCCAACAGATTGGCCACTTACAAGCCATTGCATCACACTAGCAACATCACAGAGCCCATCACTGGACCAGGGTTGGAATACATGCAGTCACTCACAACAAAAGTCGCCCTTCCCAAAATACTCACCCCCAGCTTGCTGCAGATGGTCCCTCATACGTACATCCAGCTCTGGCTGTATCACAGCCAAGATGCAGGCCATTAGTGGTGTCATGCTCCTGCGCGCCAACCTGCCAGTCTGAGGGAGCAGCCCCAGCATCCTCTCTGCCACATTTTTGTTCAGCCGGCACATGTCATCCCACCTCTTGTGACAGTGTGTGTGCCGTCAGTTGGAGACACCCAGAGCCCGCACCTTGCGTTCAATGGCCCTTCATATGGCCTTACGCTGGTGGACTTTAAGCTGCAGGCATGGGAGACAAGAGGAATTCATTTCAGTAGGTTATATACCATTATCTCTCAGTACAGGAACATGCACAAACTCAGCACAGCTTCACAGATATGTTTAGCAGAGACAATACAGCATGACACGTAGTCCATAAGCATGGGATAATCATACCAAAAAGCATGCAGGTTTGAGGAAGGACACAGTGCCTGCCCATCCCATATACATGCTGAATGCCAGCACAGAAACCTATGTGAAGAAGGACCACATCAGAGATTGAGTTTGTGAGTGAGCAAGACATACATTACATTGTAAATGATGCGTCGGGCAGACTCACTGTGTCCAACACTGCACATCCCTCTATGTCCTTGCCCTGTGAATGACTCGCTGTGTAATGGAGGTCGCATTTAGGGACATGATCTTACAATCTCGCACCCTTCTCACAAGGTCTGTCTTATGCACTCCACAGGCCTGAGATAGCTCATTGATGGATAGGGTAGCAGACAACCCATATGTCTCACTCTGTCGATTCAGTGATGGGTCCTGGCTAAATTGGGCAGTAACTGTGCAGGCCAGGGGGCCTCACACTGAGGTTTAATGTGGGCCATCAGAACATTCACATGCAGGTACAATATTAGAGGGCAAACAGTGCCTACACATGCGAGTCAGAACACATAATGAAAACAATGGAAGGATGACATTTCCTAAGTACATAAATCTGATGTGTCATATGTGAATTTTCACCAAGAGTGTCACCCTCAGGCATTTCACCCTTGTGCATAATGCTTACATATCTATGGTGGCAATCTAGAGTCAAACACACTTCCATTAGTATCCTTTGGATGTAAAGTCTGTATAATTTCACAAATGAGCCTGTGAAAACCTCATGGACTCAAACATCCATTAGCACAGGCAAAGTCTGTCATGACTTCAACTATCCATACTTGCATTGTCACTGTCAGGCTGCAAAAATCATGCATGTCCCTCCCATCCCGAAATGCAGCCCGGGGAATGTGTAAAATAGGCTACAAACCACATTTTCCTGAAGTCAGCATGCTAGGCAGTGTATCACACAAACACAAACTCTCAGGCATATACTGCAGTAGATGAACTTCATGTGTGCACTCTCTGCACTCTCCTACTTTCACTATGAAACACTTACCATGGCATCAAGATCACCATATAGCCTCCCATACTGTGTGAGCACCTCATCCACCCGGACCTCCAGCTCCACTGTGGTGAAGGGACGGGCCCTGATGTTCTCAGTCCTTGCCATCACTGGGTCCAGAAGACAGGAACCGCAGCAGTTGGTGGTGAAGAGTGTCAGTCAGTAGTGTCTGGAAGCAGTGGAAATGTGAGGCTCTCTACCAGACATATATAGCCCCCTTGGGTAGTTTCAGTGGTTCTAAGCTGCTGCAATTGGTGTTCCAGGTGAGATTTTTTCGAATGCATCCAATGACCGTCCCGCGGTAGCGGAGCCCACCTACAGCGATTTTCAAAATTGCATTTGTCTACTGTGATTGCGGTTCACATTGGCTGTTAGGGCATGTGCATTGGTAGTGACACACCGTAGGGGCCAGGCGGTCGCTACTGCGACCGTGCATCTTTCAATTGCATCCAATTACCAGCCCCGCGGTACCAGAGCACGCCTACCGTGATTTTCAAAATTGCATTTGTCTACCTCAATTGCTGTTCCCATTGGCTGTAAAGGCATGGGCATTGGCGGTGACACACCGCAGGGGTCAGGCAGTCGCTACCGCAATATGGCTGCTATACATTTGTGTCGATGACCATGATTTGGGTGGCAGAGCATGCCAACCTCCATTTACCAATTTGTATATCACTACCGCGATTGAACGTCCCATTGGCTGTAAGGGCATGGGCATTGGCGGTGACTCACAGCAGGGGCCAGGCGGTCGCTACCGCGAAATGGCTGCTATACATTGGTGCCTATGACCATGATTTGGGTGGCAGAGCATGCCAACCGCCATTTCCCAATATGTATATCACTATCGCGGTTGCGCGTCCCATTGGCTGTAAGGGCATGGGCATTTGCGGTGACACACCGCAGGGGCCAGGCGGTCACTACCGTGATATGGCTGCTATACATTGGTGCCTATGACTGGTATTTGGGCAGTGTAGCATGCCAACCACCATTTCCCAATGTGTATATCTCTACCGCAATTGCGGGTCCCATTGGCTTTAAGGGCATGGGCATTGGCGGTGACACACCGCAGGGGTCAGGCAGTCACTTCCACGAGTTGGCAGCATGAAATTGGTGCCTATGACCGTGGTTGTGGTGGCGGAGCATGTTAACAGCACCTAAGGACATATCATGCTGTGTCAATGGCAATGGCCAGTTCTCAACAGTGTACAGTAGACAGATGAATCATGCCACAAGATAGTGCAAACAATGCCAGTGTAACATTTAGCCCACTGCTGACTACACATGCCATGTCAGTACACAGGATTGCAAACATTGACATGTACTCCCTCACATGTCACTTATGAGATTGTTGTGCATGTACACAGATCAGTGGTGTGATGGACTCTCCAATATGTACACATGCCAATATGTGATCTGGCTAAGCAACACACAGTGATGAAGGTGTGACTACACAATGTGCCTATTTCACTGTGTAGTTTGCTTTGCTCATGTACATACTTGGTCTTAATGCACAGACTGTGATCATTGTGTTGTTAATGTGTGCCCTGTTCGACTTACGCAAGAAGGTGTGGCAGATACAACAGCTAGGTAGGAACCAGCAGTGTTGCTGTTTCACACATATGCTGTATGAACTACTCTCAGGGACGGTAACCCAAGATGTGGACATGTACCTTTGGGAATTCACATTGTCTGAATCTGTTTGGGAGGAACTCATTGTGTGAAAACTGTACAAGTGTACGACTAGTGTAGCTCAAGGTGTCCCTACATGTAAGTTGTGATGTAAGCTGAAGTGTGATGCCAGTCATTGTTGGCTCTGTGTTAGACAAAACGTAAGGTGTTGGACACATCTCATGGTGGATTGAATTGACATGTGTCCCCTTTCATCTCACTTAGGAGGCGACCAAATGTGCATCGTCACTTTATAGTGCTGTCAGACATGGAGGATGAGGACGTCATATGGAAATCCCATCTGTATCGACCCACCCTACAAGACCTATGTCCTCTGTTGGAGCCCCATCTGCTGCCTGACAGAACATATTCGACTGCTTTCACACCAACATCTAAGGTGATGTCGGGCCTGCATTTTTTTGCTACTGGATCATTCCAGTACACAGTGCCCAGCGCAGGTGGGATGTCGTGACCTATGTTCTGTATGGTGCTACCTGATGTCCTATCCGCTATGATGACTTACAAGGACAGATACACTAATTTCCCCAGGAGCCATGAATTGGCGGATATGAAGGGTGATTTTTATGCCCTTGGGCACATCCCGAATGTTGTTGGTGCCATTGACTGCACAAATGTTGGCCTGGTTCCACCACAGGCATGTGAGCACATCTACAGGAATAGGAAACATTTCCATTCCATCAATGTGCAAGTGGTGTGCCAGGCGGATATGATAATCTCACATGTCTGTGCCAAATTTCCTGGATCTGCCCGTGATTAGTACATCGTGCGTAACATCATTGTACCACAGCTGATGGCCAATCTGCTTCTGGTGCTTGCATGGATTGTGGGTGAGTAAGCAGAGTCAAGTAGTATGCTGTATGTGTGACATGCTGTCCTCTGCCACAGTTATGTTACAAATGTGTTCTGTGTCTCTCACACCTAGGTGACTCTGCATATCCCAACCGTCCTTGGTTGCTGAGCCCACTGTGGAATCCCAGGACCCCGGGTGATGTTTGCTACATTGATGCCCATGGGAGGACAAGTCGTGTGGTGGAGCGTACTTTTAGTCTCATGAAGTCACAATTTTGCTGCCTGGACAAGACCGGAGTTGCACTGATGTACTATCCCCAAAGGTGTGTCAGATCGTAGTTGCATGCTGCATGCTCCACAACCTGCCCTTGCGCAAAGCAATCCCACTGATCATGGACAATGATGAGCAGCCGAGGCCACCCCCTGCAAACCCACTCATGTCCAGTGATGAGGATAGTGGAGAGGAGGAAGGTATTGACCTGCATCAACAGCTCATCAACCGTTACTTCCCTTGAAGGTGAGTGAAAACATACAACAATGCCCTTGTCTGCTGATTTTGTTTTTGGTGAAAAGATCTAGGGGAGCTTTGTGACTGCTGCCTGTTGTTGGCTCTGTGCTGGCTGCTAATGTTTCTGTGACAGAGTAGTTGTGCACAGCTACAGGATGGCTATTTCAGTACTGTTGCTCATTGTAATGTGTGCAGATTTGAGTACCTTGATGACAAGTATTGTGTAATGGGTGTGATGCCCTCACCTGACAAGTGAATATTGTTCCCTTGTGTTTTCCTAGGTGCCTTCAGCCTCTCAATGCCTACAAACAATCTGTGCTCCTGCTACATTGTAATCAGAGTCAACGTTGTACATCCTGTGACAAACATGGAGCTGACACGAAAACATAGGTGTGTAAGGAGTGTTTTTTTACAATGGGTATATGTGACAGGGAAGTGAATATTTACAAAAAGGTGAAAAGGTAATCACAATGATGTGGTGACACAGTCCAACAGAAGCCTGTCATTAACCTGGCAATATTGATAAGGATAGTAAACAAACTCAATGGCAAGGTGAAAGGGGCTGCCATCATGGCTGGCTACTTGACTGGTGCTTAGCAGGTGCTTTGCCACATGATCCTCCCTTGTTTTTCTTTGGACGGCCCCTTGAGCGTTTGGCAGAAGTGCCTCTTCTGTGGGCTCAGTGGGGTCTGAGGACTCACCCCTCTCTGTGGCCGCAGGGGAGGTGGGGGAACTGTCATTCTGTGGGCCCCTGGAGGTAGGTTGAGCTCTTATTCGGGCCGCAGGTCTATCTCTAAGGATGACCAAAAGCTGTCCAAAGACGTCCACGCTTTGGCCCAGACGTGTGTCTATGGACCTCGGAAGCAGGCAGAGCTCACGGGACTCTTCCAGGGCCTGGCTCCTGTGTCCCTGGGCTTGTTCATATGCCCCAATGACTCTGGCAATGTTGACCAGCGCTTCAGTCCAAGTGTCCGGTTGGTTTTGTTGCCTAGTTGCCCTCCCACCTGCCCTGCTGTCCCGGACCTGTTGCCTCACCACTTGACGCACCCGCCTACTCTCCCTGGCCTCCTCCGATAGTGGGGTGGGGTGGGCATCCTCTGAGGCAGGGACAGTGTTGCAGGCAGCACTGGTGAGGGTGGTGGCCTCACAGGTCATTACAGCAGGGGCAGGGCAGTTGTTGTTGCTGTGGCGGTGGAGAAAGTGGGGTCCTGGGAGCTGTTGCACCCTGGCATGCCTGATCAGCTGGCTTATGGCTCCGCATCTGAGAAAACAATAGAGTCTACATCAGAGAATCCATGTTCCGGTGGGAGACTGGCTCTGCAGGTTGGTGTGGTCATCTGCAGCTGTCAGTTCTTGGTCACCTGTGGAACAGAGGGGAAATGGTCATTGGAATGCACCCCTCAAGCTTGGTGTTGGATGTTTTGTTGTTACATGCTATACACCACACAGTTTACATTTATATCACCTTGCATGTCTGCACAGTACTGAGCATCATGACATAATGTGGCGGTACATACATTACTTGTCCATGGTGTGACATGTCAACCGATACCATGTGCCACGTGCAGATTGTGTGATTATAGGTCGCCAGCTAACGACTAGCAGCACAACAATTTTATGTGAAGCATCTTTGTTGTTTACTCTACATAGAAGACATTACATCTGAGCATGAACTACACATTGTGATCTCAAGCATACCTTTGTCATATCATGTGCTTTGCTTTCTTTTTACTACTGACCATGCTTGTTATTTATTCGTATGGGCCTTGATGCTCTGCCCCCATGGCACTTACAGATAGCATTCAGTGCTGTGCATGATTGTGCCCTGAATTTCTTCAACATGTGATTTGTTGAGTCACACTTTGGTTTCTGTGACAGTTATATACACTTAGCTGTCTGCACACTGGAAGTGGCTATTGGATCTCTGCCAAGTTTGGTGGGATGTGAGGGCTGGTGTGGTCATATGTCTCCATGTTTTTTTAGAGAAATGGTGGAGTGCATGTACTGTCTACTTACCTGTTCTGTGGCACATTTTGGGTGAGGTTCTGACACATCTTTCTCGGTGTGTGGTGGATTGCTCCATCCTGCTCATCTGTGTGACAAGGGGGCCTGGAGGGAGTTGTAGTGCAGGCCTCTCACCCACAGACCCCCCTCCCTGTGAAAATGGCTACCTACCTGTTAGGCGAAGTTGAACAATGTAATGGCTACCACATGCTTCTGGGTGGGGGCAGTGCTCCATCTTGCTGAGCTGTGGGACTAGGGGGGCTGGTGGGAGTTGTAGTGCTGGCTTCCCACCCACAAGCACCCTTCCCTGTTAAGATGGCTACCTACCTGTTAAGTGAAGATGAACAATGCAATGGCTGACACATGCTTCTGGGTGGGGTAGAGTACTCCATCATGCTGATCTGTGGGACAAGGGGGCCTGGTGTGAGTTGTAGTGCAGGCCTCCCAACCCCAAACACCCTTCCCTGTGAAAATGAATACCTACCTGTTAGGTGAAGATGATCAATGTACAGTCCTGACATATGCTTCTGTGTGGGGGGGGGGGGGGAGTTCTCCATCTTGCTCAGCTGTAGTATAAGAGGGCCTGGTGGGAGTTGTTGTTCTGGCTGCCTATCTGCAAACCCCCCCTCCCTGTTAAAATGGCTACCTCCGGGTGGAGTGGAGCAGAGGAAGGGGATAGGTTACACATGGCTCTTGGGCAGGGGAGTGTGCCATCCTGCTCAGGGGTGAGACAAGAGAGCATGAGAAGACTACTACCAGTGAGATTGAGGTGAGCAATGAAATGGCTGCCACATGGTTCTGGATGGGGGAGTGCTCCATCTGGCTCGGCTGTGGGACAAGGGGGCCTGGTGGGAATAGTAGTGCTGCCTTGCCACCCCCAAACACCCTCCCAGTGAAGATGGCTACCTACCTGTAAGTTTTATAGTTGAAATACAATGGTTGGCACATGCCTCTGGGTGGGGTGGAGTGCTGCATCCTGCTCAGGGGTGGGACAATGGAGCCTGGTGGGAGTTGTAGTGCTGGTTGCGTGTTTACATGCAACCCTGGGAATGTTGCTGGCTATCTTTGGGGTGATTCCGAGGGAGTGAATGGTGGATCTGTTAGACATGCATTGGGGAGTGTGTGGTACACATGAATGCAGTTGGGCCTAGAAGGTGTAGTTTTGTAGTTGTGCAAGACTGTACAAGACAATACATAGCAGTGTAATGGTAGACATTTGTTGTTACTTACCAGCCTCCATTCCCCAGGCTACTCCTGTGAGAGTCTCTGGATGCAGTATGGCAAGCACCTTCTCCTCCCAAGCAGTGAATGTTCTTGGTGGAATGGGAGGGCCACCGCAAATCATGTGAGCCAGCTGACGGTTCTTGTAGTTCTTCTGTCTCACCTGCCTCTTGAGGTCATGCCACCGCTTCATGATCTCCTTCTTGTTGCGCGAGATGGTCCCTACTGCAAGTTCAAGTTCAAAAATTTGTATAGGGCACTACTCACCCAGAGGGTCTCAAGGCGCTTGAGGGAAGGGAGGGAGGGTACTTTATTTTTCGAATATCCAAGTTTTAAGTTGCTTTCTGAAGGAGAGGTGGTTCTGTGTAAGGCGGAGGTGGGTGGGGAGAGAATTCCAGGTTTTGGCCGCTAAGTAGGAAAAGGATCTTCCCCCCATGGTAGATCTGTTGATGCGTGGAATAGCGGCGAGGGCCTGATTGGACGAGCGAAGATGGCGATTGAGGGTATAAAAGGACAGGCGCGTGTTGAGGCATTCGGGTCCTAGGTCGTAGAGGGCTTTGTGTGCGTGGGTGAGGAGTCGAAACATTATCCTCTTGTTGACGGGGAGCCAGTGGAGGTCTTTCAGGTGACCAGAAATGTGAGTCTGGCGGGGGATGTCTAGTATGAGTCTGGCTGAGGCGTTTTGGATGCGTTGGAGTTTTTTCTGTAGTTTGGCTGTGGCTCCGGCGTAAAGGGTGTTGCCGTAATCCAGTCGGCTTGTGACTAGTGCGTGGGTGACCGTTTTTCTTGTTTCGATGAGGATCCAGCGGAATATTTTTTTGAGCATGCGTAGGATGTTGAAGCATGATGAGGAAACGGCGTTGACTTGTCTGGTCATCGAGAGGGAGGAGGCCAGGATGAAGCCCAGGTTGCGTGCATGGTCCGTAGGTGTGGGTGCTATTCCCAGGGCCAGTGGCCACCATGAGTCGTCCCAAGCAGAGGGGGATGAGCCTAAGATTAGGACTTCCGTTTTGTCCGAGTTCAGTTTTAGAGGGCTGTTCTTTATCCACTCGGCAACATCTTTCATTCCTTTGTGTAAGTTGGTTTTGGCAGTGATTGGGTCTTTGGTGAGGGAGAGGATCAGCTGGGTGTCGTCGGCGTAGGAGATGATGTTGAGGTTGTGTTGGCACCAGATGGATGCGAGGGGACTCATGTATACGTTGAAGAGGGTGGGACTGAGTGAGGATCCTTGAGGTACACCTCAGATGACTTTGGTGGCTTCTGATCTAAAAGGGTGGAGGCGGACTCTCTGTGTTCTTCCGGCGAGGAACGAGATGATCCAGTCCAATGCTTTTCCTTGTATTCCGACGTTGCTGAGGCGTTGAATGAGGGTGCTATGACAGACTGTGTCGAAGGCTGCGGAGAGGTCAAGTAGTATGAGGGCAACTGTTTCTCCGTTGTCCAGTAGTGTTCAAATGTCGTCTGTTGCTGCGATGAGTGCAGTTTCGGTGCTGTGTTTGGGTCGGAAGCCGGACTGTGAGGGGTCGAGGGATTTGTTGGATTCGAGGAAGGCGGCGAGTTGATTGTTGACGGCTTTCTCAATGACTTTGGCAGGGAATGGGAGGAGCGTGATGGGACGGTAGTTCTTAAGTTCAGTGGGGTCTGCTGTGGGTTTCTTCAGAAGGGCGCTGAGTTTGGCATGTTTCCAGCTTTCCGGGAATGTAGCGGAGTTGAGAGAGCAGTTGATGACGTCTCGGAGATGGGGTGCGATGATGGAGTTTGCTTTGTTGAAAATGTGGTGGGGACATGGGTCGGTAGGAGATCCTGAGTGGATGGAGTTCATCAGGTGGATGGTGTCTTCAGTGGTGATTGGGTCCCAGGCGCAAAGGTTGTTGCAGTGGGGATTTGGTTCGGGGGTGGGTGGAGTGGACTGGTCTCCGGGTTGGTTTTCAAAGCTGTTATGTATGTCGGCGATTTTGTTGTGGAAGAAAGAGGCTAGGGAGTCGCAGAGGTCTCGGGATGGGGTGATGTCGTTGGTACCGGAGGTGGGGTTGGTGAATTCTTTGACGATGTTGAATAGTTCCTTGCTGTTGTGGGCGTTGTTGTCGAGTCGATCCTTGAATGCTGATTTCTTGGTGGATCGGATCAGTTGGTGGTGTTTGCGGGTGGCGTTCTTAAAGGTGGCCAGGTTGTCAGTGGTTGGGTTTTTTCTCCAGGCTTTCTCGAGGGTACGACAGAACTTCTTGGATGTCTTAAGGTCATCATTGAACCAGGGGGCTTTTTTTCTATTTTGCTTGATTGGATGGTTTTTCAAGGGTGCTAGTTCGTCGGCGCTGTGGTTGATCCATTGTGTGAGGTTGGTGGCAGCTTGGTTTGGGTCGAATGATTTGGCAGGGGGGTTTTTGTGAAGCGAGGTGAAGAGCTGGTCGGTGGTAATTTTGTTCCAGTTTCTTCGGGGAATTGGTTGTGGGAGGTTGTGGGTAAGGGTGGGTGGCCAGATATGCTCCGTGCACGGAGTGTGCGTAGTGCTGTCTACTCCGCATTTTGCGTAGCGGGCGTAGCCAGGCGGCACTACGCACGCTCCGCAGACGGAGCGTAGCTGGCCGCCACCCGCCTCCCTCCCGCCCTCCCTAAATACTTTAAATTAAAAGTGTAAAATAATTAAAAGGCACTTACCTTGCCCGCCACTGCCCGCCGCGTCCCCGGGGCTCGCTATCTTCATTCTGCCGTCTTGTGTACTAATGCGCATGCGCGGGCGGCCGCGCATGCGCATTTCTCACGAAAAAATGCGCATGCGCGGCCGCCCGCGCATGCGCATTAGTAAACAAGACGCCAGCAATGAACATAGCGAGCCACAGGGACGCGGCGGGCAGCGGCGGGCAAGGTAAGTGCCTTTTAATTATTTTACACTTTTAATTTAAAGTATTTAGGGAGGGCGGGAGGGAGGCCTGCGGTGCGTAGTGGGGCTACGCGGAGTGCGGAGGTGGGCGTAGTTTCTCGCCCACTTCACGTAGCTCCGCGAAGCCCCACTACGCCCACTACGCCCAGGGTTAGTTGTGGGTCGTGGTCTTTTTGTAGTTGAAGTGAACGCAGCTGTGGTCTGTCCAATGGAGAGCTGTGGTGTGGTTGAAGGAGATGTGCTTGCTGGAGGTGAAGATTGGGTTGAGCGTGTGCCCGGCATAGTGGGTGGGGGTGTCAACAAGTTGTATTAGTCCGAGGTTGGCCAAGTTGTCCACAAGGGTGGTGGTAATGCTGTCATTTTTCTTTTCCAGGTGGAAGTTGACGTCTCCCAGTAGAATGTAGTCCTCAGATGGGAGGGGGTGTGGGCTGATGAAGTCAGTGATGTCTTCGCTGAATTGAGTGCGTGGTCCTGGTGGTCTGTAGATTAGGGTGCCTCTGAGTGTGGTTTTGGGGTCGGTGTGGATCTGGAAGTGAAGGTGTTCGGCGGCTGCGAGGTTATCGTCAGAGCTGGTCGTGATGCGGATGGAATTCTAATGTACGATGGCAATGCCTCCTCCTGTTTGGATGGTGCGGTCCTTTCGGATGATCTTGTAGCCGTCCGGGATGGCTGTGGCGATGTCGGGAGCTGATGAGGCGTTCATCCAGGTTTCTGTAAGGAAGGCGACGTCCGGCGATGTGGTGTCGAGTAGGTTCCAAAGTTCAATGGCAAGTTTGTGGCTCGAGCGGGTGTTGAGTAGGATGCACTTAAGGTGGTTTGAGTCAGAGCTCTGTTTGGAGTCTGTGGATTTAGTGTGGGTCTTGATGCAGTCTAGTTTGCAGGAGTGGCAGGAGAAGGGTCCGTGGGTGTGTCCAGGGGCGGCTTGGAAGCAATCTTGGAATCGGCCGGGGTTGAGTGCCGAGAGGGAAGCAGCATCGTAAGTTATGCGGGTGGAGTGGGATTTGTGAGGACCAGGGGGTCTGGCGCTGGGCGCGGTCCAGGCGCGGACGGGCGTAGATGGGCTTACCTTTGGCGCACCTACGGCACGCATGGGGCGCGTCCGCTGCGCGTGGACGCTGCGCGTAAAAGCATCTGGCATAAATGGATAGTGGAGGGGGGAGGGTTGAGGGAGGAGCAGCTGGGAGGTGGTAGGGGGTGGAGAGGACGGGCTCCGGGGCACAACAACAACAAAATGGCAGCACAAGCAGCAAAAGTGAAACCGGAACTGGATGGGGCAAAGAGAAGGGAAACGCTGTGGGCAGTGGCACCGGTACAACCAGGTAATTAATTAAAGTATAAGAATCTGTGAAGTGAGCGCTATTAATATCACTGCACAAAACGAGCAAATCAAATTACAGTCAAAAATCGAAGCTTCACAGCCAGCGCTACAAACTGGGATTACACAGATAAATCAATAATGCTTAATTCAGGTACAGCGCTATAATAGACAGCAGCCAGCAGTTTTTTAAATGCGCAGGTCAAAGCAAAGAGCGCAGCCCAACGATACCAATGGAGAGCAGGGAGCGTGGGGAGCGACCGCTACTGAAAGCGTCAGGATGGTCACAGCGTTTTCGAGGACGGGGCAAGGCTATGCAGTCAGTGGGAGGGAGGAGCAGCTGGGAGGCGGTAGCGGAGTGGAGAGGACGGGCTCCGAGGCACAACAACAACAAAATGGCAGCACAAGCAGCAAAAGTGAAACCGGAACAGGATGGGACAAAGAGAAGGGAAACGCTGTGGGCAGTGGCACCGGCACAATCAGGTAATTAATTAAAGTATAAGAATCTGTGAAGTGAGCGCTATTAATATCACTGCACAAAACGAGCAAACCAAATTACAGTCAAAAATCAAAGCTTCACAGCCAACGCTACAAACTGGGATTACACAGATAAATCAATAATGCTTAATTCAGGTACAGCGCTAAAATAGACAGCAGCCAGCAGTTTTTTAAATGCGCAGGTCAAAGCAAAGAGCGCAGCCCAACGATACCAATGCAGAGCAGGGAGCGTGGGGAGCGACCGCTACTGAAAGTGTCAGGACGGTCACAGCGTTTTCGAGGACAGGGCAAGGCTATGCAGTCAGTGGGAGGGAGGAGCAGCTGGGAGGTGGTAGCGGGGTGGAGAGGACAGGCTCCGAGGCACAACAACAACAAAATGGCAGCACAAGCAGCAAAAGTGAAACCGGAACAGGATGGGGCAAAGAGAAGGGAAACGCTGTGGGCAGTGGCACCGGCACAATCAGGTAATTAATTAAAGTATAAGAATCTGTGAAGTGAGCGCTATTAATATCACTGCACAAAACGAGCAAACCAAATTACAGTCAAAAATCAAAGCTTCACAGCCAGCGCTACAAACTGGGATTACACAGATAAATCAATAATGCTTAATTCAGGTACAGCGCTATAATAGACAGCAGCCAGCAGTTTTTTAAATGCGCAGGTCAAAGCAAAGAGCGCAGCCCAACGATACCAATGGAGAGCAGGGAGCGTGGGGAGCGACCGCTACTGAAAGCGTCAGGACGGTCATTGACCTTGCTTATTATCCTTCCCCACATTTGTGCTCTGGTGGCTAATGGTGTCTGTTGGACCAGGTTACTGAACAATTGTGGTTTTACTCTGATTATCTTATCTGCCATGACTGACAACTCACTGCCAGTGAATTTGGGCATTTTTGTTTGTGCCATGCTTTGTAATGGTCAAATGGTTTGAGGTGCAGGTGTGAGGGTGGTGGGGGTGATGTAAGTGGGGTGTGTGTGTGTTGTTGGGCTGGTGAGATGTGTGATGGTTTGCCTCTCCTTTGTGCTGTAGGCTTTAGGTCCTTCAAGGGTGGAGTACTGAAAAGGATTGTGGTCAGGGAAGTGGCTGTGTTTTTTTATACTCAGCTATGTGGCTGTGTCAAAATGGAGTATTGCTGTCAGGTGTGTTGTGTGGGTTGTCCTAGGATTTGTATTTTTTTTTATTGCCATGAGGATGTTTCATTGTGGTGTGTTAGGTGTTTTGGGGGGCTGAGCTAGCTTGATGTGTACACTTGGTGGCCTTGTTGTGTGTTTTTTGTTGACCGCCATATTGTTCCAAAGAGGCCACACCAGTGGGTATGCAACAGCCCTTCTGCCTGCCCTCCAATTCATCATGGTTTGCGATTGCAGTGGTTAAAAACAGCAGATCATTCCGCTGTCACCGCAATGGTATCCTAATTGTATGTGTGGTCACTCCGCCGGCCTAGCAACGGTTTTGTGTTTTTCCTCCGCGAATCCGACTGCCACGGACCGATTTTCACCTGCTCCGCCCACTGCCGGCGGGCTTTCGTGGCATCGTTCTGCCGCGGTCCGAACTGTCTGGGGTTTGATCCTAAGCGGAGAGTCATTTTTACCGCGGTACCTGCAGACGGTTAATTTCCGCTACCACGGCGGTCTGGGTGGTTTTCCGACCGCGATCCTAATCAGGCCCTAGATGTCTGAATCTGAGAAGACTTTCATATAGACAGCTTTTACAGTTTCTTGAGATGGCAGTCAATTGTACAAACCTCCATTGAGAGGCTCTACAGCACTATAAGAGCAAACTCCAGTTTTACCATCTAGTTTATGGTGCAACAGGCAATTCTATTTCTTGTCATTTAACCTCAAGTATGTTCAAGTATGAATGGAGGGTTTAATTCCATCTCTGCTGCATGCCTAGTCATAGAATGTACTTGTCAGGAGCTCTTCGTCCTGTCTGGTATGTTGACACCCTTAGGGGTCCCTGCTTGCTCATGTTTCTGTCCACTTGTTTTTTTTCTTCCCTTTTCTTGCCACTGCCAATGTTGGTTTCTTTTTACTGCATTTGTTGGTGCCAGTGCTTGTTTTGGCAATGCTTATTGTTTTAGGATGCTAGCAACCGTGTCACATTATTGGACATGTACACCTGCCATGCTAATGGGCGTGGCTGAGGCATCTGGCTTGCTTATGGGAGTGTCTAGCAATGTGTGGTTCACTGGCACTAAACTGGCTATTAAAGCCCAAACCTCACACCTGTTATTGCTTGGCTTAAGCTCCTGGTTCCTGCTTCAGCTAGAGACTGCTTCTGTCACTGCTTCAGGATTTCCTCCTTCACCATTGAACGGAAGCACGTGCCGGTCCAGGACTGCAGCAAGCATCAGACAGCTAAGTGCAGTGCGCTTTAAGGCACCGTGTGAAGTGAAAGGCTGTGTGACTTTGACATTTTCTGTTGGTATCGGAAGGCTCGTCCTTGCATATTTGCCATGTGAATTGGCCATCTGGTATATGGCACAAGTGATTTTTGATTCAAGACTATGACATTTGCATATTTGTTTCATGCTTTGCGCTTGGGATAAGTTTATATTTGAAAACATTTCTTATTTGTATTACGCAAAGCGCCTGGAGTCATTTCATGTTTGAACTAATTTCATACTTGTATTCAGCTTAGCGCTTGGGGTCATTTTATATTTCAACTCATTTCCAACTTCTGAGAGTTTTGTTTCCACTTTATTTGCATTCAACTTTGATTTTAAGACAAAAAATTCTGAACTTGATACCGCGCCTTGTGCATGGAAGCATCCTGTTATCCCTCTGATCATCATATCGTATTAACACTGGCTTATGTAGCCCGTTGGGCCTGTTCCTGCACCCACTCTGTCCTGCCCGAAAGGTTCCCTGAAAGGTGCCCACATCGTAAACCAACATTTTCTTTCATCACCACCGCGCCAACTCCAGTCACTCAATCCTAAAAACTACTCATGTTGAATTATAGATCTCTGCACACAACGGAGATCTCAATATTTTTAAAAGACTGGGATCTACAAGGCCTGTTTCTTACTGAAGCATGGCTTACCTCTAGCTCAGAACCAGGTATTGTTCAAGCTTTCTCCCAGGGGTTTCTGATGCAAAGGGTAGATAGAACGACAAGTAAGAGTGGTGGCATTGCCATTATTAACAAGGATCACCTAATCTGTCGCCTGCTTGGAAGCCCCCTCTCAGATTGTGATTGTGTTGCAGTTGGTTGTAGGTTCGCCTGCAGGTCATTGCGATGGAGCTAATCAAAGGCTTGGCCAGAATTCTTGGATGTGGGGCTCAAAGGAGGCATGAAGCAGGAGGACTGTGCTAGGACAGAGGAAGTCGTCCAATATATATTGTCTCAGGTAAACTGGCAAGGATAGCGTTCAAGGGAAGGTGTTGTGGGGTTATGCGCAATCGGGAGGTGTGCTAGGTAGAAGGATGTTGGAAGTATGGGCCAGGGAAATGGCCTGGTGGGCCCCAGGAGGAGACCTCTGTCCTTGTAGTATTTTCTGTGAGGTAATTTGTTGACTGTGAGGTTCCGTGACGATTTGAACCTGTGTTTTCAACATTGTCGTAAATACATAATTTTGGTATCAGCGAACCGCAAATGATCCATTTAGCATATCCTGGTGTTTTCGCTATGCTACGAGCAAGAGTACTCCTGTTACAAACACATTTCTGATCTACCCATGGCATCCATCTTAGATCATGGCAGCCATTTTGTGTTTCTTGCCCTCACATAGACAATGGACACGCAATGACCTCTGATTACTTCATTTCGATTAAGGACACGTAGGCTTAGCCGGCGATTCACCTCTCTAGTGACACGTGCACCTTAGAACAGAACATGCCGTAGCTGCATGACTCGACAAAGGCTGCCTCCTCTGCCCGAGGCCAGCCCTGCTATACTGGTTCTCGTGTTCGTTGGCATGATCATGATTAGGCGGCCGAAGCTGGTAGCCTTGCCCATTTACGACCCACAAACATCCCTTATCCTGCTTTTCTATCTTCTGCACCTGGCTCTGCTCCTTTCCTTCTGGGCCTTTATTAGGGGGAGGTAACGAAATTTACGATGAGGCGGTCCGGCTCTTGAATGAAATGTTGACATGGGATTGTGATGGAATAGTGGGAACCCCTCTTTGTAATGTTTGACATCAGATATTATCAACGATTCCTGTGCAACGCCAAATATTTATTGTTTAGGACACAAAGGTTTGGGAATGTACTAACATGTGAAGAATTTGCCTGAAGGCCAATATTTAGTATATAAGGAGCAACCCTTCTTGTACAAATTGAACAGGCTCCTGGATACTGCCCGTGTGTAGTTTCTGTGACTTCTGTGTCCCTGCAGTAATAAACCTTTGGTCTTTGACGCCACCATCGAGAAGCCCGTGTTTCTGTTTATTTGTGCACCGAGACAGGTAGATCTCCGGGGTCTTCGGGTGTTATCCCTGACACCTCTGGACGGAACCAAAAAGTCCAGAACTCCAATTGGCGCCCAACGTTGGGCTGGAAGGTTCTGATGGTCATTGGTGTCATCTTAGTATTCCTATTCTCATGCTGCCTGATTATCCAGTGTGGTCCCGCTTTGTGTAGTCTCTGTGCTGCAACCTGTTTCAGAAAACCACCTGTGTTTGGAGAAAAGGGACGAGAAAGGATGATGATACAACAGCATGTCACTGACCTGATGAGCATAGAATTAGACTCGGACATAGACTGAGTAATTGCCTATGTAAGGGCAAAAGGAGGGTCTGAGGTTCCGTGACGATTTGAACCCGTGTTTTCAACATTGTCGTAAATACATAATTTTGGTATCAGCGAACCGCAAATGATCCATTTAGCATATCCTGGTGTTTTCGCTATGCTACGAGCAAGAGTACTCCTGTTACAAACACATTTCTGATCTACCCATGGCATCCATCTTAGATCATGGCAGCCATTTTGTGTTTCTTGCCCTCACATAGACAATGGACACGCAATGACCTCTGATTACTTCATTTCGATTAAGGACACGTAGGCTTAGCCGGCGATTCACCTCTCTAGTGACACGTGCACCTTAGAACAGAACATGCCGTAGCTGCATGACTCGACAAAGGCTGCCTCCTCTGCCCGAGGCCAGCCCTGCTATACTGGTTCTCGTGTTCGTTGGCCTGATCATGATTAGGCGGCCGAAGCTGGTAGCCTTGCCCATTTACGACCCACAAACATCCCTTATCCTGCTTTTCTATCTTCTGCACCTGGCTCTGCTCCTTTCCTTCTGGGCCTTTATTAGGGGGAGGTAACGAAATTTACGATGAGGCGGTCCGGCTCTTGAATGAAATGTTGACATGGGATTGTGATGGAATAGTGGGAACCCCTCTTCGTAATGTTTGACATCAGATATTATCAACGATTCCTGTGCAACGCCAAATATTTATTGTTTAGGACACAAAGGTTTGGGAATGTACTAACATGTGAAGAATTTGCCTGAAGGCCAATATTTAGTATATAAGGAGCAACCCTTCTTGTACAAATTGAACAGGCTCCTGGATACTGCCCGTGTGTAGTTTCTGTGACTTCTGTGTCCCTGCAGTAATAAACCTTTGGTCTTTGACGCCACCATCGAGAAGCCCGTGTTTCTGTTTATTTGTGCACCGAGACAGGTAGAACTCCGGGGTCTTCGGGTGTTATCCCTGACACCTCTGGACGGAACCAAAAAGTCCAGAACTCCAACTTCCAGCAGTTTCTGAGGGTGAAGATGAAGCAGTATTGATCTCTACCTTGATGACATGGATGTTTTTTGTGCTTTTCTTGTGTCCGAGTTGTTAGGTGGCAGGGGAAGTAGGGGTTTGGTCTGGGAGGAAGTGAGGAGGTTTGGGGCAGATCTCAAAGTCTGGCTATACAAGTCGAAGACAGATCAGAGGGGAAATAGTAGGTAGATGGTGCTTCAGGACTACCCAGTGGTGGGGTTTTACTCAGTGATAAAGGTGAGCTCAGTAGGTGCCAGGAACACAGACCCCATGGCATCAGTCTTTCAACATTAGGATGTCAGACCAGGGACAGTGTTTCAGCTGTTAGCAATCCTGTGCAGGGCGCTTTCTTATTTGTGGGTTGATGCAGGAGGCTTTGGGATGCATTCCTTTAGAATAGGTATGGTGACAGAAACAGACAGGAGAGGCTAGGTTCGGAAGAGGATCGGGCAGGTGGTGGTCTGAATGTTTTAGGTAGTATGTTTGGGAGGGGGGATTATTGATCCACAAATTCCCATTTCTCACTTGTTATTGCTGTGTTTCAGGTTTGGTACCCAGTCCAGAAGCCAGTGGTTTGTCCATATGGATTGTGGGTGTGGGGCACCCTTTCATAAAATGGGTGGAGAGGCAAACATTTCCGTCGAGCAAAGGAGCAATTTTAGGGCTCCACCCCAGCTTGCTTACTGTACGTTGGCATGGCGAATCGTGCATGAGATTGAGAGAATTATTTACCTGCCTGAATAGACTGTTAGTGGAAGGGAAGTGCCCTGTGTGTTGGTTTTACATGTCAATGAGAATGATTTGGTGGGGGTATAAGAGGTAGCCTTGATGATTAGATACATGGGCAGTGATCAGGTTGTCAGGTCATATGGATGGAGTTAATTCCCAGAAGAGCTTGGTGGAGGGCTCTGAAGCCAGCAACGATTGACAAAACCAGGAAGAAAATTAATAAAGAAATTAGGTCGTTTCACAGAGAGAATGGATTTGGTAGAACTGAGCATGAAGATTTGCGATATAGTAATGTGGAGTTATTTTAGAGGAGATTGTGTCCATTTGTCGCCTTATGGTATGGAGCTATACTTGTGGCAGCTTGGGGAAATTCTGGCTTCTTCACTGAAGGTTCAGCATTGAGTGTCAGAGGCAGAAAAAAATTGGCCAGTGCCTTTTTCTGGGTGCCGGCTGGCAGAAAAGTTGCCATTAGTTGTAGCCATTTTTATTCTTGTTGACAGCGGCATTCCAGGTTCAAAGAGTACAGGTGATCAAGCTCGCGTCTGGTTGAGGCTGGAAGATAGAAGTTACGTTAGACAGAGGTTAATAGTTGCAGTTAAACTGAATCAGAGGTCACATGTCTCAATCACTGAAGTAAAGCCTTGTAGGGGTTAGAAACTTGCAGATTTAAGTTGTGGGGAGGCAGGGTTATTTGTCGGTAGGGGGTAGTTTGATATATATGCAAACCTCTTTGTATAGGGAAGTTTAGTTTTGAAAGGCGCAAAGTTTGGCTTTAACTGTGATGTTGTAACTGTTTCAATAAAGTGGACTTTTCACATAAAGTTGGTCTCAGTGGTCTATACTGCGCCCCTTCTCCCTCAACAAGACTTGATCTGCTTCCATATTCTTCCATAATCTCCTAGTCCAATAGTATTGTTTCTATGATCCCCATTGCACTGCAGTGTAGAATATTGGTATACAAAATGCTTGTATCCATTGTACACATATGTAATGACTGTCTTGGTGGTATGAACATAATTTTGTTTATAAAATCTGTTGATCATGAAAATAAGGAGACATTTCTATAACTATTTGCAAATGACGGTGAACATATATATCCAATCACTGAAAAAAGAATAAATACCTAACCATTGGTTAAAAATGTAAGTTTTAAAGTGAGACTCTTTAATCAGATATACTTTGCCTGCTCTGGCTCCATCCTTCAGTTACTATCACTCATTGAATCAATCTGTTTATATAATTACATTATACATTACAGTCTTGCAGCTAGTGAGATCTAGGTCGTTTTAAACCGTATTTTTATAATATTTTTAATTCCTAATGGCGATTGTACTGCCCTTATATAGTTGTATGACCTCTAATAATGGATTCAGATTGTTTTGCGGGTGACAGCTTGTAAAAATGGGAACCAAATCTAAATAAAGTGCTGAATTAAAGCACTTTATTTCAAAGTAAAAATGCCCAAGAGCACACCACGACCTGCAATCCACAAAGCTCAGAAGCAACTAAAGAAATGACGCCCAACAGCTAATGCATCACAAAACAAGGTACCAGAACGTGGAATGTGAAATCAACTAATTAAATAAAGCAAATTAACAAGCATAAGAACATGAGCCAAGCAATATGATGAAAGCAACACAGCACGATGAACCCAATACCTCATCATATTACTCCTAGAAGAAAACAAGATATAGAACATAAACACTCATGAAAACATGACAAAATTATTGTACTTTTGTCACGTGGCTCGATTAGGCCTGGGAAGAATCAATGCCATTTTAGATGTACGTGTTCTAAAGTTACCTTCTTTTTCCTCACACTGACTTTTGGCACACATTTGTTTACGTGACAGTGCATGATTAGATTCCATTAATCCACTTAGCTTCCACTTTGTGGGTACACAACACCTAAACATTTGGTACAAGGCCTGAAAATACATTGTACAAATTATTATTTTTCATCCCTAAGGCAACAACGCTATCACAGAGACAATAAACAATGTCAGCTCGGCTGAAGCCTCGACGTAGAAGCATGAATGCTATTGTAATAAAGATATGCACAGTTCTGTACTCTAATCAGAGGACTGCTCCTCTGTCATTGCGAGGTCATCACGATTGGTGGCGCTTCAGTACAGCGGATTCCTGTTTACCCATTGCAAGGAGTGATTTTCAACCTGTGACCAAGATGGGGACCTACATACCTTGCCTTTAGGTAATGGGGATTTAGATCATCCAGTAGGGGAATCGTGTCAGAAAGCCCGCCCAAGACATCTAGGTTAGGGCATCCGTAAGTAGGAGTACTCCATAAAGAGTACTTATATGCCGGTATACCTACACTGCTTTAGCACATTGGTGGAATCATTCATTCTTTCCCTGTCCTTATAGTGCTAATCACATTTGTCTCCTCTTGTCAATTAATCATTGCAGCACATATATTTTATACAAGAATTGCAATGGCTCAATAAATATTGAAAATGCCCCTTTGTGTATTTCTTGTATATTTTTCTGAGAGAGCAGGAGTGACAGAGCGAAAGGGTTCTAGATCTGTTACCACAAACTTGGGGGTCAGAGTTGTCATGTTCTGAGGTTTCCCAAGCCATTTGCTACAGCACTAAGTTTAGGGGTGCTTATGGTAGCACTGTGAGCTAGAGGGTCTATAGGCTCACATATCCTGAGGGGGTGCACAGAATCAGTCTGGCACCCTCCCAGTGTGTATCTTGTCCAACTAACTAACAGTTCACACTGAAAAGTGGAAACAGTGCTGCACTACTAAGGCATTTTCCACACACATTTTGTATTTTTCTTGCATATATTATCATTGACTATCATATCTGCAGAACTCTTCTCAGCAGAACACGCAGACATATCCGATGAAGGAAAGTTACACTCTGACTCTTTTCCAGACACAATACCCTTTGTACACAATTTCCCAAACAAACCTTTAGGCTCATCTCTCACAGTCAATGGAACCACACAAACTTAATGTACTACTGCCTGAGCATGTGGTTTAAGTCTGGTAAGATGCTTGAAGCCCATTGAAACTACTAATTGTTCAATGCAAACCTCCAGAAATTCCTCAAAAACTTTATTTACATCTTGTGTATTGTGATTTAGAAATGAAAATGAAAGACCCATTGTAGGAGACTGGCTTAGTATATGGTGCACAGTCAAATGAGTGATTCACCTTACACTAATCCAGGCAACCCTTTTGGTGATTTTAGTGGCTTTTGATAACCATAGAAAGTTCTCAAAGTGGTATCTGTGGAGAGCTTTCTATGTTTATCAAAAACCACTAGAATCACCATAAGGGTTGCCTGGATTAGTGCAAGGTGCATCACACTTTTGAGTGTGCACCACACACTAAGCCAGTATTCTACATTGGTGTGCATTGGTTGGGATTAAACCATGCACTGTTTTACCTCTTAATCTAAGTGAAGGTTGTTAGACCTGACATCATTGGCTTGAGTCTCTCCTCCATTTTTTCTGTTTGCCTCTACTGTTTTACGATGTTTTGCTGGTATATGCTTTGGGCGCCGTGTCACTGCTGATCAGTGCCATAGCGCAAGTGCTCCCGATGTTAAATTGATGTATCTATTGTATCCATGTTTGGCTTATTTGGTTTACTGTCAGTCCCTAGTCTAGTGCACCAGGAGTGCCGGGGCTTGTAAATACAAATGCCGCTCGTGGGCTTGCAGCACGTGTTGTGCCACCCACAGGAGCGGCCTCGTAAAAGAATGTCTACGGGTCGGTCATTGCGAGACCCGCGTGCAGTCTTGCACTGTCACGTCGGCTGCGCAGGTATACCTACCTACCAGCCCCTCCAACCTTCCCTTAACTTCATGTTAGTCATCCCTATGGTAGGCCCGTGGGCAGGGTGCATTGTAAGTTTAAGGTAGGACAAGCCTGACCAAGTTGGCATGTCCTGATAGTGAAGTACCGCCATCTTAGGGCTTCACTATGGCGAGGTAGCCTGCTCTCCGTTGGATAGAATGGGCCGCCAGGATTATTAACGCTATGATCCTAGCTGGCTCGGAGAGTACGGTGCAATGTCGAGTTTGGTATCCCTGAGCTCGGGGTTTAATTACGCATCCGTTGGTGTGGATGGTCTTTGGACTCTGGGTTCGAAAATAGTACTTTTAGAAAGTATCTATTTTCTTGTCTAACCATATCTGGTCTCTGCTGGTCTTGCATGTGTGTGACAGGAGCTGGGTGGCTCCAAGAGGTCTGGATGAGTCAGTGTGGATGAGTGGGACATTACGTTGAGAGTAGGGGGAGAGTAGTTGTTGATAGCCTGCCTTGCCTGATACAATGCTGGCTCCACCTCCTGCCGAGCGACGGATGGCTCTGTACCTGCCATGGACGATCCTAGCCCCACCTCCTGCCAGGAGGGCGATAGCTCTGCTCCTGCCAGTGTCAAGGCTGGCTCCACCTCCTGCGGGGCGTCTGAAGACCCAGCCCTGCTCAGTGAATAGGCCAGGTGCTTCTGCCTGGCTCCACCCACGATGGACCCAGGATGTTGGGAAACCCCCCGGCATAGACAAAGGGATCAAAGTCGGAAAGGGGTATAAGAGAAGGACCCCTGAACTAGGAAATTAGATCACTTCTGACAAGGAACCCTGTAACCAAGGACAAGAAGCCTACTGATCTAAAGGACTGCCTACCCCTTCTGCCGGTGTGCTGTTGTTGGGGGAATCCTGCGGTGCTTCTTTATTTTTGCCAAGGAACTAGGAGAGAGGAACTGTGTGTGTACTCTCACGCTTGCTAAGAAAATCTCCAAGGACTGGAAGAGTGCCAGTCTCCTGCCGAAGTCTCAGGGCCAAAAGACTTCACCTGCTGAAAAGTGCTATCCGCTGGAAGCTTGAATCCAGCACCTCTGAAAGGAACAGCAATCACGACGACCGGACGCTGGGCCCAACCGACGCCAGCAGCAACGCCAGTGAGTAGGAGTACGGCTCTAACTCCAGAGGACCTCGGGTCTGCCCCGCTGCTGATCGCATCAACCGTGTGCCCTTCGACGCCGTGAGCGCTGCTCACTCTGTGCAACTGCATCATCGACAACGCCTGCTGAGGCCTGATCGACACCGAAGGCGCGACGCCGGATTGCTCGACGCCGCTGATCCTCGTGTGCTTCATTTTCCTAAGGTACTGTGTTGTTGGGGGTCCGTGTGACTCCAGGCCCGACGCAGCGCTCCTCGCGGTCGACGCCATACCTGTGGATTATCTTTGCCTCGACGTTGTGTAGCTCCCGTGTGAGTTACCCTGTTGCTAAGAACTTTGTTTCCAAGAAGAAGATTTGCGTGATACTAAAAGACTTTTGTGCTAAAGAAGAAACTACCTGTGAACTATCCTTTTTCCTTCCCGAACGTATTTATTCCGATTGTGTACAGTTTTGCCGTTATTTTGGTCTTGTGCTAAGCCTTATATAAAAATACTTATTTTTATAATACTACGGTGTCGTGTCCATTTGTAGTGTATTCACTGTATTACTGTATGTGGTCATAATTGCTTAACGCACAGCCTCTGAGATAAGCCTGTACTGCTCTGCCAAGCTACCGAGGGGGTGAGCAGGGGTTATCGAAGGGGGTGATCCCCTTGCCCTGACTAGAAAAGGAGTGTCCCTATTTGTCAGAAGTGTATACCTCTGCCAACTAGAGACAGCCGGTTCTAACATTGGTGGCAGCGGTGGGATTTGGACTTTGCATTTATGACCCATGTACAGTGATTAGTGTGCGCTACATAGTGAAAGCAGACCATAACGCAGTCACAATCTGATTCGGAAGGATCCTATTTTTGTTCTCCGCTTTCCTGAAACTTGATTTTCTGAACACTGCCAGTTTCATCATGAGTGACAACGGAGTCACTGCCCCTGCTATCGTTGTTGTTGAGGAGTTCGAGAGGAGTAAGCTAAAAAGATACAAGAAAGATGAGCTGAAACACTTTTGCAACCAGTTTGAAGTTCCTACCACCGGCCTCTCGAGAAAAGATGATTTTTATAAAGCATTACAGGCCTGGTGGGAATCCAGAAATCCCTCTGATGTGGTGGTGGTACCCACAGAGGAAGGGGATGAGGAGGTGCCAGTGAATGGTCCTGTGGCCTCTCCCGGAAGCAGTGTTTCCTCCAAAGGTCTTTCCCCGGAAGAAAGAGAAGAAAGGGCGAAAGAGCGAGCTTACAACATGGAGATGGCAAGGCTAAAGATAAATGGGCAGTTGGAGTTAGAAAATGCGAGAGGTAGAAGGGAAGCTGATTTAGAGATCAAAAAGTTGGAGTTTGAACGAGAGAAGTTAGCTTTGGAGCGTGAAGCCAGGTTGAGGGAACTGGATATCCAAGCTAAAAAGTTAGAGTTGAATCCCTCTGGTGGCAGCATTCCATCCGAGCCTGCAGAAAGTAAGTTTTACTTCCCGAAAGATGTGATCAAAGATTACAACAAGAATGAAGATATTGGTCAATGGTTTAAAGCATATGAGTTAGCATTGTTGGCCCACCAGGTCCCTGAGAAGAATTGGGGAGCGGGGTTGTGGGGTCGCTTTGTGAGTGAGGGGAGAGATACCCTGTTAGACATGCCTGTTGCAGATAGGATGTCGTATGCTCATATGAAAGAGGCTTTAATGTTGCGATATGGTTTAACCCCCGAACAGTACAGACAAGCTTTTAGAGAATGTAAGAAATTGCCTGGTACGACGTGGGTTGAATATGTGTCTTATTTTTGCAGAGCCATGGATGGTTGGGTAAAGGGCAGCAAAGTGGAAAGTTATGAAGCTCTCTATGATTTGTTTGCGTGGGAGCATTTGTCTAATAACTGTTTTCCAGAGCTGCGCCAGCACCTGATTGATAGCAAGATATCTAGCCCTAGAAAACTTGCTGAGGAGGCGGACCGCTGGGTCAGTACCAGGGTCCACAAGGGTCCAGTGGGAGACTCAGCCAAAGGTGGGCAGGGTCCCCAGCAGAAGAATGGGGGGGACAAGGGTAAACAGAAGGAGTCTCAGAAAGGGCCCCAAAGTAATCCCCAAGGGAACCAAGGGAAGGGTTCCCAGCCTCCCCCTGAGAAGAAGTCAGGGGCCCCGACGGGTAAACCTGTTCATAGGGGCCCCCTAACCTGCTACGGTTGTGGGCAGGTGGGACACCGGTTTTATGACCCCCAGTGTCCCAAAAAGGATTCGAATGCACCGCCGCGTGCACCCCCTCGTCAGTTGGCCAGTGTAGCCTTGGGAGGGGAGGAGATGGTTGTCCATGAGGGGAGGGGTCCCGCAGAAATGTCCCTGGTCTCGCTAGGAGACATGCAAATGGTCCCTCCACCCCCTCTGCCTAGTAACACTAGTAAATATAGGCAGTGGGTGACCATTAATGGCCATAGAGTGGAAGCCCTCAGAGACACCGGAGCGAGTGTGACAGCTGTCAAGTGTCACTTGGTGTCCAGAGAGCAGGTGGTTCCCCACGCATTCTACCCCGTGATAGCTGCCGATAACTCCCAGAAAGAGTGCGAGGTGGCTCAGGTTTCCTTTGAATGGGGGGGAGTTTCAGGTACTCTTCAGGTTGCTGTGAGGCCCGCCATGCCTGTCGACTGTCTCCTGGGCAATGATTTGGAAGACTCCCCTTGGGCTAAGGTGGAGAGAGCGGCGCACTTGAAAATGTTGGGTGTACCGGAGTGGGTGTGTGCAACCACTCGATCCATGACAGCGAGTAAGGGTGTTGATGGGGTCCCGGAGCCTGAAAGTACGGCCCAGGACACAGCTGTGAAGAGAAGAGGCAGGAGGCGCGGGAAACCGGCCCCCGTTGTTCCTGTGGTCCAGAAGGAGGTAGACCCTGAGGGGGATGCCCTGGAGCCCACCGGGGAACAAATTGCCGAACTGGGAGATCTGCCCGAGCTGACCCACTGGCAGCAGGTTGGTGGTCCCTCCAGGGAGGAATTCTGTGCGGAACAGAAAGAGTGCCCTTCTCTTGTGGGCATGAGGCAGCAGGCCTCAGCCCAATCCTCAGGTGATCAGTCAGGGTCACATTTTGTGTACTGGGAGAACGACCTCCTGTATAGCGAGCCTAAGGCTGCTGAGCCTGGGTCAGCCCGTGTGCTGGTGGTACCCCAGCGCTTCAGAGCCTTCCTACTGGGTTTGGCTCATGACGTACCGTTAGCTGGACATCTGGGGCAGGACAAGACCTATGACAGGCTTGTCACCCATTTTTATTGGCCTCAGATGCGTAGGGATGTAGACATCCATTGCAAGACTTGTCGCACTTGCCAGGCAAGTGGGAAAAGCGGAAGGAAGCAGAAGGCTCCCCTCCAACCTTTTCCAGTGGTCAACACCCCCTTTGACCGGGTGGGTATTGACATTGTTGGGCCCCTGGACCCCAAGACAGCCCTGGGCAACAGGTTCATCCTGGTCTTGGTGGACCATGCCACAAGGTACCCGGAAGCCATCCCTCTCAGGACAGTGACGGCCCCCGTGGTGGGACAGGCACTGATGGGTGTTTTCTCCCGGATGGGGTTCCCCAGAGAGGTGGTGTCCGACCGAGGCACCAACTTCATTTCGAACTATATGAAGTCTCTGTGGAAGGAGTGTGGGGTAACCTACAAGTTCACCACTCCTTACCACCCTCAAGGAAATGGGCTGGTTGAGAGATTCAACCGGACCCTGAAAGGCATGATTATGGGTCTTGAAGAACCAATGAGGCGGAAATGGGACGTCCTCTTGCCATGCCTGTTGTTTGCTTACCGTGAGGTGCCGCAGAAGGCTCTAGGGTTCAGCCCCTTTGAGCTCTTATACGGTCACCCGGTAAGAGGACCTTTGAGTCTGGTCAAGGAAGGCTGGGAGCAATCTCCCAGGAAACCTCCCCAGGATGTATACAGCTACATGCTGGCCTTTCGGAACCAGACTTGGCGCTTCAGAGAACTTGCTCAGGCAAATCTGGAGGCCAGCCAGGAGGAGATGAAGCGTTGGTACGACCGGAATGCCACTCTGGTAGAGCTTCAGCCTGGTCAGGAAGTGTGGGTCATGTCCCCTGTGGAACCTTGTGCGCTCAAGGACAGGTGGACTGGACCGTTTAAGGTTGTGGAGAAAAAGAGCGATGTCACCTACTTGGTGGACTTGAAATCTCCCAGGAACCCCTTGCGGGTCCTGCATGTCAACCGTTTGAAGCCCCACTTAGAAAGGTCCGAAGTGGGCATGCTCTTAGCGACAGATGATGGAACGGAGGAGGAGAGTGAGCCTCTTCCTGACCTCCTGTGTGCTAAGGAGCAAGACGGGTCAGTGGATGGTGTGGTCCTCTCTGACACACTGACCCTTGAACAGAAACAGGATTGTCGCCAACTGTTGGGACAATTCCCGGATCTGTTTTCCTTGGTTCCGGGTGTCACGCATTGGTGTGTCCATGACGTCGACACCGGAGACAGCCCTCCTGTGAAGCACAAGGCTTACAGGGTGACTGACAAGGTCCGAGCGTACATTAAGGAGGAGGTCTCCAAAATGTTCGCGTTAGGGGTGATTGAGTCCTCTAGCAGTCCTTGGGCCAGCCCAGTGGTCTTGGTCCCGAAGGCTGCAGCGCCTGGTGCTTCACCAGAACTCCGGTTCTGCGTGGATTACCGAGGACTCAATTCGGTCACGAAGACTGACGCGCACCCCACCCCCAGAGCTGATGAGCTCATCGATCGGTTGGGGGCTGCCCGGTACCTTAGTACGTTCGACTTAACGTCTGGGTACTGGCAGATCGCCTTGACTGATGGGGCAAAAGAGAGGTCAGCATTCGCCACACCAGATGGGCTATACCAGTTCCGGGTGATGCCCTTTGGGATGAAGAATGCCCCCGCCACCTTCCAGAGGTTGGTCAACCAGGTCTTGGCTGGACTGGAGGAATTCAGCGCCGCCTACCTGGACGACATCGCAGTGTTCAGCGCCAGCTGGGAGGAACACGTGCGTCACCTCCAGGAAGTGTTGTTGGCCCTGCGCGGAGCAGGCCTCACAATCAAAGCCAGTAAGTGCCAGATTGGGCAGGGTTCGGTGGTGTACTTGGGGCACCAGGTAGGGAGCGGCCAGGTTGCCCCCCTGCAACCCAAGATTGATACCATCCTGGCTTGGGCGCCGCCCAAAACCCAAACACAGGTGAGAGCCTTCTTAGGACTCACGGGTTATTACAGGAGGTTTGTCAAGGATTACGGTAACATTGTGCACCCCTTGACTTCGCTGACTTCCAGGAAGCAGCCACGAAACGTGATCTGGACTGATGCCTGTCAAACGGCCTTTGACACCCTGAAAACTGCAATGTGCACGGCACCTATACTCCAAGCACCCGACTTTTCGAGAGAATTAATTGTTCAGACGGACGCTTCAGAGCATGGCGTGGGGGCTGTTCTAGCTCAGGTGAATGAAGAGGGCCGAGACTTGCCTGTAGCCTTCATCAGTAGGAGGTTACTTCCCAGGGAAACGAGGTGGAGTGCAATAGAAAGAGAAGCATTTGCTGTGGTCTGGGCGCTGAAGAAGTTAAGACCCTACCTGTTTGGGACTCACTTCCGGGTTCAGACAGACCACAGGCCCCTCAGATGGTTAATGCAAATGAGGGGTGAGAATCCAAAACTGTTGAGGTGGTCCATTGCTCTACAGGGGATGGACTTTACGGTGGAACACCGCCCGGGCACCGATCACGCCAATGCTGATGGTCTGTCCAGATTTTTCCGCCTTGGTGATGAGGACTCCCTAGGTTAAGGGTAGTTCTCCCCACATTTCAGCTGGAGGGGACACGTGTTAGACCTGACATCATTGGCTTGAGTCTCTCCTCCATTTTTTCTGTTTGCCTCTACTGTTTTACGATGTTTTGCTGGTATATGCTTTGGGCGCCGTGTCACTGCTGATCAGTGCCATAGCGCAAGTGCTCCCGATGTTAAATTGATGTATCTATTGTATCCATGTTTGGCTTATTTGGTTTACTGTCAGTCCCTAGTCTAGTGCACCAGGAGTGCCGGGGCTTGTAAATACAAATGCCGCTCGTGGGCTTGCAGCACGTGTTGTGCCACCCACAGGAGCGGCCTCGTAAAAGAATGTCTACGGGTCGGTCATTGCGAGACCCGCGTGCAGTCTTGCACTGTCACGTCGGCTGCGCAGGTATACCTACCTACCAGCCCCTCCAACCTTCCCTTAACTTCATGTTAGTCACCCCTATGGTAGGCCCGTGGGCAGGGTGCATTGTAAGTTTAAGGTAGGACAAGCCTGACCAAGTTGGCATGTCCTGATAGTGAAGTACCGCCATCTTAGGGCTTCACTATGGCGAGGTAGCCTGCTCTCCGTTGGATAGAATGGGCCGCCAGGATTATTAACGCTATGATCCTAGCTGGCTCGGAGAGTACGGTGCAATGTCGAGTTTGGTATCCCTGAGCTCGGGGTTTAATTACGCATCCGTTGGTGTGGATGGTCTTTGGACTCTGGGTTCGAAAATAGTACTTTTAGAAAGTATCTATTTTCTTGTCTAACCATATCTGGTCTCTGCTGGTCTTGCGTGTGTGTGACAGGAGCTGGGTGGCTCCAAGAGGTCTGGATGAGTCAGTGTGGATGAGTGGGACATTACGTTGAGAGTAGGGGGAGAGTAGTTGTTGATAGCCTGCCTTGCCTGATACAATGCTGGCTCCACCTCCTGCCGAGCGACGGATGGCTCTGTACCTGCCATGGACGATCCTAGCCCCACCTCCTGCCAGGAGGGCGATAGCTCTGCTCCTGCCAGTGTCAAGGCTGGCTCCACCTCCTGCGGGGCGTCTGAAGACCCAGCCCTGCTCAGTGAATAGGCCAGGTGCTTCTGCCTGGCTCCACCCACGACGGACCCAGGATGTTGGGAAACCCCCCGGCATAGACAAAGGGATCAAAGTCGGAAAGGGGTATAAGAGAAGGACCCCTGAACTAGGAAATCAGATCACTTCTGACAAGGAACCCTGTAACCAAGGACAAGAAGCCTACTGATCTAAAGGACTGCCTACCCCTTCTGCCGGTGTGCTGTTGTTGGGGGAATCCTGCGGTGCTTCTTTATTTTTGCCAAGGAACTAGGAGAGAGGAACTGTGTGTGTACTCTCACGCTTGCTAAGAAAATCTCCAAGGACTGGAAGAGTGCCAGTCTCCTGCCGAAGTCTCAGGGCCAAAAGACTTCACCTGCTGAAAAGTGCTATCCGCTGGAAGCTTGAATCCAGCACCTCTGAAAGGAACAGCAATCACGACGACCGGACGCTGGGCCCAACCGACGCCAGCAGCAACGCCAGTGAGTAGGAGTACGGCTCTAACTCCAGAGGACCTCGGGTCTGCCCCGCTGCTGATCGCATCAACCGTGTGCCCTTCGACGCCGTGAGCGCTGCTCACTCTGTGCAACTGCTTCATCGACAACGCCTGCTGAGGCCTGATCGACACCGAAGGCGCGACGCCGGATTGCTCGACGCCGCTGATCCTCGTGTGCTTCATTTTCCTAAGGTACTGTGTTGTTGGGGGTCCGTGTGACTCCAGGCCCGACGCAGCGCTCCTCGCGGTCGACGCCATACCTGTGGATTATCTTTGCCTCGACGTTGTGTAGCTCCCGTGTGAGTTACCCTGTTGCTAAGAACTTTGTTTCCAAGAAGAAGATTTGCGTGATACTAAAAGACTTTTGTGCTAAAGAAGAAACTACCTGTGAACTATCCTTTTTCCTTCCCGAACGTATTTATTCCGATTGTGTACAGTTTTGCCGTTATTTTGGTCTTGTGCTAAGCCTTATATAAAAATACTTATTTTTATAATACTACGGTGTCGTGTCCATTTGTAGTGTATTCACTGTATTACTGCATGTGGTCATAATTGCTTAACGCACAGCCTCTGAGATAAGCCTGTACTGCTCTGCCAAGCTACCGAGGGGGTGAGCAGGGGTTATCGAAGGGGGTGATCCCCTTGCCCTGACTAGAAAAGGAGTGTCCCTATTTGTCAGAAGTGTATACCTCTGCCAACTAGAGACAGCCGGTTCTAACAAAGGTTATATGAAAAGCCATCACTAGCTATGCACATATAAAATACTTTTATCAAGTACGTTCTACTGAACTTTTTGGTTAGGCTGTCAAGGATCTTAGCACAGCCCTTTTCCAATCTTTGGAAATTAGTTCACTAGGGTAGGTAGGTGCATTACCAACACTATGCCTAGTACCATGTCTCAGGTTAGTGAGTCCAGTGGGTCTCAACCCTCTAGAAACAGTGGTCTTAAGTTCCAGAAAGTCAGGCCCCTGTGTGCATCTAGGAAACTGAAGACAGGTAGCAACCCTTACAAAGAGCAGAGTTTAGTGATGTTCCTGCAGGATGACCTCCAAAATTCTGATAAGTCAGATGGGGAGGATAACTTGGGTATGGGTGGTGAAGGTGATGCTCCAGAAGATGAGCAAGTGGTCTTCAAGACCCATGACTGCATCTGAGCATGTTCAGGAGGAGGCTGGAGGCCCCTTACTAGAGAACTTTAGTCCCCCAGGGAATAGTTCCAGTGACACAGTGGGAAGCCCTGGAAGTAGGTCCCCCTTTATTCCTCCTGGGAGAATACAAAGGGTTCAGCTGGGGGTCAGGGTCCTCCTCAGTTAATTCAAACTCCTCTTTCACTTCAATAGGGCCCTCCATCTCTAGCAAGAGGGAGGACTGCTTTGAAACTCACACCTACTCAAACTTGGGAGAGTCAAGTTCAGAATCAAGAAAGAGCAGTTGGCCCTAGATAAGGAGACCCTAGTAGTTCAGAGGGCTAGGAAGAGTTTGGGATTAGAATCCCATCATGGCAGCACTAGTTAACCTTTAGTAAGGGAACACTCCTTTGACACTAGGAACTTGAGCACAATAGTCGCTCGTTACCAAGAGGGCAATGACATCCATAAGTGGATTACTGCTTTAGAGAGGGCCTGTAAAGTTCTGAAGGTTCATCAGAGGCATTGAGCAGCTATCCTGTGTCTCTCCTTTGCTAACAAAGGTAGGGACAAATTATTTACTGTAAAAGAAGAAGATGCAGACAATTATAAAGTCTTGAAGAGTGCCCTCAAAGATTGCTTTGGGTTAACCATTGAGCAATACAGGGTTACGTTTAGAGACACAGAAGGCATACACTCAAGACTATGTAGAGTTTGTAGATAGTGCTGTTAAGGCTCTGGAAGACTGGCTTCATTGAAGTGATGTGTGGGATTGTGCAGGATCGTACAATTTACTAATTAGGGAGTACATTCTTATTACCTGTCAAGATCAGCAACTAATCTGACGTCTACCCAAGAATTGGGAAAGAAGGCAGACAAATGGGGATGTACCCGGGTGAAACAAAAGTCTCATGCTGGTGGTGACCAGCAGAAGCAAGATTCTTCTGAGGCCCAAGAAAAAGATGGGGCTACGGCGCTCGACCTCGGACCTGGGGAACTGGGTTTGAGTCTCGGTAATGACGCTAAACATCCTGTGATTCTGGGCAAATCACTTAATCTCCCCGTGCCTAACAAAAATGAATGTGTGTCCTCATATAACGTAACTGGTGGTATGTAAAGCGCTCTGATACCCGATTCGGGTCAAGTTTGCGCTATATAAAACTCTGCAAAAAAAAAAAAGGTCCCCAGAAATCTTCCTCTGGAGATAGGTCCCAATCCTCTTCATCCTCTAACAAGAAACGTTGGTGCTATTTGTGTAAGGAAAAAGGCAATAGGGCAAAGGATGCCAATTGCTCTAAGTCTATCACCAATCCTACGACTACCACTACCAAACCTCCTAGTGTCCCTAGCTGTAGCACTGATAGTAGTAGTACACCCAAGAACATAGCTGGGTTCCCCTTGTGTACTGAAGTGGGTTCTGGCCTTGTCGGAACACCCACGCAAGCTGCCTAAGTCTGAGGTGGTGGCATTGACCTTGCCACTGATGTTACCTGTCCCACTAGCTTGGGCAACTACAGACAAAATCCTCTTGTTAATGGACAGGAAGCTGTAGCTTACAGGGACAAAGGGGCCGGTGTCACCATGGTGATTGGGAAACTTTTATCTCCTATACAGATTCTACCTGGTCTGATTTATCAGGTGACCAATGCTGACAGTGTCAGGACAGATCACCCCATGGCAGTAGTAAATCTCAGCTGGGAAGGGGTAACTGGCCCTAAGAAAGTTGAAAAATCCCCCAAACTGCTTGTAGATTGCCTCCTGGGCAATGATTAAGTAACTTCAGCTTGGGCTGAAGTAGAGTTAAAAGCCCATGTAGCAATGCTAGACTTCCCAGACCACGTTGGTGTGAATCTAGGGCACATGTCCAGCTACGGGGATGTTAAGGAGCATTGGAGCCTAAAATCATGTCCCACTCAGCTCCTTCAAAGAGCAAAGGGGAAGAAGAGTCATCCTCCCCCACCGTTCAAGTGAGAGTCAGCCTCCTCAGGGAGATTTTCTTGCCCCTTGTGAGGGAACTGCCCAAGAGGAGCTTGGGCCTGTTCTGGCAGAGCGACTCCGTGCAGGGTGACCCTCCAAGGAAGAATTAAGTTCGGAGCAGGTATCCTGCTCCTGCATCAAAACCTTAGTCAGCCTGGTCCTGCAGAGGAGGCGAGGAATGTCAGTGGAACCCAGAGTGCCCAATGCAAAGAGGATCCCCTTTTCTTCAGATTTGATACCCCAAGCCTGGTAGTATTAGGAAGTTGAATGAGCCACAGCAATCTAGGGGATCGCTCTTATCCCAAGAAAATGGCATCTCCCCATTAGACCATGTTGGGCAAGGCAAGACCTGGGACAGGGCTTTCCAACACATGCATTGGCCCCATATTACTAAAAACAGACAGGATCAACCAAAAGATATAATTTACAGAAGGTCGACCCCTTGAGAAAAGTACAGGTCAGTCATGGAGAGGAAGGTCTTTGCTGTGGTCTGTGCTCTGAAGAAGTTGAGTCCAACCACTGCTAGGCCCCCACTTCCCCGTTCACACACTTCACCAGCCCATCTCTTGGCTCAAACAGTTGACAGGTAGAACCACAAACTTTGGAGAGGGTCCAAATCTCTACAGGGGAGGAACTTCCCATTAGACCATAGACCATAGATCAGGGAATATCCTTACTAGTGCAGTTGGACCTTCCTTATTTGGCCACTAAGAAAATCAAGACTCTATTGGGCAAGGTAAGTCGTATCTTCTTTCGTTTGGGGGGGTGTAGGAAGGTAGGATCTTTCTAGCATGGTTACCCCCACCCCCTCTTTTTGCCAGGCTTCAGTGTGTTTTGACTGTAGTCTGCTGTGCTCTCTCCCTTAAATTGGCTCCACAATTCCTTTGGTAAATCTACAATTGGCTGCTGGTGTACCCTTATAAGTCCTTGTATATGGTATTAAGGTACCCAGGGCATAGGTGCACCAGCGGTTTCACATGGGCTGCAGCATGTATTGTGCCACCCATGGGAGATGACTGAAACTCTGACTACAGGCCTGCCATTGCAGCCTGTGTGAGCTGCTGCTTGCACTCCTCACAACAGATATCTGAGGTCACTGCACATGAAGCCTATGTCACCCCTATGGTAGGCACTTCAGTCCTGAGGGCAGGGTGTTTGGTTACAAGTGTGAGGGTGCCTGGGCATGTGTAAGACACCGCTACAAACCCCGGAGTCAATTATCCAGGCTTTGAAAGTACAGTCACCCATATTAAGATATATAGTGGACATCAGTCATTATGATATGTCTAACCATATATTGACTGGTATAAAACATGTTGAGACCATAGCCAAACACCAATTTGTCTAACTATATAATGGCTGGTATAAAACATGTTGGAATCATAGCCAAAAACCGATTCCAGTGTGGGAAGTATAATCCCATGTATTTGGGGGCTCCTTAGGAGACCCTCCCTATACTCCCGATAACTGCCTTTCGGGATTTGCCAGCAAACTGGTGCTGCTGCCGACCACAGACACGATTCTGCCCTCCTGCTGCTGAGCTGAGTTCGAGCAGGGAAAGGTAGGTCAAAAGGTGTTCTGTCACAGGGAGGTGTGGCCCCCTCCCAGACAGGACTTAGTGTATTGAGCTATGGGTAGGAGCGCTTGTCATTACAACCAGGCTGCATTTAAGGGAACATCTGGTGCCCTGACCTCATTGCATACTCTAGTTTCACCCACTTCAGCAACCCTTGGTTCCTGCTCTGGTGGAAAACTGGACAAAGGACAGGGGAGTATCCCCCCCCACCTCACCCCCCCACCCCTCTGTCCAGCTCAGCCTCTGGGAGGAACCCCGAGTCATTCCAACCCTTCCGTAGGAAATTTAAGGACTCCCCTGTTTGTGGGTCCTCAGATTCCTCATGGAACCAAGACACTCTTTGACCGTCTGGACACTTGGACTTTGTTAGACTTCGACTGGAACAGAGACTGCATCAAGAATGACTCCTGCTGCTCCTAGTCTCAGAGTTCTGCAAGTCTTCTGCCTTGCCTCTTTTGAGCTTCATTCAGGTTCTCCAGAAGACCTGTATCCATCAAGGATATCAGAAGTAATCTCCCTTGGAGTGAAAGAGTCACTCCCCTGCATCTGCAGATAGTACAACAAAGCTGAACGGTCTGCTGCTCATGTCGTCCTACGGACTTACCAAGGTCCAGCAACACAGGTGGTGGTTCTGGAGCTCCCAAGAGGTCTGACAGGTTTTCTCTGCAATTTGAGGGCAGTATAATTTGTTGGAGCCGCTGGGACTCAACCCCTGTGCACATTGTCAACTTGCCTTTGCTAAGGCTTGATGGCGCTGCACTCCAAAGATTTTCAGGCTACTAGAAGCTCAAGTCTCCAGTCACTTATCCCTTGAAGATCAGCTCCTCACTGTATCCCTTGCACCCTGGGCCTCCATCTTTGGGACTCCTGTGGCTTGTTATTCTTATTTTGATTTTGTAAAGCGCACAGCTACCCTAGGGTTTCCCGGCGCCTTTATCCTGTGGGTCCTCTTGAGGGTCTTATTTTGCTTCAGTAGGCTCCCCTGCTGGCTCGGGCCTGCTCTGACTTTTCTGTACTTGGTGGGTCCCTTGAACCTTGATATTCCCAACAATTTCATCTTTTGACTTTCCATGCCAGTTGCGGCCATCATGGTTTGTTGGTGGTTCCACTGAAAACAGACTACCTGGACACCTCCATCTGACGTGTTTAGGCTTGTGCATGGCTCCTGGTCTTCCTTAGCATCACCTGGTCCTCACAGCTGCAGTAACCAGGTCACCGTCTTCACTCCTGAACCTTATAACATAAGTGGGCCATGTGCCTCCATGGATCCTGGTCATCTCCGAGTAGCATAGGCTCTTTCCCCTCTGCTTGCAGGTTCTCATCTTCAAGAATCAATCCTATGATTCTACAGGACTTCCTCACAAGCTTCTCCAGACGCATTTTCTTTGAAGTCTTTCATTGTCGTCTACGGCAAATTCCTACGTCACTTCACCTCTCTGCACTTGGCTTCTCTAGTGCAGGTAACCTGGTTCCTAGGCATTCACAGGTGGGATGGTTCTCCGACCTTCCGTCTTCCAAACGGTTTCTTCTGGGAAGGGTCCTTCTCTGCATACAGCCTCCCTGGGGTTCCTTGGGTGGCTCCTTGTGTTCCCAGGTCCTCTGAGTCTTCTGGTCCAAATCCTGTTCTCCTTTGCATTTCACATTTCACATTCCACTTTCTTAGTATATGGTTTGGTCCCCTCTGGAGACCAGTGTATATTTCTGCTACTTACCTGATTATTTTAAAGTATTCTTGGGTTTATTTTTAATTAACTTTGTAAAAATAACTGTGCCAAATAATGCATGCGCTTATATATGATCTTTGACTAAAATAAGCGCCACACACCAAGGTGAGGTTAACTATATACCTCCTCACTGCATCTTAAATTAATTTTTCTTCACTGAAATGCGCATGTGATAATTGAACATGTGTATATATTTTAATCTAATTATACTGTCCCGGGAGCACAAACTTAATTTTAAAATCAAGGCACGCATGTAGGAATACAAGCATACATGTAGGAAACAGATTATAATTGAAATTCTTATAGTTTCAGGAGGCTCATCTGTCCTGATGATGATCTAAAGCTAAATAGATCGAAACGCCGTCGACCTACCCAAGGAATTTCACTTGTTCTATCTGTATATAATTGTTGTGTTTTTATCCTTGTTGTTGTTGTGTGACAGTCCGTTCACTTTGATCACTTATGTCACTTCCTGCACCACACTATTCACTTGAGCACCTGAAAAAGAGTATGACTATTTATGTATATCCTTGAGAAAAGAGTAAAATACAATACTCCTACTTGTACCTACTACTTCTGCTCCCAAGCGATTTATTAAGTATTCGCTTCCTGTTCTACTTCCTACTAAGGACCCCTTGAGGCCTACCCCGAACCATTGTTCTTCCAAAGCATCTTGTTACCCCAGGTTCTATTGTATGGGGTCCCCTTGTTTCTAACAAACATGTTCAGGGGTACAGCAGGGTGTTCTTGTGACACCCCTGCACCCTTGAAAATATTCCTAAATTGCGATTAGCATATTGCTAATCGCAAATTTCCCCTTCTTTCCTATGGGCCTCCTGGCCCATAGAAATGAATGGGAAATTTGCGATTAGCAATTTGCTAATCGCAATTTAGGAATGTTAAGGAATCGCTAAAAAGAAGCGATTTCCTACATACTTACCATTTTGCAATTTCTAAATAGCGATTCCTTAAAAATCGCTATTTAGACATCGCAAATGGTCAGGATGATACATATGGCCCATATTCTTCCACATGTTCTTCACTATCCTGTTTTCCTTTGAAGAAATTGTGCTATTCAAGCATTATGTTAGTTCTTCAGAAAATTGGCTCTACAAACGTGCAATAGTCTCCTGATATACATCCCATGTTTGTACTTCACCTTGTAAAGGATCTTCCACAGGGATATTATCAGATATTAATTGAGCCGCTGGACCCAAACTACCATAAAGCAAAGATTTTTTTCCTTTGAGCATGAAAATAGTGGAATCAATTGCCACAATGTAATACTCAAAGACCCTGTGTCAATGTCTTCTTTTAATCGGTGACTTTTCAGTATTGGAAAGTGGATTATCAGTAGTGGCAGATATGAATTTCCACTGGCAACAATATCAGTAACAGTCCATAGAGCTCAGAACAGGTCTTAGAAAATTCTTCTCATGCCCTTGGTAGCTTGGCTGTGAGCAGGCGGGCTTACCTTCAAAGAGAGGTATGTAAAGCATTTAAAACACCAATTCATTAAATAATTAAAACACAACACACAATAAAAATCAAACACCAATATATAAAAATAGGAAATATTCTTATCCTTAAAATGACACCAAAACGATACACATCCAATGTAGGGAACCATTGATGTGAGTGTTCAAAGATTGGACACTTTCTAGTGCTTAGAAACCAACCGTGCCACTTTTGGACATTTGGCTTCTTCTGAAAGGGACAGATTCACACTTAGCAACTTTTCTGGAGGACTCGTGCAGCCTCCTCCAGCAGGCTTAATTTCGTTAGGAACTCCTTCCTGAAGTAACTCTTGCGGATCCAAAGTGTCCAAAACACAATTCAAGGGTCTGGAATCTCCAAGAGAATCCTTGAAAGTTTGGGACTTCAGTTCCCACAATTTACTTGGACAAAACACTTACAAATATACTAGTAATAGTACAGGCTGAGGATTCTTTGTGGTGATGGTCCAGGTGAGCTCTGTTAACCTGTAGCTTGCAGGTAGTCTTCTCTTTAGACTTTTTGAAGCAGGTTTGACCCACAGGGCTGTGGTTTCAGATGGTGCAAGAGGCCCAATCTTCAAAGTGCAGGGTCTGGTTAATGCACATTAAACTCCTTAGTGTGGACCATTCTTGTTCTCTTAGGTTTCAAAAAGCAGATCTAAGAGGCACTGCCCCTGTAAGATACTTATTCAGTGTTCTCTGGGGTCAAGCAGGAGGGTACTCCTGTTCAATGAGATGCTGGGCAACACCCCAGAGCATGGTGGCCACTTCCTCCTTAGTGTGGCACAATGAAATCCCACAAAACAGTATTCCTCCAACATTCAATATAACAGAATTTACAGCAGGAAGAGTAGAGCTGGCGAAACACATCCCCAGAATAGCTAATCTCTTTAGTCTCTCACCCTTGCATCTGCTCATTCCTTGCTTAAGACTAGCATATGCTTGAGTTCAAAGAGGAGAGTTGTAAATGAAAACTGGTTTTTCTAGCTTGTCTCCTCCTTCCCTTTAAGAACATTATTTACTACCTCTCCCCCTGGCTCTAACAAAACAACTGGAGATGCTAATACTGATCACTATTAGAACTACTTTAGAGGGAACAAAAGCAACTGGTCAATATGTACCATAATAACTCAATAATCTTTATTTGTATGAAAACTGCATTCTTATTTAGTCTTATTTCTCAAATAAAACAGCACCACATTGACATCAAATGTTAGAAAAATGAAAAACACCACATCTAGAATTCAAACCAAATTGATCAATGTACAAGAAAATATCACACACCAACTCAACCCCCTGGCTCTGGCATTCCTATGTCAAGCAACCTCTCATACCAGAAAAGCTTCCTAACCCTAGGTGTCATTTATCATCTCTTCAAAGTAGCCAGGCTAATCCATTTATTTCTGACCAATGAAGGCAGAGCACTAGAGGGTTGAATTTCGGTTTACAGACAAGAACGTCTTATAACTTCTTGTCTGTACATTTTAGAATAAATGTAACAATACCATATTGTTGAATTTGTCTTAACCATTTTACTTAGTCTTTAATCCTAGTTTTATGGCTTTTTTTCTTCAGTTAATAACTAATAACATTTTCCAATGCTGGCCTAGGGGCTGGGTATCTCCAATGAAAACATCAACCACTCAATTTCTCCAATACCAGGACCTGTACAACAGGTTTCATAAGGACCCTGCTTATACCTACAGTACCCTCCCCCCACCCCACCACTGGAACCGCTAGAAAAGTCTGTAGGGGTCCTGAATATATCAAAATATTGCAGATACTAATTTGACAGTCCTCCTAGCACAATGTCGATTTTAGGAAGCACTGTACTACAATGTGGGAAGTGACATGTGCAATGTCACCGACCCCAGGGCATATAGAAACCTTTTTATAAGGACTCTCAGTATGAGTACTAGATCCGCCCAAGCCCGAGGACATCTAAGGGAGACCCTGGAGGTACCTACCATGCCCAAACATTATAGTTTATTAATTTTTAAGAGCCCCAAAAACCAAAGTCGCGTTCAGTCACAATTTGCATTTTAAAAGCAGTCCTGCAACAACAGGCTGATTTTAAATTGACATCAGGCTCCAGCAGTGCATACATGCAAGAGCAGAAAAGGCTGCTGGTCTCTAAACTGTCATGCCCTATTCTATACCAGGAACTTAAAGGTAGTTTCAATCCCCCTGCCCTGCTATGTACTAAGGACCTTATAGGGAAGCCATGCCAATCACAGGGATACCCTACACCATAGTGTACCCTAGTGTATGTAGGTGTTTTTAATGTATTCTAAGTATCTCTTTCAGCATAGCACTGGCCCTGGGTCTAGTTAGGCAGAGCCCAGCGTCAGTTACCACCAGTACCAGTCATCAAAAAGTTGGGGGCACCCAGGGCATCAGGTTGTTTCAAAAAGGGAGGGGGATGGGTAATTGGATGAGTTGCCATAATTACCAACTTGCTGCTTGTAACCTTGAAAGTAATCAAAAGTCACATTGAACAATTTTGTCAGAAATGGGTGAAACATATACTCACTGCCATATAAGTTATCTATAAACCTTGAAAGATGTCACCATTAACCAGGGACACATTAATTTACTGTGGAAAATTATGTGCTTGACTTATAAATCGCCAATCCACATGAGACCCCTTACTGAAATCAAACCGAAATGATCTACAAATTTGGCCGACAGTGGTTTATGTTGCATGCTCCGGCCACACACAATTACAAGGCAAGCAGGGAACAACACGTAATGTATACAATAACGTGTGCAAGTAGTACACTGACAAACCTGCTGGATAGCTCGTGACGATGAGCAAGCTCACAATCTGACCATTTAGAGGCAGCGGAAAGACATTTATCTCTTCAAATCTCCTCAAAACTGTTCGCCCGATGAGTGTAAAATATCTTGTGTAGGGAAGCCATGCCAGAATCTCCGCTCGCCTCTGAATTGTTCCCAGCTGTGGTCAGCACTTCTTCTAAAAGTTGTTCATGATTGCTGGACAGGGTTCTTTCTCTGTTTGCTGCCAGATATAGCAAAAAATGCACTAAATCCAAATAAAGTGTTGTATTATTGAACTTTTTTTCAAAATATAAATACCCACTGCTGCAACACAACCTGCAATCCACTAAGCTCAGAAGCAACATGAAGAAACTGTCCCCAAGAGCTTTTGCATCACAAATCATGGAACGAGTAATCCTTGTTTTTTTCTCCACCCATTCCCAACCCAGAGTAACTGTAATCAGTGCTCCTGGCACTTCTGAGGATAGAGAATTAACGAGGGTTACATATTTTGAGGAATAACATCTGGAAATTGGTATTTCATCACCCATTCTTTGCTTGAAACACACACATATTATATTTCTGATAGGCCTGGTATCTCTTGTTATGGGGCTTTTCAGTATGGACTTGCAACTCATTCTGAAAGCCTGGACTTTATCTTGAATATATCCATTACCGGTAAGTAATCAAGGAATCACCTCTAAGTCCCTTGACCCAGTCATAACAAATGAGGTATACCAAAGCAGCCACCCAAATAGAAGTCCTTTGACATACCAACAAAAAACAAAATCAACACAGGGCATAGCACACCACAGAGAGTAAATGTCACATCTCAGTAACAATCAAACAGGAACAGTAGGCACCAAAGCCTGAAATACGCCACTCCCAAAATCAAATGATCAGTGTGAGCACAAAACAAATGGTAATGCATATGGTCAGATGCCCAAGTCCCCACACACCAGATCACGTCCAAGGGTATGCCCTTGAAAGCGGCCCACAAAGGCGACACACCTCTAGAAGTTCATGCCTGGATAGCGGAAGGACCCGTCAAGTTGGAGCTAACAATAACCAAAGTGAAGGAGCCTCAAATCCAATGCCCCAAGGGCAATGTAGAAGCCACCATCCCACACCATGCAAAACCAAATGGCAGAAACTGACGGGCAGAAGAATGAAAATCCCACATGCGCCTTCCTCTGGAGGACATTCAACAAATATGCCAAAAGGAGGGGAAAAGAAGTGAAGGCATACAGCAACAGAGGAAGCCAAGGGATCGGCAAGAGAGCCCAAAACCATGAGCCAACCTCCAGAACCCTGGAGCAAAAGGTCAGCAAAAGAGTATAGGTTCAGGATGCAAACAAAACCACCTCCAGATAACCTAACCTCCAGCAGACCATGCAACACACCCCGTGCGAGAGACACAGATCCAGGAAGGACAGAAACTCCTGGCACAGAGCATCCACCACCACAATGTCCTTACAGCCGACGAGTTGAGGAGAAATGGCCCAGGGGGAGCACCGCCCAACTTGCGACTGCACAAGTCACCGGATGCAGGTAAGGACTGTCATTGTTGGCCTGATGGTATACAAATGCCACAGGAACCATGTTGTTGGTTGGCATCAATATATTGCATACCGCCAGGCATGGCTCAAAGAATAGAAGGGCCCATCCCACAGCAGACAGCTCCATTTGGAGGAACGAAGGGACTCTGACCTGGTCCAATTAGCCCAAACGGACCAAGGATTCACAACAGCGTCCCAACAAAGAGAACTGGCCTTCGTTGTCAGAACACTAGGAGGAGAAAGATGGAACAACAAGACCACCATGGTGAAGACTATGGGTGAGAAACGTAGACCATACTCGAGCACACAAAACTGCCAGGGACAACCCTCCCCCCAGGGAGAAACATAGACATTCCTGCAATCTCAATGCCACTAGCACAAGGAGGTAGGCAGTCTGGAGATCCAATGTAGTCGCTACAAACCCACCTGAAGCAACAGGACAATCCATGGCATGGTCCTTGAACGGCTACAGCCAGACATAATGGTTCAGAAACCAGAGGTTGAATACTACCTGAAGCCCCCCCACCCAGTAATCGCTGGGACCAGGAACACAATAGAATAAACGCCCTGTCCCCACGCTGCAACAGAATTGGAATAATTGCCTACTTCCAACGGAGCAATTGATTCCTATACAACAATGCCTTCCTAGTGAGAGCATCCATTGGAAGAAATGTCACCACCATCCACGACGACAGTGCAAAGGACACACACACACCCCAACCATCTTCCAGACACAAAGAAGCACCCATCTGTCCAATGTCATGCTACACCAATGTACTAGGAAATGATGCAGCTCTCCACCAACCTGTGGCATCAAGCTAACTGGCACTTTTACAGTGGCACAGTCAGGCAGCAAGTGGATTCCTAGGTTCCTAACGGTTGGCTTCGGAAACAGGCCTTAAAAACCTGTGCCCCAGAAACTCAGACCCTCAAAGGCACCTTTCTGCCTGCGAGAAGGCAGGAGAATGGAAATAGTAGAGGAGAAGTAGACTGCTTCCACTGAGGATGTCCACTAAAAGAAAAAGAATACTTCCTCTCCTTGAAGACCTTGTGCTACTCCTTACCACCTTACCAAAAGTCATGGACCAGGAAAAGGCAACCTCAAAGAAAGGGAACGCTGAGCAGGATCTGTGGTCCATCCAGCAGCACCAGGTGGTGCCAGGCTGCAATGGAAGCCGCAGTTGATAACACTGATGCTGTGACTCAAGCAAATGGATAAGTCAGATAGATTGCAGACTGGTGTTCCATGTATTCCAACACATCAGGACACTGCCTATCTGTAAAATATAAAATTCCAGAAAGCAGGTAATGTAGAAATATTTATTAAGTTGCGTAGATGAGGCACAGCATGTCTGGCAGCAACGAATAACAAGCATAGCTGTCAGCCCTGAAACATGGAACATCATACGTACCACGCAAGTATAACATTTCATGTTCCAGACAGGGTATCAATCAATCAATCAGGAATTTGTTAAAGCGCAACTACTCACCGTAAGGGTCTCAAGGCGGTAGGGGTGGAGGTGGGGTGCAGGTTCCATTCCATCAAGGAGGGGGTCTGTCGAATAGCCAAGTTTTGAGGTTTCTTGCGAAGATGGGGAGCGATGTTGTCTGTCTGAGGTGGAGCGAAAGGGCGTTCCATGCTTTGGCCGCGAGGAAGGAGAAGGAGTGGCCTCCTGATCTGGTCTTTCTGGTGCAGGGGACCTCGGCGTAGGAGAGCTGGGCTGATCGTAGGGTCCTTTGGGGTGCGTGGAATTTGAGCCGTCTGTTCAGGTATGCTGGTCCGGTGCCGTGGAGGGCCTTGTGTGCGTGGGTGAGCATTTTAAAGGTGATTCTCGCCTCGACGGGGAGCCAGTGGAGTGTGCGCAGGTGCTGGGAGATGTGGCAGTGTTTTGGCAGGTTGAGGACCAGTCTTGCGGCGGCGTTCTGGATGTTCTGTAGCTTGCGGATGAGGTTTTTGTTTATTCTGGCATAGAGTGCGTTGCTGTAGTCGACTCTGCTGGTGACCAGGGCGTGAGTGACTGTCTTTCGGTGTTCGAGGGGGATCCATTTTAAGGTCTTACAAAGGAGGCGGAGGGTGTGGAAGCAGGAAGATGAGACAGAGTTGATCTGGCGGTCCATTTTGAGCTCGGAGTCCAGGATGATTCCCAGCTTGCGTGCGTGGTCTGTGGGGGTTGGCGGGTTTCCGAGGGCGGTGGGCCACCAGCTGTCCCTCCAGGCGTCGGGGTTTGGGCCTATGATGAGTACTTCTGTTTTGTTGGTGTTTAGTTGTAGGCAGCTGTTTTTCATCCATTTGGCGACGGCTTCCATGCCTTCTCGAAAGTTGCGTCTGGCGGTGTTGGGCTCGTTGGATAGGGAGAGGATGAGCTGGGTGTCGTCTGCGTATGACACGATGTTGAGTCCATAGGTTCTGACGATGAGGGCAAGTGGAGCCATGTAGACGTTGAAGAGCGTTGGGCTGAGGGAGGAGCCCTGAGGGACTCCGCAGGTGGTAGGTGTGGGGTCTGAGAGGAAAGGGGGGAGTCTGACCGGTTGCGTCCGGCCGGAGAGGAAGGAGCAGATCCAGTCGAGGGCCTTGTCCTGGATTCCTGCGTAGTAGAGTCTGCGTATTAGGGTGCGGTGGGAGACTGTGTCGAACGCCGCTGATAGGTCTAGGAAGATGAGGGCTACTGTTTCTCCTTTATCCAGTAGGGTGCGGATGTCGTCTGTTGCGGCGAGGAGGGCGGTTTCCGTACTGTGGTTTTTTCTGAAGCCGGATTGGGAGGAGTCGAGGATGTTGTGTTCTTCAATGAATGTGGCGAGTTGGCTGTTGATGCCTTTCTCAATGACTTTCGCTGGGAAAGGGAGCAGGGAGATGGGTCTGTAGTTTTTGAGGTCGGTGGGGTCCGCTGAGGGTTTCTTCAGGAGGGGGTTGACCTCGGCGTGTTTCCAGTCGTCGGGGAATGAGGCAGTCGCCAGGGAGCGGTTGATGGTGTGGCAGAGCATGGGTGCGATGGTGTCAGCGGCTCTGTTGAAGATGTGGTGGGGGCAGGGGTCCGTGGGGGCCCCTGAGTGGATTGACTTTATTGTCTTCAGTGTGTCTTTATTAGTGAGGGCTGCCCACTCATCAATCGCTGGTTTCCGGGTGTCGGGGTGGTTGGTGAGGGTTCAGTGTGTTGGTTGTCTTTGTAGAAGTTGTCGTAGATGCTCTTGATTTTGTGGTGGAAAAAGGTACTGAGTTTGTCGCAGAGGTCTTGTGAGGGAGGGATGTCGGTAGACTCGCTGGTGGGTTGGGCAAACTCCTTGATGATGCTGAAGAGTTCCTTGCTTTTGTGTGCGTGAGTGGAGATTCTGTCTTCAATCGCTTTTTTCCTTGTTTCTCTGATGAGTTGATGGTGAGCGTTGGTGGCGGCTCTAAAGTTGTTGTGGGCTTCTGTGGATTTGGTGTTTCTCCAGGCCTTTTCGAGGCGGCGGCATGTGCGCCTGGACTCTCGAAGTTCGGTGGTAAACCATCTGGCTTCCTTGGCACGGGTATTGTTGTTTATCTTGAGGGGGCTATGGTGTTGGTGCTGTCCGAGATCCATCTATGCAGAGTTCGGGCTGCGGTGTTGGGGTCGTCGTTTTCCGCGATGGTTGGGGTGGAGTTGTTGAGTGAGGAGATGAGCTGGTCGTCGGTGATTTTGGTCCAGTTTCTTTGTGGAAGCAGGTGCTGGTGTCTGTGGATGGTGGGTGCTCTGAAGGTGAAGTGGACGCAACGATGGTCGGGCCATGGGAGTTCGGTGGTGTGGCTGAAGGTGATGGAGTTTCCTGTAGTGAAGAGGGGTTCAAGGGTGTGTCCTGCTGAGTGCGTGGGCTCGGTCACGATCTGGCAGAGTCCAATGTTGTGGAGGTTGTCCAGGAGGCATGTGGTGTTGGGGTCCAGTTGATTGTCGAGGTGGAAGTTGAGGTCTCCCAGCAGGGTGTAGTTGGTGGATGTGATGGCCTGCGGGGAGATAATGTCCGTGATGGAGTTGGCGAAGGGTCCGCGGGGTCCAGGGGGTCGGTAGATGAGGGTTCCTCGGAGGGCGGCAGTGGGGCTGGCCAATATCTTGACGTGAAGGTGTTCCATCAGTTCTGTGGACTCGTCAGGGAGTGTGTTCAGGCGGAGTCTGGATTTGTGGACGATGGCGATTCCTACTCCTGGGTGGGTGGGGCGGTCCTTCCTGTAGATCTTGTATCCTTGGGGTATGGCGATTGCGATGTCTGGTCCTGAGGTGGCGTTGGTCCCGGTTTCGGTGAAGAATGCTACGTCCGGGGTGGTGCTGTCGAGGAGGTCCCAGATTTCTGTGGCGTGTTTGTGGAGGGATCGGACGTTGAGGAGGATGCATTGCAGGGTCTTCGGTTCGGTAGTTCTTGTGGGCGTGTTGTGCTGGATCTGTGTTCTTGGCGGTGCTGCAGGTGTGCCGGCAGCGGTGACAGCTGAAGGGTCCATGGGTGTCGGCTGGTGATGCTAGCTTGCAGTTGTTGTTGCAGCCTGGGTTCAATGCGTGGAGTGCTGCTGGGTCGTAGCGTTGGTGGGGCGGTGGTCCAGGGTTCCTGGTGCTGGTCGCGTACGGGCGCAGATGTGCTTGCCTTTGATGCGCCTTCGGTGCACCAGTGGCGTGCCCGCAGCCAGCGGCCGCCATTAAGTAGGGGTCGGGGAGGGCTAGACAGCTGGGAGGCGGGAGCGGGGAGAGGAGCTGGATTGGGCCGGTCGTGCTGGGGGGGGGAGGTGCCGCGGGGGCAGTAGCGGCAGGGAAAGGTAAAGGGAGGAAAGAAGGGATAAAGAAAAAAGGGAAAATAAGCAGAAATAAGGCACAAAAGAGCAGAGATGCAGAAAAGGGCAGAAAGGTGAAAGATGGAAAGGGTAGAAAAACGAGTGAAAACGAGTGTAGGGGCAGAGGGAGAGAAAGAGAAAATGGGCAGAAATAAGGCACAAAAGAGCAGAGGTGCAGAAAGGTGAAAGATAGAATGGGTAGAAAAACGAGTGAAAACGAGTGAAGGTGCAGAGGGAGAGAAAGGGAAAATGGGCAGAAATAAGGCACAAAAGAGCAGAGATGCAGAAAGGTGCAGAAAGGTGAAAGATGGAAAGGGTAGAAAAACGAGTGAAGGAGCAGAGTGAGAGAAAGGAGACAGAGGTCCACTGGACCACCAGGGATGAGGCGCAGGGAAACCTGCGGGTGGAGGAGGGCCTCGATCACTAACACTCAAGAGTGCAGGGGCACCTCACTTAATGGTGGAGCTGCGAGGGTGGGAGAGCAATTTCACTGACAATGATTCAGTGGTCTTGCTCGCCTGTCCCCGCAGTGGCCGCCATTAAGTAGGGGTCAGGGAGGGCTGGACAGCTGGGAGGCGGGAGCGGGGAGAGGAGCTGGATTAGGCCGGTCGCGCGGGGGGGGAGGAGCCGCGGGGGCAGCAGCGGCAGGGAAAGGTAAAGGGAGGAAAGAAGGGATAAAGAAAAAAGAGGAAATAAGCAGAAATAAGGCACAAAAGAGCAGAGATGCAGAAAAGGGCAGAAAGGTGAAAGATGGAAAGGGTAGAAAAACGAGTGAAAACGAGTGAAGGAGCAGAGGGAGAGAAAGGGAAAATGGGCAGAAATAAGGCACAAAAGAGCAGAGATGCAGAAAGGTGCAGAAGGGTGAAAGATAGAAAGGGTAGAAAAACGAGTGAAGGAGCAGAGTGAGAGAAAGGAGACAGAGGTCCACTGGACCACCAGGGATGAGGCGCAGGGAAACCTGCGGGTGGAGGAGGGCCTCGATCACTAACACTCAAGTACATGAAGGAAAGGGATAACAAGAGGCAGAAAGAAAACAAAAAAAGAATGTAACACCATCCTTGCATAGTCGTGAACAACGTCTGGAAGTCCGCCAATACTGGCAGAGCAAAAGGAAATCCCACTTCCGAAGTGCCTGCGTTACCAATCCGATCCTGCCTGGAGCAAACCACCCATTACCTCTACGTCCCTCATCCTCGACCCAGTCATCACACATGAGGTATTCCACACGACAGGAAACAAAGCAGGAAACGCTTTTAGACTCCACCCACCCTCCTGTCAGGTGCTATAACACACCTCACCACCAGAAGCAAATCCTGTTTTGTTTCCTGTCGGTGGTTTACTTGATGGGAGACGCTGGGGTGAGTGCCGGGCACTTACCTGCTACGTTTGTCCTATGGAGCCTCTGCTGCTGGGCTTCGGGGGGCTCCCATGGACCATCGTGGGATTGCTTGGAGTGGGGCTGCTGGGCTTCCCTTTCTCCTCCCTGGACTCAGGTGACCCGTACTGCTGGGCTTTGTGGGTCTTCCTGTTTCGTTCCTGCCCGGGTCTCTGGTCACGCTGCTGGATGTTTTGTGGCCCTTTCTCCTGCTGCTTTCCTGCTGGATCGACGTGGACGTGCTTGGGGTTTGGGGCTGTGAGCGCTGGGCTGTTCTGGGGCTCGCTCCTCCCCTTTGGATTCACCGATGTCTCCTTTGCCTCTTTGCCGTGGGGGGGCCCTGGTGACGGCTCCTCCGTATGCCTCCGGGACGCGGTGCAGGCTGCAGTGGCATGTGACATAAGGCTGAGTATTCTCGCCTCTTTGGGAAGTCTGGTGTTCGAGGCTGCCTTTGGGATTTCCCTGCTGCGCTGGGACGGCCGGAGCTGTCTCAGTGGCGTCTTACGGAATTGCGCGCATGCGCTTTTGCCCCTTGTTCCACTCTTCGGCCGTGTTTGGTGCCGGGTGCTGGTTTGGGCGGGCGCCCTGTTGTACTCCGGGCGCCCCGGTTCTTGGGGAGGAGTTGTGCCTGATGCCTGGTTGTGCACAGTTGCATGTCTCGGCTGGTGGGCATTCTGAGGGAGCCTGGCCTGTGCCTGAGACGTTTTACTCCTGGTGCTTCTGGGAATTGCGCCCAAAGCCTCTTCAGGGGGATTCCTTCGCTCTGCCGGGGTGTGGATGTGGAGTTCCGCTCCCACATGGACCCTTGCTGGTGTGTTCTCTCCGGCGGCTCTGTCGGTTGGTGAGCGGTGCTTCTTCGACATCCTTGCACCGGGCCATGTCGTGGGTGGGAGTTTGAGCCTCCCCTGGAGCTGCTGACTGCCTTTCATGCTACGCTTCTTCGGCATTTGGTGTGTTCTACGTTGCCTGAGCGCTGTGGACAGGACGCTGACCTTCTGATTACATCTTGGAGTCCAGGCGTGGCATCTGGTGGAAGTCTGCTTTTGGTACGTGGTCTGCGATGTTATTCATCACTTTCTTCTTGATGGTGTAATTTGCGCTGTGCTACGTTTCCTCTCCTACCCTCTACTGTATTGCTGGGGTATTTGCACGGATGTCTGGTGTCCGGCTTTGAGGCTGGGTCCGATGGCTCATTGGACTATTGAGTCTTCTACAGGGGCCTGGGCTCGGCCTCGCGGTCACTGGTTCAGTTCCCGGTGGGTGCTCTCGGACTTTCATCCTTCTGAGTTCTATGACATGTGTACCGTTGGGTTTCAATAACCTTCTGTTCTTCATCACCTGGATGCCTTTTGTACATGGCTATGGTCGTGTGCTGCCTCCATCGTGAGGGGTGATGTTCCCCTCCTGGGCCTTCTTCTCCCCTTTTTTCCGGGGGGGGTCTCCTCCCCTCTCCTGTGATGCCTGGAGGTGTGCTGATGCTGGGTTTGGGCGCCTTCTTCTGGATCGTCTGTTGCTTGCTGTTGGGCTTTCTGGTTTCTTCGGATTCTTGTGGCCTGTTCTCTGCCAGTACCTCATTTGTGTCCGTGGTTTTGTTGCATGTATGGATGGTGCCGGTTCTTTCTCCATGCCCTGGTTGGTATCCTTGCTTTCTACGTTGTGGGATGTGGCTGTCTCTAGGCCTGTCTTCGTTCCTGTGGACTCTGTGGAACCAGTCTTGTGGGTCGCCCTTCTATGGCTGCTGGACTCGTTCTGATGGACGGTGTGGGCATGTGGATGGATTCTGCCCTGAAGATGTCTTCTGCCGCTTCTCATCGGGCTGTTCGTTCTGGCGTTGTCCAGTCTTTGATGCCCGTTTTGGAGTCCCTCTTTTCGTCTTCACAGGAGGGTGCCAGTTGTCCGGTGTTGCTGGGGCCTATGGCCCGCCTGGAGGTGGATGTATGCCGGACGTCACCTGTGCTTCTGTGTGGGCTCCTGCTGCTGTGTCCTGTGGTTCCTCTATTGCTGCGCTGTATCCTGTTTCTGCGGGATTGGATGACGGACGTGGTCCAGGGGTCCGTGGCTTGCGGCTTCCTTTCACTGGGGCCTGTCTGTTTGGTGACTCGCTGGTAGTTATGCTACCCAGGGTCTTCCAGGAGCGCATGCATTCTTTATCTTTCATGGCCTTCCGACCAGGGGGGGGGGGGGGGGGCTCCCTCGGTTTCGGGTGCCTGGCCTTTCCACCGGCCTTCCAGGTTTCTGCAGTTCTACCTTTCGGATTCTTCGTGGCTCTGGGCAATTTTCCTCCGGGCATTTGGGAGGTGGTCCCGGTGGGGTGCCGGGTCTGGTCCACTGCGTTCCTGTCTGGGCCGCCCTTGGGACTTCGCAGGTTCCTTCCTGCTTGACGCCTGTCGACCTCAGACGGATGGGTGCTGGATGTCTTGTCGTGGGGTTGCCGGATCGGATTCTTGTCCCCCCCCCTCCCCCTCCGGGGTGGTGGTGGCCCTTTCTCCTCGGGATGCTTCCCGCCTTCTGACCTTGTTGGACATTCTTTGGTCGGCGGGCGGGCGGTTGTCCCGTTTCCCTTGGCGGAGCAGGGAATGGACATTTGCCTCCTTCATCTTCATGGGGCTATGATTCCCGGAGGGTTTCCGAGTGTTCTTCAACCTTCGGGGCCTGTTCTTGTTCGTGCGGTGGATCCCATTCGGGATGGGGGCCCTCCGGTAGGGTCGGCGCTGGCTGTTCCGCGTCCCCCCTTTTTGGATCTTCGGTCCGCCCCCCCCGGGTGTTCGCCGGGGGGTGGCTCCCTTGGTGGCCCATCTGCATCTCCTGGGGGTGTCTATGTGCCCGTATTTGGACGACCGGATGGTTCGGGCTCCGCACCTGGAGGTCGTGTCTCGCCACCTTCTCTTGCCCGTGTTATGTTATGTTATGTTATTTATTTATTTATATAGCGCTCGGCTACTCAAAAAGAGTGTCCCGGCGCTTTATTGGAGAAAGGAAAAACTGCCTACGTCGTGTCTACGCTCAGGGTCCACGAGTTTTGTTCACCTTGCCCAGATGTCGCCTGGAACCTGCGACCCGGAGGTCCTTCGTCGGAGCCGTGTTCGGTTCTGTGTCGGGGAGGGTGTTCCTGACGGACGACCGGATTTGTCGTCTGCAGTCATTGCTGAGTTGGTTGTTGTCACCTGCCTCGGCTCCCATCCTTCAGTGGCTGGAGGTTTGGGGCCGCATGGCTGCTTCTGTTTTCTCCGTACCCTGGACCTGGGTTCGTCTGCGGCCTCTGCTGTGGCCTGTGCAGCGGTGGGTCTCTATTTCTGTCCTGGGTTTTGCGGTTCCTGTTCCTGTGTTTCTGGATGTGGTGTCTGCTTTCCAGTGGTGGTTGGCCCCTCCTTCCTTTCCGTGGGACTGTTGATTCGTCTACCTCCTCATCTGGTTGGGACCTCGGATGCATTCGCCTCGGGCTGGGGAGTGACACTGGCCTGTTGGGTGATGCTGGCGCGCTGGCTCCCATCGGAATCTCCCTGGTCGTCCGACTGGGGAGTGTGGTCTACGTTGGAGAGGACGCTTCTCTATTTCCATCTTCACCGGGAGAGTTGCCTTGTCCTGGTGGGATCTGCCTTCACGTGGACTGTGGCGTTTCTGTATCGCCTGGGTCTCTGTCCCTGTGTCTGGCTCCGAGGACCTTTCGGTTGCTTTGCCTGAGGTTCGGGTGTCCGGCTCAGGACTGGTTTGCCTCAGGGTCCTATGCCCTGGTGCCCCGGTTCTGCTCCTGGTCTCCGGAGGGGGGGCGCAGGGGGGGTGGATGCCATGTATCTCCTTTGGCCTCCCTGGATTCTCTATGCCTTTCCTCCCTTTCCTTTGGTTCCTGCGTTTCTGCTGATGGATTGGCAGGAGGGGGCTCAGGTGGTGGCTGTGCTGCCTCTCTGGCCGTGGAGGTCCTGGTTTCTTCTGCTGCTGGGCATGGCGGTGGGACCTCCTGGGTTTCTGCCCCGTCGCCCCTCTCCTCTGAGTTCTCGGTCTCTCTTTCTGGTTTCCCTCTCCTTGGCGGTTTGGGGGTTGTACGGGGGTGTCTAGGTGCAAGCCGAAATAGCTCAGTTGGGTGAGCGTTCGACTGAGGATCTGAAGGTCCCTGGTTCAATCCCGGGTTACAAAGGACCGTGGTCTGCCCAACCTCTTGTTTTGGTACTGCGGACCTCTTGTGGGTTGTCTGCTTTATCTTCCTTTTCGGAGTGGTGGTCTTCGTTTTCGTGAGGTGTTCCTTCTCTGGTTTCCTTGCTGGGCCTTTAGGCTGCTGCCTGTGCCTTCCGGGTCCCGGATTCCTTTCTTCATTCTGATGGCTTGTTGGGTTTCTTGCCTTTGTCGGAGTTTCTCCCTTCTCCTTCTGTTCCCTGCCCCCTTGGAGTCTCTCCTTGGTGTTGGGGGTTTTTAAAGTCTTCCCCCTTTGTCCCTTTGGAGTCTGTGGCCCTTGACTTTCTGTCTTGCCTGGTGGCTTTCTGTTCTTTCTTTTGGCCTCGTACGTGCCTTGTGCTTTCTGTGGCTCGTTATGGGGTGTTTCGCTCTTCTGGCTCTCCTTCCGGGTCCGCGTTTGGGCGGCACTGGGGGTGGTGTTGTGCCTTGTTTGACCGGACCAGTTTTTGGTCGTGGGGTGTTGCTGGCTGTGGGGGGTTTTTCCCCTCCGCTGTGATTCGGTTGTTTCTTACAACTTTGTCTTGTTGCACTCCTTGGTGTCTGGTCGGTGTTTTGTTGTGTGTGGGTTGCCAAAGGCCTGTTTGGGCGTTGCTTTGGTATGCCTCATGTGTGATGACTGGGTCGAGGACGAGGGATGTAGAGGTAATGCTATGATTACATATGGTAATCCCCATTACTCTTAGTCCTACTCGTCCTCGACCCAGTCATTAAACCCGCCCACCCTCCCTTTCCAGGCCTTTGGTGCTTGGTACATCAGGATTTGCTTCTGGTGGTGAGGTGTGTTATAGCACCTGACAGGAGGGTGGGTGGAGTCTAAAAGCGTTTTCTGTTTTGTTTCCTGTCGTGTGGAATACCTCATGTGTGATGACTGGGTCGAGGACGAGTAGGACTAAGAGTAATGGGGATTACCATATGTAATCATAGCAATATTGGTCACACACCAGCGGAAAGCCACATATTTGTAAACCGTATAACAATTAGGCAGAGACAACACAACTCTGACCTGGTAGAAATATGTTGTTTATTTCTTAGTTGTGTATTCTGTTATAAAAAGACACATCTCATGTAACTCAAGTTGTTTAAGAAGGGGGAGATGTAACATTGTAGAATATGCAGGGACACTAGGACCGGCGCAGCAAGAGTAAAGGTGGGAGGGGAGAAAAGAAGCAGAGCAGGAGGAGCCAGGAACAGCAGAGGGAGAAAGCCTGCAACAATTTTCCACGTTGGAGGAAAAAGCCCGACAGTTACCTCTGCGTCCCCAGTATCCCGTCAGAGAGAAGAAACAAAACAGGAAGTGCTAAGTGCTGGCTGTTGTATTATGCCCTTGGCAGGAAGGGGGGTGGGGTCAGCAAGCGTTTCCTGTTTTTTCCTGTCTGTGATTGGATACTACCTCATATGTTATGACTGGTCTGAGGATGAGGGACTCAGAGGTAATTTGTTCTGTTTGTGCAAAACATGTTATCACATCTCCAATATTGGGTTCTGGTTGTGCAAAACATGAGTCATCACATATCCAATACTGTGGTTTTTTTGTGCAAAACGTGAGTCATCATGTCTCCAATACTGTGTTCTGTTTGTGCGAAACATGAGTCATTAGCAGGTAGAGTCATCAAGCATTTTTGCGAGCGCAAACGGTGCGAATCGCAAAATTCGGCTGTTTGCGCCCGCAAAAATGGCATTTCAGATTCATCAATGGTTCATGAACTCGCAATTTGACAATTCGCAAATAATTGCGAATTATCAAATTGCAATCGCATTTAAGGAATCTCAATTTGAGATTCCTTAAATGCTATTCATGAACCTTTTAAAATTTGCGAATTCGCAATTTCTGGCCGCTATTTACCGCGAAGTCTGACTTCGTGGTAAATAGCGAAAACTTAGAAAAATGCACTTTAGTGCATTTTTCTAAGTGGTATGTTACACACACACACATGTCCTTTGGACATGTGTGTGCGCAACATCAGGCTACATTTCCATTTCAGGGGTGCTACAGGGTGTACTTTGGACACCCCTGGCACCCTTGAAATCGTATTCTTATTTGCGATTAGCAATTTGCTAATCGCAAATAAGGAGGCTGTAGGAATCGCAATTTAATTTGCTATTTCTACATGAATCCCGATTTGCGAGTCCCTAATAGCAATTCCTTAATAATCGCTATTGAGGACTCGCAAATCGGGACATTGATGAATCTGGGGGTAAGTTTCCAGTATTTTGTTCTGTTTTGCAAAGATGACCGACTGTCACCCTCATTCTTCTTAAAAACCTAAAGATTAATATTTTAGGTTCATAATTAGCCACAAAGCAACAGAGTGCTGTAAAAGAGTGGTCAGGTGGAGGAGCATGGGGACAGGAACAGGTGCCAAGCGGATTTCAGGCCCTGAGGGAGGTTCAGCAGCTGCTGGTGCTAGGGATCAGAGCCAGGGATGAGGCTGCTACTGCTTGCCTGCCGTGGGTGGCATGCTGCCTTCTTCCGCATCCCTGATCTTGAAAATGGGCAGTTCCTCTCAAGCTATGTTGCATTTAAGTAACAAGTGAGTCCCAAAGAAATATATGGACTATGGAAGAATGAGAATTATATGAATGTGCTGTGTCCCTGGCAACGTTTCAAGTAAACCACAGCAGTGCTTTGTGGTGTTTCCCCAGAGAGGAGCAGTAACAATTAGAATGGATTACTTAATACAACTTTCACCAGGGAAGCAATTACATCCACACTGTGGTCCCTCCCTCACTGTTCTTCACTTGCAGCAGGAATTCTATTTCTTCAGTGCTTTGCTTTTCATTCTCACCAGTAGCAGTACTATTGAACTAAAATTGCTCTTCAAATAATATGTTTAGCTAATTATGGAGTCTATTATAGTAAAAACGAATACAATGGAGTCTGGTGGAGAGCAGGCTCATTGCAAACCTACATGACCCCACAGCACATCTTACTCAGTCATCAGCGAGATGTAATTGCAAAGCAAAACCTTTTGCTTATGCTGCTAGCATTTCTTCCCAAATGTTCTTTGTTTTTGTTTTAATCCTTCAGTGAGGCAGACCTGGGTCCACATGTACGTAGCTTTTGAGCTCGCAAACGGCCCAATTTGCAGAATCGGACCATCTGCGACAGCAAAAAAGGAGCGTGTTTGGACCATCCCTTCGAAAGAGCGAGTCACAGTGATATGTAAGAATGTTTTGCGGTTGCAAAACAATTGCTTTTTACACCAACACCCATTCGCAAACAGGAAGGGGTCTCAGGGGTACTCCTTCCCCCTTTTGAATGCATGCGTAAACGTTTTTTTAAGGGCAGGCAGTGGGGACCACTGCCTACAAAATGAAACTGAAAAGTTTCATTCTTATTTTTGAAACTCATCCTGCTTTCCTTTATTATGGACTGCTTTAAAAAAAATGGTTTTATTTAAAAGCAAACACGGATATTGCCTGCAGCAGGCCACCCTCCTTGTGGTATTAGTAATTTACAGTGAGTCCCAAATTGCAACCTATCTCATGAATATTAATGAGGTAGGTCTATTTGCGAATACTAGGAATCGCAAACGACACTCCAAAGAGCGATTCCGAAAAGGGGGTGGTGATGAACAGAGTGCCAGAATTAAGCAGACCACTCTTACCCAGTCCAAAGATCAGGGCTTGATCCATCACCGTTATTTAGCTCACTGCCCCATCCCAGCTCAGAACCTGGCTATATGCAAATCAGTCTGTCCCTGGCCCAGTGCATCATGGGAACAGGGCAGTGGTTCCCAATCAGTACATCGCGGCTCCCTAGTGTGCCGCCAAAACTAGCAAGGGGTGCTGCCCACTAAGCGTACAGTTTGGGAACCGCTGCAGGCTAGAGAAACGTTCTGCAATTGTTTAACTATGGCAGAGTATTGAAGATGGTGTGTTTGCAGAGCAAATGGCACCGCGCATGCCTACGACTTTTACATATTTGTTCACAATTGTGTTCACAATTGTGCATTGTGCATTGCTGTTCTATCATTATGGCTTCTTTTCAAGTACGCTCAGTTTCTTTTGTATTGAACAGTTGATGTAAACATAGTGATAAACATTCAATGTAATGTAGCTTTGGCATGGAAGTATTATGTACTACTCGTAAATTGCATTTCTTTTCCACAGAACAGCTCACTTGGGGCTAGATGTAGGTAATTATATTTTACCACTTCTTAAATACCGAATTTTACCGATTCGGTATTTAAGAAGTGGTAAAATAGAGGGGGGGGATGTAGGTATTAGAGAATCGGTAAATACTGAATCGTTAAGATTCGGTATTTACCGATTCGGTAAATACCGATTTGGTAATGCCCATTGATTCCTATGGGCATTGAAGCCCATAGAAATCAATGGGCATTACCGAATCGGTATTTACTGATTTTGTAAATACCGATTCCAGCAAGCGTGCAGGGGGTGTCACTTTGACACCCTCTGGCACCCCAAACACAGGCATGTGTGCCATGTGGCACACAGACATGCCCTAAGGGCATATCTGTCTATCATATGGCATAGGTGTGCATGCACACATGTGCATGCACACCTGGATTCGGTATTTTACCACCCAATTGGATTGGGTGGTAAAATACTGAATCTGAAAGGCCTTTGGGACTCAGAAGAGTCCCACCTACATCTAGGAGTTACTGAATCGGTAAAAATACCGATTCGGTATTTTACCGATTCGGTAAATTTACCGAATCGGTAAATTTACCGAATCGGTAAAATTGGCCCCCTACATCCCAAAAACCCATTTACCGGTCGGTAACGGCCGAAATCGGACGTTACCGGCCGGTAAATGGCCACCTACATCTGGCCCTTATTTTCTAAACTTAAGATATGTGCATTTAAATGGCCATTGAATTAAATTTTATATCGAAAGCGTAGTTGACATATTTGGGAACAAAGGCAATTGTGAGTTTCACCTTAAAAAGTATATTATGAATTTGTATCCCTGTGGTTCCATTTTTTAGTATAGTCTGGGCTAATTAGGGAATATGTCCTGTCCCATCGAGGCCACCATGTTTACTTTGCATTTAGTCATCGCACTGTTTCTAATCAGATGCTGAAGTTCCCAGTGTATATGGCTGGGATGCCCGCCACCCCCTCCCAACACCAATTCCCCAAGGGGAGGAGACAGACACTGGTTTGAGCTTTTGGAAGGCGGGGGGGAGTTACCCCCCCGGCCGTATTTATTAAAATATGAAACAAATTTTAAAACATTAAATTAAAACGTTTCATGAATTATGTACAATTTTACTTTCGTTACATTTTTGATGAAGACATGTTCTTTGGCTAACCTTAACAGCTCTCTAATACAAAGGTTTCCTAGCCGAGTCTAGCATCCTGAAAATGTATACATTCTAAATTAAAATTGTACATCCTAGCATTAAGGGCCAACAGCAAGGTCTTAACCGGTGTCAGATCCCTACTACCAAACTCCCGCCCTCACGGTGTGAGTGGGGCATGCGCAGAGGACTTTACCCTCGTTGCCAACTGTAACTTCCCTTGTCATGGGAGCCCTCTCTCACTCGACGCCATCTTAAAGGTCGTCCGAGTCCCCGTGTGAGGTATCTGTAAGAAGGACAGCGTGGACTCCCCCCCTTCCCCACACTCTCTTCCGCCGTCGCGGATATCCGGCCCCCGGGAAATTCGTAGGAGGGGCATCTAGCCGTCTCCCCCCTGGGAGGGGCCTATGGCCGTCTCCCCCTAGGCGACCCATCCATAGTGGGTGCCACCTACCCGTGGGAGGGGCCAATGGCTGCCTCCCCCGGGCGCTCCCATCCATTCTGGGTGGCGCCCCCCCTAGGGACCTTGAAATTACTGCTCACCGATCATGACCTTACCGCCCGACCAAAAAATAAATACGACAGTTGTTTTACCTACTAAGGGAAGAAAATTCACCTAACGTGAAACAGCTTGATGATTCATCAACTTCTCATTTCTACAAAGGGAAAAAGGTCCTAAAGTACAAGATAATTACTTGATACATTCCTTTACTTTTCTACAAAGGAAGAAAGGCCTATACATATTTATTCAATGCTGAAACAACTTGACTGCATCTCTTTAATACAATCTGATATCATCAACAAATCACTTTATTCAAAAACATTGCAATAGGGGCTGGTGGGTGGGTCAAAATTGCCGCTTGTTCCGTCGAGGGCTCACGAGCAACGAGTGGTGCAGCCTTCAGAGCACTGGAACAAGAGGACGCTTCTTTGGATTCCCGCTCTTTTATCCGTCTGCGGGAGGGCGGGGACCCTCCTCAGGTACGCCCACGGGGCGCGGTCTTCCGGGTGGGTGTCTAGGACAACCCCTTCTGGGCGGGAAGGGCGTGCTCCGGCTACGCCGCTTTGGGCATACCAGCCGAACCACGCCCCCGCCCAAAATGGTTTCCCGGGAGATCGGGGCACCCATCCATACGTTCGGGGGGACCGAGTGGTCTTCCCTTTCCATATGGCCGGGATGCCCGCCACCCCCTCCCAACACCAATTCCCCAAGGGGAGGAGACAGACACTGGTTTGAGCTTTTGGAAGGCGGGGGGGAGTTACCCCCCCCGGCCGTATTTATTAAAATATGAAACAAAATTTAAAACATTAAATTAAAACGTTTCATGAATTATGTACAATTTTACTTTCGTTACATTTTTGATGAAGACATGTTCTTTGGCTAACCTTAACAGCTCTCTAATACAAAGGTTTCCTAGCCGAGTCTAGCATCCTGAAAATGTATACATTCTAAATTAAAATTGTACATCCTAGCATTAAGGGCCAACGGCAAGGTCTTAACCGGTGTGAGATCCCTACTACCAAACTCCCGCCCTCACGGTGTGAGTGGCGCATGCGCAGAGGACTTTACCCTCGTTGCCAACTGTAACTTCCCTTGTCGTGGGGGCCCCCTCTCACTCGACGCCATCTTAAAGGTCGTCCGAGTCCCCGTGTGAGGTATCTGTAAGAAGGACAGCGTGGACTCCCCCACTTCCCCACACTCTCTTCCGCCGACGCGGATATCCGGCCCCCGGGAAATTCGTAGGAGAGGCATCTAGCCGTCTTCCCCAGGGGAGGGGCCTATGGCCGTCTCCCCCTAGGCGACCCATCTGTAGCGGGTGCCGCCTACCCATGGGAGGGGCCAATGGCAGCCTCCCCCCGGGCGCTCCCATCCATTCTGGGTGGCGCCCCCCCTAGGGACCTTGAAATTACTGCTCACCGATCATGACCTTACCGCCACAGGCCGGATAGTTGACCGACTATCCGGCCCCCCCACCTCCTAAAGGTCATGCCTCCTCAAACCCCTTAGCCATGCTATGAAGTCTCCTATGAGTAAATCATTCCCCTCCCTGGACAGGTGAACCCTATCATTCAAATAAAAGTGATCACCCCGAATACACCCATGTGGAATGCTATGCAGATGCGCGGAGCGAAACAGTTTCCCAATTTTATTGTTGACCCTCTTAACCGAGTGGTTCAACGCTGACACAGAGAAACCCCCCGCCAAACTTTCCTGGGAATCATGTGAGACCAGGCAATTGTACACCCCGGGAGCCTCTTAGCCAACCAGCTGACTGCCGACAAAATGTGTTCCACCAACACTCGTCTTCCCAGTCTTACCAAGTCATTGCCCCCCAAGTGTACTATGACTATAGATGGCGGTGACCTTTGCCACCCTAGAAGACCCTTCACAAACGATTGAAATTGGTCAAAACAGAGGCCTCCCTTCCCATGGAAGGATACTCTAAACCCGTATTCCCCAGATGCGTGAGTCGCGTCACCTGCCATGAATACTTCCCCGGCGCGCCTCACGTATAAGTGGCCCACAACCCATACCACTTGCTCTCCAGTCGGTGATCCTCGACCGCTGGTCCTCCGGTGATGGGTTGGTCCCAGATTCCGCCCCGCGTCACAGGCTCGCGAAACTGTAATTCAAGCAAAAGACAACAAGCGTGAGTGCATTTCATCAGTCTTTTACAACATGTGCAGCCGCACATACCTTTTGAAACAGTTCGAAGACCAACGGCCTAGCTGTTTTACCTCTTCTGCACCCAGACCCCGAGCCTTAGCCTCCGTATCGGCCCCTATTCTAAAGCAGTGGGTCCCAAAATCGCACGGGTCCATGCCCGCCTCGGCGATTGTCAGTGCTAGCACCCTCTGAAACTGAAATCTCGTCAGAGGGGTGCCATCTCTGTGCCTAAGCAGGCTCCCTCCCCATGTCGCTGGCCTCTGTGCCAAGTATTCCTCTAAACACTTTATCGGACAAGTGGGGCACCCTCGAGCGCGCTGCTCAACCACACTATCCCCCACAGCATCCTGGTCTGTCTTGGACCTAGCTATCGAGATTAGCATCGAATCACCCCGTATTTGCACGTGATCCCTGCAAAGGCCTCCCTCCATATCTTTCTTGTTCCTCGCCACAAGTTCGCTTACCCGCATGGCCCCATGAAATGCCAAGGCGAAAGCTGCCCGGAACAGAACTGCTTCAGAAGGGGAGGAGCATGTCACATCCAGCTTTGCTAAAAGCCGAGACAATCTCTCTAAACCAATCGGGTGCCTCGTATCTTGTTTGCGACCCTCCAGGCGCTGCCAGCCGCGAAGCGCCTTTCTGATGAAAAAGGAACCCGTTGGGTCCCTTATACCGTGGAGCTGTGCCATGAATGATATGGCCGCCCTATATCTGTTGGCGGTCGCGGCTGATCGGCCTTCTCTGTGCAGTGCTACTAGGAACCCCAGGAAGGATTCCTCCTGCCCCCAGCTATGTCTCCCTGCCGGGCCCAAAAAGGCGCAGTAAGAACGAAACGCTCCCTCATAAGCCTTCCTCGTCCTGGGCGCTAAGCTGGCTGCCACGAGGTCTTGTAATCCGGGGCACCGATCAGCCACAGTGCTTCGGGGAATGGTGCCGCCACTAGGTCCGCTGTGGGCAGATAGCCCCTGAAAGCCTGCATGTGTGAACGAGAGAGTGCATCAGCTGCATTATTCAGTACACCCGGCACATGTTTTGCCCTGAACTGTACATTCAATCTCATGCAACGTAACACAATCTCTTTCAACAGTCTCAAGATCCACTTGCCACCATCAAAAAGAGTATCCTGGCCTGCCCCTCACCCACCCCTTTAAGTGATATCTCTTCTAACCCGTCGCTACTGCACTCATTTACTCCTATTACCGTAGAAACATTGACTACTCTTTTAGCCCGGGTCAAATCTGGCTCTCCATCCGACCCTTGCGCTCCACTCATTCTCAGAGATATCGGTCTGTCCCTCCCGCAGGGGATAATTACCCTGTTAAATAACTCGCTTTCCAGTGGCACTGTGCCAAAAAACTTCAAACATGCTTCTGTTGTTCCACTTCTCAAGAAACCAGGCACTGACCCTCTCATCCCTACCAACTACAGACCTATCTCCCTACTCCCCTATTTCTCAAAAGTACTGGAAGCTCATGTAACAAACTGTTTGTCTAATTTCATCGAGACAACTCAGTATCTGGAGCCCAACCAGGCGGGATTCCGACCCGGCCACTCGACGGAGGCCGTCATCGTGGCTGTCCAGAACAAGCTCCGTTCGAACACTGACAAAGGCATCCATCAGGCGCTGATACTCCTCGATCTGTCGGCCGCGTTCGACACGGTTGACTATTCCATCCTGGTCAGCCGTGTCGAGCAGGCCGGCCTCAGGGGCTCGGCCCTGAATTGGATCACCTCCTTTGTCTCTGACTGATCACAATCTGTCACACTTGGTCCGTTTTCTGCTCCTAAATTGTTTTTATTTTGTGGGGTCCCACAGGGGTCCTCACTGTCACCTCTCTTATTTAATGTTTATCTTCGTCCTCTGCTTCACTCACTAAAGAATTATCAGGTCTCCATTTTTAATTATGCTGATGACCTACAACTTATATTCCCCCTCAATACACCAGATTCAGTTACTGAATTCCACAATGCTATGGATAACATCCATAGATGGATGAACCTCAACCACCTCACACTTAACCCAGGCAAGACCGAACTGATCTTGCCTGGGAAAAGTGAGCTAAGTTGGGGTCCCCATTTCTGGCGTAGCATCATGGGCCAGCCCCCGTGCAAATCTTCATCTGTGAAAAGCTTGGGAGTCATAATCAGCGCCGACCTCTCTCTTAAGGGTCAAATTGGTGCTGTTGTCTCCGGGGCTTTCTTTCAGCTCCGGAAAATAAAAAAGATTTCCCAATTTCTTACCCACTCAGCCCTGATCCAGGTGGTCATTGCTTTGGTTATGTCCAGATTGGACTTCTCTAATAGCATCTACCTGGGACTTCCGCTTGGCCAACTTAAGAGACTACAACTAGTTCAAAACCAAGCGGCAAGACTGATCCTCAAGCAGCCAAAGTGGCAATCTATCACCCCTGGCCTGGAACAACTGCACTGGCTCCCGGTGGCGCAGAGGGTCATGTTTAAGGCTGCATGGTTTTCAAAGCTCTTCAACACACTGGCCCTAAGTTTATTGAAGGCTTGGTACTCAGGTACACCCCCTCACTTAATCTCCGTTCTGCAAAGAAGGATCTCTTAATTGTTCCTTCCTTTAACAAAAAACGTTCAGGCGGCTGCTGCTTTGACTTTTTAGCCGCCAGCCTTTGGAATACGCTTCCTCTGCCCCTCAGACAGAGCCCTGACATTCTCACTTTTAGACATCACTTTAAAACTTGGCTTTTTAGACAGGCCTTCAAATAATGTTTATTCCTAATTTGGCTGTCTATTTTTCCTTTCTTTGTTATGTTCCCGTACCTCAGCGCCATGAAGCCCAAGGGCGTACGTGCGCTTTATAAATATTATTTAACATAACATAACATAACTTGCAGCGGGCAGCTTTGAGGTTCCGTGACAATTGTAAGTGGTGCATTGGACTCGCACGAATATAGTCGAGTCTGGTATCTACGAACCGCAAATGACGAGTTTAGTGGGTGTACGCAGTTTCGCTGTGCTAACCTAAACCGTTCGTCTGTTACGTGGGTATTTCTATCTGTACCCACGGGTTCCATCTTAGATACGGCATCCATTTTGTCTCTTGCCCTCAAGTAGCCAGCGAACGGACGTTGTCCGCTTCGCGACCCTGGGACTCCCAAGATATTTGCGGAAGACACATGTTCTTTGTAAGTGTCTTTATGACGAGGGGGATGCTACTGTAAGGCAGATGGCGCCGCTCGAGGCTCATCTTGCCGCACGGGCTTATTGTCTCAGCCGTGCATCTCATTAGGCACGTCCCTTTGATGCCTGTATCTCGTGTTTCCCGATACCTCCCCTTTTACACCCTTTCCGATCTCCCCACTGTTTCCCTCTTCCTCTGCACCTGTCCTTGTTCCTATTTCGATCTGTTTTACTGCTGATTGGAATTCGCTAATGGTGGGAAGATGGGTTTTTACAGTTGGGAACCGCCAAATGTTTCCGCACTTATGTTCCGGACCTCATGTGTTTTAAAGTGACCAAAGCGACCCCTCTGGGGGATGATGGTGGGAACCGGGTTGTAAACCTTTGTGTACCATGTTGTCTTATGGGTAAAAACTGTATAAAAGGAGCGATCCACAGAACCAATTTGAAGCAGTCTCCCCAAGTTGCACGTGGTGTACTTGTCGTGACTTCTGTGTTCCCTGCAGCAAATAAACCTTGAATCTTTGACGCCGAAGGAAGTGTCCCGTGTCTCTGTGATTCGTACGCCGGAGCAGGTTACCCACGAAGGTTTCAGGTGTTGTGCCCTGGCACCGCTGGGTCTTAAAGAACCCAGTCCTTCAGTTGGCGCCCAATGTTGGGCTGCATCAGTGGTACCGGTCCAAGCCCGACGATCGTGAGGAACTTCGTGTGAAATCTCCGAGGGAAGGTGCACTCCGCTTCATCGATCCTGTTGTCGAAATAAGTGGCCCGAAGACTTTTCCCGCGAAGATTCCCGCCTCCTGACGGCTGCGACGGACTGCTGCCCTGACTGTAGACCTGTTTTGGCGCCTGGCGTAGACCTTAATAGAGCGAGACGACTGACGGGCCTTCCTGGTGACGCCATCGATCTTTGAGTTAAGTATTTGTGGGTCGCTCCCAGAGTTCTTGGTTGTGGTTACTTAGTGGTTGCATGGTTCCATTGCATTTGTGGTTCTTGGTACTTTGTTGTGTTGTTTGACGACTGCAGCCGCCAAAAACCGAGGGTTTTGTTCTTTGCTGGGACTTGGTAAATCCCGTAACCCTTGAAGTCTGTGAAACTCGGCTAGTGTGCAAGATGCCTGGTCGTAGTACTTTGTTTAGTTGTTTCAGACCTTGTGGTATGGATTCCCGACTGGAGGACTCGTGTCCGATACCTCCGGTTGGAACTCCCACTTATGACCTGTACAGTAAGCATGGGCTAGGCCCAATTACCTTTAACGATTATTGGATTAAATACACAAAGAAGGACGGCGACCTTCGTTGGCCACCTCATGGTAGCTTCGAGGCCCCGATCTTAGATAATCTAGAGATTAAATTGTTCGAAAGAAAGTCAAGGCCGGCCATGTTTGATGCCTTTCGGTTGTGGCGCAAAGAAGCCCGACAGAAAGAAATCAGACAGAATAAACGAAATCAGCGAGATAATGTTGCCACCATAGTGAAGAAAGCAGAGCAGTTTCAGCGTGATAAGGAGGATAAGGATAAGGAAGTGTTTGACAGACTACAGCGTATGACTGTAGATAAATGTTATCCTGCTTTGCCTACGGAGTCGGAAAAGAAGGAAGAGGCAGTTGAGGATCCTTTAATGTCTTATCTTATGAAGTCGCCACCTCCGTATGTACAGGGTACCGCAGCTCCTGTGGTCCCTGCCGTACCTATTCTTCCGCCTATTCTTCCTCCGCCTGTTCCTCAACCTGCACCCGCTCTTCCGACTGTTCCTGCTCCTTTGTCTGTTGCTATCCCTACTGCTCCTCCGCTTCCCCATACTCCTGCTCCCGCTACTGCTCCTGTTTTGTTAACTCCTGCTGTTGCTACTGTTTCTACTCCTTCTCTTGTTAGTCCTGTGTCCTATTCTTCTCCCTCTACTCGTAGTCGCAATTCTCCTCTTGCGGCTAGCTTCTTTCATTCGCTCGGACCTGTTCAGGGGTCCGCTGGTTCCGATGGTCCTCAGAGACGTAGTCAGCTTCCTGGAAACAGAGAACGCGTTGCGCTATATAATATGGCGATGGGTTGGATGGTGAACCCTCTTAGAAGTCCACCCCGTGTTGTCCTCGAGACATTTTGTCAATTCAATATACCAACCCAAAGATATGTGTTTAATGAAATGTGTAAGTTCCTTCATGATCAGATAGCGGCCGATGCGCCTGACGAGGTGATGGCTGCTCTGTCTGATCTCCAGCTTCAGTTCGCTAATGGACTGATAGTGGATACCAACGTTCGACGTGCTGTTGAGCGGTTGCTATCTTTTCGTCCCGCTCCGATACCTCATGCATTGTTCGTTGAGGATATTGAAAAACAACCAGTCGAGTCTGGCCAATACCCCATGCGGGAAGTTCCACCAGTGTGGATGCCAGGTGATGCACAGGCTGTTCCTATTGTTCCGCCATATTTCCAGAGAGTATGGATACATCTCCCGTGGAAACGCTCGGAAGTGTTACAGGTGAAGCAATCTTTGCCTGACCCCCGTAAAAATCCTACGGGTTATTACAAAGAATTATCACAGCTTGTAGACGCTACAATTATGAATCTTGCCGATATCGATATGCTGTTCGGCAATGTCGTACCGCAACCTGTATGGGCTAAGATTCGGCAGGAAAATCATCCGAATGAATTGGGTGGTGACTGGGCTGCCATTGTGGCGTCGGATGCCTTACAAACTGGTGGAGCTAAACCTGAGCAGATGATTACTGCTCTTCCCCAACGAATCATAACATTAATGAAAACTCTTATGCCAGCTATGAGGGTAAACTGGGACAAATTGTCAGCTTGTAAGCAGAAGAAAGATGAGAGTGTTTCCGACTTCTTTACGAGGTTCGAGGAAGCATTCATTGACCATAGTGGACAGGATATGGGTACCGAGGGTGGTCAGCGATTGTTTGTGGATAAATTTGTTTCTAACTTATTGCCCGATTTGAGCAATAAATTGAAGAATTCGGAAAGTGCATGGGCCGTTTCTACCTCAGCTCAGATATTGGCTACAGCGCAATATTATGAGAATAGGGAGAAAGAGGAGAACGACCGTGCTGACAAAAAGACGAAGGAACTGAAAACTAAAGTGCTGTTGCAACAAGCGTATCCTCCACGTTCAAATCAGAATGCGTCTCAGCAAAATAGATCGCAGTCGCAATCGAATCGATCGCAGCCACGTAATGATTACTCCTCCCAAAGATCATCGTTAGGGTACAATCAATGTGCTTATTGTAGACAGGAGGGGCACATTAAATTCAATTGCCCTGTTTTAAATGAACGGAATAGTGGTAACTCATCTAAAGGAGGTCGTGGTGATTCGCAGCAGGCATCACGTGGTAGAGGTCGTGGTGCTCAGAACGATCGCTCAGATAACTCATCCAATTCTAATAATTGTTTCGATCAACGTGGATCGTCGCAAGGGCGATCTGCGCAGTACAATGTAGACGATTATTACGTCAATCAGGGAACTGACGACAGTAATTACTAGGACAGCCAAAGACAAGGAGAGGGAGTGGTATCAGTTCCGGTTGATCAGAGAGGGCCTTACGTCGCAGTTGCTACATCGGGCGTCGTTGAGCCTTTTCTGTTGGACACTGGTGCAGCGAAAAGTTCTATCATGCATTCGAAACTCCCTGGCGCACCTTTGTCTGGCTTAACAAATGTTTCCGTTGGATTCTCTGGCGCCCCCGTTAGCAATCCAGTTTCGCGCCCTTTGCCCCTTACAATAGGGCCACGTGAGCTTCAAGCTCCGTTGATTTTGACTACTGGTTGTGGTGAAAATCTTTTGGGCCTGGATTTGCTTAAACGTTTGTACGCAACTTTGTATTGTTCTCCTGCGGGTGTAAAGCTTACGTTAGGAGAGAGGGTTGTCTCTCCTATGTACTTGTCTCTCGATAAGCTTCCACCGGAATTGAGTTCTCTTCCTGCGTCTTTGTGGGCAACGGGTCCAAATGACGTGGGCCTACTTGATATCTCCCCTTATGTTGTTCAGTTGAAATCTAATGTGCGATTGCCACGTATTCCCCAGTATCGTATCTCTCTTGATGGTGAACGAGCATTGTTAGCGATCATTTATGATCTGATTGAGAAAGACGTTATTGAAGAGACTCGGGGAAACGTGTGCAATAGCCCTGTACTGCCCATTCTTAAACGTACTGATCCTTCCAAACCGCCTGTTTATCGCTTTGTTATCGATTTACGGGAGGTGAATAAAATTGTGATTCCTCAATTTCCTGTTGTGCCGGACATCACGGCGCTACTGACTCTGATTCCAGCTTCTGCATCCTGGTTTTCGGTGATTGACTTGAAAAATGCGTTTTTCAGCATCCCGATTGCCGAGGAGAGCAGAGACCTTTTCGGTTTCTCTCTCGGTGGACGTAGCTTCCGGTTCAAACGCGCTCCTCAGGGCTACTGTGAGAGTCCATCGATTTACAGTCAAGCCTTGAAGGGTCAACTGGATGCGTTTAGGTTGCCGGTTGGTGCGGCCTTAATCCAATACGTCGACGACTTATTGGTGGCTGCTGATCCTCAGGACATTTGCAAAATTGCTACGGTGTCGTTGCTGCAACATCTCTGTGAGTTGAATCATAAGGTGTCCCCTTCTAAACTCCAATATTGTTGTCAAGAAGTAACCTATCTAGGTCACTTATTGTCAAAGGAGGGAAGGAGGTTGACCCCAGAGAGAATTGCAGCGATTGCGCGAATGACTGTGCCAAAAACCCAAAGAGATGTGCGTGCCTTTCTAGGTATCACGTCGTACTACAGGCAGTGGATTCCTAATTTTTCATTGCTAGCGAAACCATTGGTGGCTCTTACGTGCAAGGATGTTTCAACTCCTTTACCATGGACGGATGAATGTCAGAAAAGTTTTTCTGAATTACGTGATTCATTGTGTTCGGCTCCTGTGTTGGGTACTCCTGACTACAGTAAGCCGTTTACATTATATGTTCACGAGAGGGAAGGTTGTGCTTTGAGTGTCTTAACGCAACCTTTTGGTGGTAAACAGCGTCCATGTGCATATTTTTCCTCGACCTTGGACCCAGTAGCTAGAGCATTGCCGAGTTGTTTGAGAGCAACTGCGGCAGCTGCGGTCTCCATCCGACAATCAGCAGGACTGGTCATGGATAATATGCTTACGGTGATGGTTCCGCATGCAGTCGATACTCTTCTGAATCGTACGAAAACTCAGCACTTGACGAGTGCGAGGTTGTCTGGGTACGAGTTGACGTTATTGGCAAGTCATATTCAGATAAAACGTTGTAATGTTCTGAACCCGGCAACTTTGTTACCGATTAGCGCAGAGTCAGATGAAGTAGCAGAACATGATTGCTACTTGAGGACAGAAGAGGAAACAAAAGGTCGAGTGGACCTTAAAAACACCCCATTGGAAGAACCAGATGGTACACTGTATGTGGATGGGTCATGTTTTAAGTTGCCGAATGGTGATGTGACTACTGCTTATGCTGTTGTAACGTTGAATACTGTTGTTGAGACTGCGAGGTTGAATCAGAATTCTGCCCAAGCTGCAGAATTGATTGCTCTCACTAGAGCATGTGTGTTAGCGAAAGGGAAACGTGTGAATGTGTTTACCGACAGCCAATACGCATTTGGCGTCGCACACAGTTTTGGACGATTGTGGAGAGAGAGAGGTTTCTTGACGTCGCACGGTACGAAGATTCAGCATGGCCAGCTTGTGAATGATCTCTTGGATGCATTGACGTTGCCTAAACAAGTAGCGATTGTTAAATGTAGTGCGCATCGTAAGGTGACGGATGATGTTGGTCGTGGTAATGCGTTTGCGGATAAGATTGCTAAGGAGACTGCCCGGAACCTTAGCACTCGGATGTATGTGACGAGTTCGGTTAGGTGGCCTACAGAATCGAGCATGTGTGAAAACACTATTGAAAGCGTGAAAGAAATTCAGAATGAGGCCACCGAGACTGAAAAGGCGAAGTGGAAAGAAAGCACGGGAAAGTTGGATGCGAGTGGTTGTTGGATTGATTTGTCGGATCAGAAAAGATGGTTGTTGCCTGATGCATATGTGCTGGCCGTTGTGACAATGGCGCATGGGTTAGCACATATTAGCGTGAAAGGTATTTGTAAGCTGTTGTTTCCTGTGTGGAAGAATGATGGTATCACGAAGTGTGCTGAACGTCTGGTGAAGAATTGTATGGTGTGCATGATGTACAATCCTGGCAAAGGAACCCCAACTCCTCCTGGCAGTTTTGCTCCCCCTTCATGCCCCTTTGAGGTGATTCAATTGGACTTCATCCATATGGAGCGATGCAATAACCTGAAATACGTTTTAGTTGTGGTTTGCGCATTCTCCCGATGGATCGAGGCCTATCCTCTCAAAGACAATACTGCTTTGTCTACTGCGAAAATCCTACTGAAGGAATATTTTCCTCGGTATGGAATGCCTAGAGTCGTGTGGTCAGATAACGGAAGTGAGTTTGTTGGAAGTGTGATGAAGAGTGTGTGTAAGGGCCTTGGAATTAATCAAAAATTCCACAGCGCCAATCATCCTCAGTCAGCTGGATTGGTTGAGGGGTACAACGGCACCCTTAAACTAAAGCTAGCGAAGATTCAGGCTACGACTGGTCTTTCGTGGCCTGACGCTTTACCTTTAGCATTACTGTCAACTAGGGCGACTGTACACTCCCGAGTAGGGCTTAGTCCCTATGAAATAGTGTTCGGCCGTCCTGCGAATGTGTGGGGGGTTCCTAGGCCAGGAATGTTCTCTGATCTTGAGTACCCAATGTTGATCGATTATCTACATGACTTGACTGCTAAACTGAGGTTAATTCACCAACAGGTTTACGACGCATTGCCGACGCAGACGGAGGGTCCAGGCCACCAGCTCCAGCCCGGAGACTGGGTGGTGACGAGAAATTTTTCACGCAAGAATAACCTGGACCCGAGGTTTACCGGACCCTATCAAGTGCTCCTGGCCACGAGGACTGCCGTTCGTCTCGAGGGACGTAAGAATTGGGTGCATGCCACCCATACCAAAAGAGTCCCCATCCCTTTGCCGGCAGACCCGTGGGTAAGGAGAGGCATTGCATCGACTGAAACAGAAACATTGCCGGCGTTTGTACCTTACAGCGACGCACAGCCTGTTGGAGAATCCTCAGCGCAGCAGAAAGACACTGTTGAACAATTAGCATCAAAAGACTCAAGACCAGAACACTCAACTGATCAGCAGGACGCTGTCTCTTCAACGGATCCTTTGTTTGACGAGCAGACACGTCCTGGGAAAACCCGATACTTTTTGCGATCTCGCACTAAAGACAAATAAAAGATCCTGCTTTGCTGTATTGACAACTGCATTATCCCGTTTTCCGTGATCAGTTTTGAACCTTCGTATTACTGTAATTATTCCTGTATATATATATTGAGCTTCATTCCTTATACTTTTTGCTTCCACAGCTGAGAGACTTTGTTTCTGCATATATACATATTGTGCATTAAAGGCCGTAGGGCCGCGCGCGTACTTCCTTCTGGATAGTAGGTCTTGACGCTAGGTTAAAGGCCGTCGGTTCCTGGGAACTCCTAGGGATTGACTATTGCTACACAGAACGAAGTGCGTCAAGAAACGTTGCGGACGGTCGTAGGGAATGGCATTCTCGAAGCTGAATGATTTGGAGGGAGCTCAGGCTCATAGACTCAAGCTGCAGCAACTCAGTCGTACCAAATGTTTTATATTCCAACTGTTTGTATTGTTTTTGACTGCTTCTGCATTATTGGCGGGTGGGGTGTATTACACGATGTCTTACTTCTTACCTTCTGCTACACCTACTCCTACTCCTGACCCTAAACTTGTCTCTACTGTTTCTCCTCATTCCTTTCACATGTTACCGGAACACGAACAGGCTAGACGTGTAGAATTCCGCAACAATTCCTTTATTCAGCTCCTTCATCAGCATCAGTTAGTGGTTAACACTACTAATTGTTGGGTGTGTGGGTTGATGCCACATACTACGGATAAGGGAATTCCATATCTGGTGTTACCGTATAGGTCGCAAGGGTCAGCTCGAGCATTTCAAACAATGTTTCGAAGCGCACTGGGTTTCCACCCCATTCGAGAACCACGTTCCCCCTACTCTGGTCCTACCTCGTATCAAAAACCTTTGTCGATAGCAATAGAGGATTTAGATAGTGAAATCTATGATCCCTCGCTTATTCCCGAAGAAGAGATACGAGCCTATAGGGTCCTAAGTAGAGGTGAATACAGTGCGTTCACCAGCGAAAAGCAGCTTAAAAGCTCGCCTCCAATATGGGTCGTACCCCACACTGGTAATTTTTGTCTCATGGGTCGTGGCCGACGATCGCAAGCCCGACTTGGAGCGAGTGCTTGCACTGAAAATTACATTCTGCCAATGTTCTCGTCCCCTGTGTTTCTGGCTGCCAAGGGTACATACTTTATCTGCTATGATCGTGCATATGCATGGTTGCCCGCTGACTTCATGGGCACCTGTTTCATTGCAAATCTGTTGCCTCCGACGTTCACTGTAGATGCCGATTATCATAAGACTAGAGTTGTACGAGGCGTAATTAGCGAAGAGGATACTGCCGGTCAAGAGGCAGGAGACTTTTCAAGGGTTTCCTCCCGTTTTGGGGACCTATGGTTAATAGTAGGAACCTGAGACAGTTGACTCGAGTGGTAGAATCGACAGCTAATATTACTGCCAGTGCCCTTGGTAATATCACCACAGAACTTCAGGCGGATAGACTTATGACGTTACAAAACCGTATGGTTTTAGATGTCATCTTAGCAGATCGAGGTGGGGTATGTAAGGTGATCCATTCGAGCTGCTGCATTTTTATTCCAGATAATGCTCCAACTGTCTATCAAGCCATCTCGAGGTTGCATAAAATCTCCGAATCCATACACGTGGATGTAGGGGATTGGACGCTGCTTGGATGGTTTTGGGGCCTGATGTCGACTTGGGGTTGGAAGATTCTGATGATCATTGGAGTTGTTGTAGTGTTCCTGTTTACGTGTTGCCTTTGTGTGCAGTGTGGTCCTGCCTTATGTGGCCTCTGTGCTACAACGTGTATGAGACAGCCGCCTGTTACCAATGGGACTCGGTTGGACAGAGCTATGCTACAGCAACATCTCGATGGTCTGATGAATATCGAATATGATTCTGACTAGTGCTTGCCTACATGAGGGCAAAAGGAGCGTCTGAGGTTCCGTGACAATTGTAAGTGGTGCATTGGACTCGCACGAATATAGTCGAGTCTGGTATCTACGAACCGCAAATGACGAGTTTAGTGGGTGTACGCAGTTTCGCTGTGCTAACCTAAACCGTTCGTCTGTTACGTGGGTATTTCTATCTGTACCCACGGGTTCCATCTTAGATACGGCATCCATTTTGTCTCTTGCCCTCAAGTAGCCAGCGAACGGACGTTGTCCGCTTCGCGACCCTGGGACTCCCAAGATATTTGCGGAAGACACATGTTCTTTGTAAGTGTCTTTATGACGAGGGGGATGCTACTGTAAGGCAGATGGCGCCGCTCGAGGCTCATCTTGCCGCACGGGCTTATTGTCTCAGCCGTGCATCTCATTAGGCACGTCCCTTTGATGCCTGTATCTTGTGTTTCCCGATACCTCCCCTTTTACACCCTTTCCGATCTCCCCACTGTTTCCCTCTTCCTCTGCACCTGTCCTTGTTCCTATTTCGATCTGTTTTACTGCTGATTGGAATTCGCTAATGGTGGGAAGATGGGTTTTTACAGTTGGGAACCGCCAAATGTTTCCGCACTTATGTTCCGGACCTCATGTGTTTTAAAGTGACCAAAGCGACCCCTCTGGGGGATGATGGTGGGAACCGGGTTGTAAACCTTTGTGTACCATGTTGTCTTATGGGTAAAAACTGTATAAAAGGAGCGATCCACAGACCCAATTTGAAGCAGTCTCCCCAAGTTGCACGTGGTGTACTTGTCGTGACTTCTGTGTTCCCTGCAGCAAATAAACCTTGAATCTTTGACGCCGAAGGAAGTGTCCCGTGTCTCTGTGATTCGTACGCCAGAGCAGGTTACCCACAAAGGTTTCAGGTGTTGTGCCCTGGCACCGCTGGGTCTTAAAGAACCCAGTCCCTCAGCTTGCTGATTGATGCACTCAACCACAGTCATATTGTCCGACCAAAACACTACTGATCGGTCCCTGAAATCGTCTGGCCATGCCAACAGAGCCACCCAAATGGGGAACAGCTCCAAGAACCCAAAGTTACCTGTTAGGCCACTGGAGTGCCACCATGTCGGCCATACTTGTGCCGACCATCGGTTACCAAAGATGGTGCCAAATCCCACGCTCCCGGCTGAATCGGTCCACAAACCCAGTTCGTCCGATGAAGCTGGGGGTTTGTTCCACACTACTCAACCGTTGAAGTCCGCCAGAAATGCCAACCAAATGCGCATATCCTGGCCAACCTCTGCCGACAGTCTCGTGCGGTGGTGTCCCTCCTTGAGGCCGACCATAGCTTGTGCAATGGAGCGGGAGAATGGGCGAGCCATCGGTATTACTCTCAAGGCAAAGTTAAGCTGACCCACTGTTCGTTGTAACTGATGCAGGGTCACTTTCTCTTTGCCTAGGCATTGCGTTAAGGATGCCCTGAACTTGGCCACCTTCTCCATTGGCAAACGGAAGCATCCCTCCTCTGAGTCGAGCTCAATTCCCAGAAACTCGAGTGAAGTAGATGGCCCCACCGTCTTACCTGGTGCCAATGAGACGCCAAACTCCTGCATGAGGATGCAGAAATCCTGCAGTGCCTGTGCACAGTTCGAATTGCCTGCCGGCCCCAAGAACAGGAAGTCATCTAAATAGTGCATCACTTCTCCATGTCCTGTGGCCTTAGTGAATGCCCATTCTAAAAAACTGCTGAACATCTCAAAATAAGCACAAGAAATTGAGCAACCCATGGGCATGCATTTATCCATGTAATATTTCCCTTGGAACGTAAATCCTAGCAAGCGCTGATCCCGTGGGTGTACCGGGAGCAACCTGAATGCCGATTTGATGTCCGATTTCGCCATCAGAGCCCCAGGGCCCAGGTGATTCAGCAGGGTCACCGCATCGTCAAACGATGCGTACCGGACTGAACAGATATCCGGATCAATGGCTTCATTCACCGAAGCGCCCTTCGGGGCCGACAGGTTGTGAATGAGTCTATACTCCCCTGGGTCTTTCTTCGGGACCACTCCCAGAGGTGAACACACAAAATCCGCCACCGGCTGGCATGGGAAGGGTCCTGCTACCCGCCCCAGGCTGACTTCTTTGGTAATTTTTCTGGCTGCCACTGCAGGGTTGTGTTGGACAGATTGCTGATTTTTACAAAAAGGAGTCCCCCGAAAATTTCCCGCCGGGATGTTGAAGCCATATAAGAAACCATTCCTCAACATCCCGGCGGATATATGATCGGGGTATTTGTTCAACCAGGGAGTCAAAGCCATGATGTCAACGGGTGAAGGGGATTGTTCACCCAGCATCACCTCACTCTTGCTTGGACCCCCCCTTTCCTCCCGCACCACCGTTCTTGGATCTACAGCTACTCTCCGGGTGTGAGGAGTTCCCACAGTCCGCACACGCATGCCGGAACCTACACGTTCCCTGGGGTCTGTTACAGTTTCCTCTGTTGAAGCCCCAACAGACCCCGCGCTTGCCGCCATTTCCGCCGGTCTTGGGCTGAGATTCCCCACCGGCGCTTGCTCGAAAGGGCTGTGCTGGCCTTTGCTGAACTGTCCCAGGCCCGCTCCCGCCCGGCGAGGACGTACCTGCCGCTCCAGGCAAGAGCTGCCTGTGCCAGGATACCGTGTCGAGGCAGTCCCATGTCAAAGTTGCATCAAACTCTTTAGACTTTCGGAATTGCATGTCATATCCTTTCCACTCATTCCCCCCCGTACATGTTATGAAAATCCATGATCCTATTCTGGTAACAGGATAGCTCGGTCAACACTTCAGGCTTACGCTCCCCCATTACTGCCGTAAATATCGAGAAGGCCTTCACCCAGATCGTTACGGTCTCGTCGACCCTAAATTCCGCCATCTTGGCCCGCCATACGCTGGGGTGCCATAGATCTTTCTGGGTCTTTGCGTATTCCATCTCACGATGGTCGGCCAATAAAGAAAACATATTCACATACTTGTCCCCCCATATCATTTCCTTGGTGGCCGCTGGGATGTGCTGGGCCACCCTCTCATGCCGCGAAGGCACTGAACTTTCCCCCACCATTGGCAATGGGTTCTTACCAGGTTCAACCGCCGTGTCTGTTGTCTTTTCCCGGCCAACCGTGGTTGCTCCTGGCGCCACCCCGGAAACCGCCCTCCTCTTAATAGGCTTCCCCCTACCCTCAGGGCCGACTCCCGGCAAGGCCGGGCCTATTACCTTCTTAGGGCGGCCTGAGGGGTTGTTCTGGGCCGCTAACTGCTTTTTAACTTCGGCCAAACCTCGACCGATCGAATCAACTTTACCGAGTTTTCGGTCCATGATTGCCATTCGGTTCGACAAGGTGCGCAGTACCTTCTCCAGCTCGGAGCTCTTTCCCGCTTTTTTGCTGGCCATAGCTTCGTTTACTCCGCTCAAGTCGATCAACGAGGTCCCAGATCCTTCGAACTCTCGATAACTGAAAGAGAAAAAACAAGATTACAAGTTCTCAAAATTGCCGCTTGTTCCGTCGAGGGCTCACGAGCAATGAGTGGTGCAGCCTTCAGAGCACTGGAACAAGAGGACGCTTCTTTGGATTTCCCCTCTTTTATCTGTCTGCGGGAGGGCGGGGACCCTCCTCAGGTACGCCCACAGGGCGCGGTCTTCCGGCTGGGTGTCTAGGACAACCCCTTCTGGGCAGGAAGGGCGTGCTCCGGCTACGCCGCTTTGGGCAAACCAGCCGAACCACGCCCTCCGCCCAAAATGGTTTCCCGGGGGGATCGGGGCACCCATCCATACGTTCGGGGGGACCGTGTGGTCTTCCCTTTCCATGAATTTCCTGCCCACTACACGCTCTGTTTACATGCTTCTTTTTTCCTGCTGAGAACTTTACAGCCGCTCCTGTCTGTAATTCGTGGTACTTGCACACAAGGGGGGTTCTCTGATATCCCCCCCAAGTGTTCACGGATGGCTGCATTTTCCTTAATGCAGACAAACGTTGAAATGACGTCAATATGCTGTTTTCTATTTGGCTTTTTACAAATATGATGCCCCTCCTTTCGGGAAGGAGGCAGAAGGCATTATGGGGTAGATGTCGGATCTATGCACACTATGTCCCAGCTTTCGCTGATAGAATAGAGGTGTCAACTCAGATACATGTTGGATGAGGAAAAGTAAATTGTGACAGAATTGGTCTTGAAAGTAACAACTACAGGAAATCGGTACATATTTTGTTCCATACATTCAAATTCAGCATTCCCTTGTGAAGTGACAAAACATTTTCTCCCGTTGTTCATCAAATTATTTGTGTGCATTAACATTTAAGTTCCCAAATATTTGAAGAGGTGTATTAAGACATTTCTACGGTATTTAACACAACTGTTCAAGACTGAGGAGCAGATTTACAAGGAACTGACGCATCTGCATATGTCCGTCAGTTTCCTTGCATGAGCGCTGAATGTCCTCGCACCACTATGGATGCGCTTTATTTACAATACAGTGCTCCATGGCGGAAGGATTAACAGATGCGTCCGAAATTCAGATGCATCTGTTGGCGCAAAAGTGACGCAATGCTGAAGTTGTTCATAAAAATGACGCAACTACAGCAATGCGCCACAATAGATGGGTGAATCCCAGTCAAAAAGCCCTGGTTCATTCCTTACGCCTGGTCTGAGCAGGCATAGGGATTTTGACGTAGAGAAGGTGTAGAGTGACCCAGTGAAATCTTGTAGATTTTACTGAGTCAGTTCTACATGGCTTTTTGTGTGGGAACGCCCACCCTGCATACCTTATACCTGACGCAGGTGATGCAGGTCTTTACAACATGACGGAACTCCCTAGATGCGTCACGTTGTAAATCGGCCGCAACATTTATGCTTCGGCTGCGTCACAAAAGTGACGCAATGGCGGTGCAAAAGTCACGCAAGGGGCTTGTAAATCTGCCCCTCTATATTTAAGAATTGCATTTGGCAGGAAGAAAAAACAAGCACTGGCGTTGCCAATAGGTCTCGCAGTAGGAAAGTTGGAGCTATTACAATTGCAAATAACAATGCCTTGTATTTTTCTTTTCATTTTAAAAACATAAAGGGCTTTGTCATTTACAAAACCAATAGCTCCAACTTTCCTACTGCGAGACCTACTGGTGGATGTGGTGGTGGATGTGGTGGTGGATGTGGTGGATGTGGTGGTGGTGGATGTGGTGGTGATGGTGGTGGATGTGGGGGTGGTGGTGGTTGCGGTGGTGGATGTTGTGGTGATGGTGGTGGATGTGGGGGTGGATGTGGGGGTGGTGGTGGATGTGGGGGTTGATGTGGTGGTGGATGCGGTGGTGGATTTGGTGGTGAATGTGGTGGTGGATGCGGTGGTGGATGCGGTGGATGTGGTGGTGGATGCAGTGGTGGTGGATGTGGTGGATGTGGTGGTGGATGCGGTGGATGTGGTGGTGGATGCAGTGGTGGTGGATGTGGTGGATGTGGTGGTGGATGTGGTGGTGGATGCAGTGGTGGTGGATGCAGTGGTTGTGGATGGGGTGGTGGATGTAGTGGTGGTGGATGGGGTGGTGGATGTAGTGGTGGTGGATGTGGTGGTGATGTAGTGGCGGTGCATGTGGCGGTGCATGTGGCGGTGCATGTGGTGGATGCGGTGGTGGTGGTGGATGGGGTGGTGGATGGGGTGGTGGTGGGTGTGGTGGATGTGGTGGTGGTGGGTGAATGCCACAAATCACACGTAGGAGTTTCACAGGCAGCTCTGGGTTTATGGACTAAACAGGTCATACTTGATTTATGTGTAATTGTGCAGCACCTTTGCCAAGATGTGCTTCAGGACTGCAAAAATGGATACAACCAAACAAATGTAAATACCTTATTTTTTACGATAAAAATGTGTGTGCATTAATAAACTTGACAGTTTTCATTTCGAAGCAATTAAACAAAATGTACAAATGGCGTTACCATGGCACACACAAAGGCCATGGTAGAATTTGGACATGTGAACAATAATGCACGCTCAATGTACCAATTACTTTTTTTGTATGCCACACTCTTTAAGCTTCTAAGCACTGTAATGGCATATTTGATTATTAATAAAAGTCAGTTTACCCACCAGAAGATAGATGAGCTGATTTGTCAGTGCCTAGAATCGAACTCCTGACCTACAAACGTTACTTAGGTTATAGAACAGAACGGTCACCACGCTGAGCTATCCTGCAGCAATCAGAATGCTTTCTTTTCTGTCATGTTTCAAACACCTCTTATAACCCTTCTGGTTTGTCCTCCTATGTCGATGAAAGGGAAAGTTTATGAAAGTCGGGACAAAGATAAAATCCGAGCACTTCCGTGTAGCCCGCTGATTCCTGCTCTGGGCATTTTGTGGTTGGTGTTGGGACTGAATTCTCCGCAGCGCCAGAAAGCCTTTAAAGTGTGCGCTGATCCTGTATACAAGTCGAAGACTGGGGACAGCTTGTTTGCCTTTTCCTGCCTTAACTGCATCGGACTGAGTGCACGCGAGGCACTGTGCTGGAGCCACATAGAGGTTCTGCTGGATCTACTAGTGCTTTCTTTGCTTGACTGGTACAGAGCGAATTGTGGATGAAAGGGGAGCCCAGCTGTTGTATCGAACTGTGGGAGTTCACTATAGTTCTTAACTGACAAAGAAAACAAGACGGAGGGAAGGCAAGGCAGAGAAGGGGAGGGGGGAGGAGAAATGCGACACGGCGGGCATGGGAGGGGGCCGAGCGGCAATGAGGGTGTAAAGCAGCAGGGGCCTGGGGGAAGCTGGCTGGGGAGGGGGAGGAGAAATGAACAGATGTCCGTGAGGTGTGGGAGGAGTGCCTGATGTGCGTGCTTATTTGTACATGAACTGAAAGAAAACCGCGGGGCTGAAAGCCCTTGGTTTGACTTGTGTTTTGCCGACATGAATTCTCGCTCCGCTCGATGCGCTTGCGCGCATCGATAGGTCGCGAGACCTAAAAAAGGAACAGGACTCTGTTATGATCTGTGTTTGCCACATCTGTCAATCTGATAGCTCACCCATCAGCATTTGGGGAGAGGAAAGAGGAAGACTTACTAAAATGTAATTGGTAGAATTTATTCCCCTATTGACTTGCATTGAACTGATAGGAGTTTTAAGTAGAAAAAAGCCAAAATAAATGCATTTGCACCTTGTAAATTGTGAGTTTGACACATAAACCAGGTGTGCAGGCATTTGTGATATCTATCAAACAAAAGTGAAGTTGATAAAAGTAAATGAGATCAAGGTTTGCAAAAGTTTAGAATTTTTAGATGCCTAAATATGATTCCAAACGGTCACAGCTGTTGATACACATTCTGAAAATGTGTCTGCTTTGTTGAAAGCTGTGGTAGCTGTCTACATATGATTATAATACCTTCATCGGCTTCATGCCACTTATTTTCATGAAGAAATTACTCCTAAAACTACGCTTACATTCACCCGCCCACCCAAGCAAATTAACATAATGGGGAGCCGTGGCCAAAGGGCAATAGGTCAAGGGAGCAGGGACTCCAAAAAGTTTGGGAACCGCTGACCAATAGAGATGAGAAAACTGTGACAAGGAATGCATTCTTCCACTAGCGATTCTAAGGGCCCATTTTGTCACAGTCAAGGAATACCAAATAGAACTTAACCAAAAATGTTTTTCTTTCCTGGTTGTGGACACTTGTTGAAAGCACAATCACCCCCCTGTAGATTCAACAGAACCATCCTCTGAACCTGCTCAACCATCTACCATGACTTCCTCTGAGAGGTCATGTAACCATGATCCAGGTGACTCTTAAGGGTCTGTAAGAATTTGCATTAACCCATGTCTTTCCATGACTATGACTTTTGATATTTCTACCCTAGAGCTTCAGAGCCAACCCAATCGCCCTCAGAGAAGTACCTAGGCTTTGCTTGTTGGTTTTACTATGGAGATCCCAGATGTGTGTTCGGAGTAGATGCCATTTTTAGGTCTTGCCTATGCAGCGCACATGTGCTGCATAGGAGACTTTTAGCCGTCGTGCAGATCTTTTTCAAAGTACATACTGGTGCTTGTGGCGGTATACGCCTTGCTGGAGTGTGCAGCGGCGCGGCACAAGCACGAGTATGTGTTTCCATACCTCTGCATACTTTCCTCCGTTTTTTTGTATTCTGCCCTCAGTTCCCCTCCTAATCACCCATCTCCTTCTCTCTATTAGTCTCTGTCGCTTACCTGACATTGTCTTTCGTTCCCTGTGGCACAATACGTTCCTCCTCCATGTCTATTTCCCTCCCTGCAAGCGTCTCTCTACACATTGAACTATCAAGTGGGTCTATATGTCTTGTATAATGTGTCAGCGTGTCCACTCTGAGTGCCCGACGCTGGACAGATTCCGAAGTTCCCTGTAGCAAGTTTTGTCAAAACCTGTGCACACAGAGATGGAGAGATTGTGTACAGTGTGGTCCGCACACCCTTCGCGCCCTGCTTGCTGTACAGAGTGATCCAATCCACACAGGCTCTGAGTAGACTTTGCTCTAACTAAATAGCTTAAGCGAAGGTTCTTGCCATGGACACCCAAGTTGAGAGAGTATGTGAGTGTGTGTTTTACACTCGTGAACGCAACCTGAGTGTATATAACACTGCGAGTTCCTCTTACTTTCTGCACAACAGTGAACTACAAAGACAAGTGTGATGGTCAACACACACAATCTTGTTCTCTTTTTCTCTCACACCCCCTCACCCAGATGTGCACAACACTCAATTGGACTTTCTTTTAGTGCACACGGGTCACTTCGTTTGCAGCCTTGTTATTCTGCATTACAGAAATAGCGGCAGGCACTAACACTTATCAAACTGGTGCTCATTTTGGATCCAAACTGTGCCAAATGAGCACTTTCAGACACTTCCTGTCATTTGCAGGATCCCCCACTCCAGCTCTAGAGTAGTAAATGAATGGCTACATCTATATTTAATCCTTAAAACAGATTATTCCACTGCAAAGTTCAACAACAGCTCTCTGGTACACTGAAGCACTAAAATCATCCAAACAGATTCGTAAAACACTTCAGAGAAAATTGAAAAAAAACTTTCTTTATAAAACGTCGGGTTGAATAAAGATGAACTATACGACTGCTACAAAATTCTTAAAGGATAAAAGCCGGTTATTTTTCTGAGTGCATTTCAAACAAAAAAAATCCCAACAAAAAAGTGTATACAATTTATAAAAAAATATGGTGTCTCCATGTTCTGGTGTTAGTCTTATTACACTTTCTCAAGAACTGTGAGTTTGTCTGATTTCCTTCACAACAAAATCACTAGTTTGGAAAACAACTTTTTCAAAAACACTTGACAAAGAGACCTATACACAGCGAATCTAATGTTCAATCCTGGACCTTATTTGAACCTGTGACGATTGACAGATGGCCAACATCTCAGGTTCCTTAACTTCTTCTTCTTGATGTCTTTTCAGTACACTAAAAATAAATCAGCAACGCCATTACTCCTTTTTTCAACTACTTTATTTAACTCCACACTTTCCTCATTAATAGTCCTCCCTTACTGGAAAGCTGCCATAGTCACCCACCCCGTTATTGAAAAACACCAATGATCGAGCTCAACAATTTGCCAACTTCCATCCAATTTTCCTATTGCACTTCTATACAAAGATTACAGAAGCACTAATTAACAACAAGCATTGGTATATCCAATAGGTCTCGCCTTTGGGACCTTATAAGTGTTTAGCCATGCAACAGTTGATGCTGTTGCAAGAAGGATATTGTGATGCATAACTAAATACTTATAAGGCCCCAAAGGTGCGATCTATTGGCTATACCACTGCTTGTTTGCCTTGCTATGCCTTTCTCTAATTTCAGGTGTGTATGAGTACTTTCTAGTAGCCTTCAAATTTAGTTTTGAACATGATGTGAGTGCAAAGTTTAAAAAAAAATGTTTTGCTGCACATGATGGTCGCTAGACAAGTAGATCCAAATTGATCACACCAAGGGCCTGATTCATAAAGGTAAACCTATATGTTTGTGTAAGTTTACAATGTTTTGAAATTCACAAAGTACTATCTTTAAAACTGCCTATATTTTATGTGCAGAATCTGCACTATGAGTGCGTAAACTCCGCAATCGGAAAGATACTACTTGTAAAATTGGGCTGTGAATTGCAAAAAAAATCGTAAACTTACACAAAAGTGTAAGTTTACTTTTGTGAATAAGGCTCTGAATATTCATTTATGCACTGCAACACATGCTCACGATCAACAACACTGAGCATAACTGTTGTAGGGGTTATTCACCTTTCATGTAAAAAAGTTAATCCTTGAAAATGAAATAGAACTGATTAACTTTTCTTCCTTTATTGAACGATGTCTATATGTGATAATTAAGTACATAATCTTAGTATGTTTGCATTAATAACAATGACAAGTTATGCATGTGTAAATCTAATATAAATATGTATTTGACATTTGTAGCAATCTTGTTACATATGTTGGAACCACACAAGCCATTACAATGCATGGCTTTATACTGCAGTCTTTACAATGACCCGTTTTTACCACTGCATTCCTGTACCATATAAGTCTTTACATTGAGTAATGACTTGCTTAGGGCAGTGGTTCCCAAACTTTTTTGCCTAACAGCTCCCTTCACCTATTGCCCGTTTGCCACTGCTCCACAGTATTTTAATTTTTTTGGGTGGTCGGGGTGATGTAAGCCTGGTCTCAGGTTTGCAAATTCAGTTTCTTCTACTGTCTAGAAATCAGATGACCTACCAGTTCTACTCTAACTTTGTGGTCTCTTTTTTGAAACTGTGACCAGGACCTGAAAGAAGGATCAACTCCCCAACAACTTCCAATGTTGAATATCAAAAAGTGCCCTAGAAGAAGTGCAAAGACAACTGAAGGTGGTAGGGTGACAGAAGGACCACAAAGTATAATACTTAGCCCGATGAAGATCATCAGGAAGTTATAAATACATTGCAAACCCATACTGATTGCAGTACTTACTGATAGATTATATTGCCATAGATATAATTAGCAATTTGACCTGAATCAAAAAAGAAAAAAGGCTTGCCATAGTCAATGCACACCCATAAATGGTAACAACAGTTGGACAGAAACAGGCTGTTTCACCCCCATACGGAAGAATATCTGAGAACACCCACACACTAGCAATCAATGTTGAGATATCTGACAAATGCCAGAAAGCAACTCTCCCAACGTCCATCCAGGGGGTTGAAAGACCCATAATGGATTTGGATTGAATGACAAAGTGAAGATTCAATTGAGTTGAAGAGTAGTCCTCTACATCCACAAATGCAGTGCCTAATTTGAGCCTGTAGTTTCAGGTGCTCAGCACCGGCACTCAATTATCAACACCAGTGCTTTTGATAGTCTGCCACAAGGTGGCACTGTCTGAACAATTTAGAGATGACCTCAACAACAGTAATTATTTCAATATATATATAAAAAGACCATTGTCGAACTTGGAAGAGGAACATGGCGGCCTGCTAACGCGCCGGACGCGAGCTCCGTTGCCTCGGCTAATCATGCCGCTTACCTGAATGGAATCACAGTTTCTCACCCCCTGCCAACATCGTGTTGCTTCATTTTGCCATTCTGCTCAGCTTTCTTTGGAAATAAGACAAATTTTCCTACCCCACCCCCCTTCCCTTTCCCCCCCCCGGCGGCACTGCTGCGAGGGAAGGCAAACGCCACACATGCATTCTTTCTGCCTCCTTGTGCCCTCAGAGCTCCAACGCAATCGTCATGCTGCAGCCCGGATCAGTTTCCAGGGCATCAGGGAATGAGCCAGCACCTGTCCCCGGGCAGCAAACCCCCTCCTAGAGCCTCGGGAGGAAGAAAGGAGAGCACCAACTTCATCTATGACCCCCGAAAAAGCACAAGACTCTTGTGCTAGCAGGAAAACAAAGTCTCCTGAGTGCAAAAAAGGATTTGATCAGGCATTTCATTTATCTAAAAAGGGAAAGAAAACAGTTGATTTAGAGGAAGGTATACCAAATTTCTCTGTACCTGCTAACTCGAACACTACAGCAAAAAATAGACATACATTAAGGGACACAAAATTTGGGAGGGGGGATTACAGTGCAGTGGAGTAATCCAGAGTCAAGGTAGTACAAAATCTGCACTAGGGAACAGTTTGGTTAGCGCAAAACCATGAATGAACATACAAACCAGTACTCACAAGACCATAAAAAACGGTTGCTAAGACCATAATACCATCCTCTAATCACTCTGGAGAGAGGATTAAGATAACCACTTCTTTAAGATCATATTTTAAGATAAAGAATACAGAGGAGTCGCAACCAAACCAGACTGAGACTCCTATAATGGAATCTCCCAATATCATTAAGGAAGCAGACTCTGCACTACTTTCTGAGTCCCGTTTTCTCCCCTTTTGAGTGAGGCTGTGTTTAATAACCCTTTTGGGGACATCATGGCTCCGGCATCCCAGACAGCACCAGAACCCGGACATACTTTTATGAATGCTGGAGCCTTACGGGAGAAGACAAGTGGGGGGGGGTCAGAGCATAGAAGGTCAAAACGCATCTGAAAGATGACAAGAGACACCGTATATAGATGTTTCCCAGATCCTACTCGCCCAATCAAGTGACATTAAAGAAAGATTTGCTGTTTCGGAACAGAACCAAGCAAAAATTCAAGCTGCTTGAGAGGGCTTGGAGGAGAGGTTGGCAGACATCATGGAAAGACTTCTTACCATGGAATCCTCTCTGCGATCACTGCAAGAGGAAGTAAAAATAAATCAAAAGGAAATAATAGCATTGAAGGCAGGAGAAAAGGAGCTGAGAGACAAAATGGAAGTGTTGGAAAATAATTCCAGAAGAAACAATCGAAGGGTTCTAGGCGTTCCTGAAGGAATGGAGGGAGGAAACTTAAAGAACTTTGTAGTAGATCTGTTGATAAAATTCTTCCCGGAAACAGCAAAATTAGATTTACGGAATGACATCCTGAGGGTACATCGCAAACCTTTTCAGAAAACCTCTGGAAAAAAGAAAGCCTAGAAAAATTCTGACTAATTTCTGCACTCACGCAACTAAAGAGCTAATTCTCTCAATGGCCCTCAGGGGCAAATAGCTCAAAAAACAAGATTGGTCCTTTATGATTAGGTCAGATATCCCAAAGGCTACCCAAACCGGGCAATGGGAATTAGAAAAATATATCCAAGACTTGAAGGCTTTAGAGGCAACCGCACAGCTAAAATCCCTGGCAACTCTTAGAGTTATGTGGAACAACAGAATGTACAATATGAGAGAGGGGGCTGAGTTAGAGAGTTTAAGTGTTAAAATCAAGACTAATAGAGATTCCTAAATTGCTTTAAGTTATTTGGTTCCCTAGGGTGGGTGGGAGGCGACACACAGACATTTTCACGTTTTTATGTTTATTTGACCACAGGGTGGGCAGCAGATAGGGAAAAAAACAAAAAAAATGGTCCTCATTAGTGCAAAGAGATAGCATTTTAGGATCGAGAGGGGGGTTTGGAGGTTGTCGCTCTATAGGGAAGGGAAGGAATGACCAGAAAGAATGGCTAACAATTTAAGAATAATGTCCTGGAATGTGAATGGTTTAAGGGTGCCCTCCAGGTGAAGGAGGACCCTGGAATTTATTAGGCTTTCTGATACGGATATTATCTTATTGCAGGAGACACAGCTACGCCGTGAAGAGTGGCTAGAAATCACAAAGAGGGACAGATGGATCTCTCATTTGGTGTGTACAAACCAGACCTCTAATGTGAAGGGAGTAGAAATCCCATATAAGCATGGGCGTAAAATCCGTTCCGCTCGCGGAATTTGCGGATTTTCGGCAAATTCGCAATCCGCGAACTCTCGCGAATTTGCCGAAAATTCGCAAATTCGCACGCAGCGGATTTTTTTGCTTGGTGATACAATATTGCGGCACGCGGCGTTCACTTACCGTCAATTGGCGTTTGCAGAGTTGTTTTTCTCCATATTTTGCGTGTGCTGCACCATTTTGGATCTTGCTGCGGGATCCCGCGGGAGTTTGGCGACCGCGATTACGTCATCGCGGCTTGCCACCTTCCACGGCCCGCATCGCAGGAGCTCGCAATTGCGAACACGTAGATGCGGCGGGCAGCAACAATCTCGCACTCGCGAAATTGCTAAATTTGCAATTCTACACAAGAAATCCACCAGCAAGCAGCATAAACCTTCTGAAAATGATGATTTTTATCAGAATAACTCCTCAGGTTGACATTTGCCTGCACTTTATTTTTGCAAGGAGTCTATTTTGGGGGGGGGGTGGGAGGAAGGAAGTGCCCTACAGTCTCCAACTTCCTGTTCCTGTCCAACAGGCTCCTCCCAGTGCTTTCTTCATGTGCTGGTCACTTTCATTTGGATCTTGACCTGGAAGGATTCATTTTTGTGGATGCTGCTGGATATTTGGATTTGAGGCCTTTTTGACTTTCTTTGGATCACTTTTGGATTAGAAATTTCACAAGTAAGTTTGTTTGGGGCATTACACTTGCTGCAACTACAATTTTGGAATTTTCGATTTTTGGGCTGTTATTGGGGCTTTTTGCCCAGGGGTACTCAGTGGTGGATGGACTGAGTCTTTCTGTGGGGTCTCTTTAATGTAAACATCATGGATGGCATGGGATTGTGCAGATTTTTGTGTGTTTTTCTATTTTTTTAGCTACTGTTGGGGCCTTTTGCCCAGGGGTACTCAGTGGTGGATGGACTGAGTCTTTCTGTGGGGTCTCTTTAATGTAAACATCATGGAGGGCATGGATGGCATGGGATTGTGCTGATTTTTGTGTGTTTTTCAATTTGTTTGGCTGCTATTGGGTCCTTTTGCCCAGGGGTAGTGAGTGGTGCATGGGCCTAGTCTTTCTGTGGGGTCGCTTGAATGTAAACAACATGGATGGCATGGGATTGTGCTGATTTTTGTGTGTTTTTCGATTTTTTCGGGTGTTGATGGGGACTGGCCATGTGGGTGGGGGCCATTTTGAATGCAGGCAGTGTTCTGAGGCCTGCACCCATTTTGCCTAGCTTTCATCCAATATGCCCAGGGGTAGTGAGTGGTGCATGGGCCTAGTCTTTCTGTGGGGTCTCTTGAATGTAAACATCATGGAGGGCATGGATGGCATGGGATTGTGCTGATTTTTGTGTGTTTTTCGATTTCTTTGGCTGCTATTGGGGCCTTTTGCCCAGGGGTAGTGAGTGGTGCATGGGCCTAGTCTTTCTGTGGGGTCTCTTGAATGTAAACATCATGGATGGCATGGGATTGTGCTGATTTTTGTGTGTTTTTCTGATTTTTTTGGCTGCTATTGGGGCCTTTTTCCCAGGGGTAGTGAGTGGTGCATGGGCCTAGTCTTTCTGTGGGGTCTCTTGAATGTAAACATCATGGAGGGCATGGGATTGTGCTGATTTTTGTGTGTTTTTCAATTTTTTGGGCTGCTATTGGGGCCTTTTTCCCAGGGGTAGTGAGTGGTGCATGGGCCTAGTCTTTCTGTTGGGTCTCTTGAATGTAAACATCATGGTGGGCATGGATGGCATGGGATTGTGCTGATTTTTCTGTGTTTTTTGATTTCTTGGGGTGTTGATGGGGACTGGCCATGTGGGTGGGGGCCATTTTGAGTGCTGGTACAGGCAGGCCCTGCCCATGTGCTGGGGGCAAGGGGCCATTTTGAATGCAGGCAGTGTTCTCAGGCGTGCACCCATTTTGCCTAGCTTTCATCCATTATGCCCAGGGGTAGTGAGTGGTGCCTGGGCCTAGTATTTCTGTGGGGTGTCTTGAATTGAAACATTATGGAGGGCATGGATGGCATGGGATTGTGCTGATTTTTGTGTGTTTTTCGATTTGTTTTGCTGCTATTGGGGCCTTTTGCCCAGGGGTAGTGAGTGGTGCATGGGCCTAGTCTTTCTGTGGGGTCTCTTGAATGTAAACATCATGGAGGCATGGATGGCATGGGATTGTGCTGATTTTTGTGTGTTTTTCTGATTTTTCGGGGTGTTGATGGGGACTGGCCATGTGGGTGGGGGCCATTTTGAATGCAGGCAGTGTTCTCAGGCCTGCACCCATTTTGCCTAGCTTTCATCCATTATGCCCAGGGGTAGTGAGTGGTGCATGGGCCTAGTCTTTCTGTGGGGTGTCTTGAATTTAAACATCATGGAGGGAATGGATGGCATGGGATTGTGCTGATTTTTGTGTGTTTTTTCGATTTCTTTGGCTGCTATTGGGGCCTTTTGTCCAGGGGTAGTGAGTGGTGCATGGGCCTAGTCTTTCTGTGGGTTCTCTTGAATGTAAACATCATGGAGGGCATGGATGGCATGTGATTGTGCTGATTTCTGTGTGTTTTACGATTTTTTGGGGTGTTGATGGGGACTGGCCATGTGGGTGGGGGCCATTTTGAATGCAGGCAGTGTGCTCAGGCCTGCACCCATTTTGCCTAGCTTTCATCCATCATGCCCAGGGGTAGTGAGTGGTGCATGGGCCTAGTCTTTCTGTGGGGTGTCTTGAATTTAAGCATCATGGAGGGAATGGATAGCATGGGATTGTGCTGATTTTTGTGTGTTTTTTCAATTTCTTTGGCTGCTATTGGGGCCTTTTGTCCAGGGGTAGTGAGTGGTGCATGGGCCTAGTCTTTCTGTGGGTTCTCTTGAATGTAAACATCATGGAGGGCATGGATGGCATGTGATTGTGCTGATTTTTGTGTGTTTTTCGATTTTTTGGGGTGTTGATGGGGACTGGCCATGTGGGTGTGGGCCATTTTGAGTGCTGGTACAGGCAGGCCCTGCCCACGTGCTGGGGGGCAAGGGGCCGTTTTCAATGCAGGCAGTGTTCTCAGGCCTGCACCCATTTTGCCTAGCTTTCATCCATTATGCCCAGGGGTAGTAAGTGGTGCATGGGCCTAGTCTTTCTGTGGGATGTCTTGAATTGAAACATCATGGAGGGCATGGATGGCATGGGATGGTGCTGATTTTTGTGTGTTTTTCGATTTTTTTGGCTGCATAACTGATGTTCCTCTGTCTTCCATTGCTTTTAGGTGCACAAGAGAAACACCAGTGCCAGGAAGAAGTCCTGCAGCGGTGTGTGCAGCATAACGTCGCTTGACGTCACATGTGGCCACAGACAAGACAACTCTGCAACTCATGCAACTGCGGCCTGCTGTTCTTACATCTGAAGAAGATGGCCCCAAAAAAGTTCCCCGTAGCTCCTCTAGCAAGAAAGTTGCCAGTAAGGAGCAGAAGAAGCAAGTGGCGCCACTTACCAAGGAGACTGGTGTGCCGGCCGCCACATTTTTGGGGAAAAAAAAGTACGCCTGCAGCAGCAGTGGGATCTGCTGGGGACCAAGCTGGGAGCAGCACCCCCGCTCCATTGGGCTCAGTGCCACCACCACCACGCCAACTTAGGTCCAAGCCCTTGAGTGCTTTAGAGGCCGCCAGTATAGTTGTTCAATCACCATCGACCAGTGATGTTGGCTCATCGCAAGAAAGTAGCAGCAATGTCCCTCAATCAACACAGGTTGTTGTAACTGATCTGACGAGTGTTCAACAACCACAGCCGCAACAACAACCACATGTGCAAGTACAAGCCCAAGTACATGTGGAAGGAGAGGCAGTGCAAGGAGATGCGCAAGCAGAGGTGCATGGAGCGGCACAAGTGCCCACAATAGTTGTTCCTCCCGAAGTAGGGGCACATCAGGAAATCGACATTCAAGCCGAGGTATCATTTGAGGAAGCCACTCCTCCTGATCATTCATTGTCTTCCACATCCCTAGCAAGGAAAAGATCAAGGATGGTGTCTACATCTCCTTCAAGCCCCCTTCCTTCTGATGATATGGATCCAACTTGGGAACCACCACTGCCGTCTGAGAGTGAGGCACACCATGATCTGACAAAGGTAGCAAAGCGTAAAAGGAAGGTCCCCGAAACTCTCGCACTTATTGAGTGTGGTCATGACGCTGAAGAAGAAGTGGCGTATACTACTCCTGCTGATGAAGACTCTCACGACGACGACGCAGTCATCATAAATGTCACTCCAGGCTCAGCGGGCTTGCAGCAAACAGACATTTTTACCCTATCCCGAAAAGCTGCTGAGCATGATGTTGTCGACGAGGCAATGCGAGGACCACCACCATTGCAGTTAACTAGTACACCACCACCTACCGCTTCCATATTTTCTCGTCAGAAGGGACCTCCATCCACCTCAACCTTCATTTCCTCAATTAGTGGTGCTACAAGTGCACAACGTAGTAAAGTTCTGCAACACACATCCTCCACTTCATCTGGCATTAGCATGACCAGTATTGCCTCCTCCGCCCCCCACAGACATTTGAAGTCCGCAGTTTGGGTCTTCTTTAGTGTTAGCACAACAAGGGAAAACATAGCCATTTGTAGCATTTGTAAGCTTGGAGTTAGTCGTTGTAAGCTTGGTACCAACTATGGTACCGGAGGCCAGAGAGGTCATCTTAAGAGACAGCACACTGTCCAATGGCTTGCGCACCTAAAGGAGATCAAGGAAGCCCGAATTGGAAGTCAACAAACTGTATCCATTGATGTTTCTTCTGGTGATGACGAGGAAGAAGAAGCGTCAAACATTTCTTCACCTACACCGAGTACCCCTGTCAGCAGCACTTCCCCTGTGAGCCACACTAAGAGTGTGGGAGAGGGTGAGACACCAATGCGAAAAAGTTCATCATCACCGAGCGTAAATGGGTCGAAGAAGTCATCATCATCATCCCGTAAAATCATGGTCCAGCCCACCATTAGAAGCATGTTGTTTTCAGAAGCGCCATTTGAACGCAACCACCCAATGACACGTCTGTATAATACTAAGCTGGCTAAAATGCTAGCTCTGGAACTTCTCCCTTTTTCTTTTGTGGAAGGGGTTGGTTTTCTTGAATTAGTGGCAGCGCTCTCCCCTAAATGGAAGGTTCCTAGTCGGTTCTATTTTGCCAGAGTTGCGGTTCCAGCACTACATGAAGATGTGCTGAAGGTGATTGGGGCAGCTTTGCAGAAGAGTGCTGTTCAGACTATACATCTGACAACAGACATGTGAACCAGTGGCACAGGCACTAATTACATGTGCATCACTGCACACTGGGTCTCTTTTTCAAGAGTTGCAGCAAAGCTAAGGGCAGGTGTTGACCCGGACAACGTTTTTAAAGCTGCTCGGAAACATGCAACACTAGCCATGTTTGGCATGGAGTCAAGTCATACAGCAGAAAACATTTTGCAGCAGTTTAACACAAAGGTCTTTCAATGGCTGTCCCCAATAAAACGCAATATTGGTTATGTTTCCACAGATAATGGCGCCACTGTAATTAAGGCCATGGATCTGGGTCACTATTTCAGAGTGCCGTGTTTGGCGCACTTTATAAACCTGGGGCCTTATTTATGAAGGTCTTGCGCCGCCGGTGCGTCACTTTTAACATGGGAAAAAGTGACGCACCGGTGGCGCAAGGCTTTCATAAATGAGGCCCCTGGTTGTTAAAAAATTCTAGAGTGAAGAAAGTCCAGCGTGCGAGTTACTGACCACCTGCCGAAGAATGTGCACACATTTCAGCCATTCTTTTAAGGCCCGGAAGCATCTGAGGGGCCTCCTACATGAACGTCGACTGCCAGTGAAAGCACTCATCCAGGAGGTGGCAACACGTTGGAACTCAAACTTTTACATGCTTGAGCTTCTGTATGAGAAGTTTACGGTAGTTGATCAGTATTTCCTTACACAGGGTACAGCTGTGAAGGACCTGAGGTTACATGCCGAGCAATGGGAGCTAGTTAAAAGCCTGACAGATATGCTTCGTCCTTTTGAGGTCTTCACGCGTGCAGTCAGCAGGGAGGACTGTAATTTGGGAAAAGCTATCCCATTGTTGCGCATGCTAGAGCACCAACTGAAGGCGGTGTCTTCTACGTTTCAAAAAGATGAAAAAAAGCAAGAAACTTTTGATTTGGCGGAGAAATGATTACAGCGCCTACTTTGCGATTAATGTCTTCAAAAGATCCACACAGAACAGCGTTACATTTGTGCTACTATTCTGGATCCACGCTACAAAAAGGCACTGACAGGCAGAGCATTCTTTCCTTTGGGTGACGCAGAAGTTTTAAAGTACAAACGTTGGCAAGCTGTGTCAGCTATGAGGTTTGAAAGAGAGCGGCAGGAAATTGAAGGAAAAGGCAGTACATCAGCATCAGCAGGCCATCCGGAGTCAAAAGAATCCACTTCTGCACCTGTGGCTGTGGCAGAAGTGACCTCTCAGCAACCGGATCATCTGCACCAGACACAACTGTAACATTGTGTGAAGAAGAGGATTGGCTAACTCAGCTTGGGTTTGCTTCCCAAAACATACCAGCAAAAAGTAAGCAAAGTGGAGGAACCGTTGAGTCGATGGTGCAGGACTATCTGAATGACTCAACAGAGGTCTATGTACATGATGACCCATTGTCGTATTGGCATAGGAAAAAAGAATTGTGGCCAGTGATCTCCAATCTGGCTATAAACTACTTGTGTTGCCCACTCGCAAGTGTGTCTTCTGAACGTGTTTTCAGTGCTGCTGGTGGCATTGTAACTTGCAAAAGGACCCCCCTCTCGCCCAAAAATGTGGAGAGGTTAACAATGATCAAGATGAATTAGCACCTCATACCACCAGATTACAAAGTAGGAGAATACACGCCTGAAACAGACGAGGGGAACACCAACTTAGATGAGGAAATTTCTTCTCAGTTAGGTGACCTACTCCCGCCTGAATTCGCAGAGTATGAGGACAAACTCTGCTTCCCTGACACCGAGCCCTGAAAATGAGCCAATGAATCAATAACTTTCTTTTTCGTCCTTATTCACTTTTATTCCTGTGTGTATGTCTTTCTTTGTTTTGCAAAGTCAATATAAATAAAAACTTTAATCACCTAATCACAAAAACAAGCCCATCAGCAGAACTGTCTTCACTTATTTGCTTATTGATTTGAAGGTGCCGCAGTCTGCATTCCTCAGGTTCACAAGTTCACAAGAACATGCTCCTCTATCCTCCTCCTCCTCCAGACTCCTATTTCCCTCAAAGCAGAGGGCTGGATTACGCCCAATGAAGAAAGACTCTGCACTTGTGGGGGTGTTCTACTTCTTTGCGGGTGAGTTGACTGCTCTGGGGCCATTGTTGGGAAGGTCTAATACCGGATAAAAGTGGTTTGGCGAAAATCAGACTTGAAAAAGTTTTTGCCTTTTTGCTCACTATCATGTTTTCGGGGGCCTGTTTGGGGGGCTTCCTGGTGTTTGTGGGAGGGTTTCGGGGTCTGGGAGCACTGCTAATGTTGATTGCATTTGTTTTCTAGGACATCCATGGTGGAAAAGTGAAGTCATGACTTAGCTGCACAGCGCGTTTGGACAGAAGGCCGAAAAATATTGTAAGTATGAGATTTTCCATTTTTGCTTTTTGCCTGTTTGGGGGTGTTGTGCTTTTTTGCGGGTGGGTTGGCGGGTCTTGGGGCATTGCTGGGAAGGTCTATTACCAGATAAAAGTGGTTTGGACAAAATCCATGCGGAAAAAGTTTTTGCTTTTTCTGACATTTTGCTCAATTTAGCATTTTCGGGGGCCTGTTTCGGTGGCTTCCTAGTGTTTGTGGGTGGGTTTCGGGGTCTGGGAGCACTGCTGGATATGGATACTTTTGATTACAAGAGGTTTGAAGCAAATTCGTCGTGGCAGAGGGGAGTTAGGGCCTAGCTGCAGAGCGCGTGCGGAGTGACTTTGGGAATTGGGCTGAAAATGACAAAGTCCCCATTTTTGTAGTTTTGCTTTTTGGCTGTTTGGGGGTCTTCTACTTGTTTTCGCCTGGGTTGACGACTCTGGGGCCATTGCTGGGAAAGGTCTAATACCGGATAAAAGTGGTTTGGACAAAATCGGAGGTGAAATTCTTTTTGCGTTTTTGCTGACTTGCTTGTCTTTGAGGTGCTGTTTGGGGGGGTTCTGGGTGTTTGTGGGTGGGTTTTGGGGTCTGGGAGCACTGCTGGCACAGTCTAATTTTGATTGCATTTGCTTTTCAAGAAATCCATGGTGGAAAAGGGGAGTTATGACCTAGCTGCACAGCGCGTTTGGACAGAAGGCCGAAAAATATTGTAAGTATGAGATTTTCCATTTTGGCTTTTTGGCTGTTTGGGGTGTTGTGCTTTTTTACGGGTGGGTTGGCGGGCCTTGGGGCATTGCTGGGAAGGTCTAATACCGGATAAAACTGGTTTGGAGAAAATCCATGCGGAAAAGCCTTTTGGCACTTTTTGTAACTTAGGGTTCGTTAGGGTTAGCCCTAGCAGCAGGATTGCATGTGTTTCGGGGTGTTCTAGATTTTTGCAACTGAGTTCTGGGGTATTAGAGCACTGGTGGGAATGTGTAATTTTGGTTGCAAGTGATTAGAAGAAAATCCATGGTGGGAAAGGGGGGATTTGGCATAGTTAAAGAAAGCGTTTGCCACTATTCTTAACTTAGGGATCGTTAGGGTTAGCAGTATTTGTATTGCATGTGTTTGGGTGGGGGGCTGTTTGTGGAGGGGTTTGCGAGTCTTGGAGCGATGCTGGGTATGGATACTTTTGCTGGCTTGCAAGTGGTTTTAATACAATCCACGGTGGGTAAGGGGGGATTTGGGCCTACTTTTTCCTTTCAAAGTACGTTTTGTCACCAGTTTTTTACTAGGCCTCGTTTTTTGAGATCTGATTGGGGGTCTTCTACATTTTTGCGACTGGCTTTAGTAAGGGTCTGGGTGGGAGCAATGCTGGGAAGGTCTAATTTTGTTCTGAAACACAGTTTACAGTACACTTAGCTTGAGGGGAAAGATCCGCTAAATTAATTTGCCCATACTTATTTATCCTTCAAAAGGAGACTCAGACAGAGTACGCACTTTCAAAAACATTGTACTGTATATTAGGAAACTCAAAGTGTGACTTTTTGCACTACACAGCGTACATACCTTATATTTATTTGTCAGTGGTGTTCTAATATCACTTCCTGTTTTTCCATCAATAATTACAGGCCGGGTTGCAGTATGTGCAATGGGAAAAAAAGGATGAAGTCAGGCTTCACATTAGCGAGCCGCAATCCAGCATCCGCCAGGCAGGCAGTGGACAGGGTGTCTTCTGGTCACCAACATTGATGGACGGAGCATCAGCTGGAATGGAGGAGTCCCGCTAATAAGAGGAATGGTTTGATGCATGCAACTTACCAAATTCAACAGGACAACTACAACAACATACAGATACAGTATCCGTTCTTTTCTAATTATCTTTTAAGTAATGTTATTGCTGTGAACTTCTATGAGTGTGACTCTGCATTTCTTTGATCTCTGCTTCAAAATTCATCCCTACAGCCATTCTATAGGTTTTACTTCTGCTATTTTTTAAACCTAATTTAATGTAAGAAGTGTTTCTCTGAGTGCAGAGATAGGCAAGTGAAAACGCTGCAGCCCTGTACTGTCGCATTCTTTCAGTCACGGTTTTCGAAAGTACTACTTACTTTTCAGTAACCATGCATGCAGTAGCGCATGCACTTCCTTTATGTCACTTAAAAGATTTATGGTTAGCTTTGTACCCAAAGATTTGTTTATCTTCAATTATTGTTTTTCCATGCTGTGTTTTTTTTTCTTCTCTCAGCAAAACTTTCACAAAAAAAAACCCCATTCCCATCCATTTTACAAACCCTAACCCTCTTCCCCCGGGCTTTGTGGTTTTGATTGATGTGTGACTAAATGACAGCAATAATTCCACACACTTGCTGGGGAGGATAAGGTCATAGCAACAGGCTGGTGAAGGAATCAGCGGATATATCCTTACTCAGCTTGACACGCAGTCACTATTGGCAAATGAAAGCAGATTTTCATGTGCGCCATCAACTTGATTGGTCATCAAGAACACATCCTCCTCCTAGACGTGGCAAATTATTACGCTGCTGTGTCCTTCACCTTCGGTACTATTTCTTGTAGTAGTAGCCAATGTCAAAGAAATTCAACGCAAGTACTAGTTATACTTTCAATACTTTACCATTTGTTAGGCTACATTGTGGCACTGTTCTAGTGTACTGTCAGCTGCTATATTCTCTATTGTACCGTTCTAATGCTACGGTAAGGACAAACAAGGTTTCATTTTCTTTTTTTTCAGATGCTGCAACTGCCACTGTGTAACACCACTAGTACCACCGCCATGATGACATTTCATCCGCCCAGGATTGCCAACCTTAATTGCCATTTGCCGTGCAGCCAGCCCTGTGCCTAGCCCTATTTCCAAACACAAATTACAGGTAAGATAAGCGTTTGGGTGAGGAAGTATAATGGAGTATTAGGAGAGACGAGAGACTGACGCTAGTACTAGTAAAGTCCTAGGACTATTGATTGAATTCACTTACTCTGTGAGAGGAACTTAGTTTTGAAAACATTTGGGCAATTAATTACACATCTTGAATCAAGATGCCACTTAAGTTTCAGGAAAACAAACTTACTGTTAAACCCCCACCCACCAGCCTCAAAAGCAGTAAAAAAAACATGTATGCTAAGATAAAGTTTAAAGTATATTTATATCCCAAAAAAATAATCTCCCCCAAGACCCAACCCACCCCCACTCCCTAACCCCAATGAATATCCGTGAAAAGTCCAAAAAACCCAACTCCCAATTCCCACCCCCCAGAAGACTTTAAAAAAGGGGCAAGGGACAGTCTCCTCCTAATGCTGGCTGCTGCTGTTTACTTTCCGGGCCAGGTCGGCATGCTCCTTGCGGAGGGTCTCGAGCAGGGTTTTGGTGTTGAGGAGCTCCTGCTCGAGGTAGGAGACCCTCAGGGAAAGGCGGTGCATACTTTTTTTGTAACTGCTGTGGGGGACAGCTGATTTCTTTGCTGCTCGGCGGTGGCGGGTGGCTGCGGTACCACGGCTCCGTACCGCTGGCGACCTGCTGCTCTGACTGGCTGACCCAGGGAGCGCGGAGGAGGATGCAGGTGTCGCCGTAGATGTTGTAGACGTACTCTGCGTGCCCTCCTCCTCTTGGGCCACCAGCTGCCGATATTCGGCGACAGTGGCATCCAGCCTTCGTTGCCGGGCCCGTCTAGCCAGCTCCTTCCGTGTTGGTTTGGAAGGAGCATCTATATGAAGAAAGAAAAAGACTAACAGCCTTATTCATGAAGGCTAAATCGGCTCGCAAAGGGCCGGATTCTGAGAATCCGGCCCTTTGCGAGTGCGATTTTTGCTTTTGGGATTCAGCATCCCAAAAGCAAAAATCGCTAATTGCGATGTCGCAAATGTGCGAGGAAATGACATTTAAGGAATCTCAATTTGAGATTCCTTAAATGCTATTCAACATCCTATTTCAATTAGCGATTTCGCTATTTCTAGGCGCAATTTACCGCGAGGTCAGACCTCGCTGTAAATTGCGAAAACTCAGAAAAATGCATTTAAATGCATTTTTCTGAGTTGCATGTTACACACACACATGTCCTTTGGACATGTGTGTGTGCAACACCTGTGTCACAGATCATTTGAGGGGTGCTACAGGGTGTCCTGTGGACACCCCTGGCACCCTTCAAATCGCAATCTTATTTGCGATTAGCTAATTGCTAATCGCAAATAAGGAATACTCCCCATTCATTCCTAAGGGCCTTTTGGCCCATAGGAATGAATGGCGAGTTATTCCTTATTTGCGATTAGCAATTTGCTAATCGCAAATAAGGAATCAGTAGGAATCGCATTTTATTATGCGATTCCTACATGATTACCGTTTTGCGAGTCCTTAATAGCGAATCGCTATGATTCGCTATTAGGGGCTCGCAAAACGGCCCCTTCATGAATAAGGCCCATAGTCTGTAACCAATGCTCTTTAAGATTAACACAAAATGATTCAGCAGAAAGTTGTGTCATAGTAGAACTAGCAACTTGCAAGCGCAGTACATAACTATTGTGGCCAGTATCTATCTAACCTCCCACTTCTTCATCCTCGCTCTAACATTAGTGGGAGTATAAGGAATCAATTCTACGAGCACTATGGACTCACTCCTTTAGAGTCGACTATGACAGTACACCAGTCTTATTCTTCTTCTTCTCTCTTGTTTAGCAAAATTGGTACATTAACTTCTGCAAGCCGGCATAATGCCAGCGCAGTCAACTTGTACCAGAGAAAAACAGACCCCGCCATGATGAGTGAGACAGACTTGCGTTACTGTACCAGTCCAGTACATGCAGGTGGTGATGCTCTTACTTTTCTATTATGGGTGGCACTGAGAATACTCTGTTACAAGGGCTACTGATTAATTAATGTAACTTTCACCCTACAGTGCCAATGAATACTAGAAAAGGAAAATGAAGAAGATAAATAATCTCCGACCCAGAGATTATGATCAAATTAGAAATCTTCGTTTGATTCATAAGAAGGCATTAGCCATTAGGAAAAAAGAAATCAAGGCCAATACCATAGAGTCCCTCCTTGACCCTTCAGTGTTGGGGAACAGTAGTAAGTTCTGGCAAATTATCAACAAACCTTTATTTGATAATCCTAATGATACAGCCCTTGGTACTAACATCTCGGAGGAGGAGTGGGTGACCCACTTTAGTATAATTTTTAAGAGTAATGAGCAACGGGCAGAAAATGTCTTTTTAACTCCATCTGTGAATTCTTTGTGCTTTTCAATTAATGAGGTTGAAAGGGGTATCCAGGGACTAACTAGTAATAAGGCCCCGGGCCCGGATGGTCTACCACCGGACCTTTTTAAGTCCAGTATTTCCTTCTGGGCACCCGTCCTCACTGCGGTAGTGAACGCAGCAGCGATCTCGGGGTGCCCAAATGCGTGGGGAATATCGACCATAGTCCCTGTTTTTAAAAAGGGCGACCGTAGTAGCCCACTATGTTACAGGCCGATATCTTCAATCAATTCTGTAGCTAAAGTGGTAGGTGGAATAATTCTAAACAGGCTATCTACATGGGCAAAAGAAAACAATATTTTATCACCCATACAATACGGATTCAGACCCGGTCATTCGACAATTACACAGTGTCTGAACCTGTATTTGATTTTAAGTAAATATACCCTGGCAAAACAAGGAACTGTTTATATGGCATTTATGGACTTATCGTCCGCTTTTGACTGCGTGGACAGAGGCATACTATGGGCTACTCTGATAAAAATGGGCGTAGAGAGGAATCTTGTCAACTTTTTGGCTGATCTGCACTCGGATACAAGAGCCAACGTTCGTTACACTCAAGACCTAAAAGTAACAGGTGAATTTAGAATAAATCGTGGTGTACGACAGGGGTGCATCCTGGCTCCATTCCTCTTCAATTTGTACATCAACGAACTGGAGGAATATCTTCTAAAGACTGAAGCAGACTACCCCTTTGTAGAGCGCAAATGGGTTCCTGTGCTGCTTTACGCAGATGATGCTGTACTCATTTCTAGAACAGTAAATGGCCTTCAGAAACTACTAAATTCCTTCTTTAAGTTCATGGAGTCCCGTGGCCTAAGCATTAACAATTCTAAGTCCTACGTTATGAAAACAGGACAGGGTTCACAGAAAACTAACTCTTTCTGCATAGATGGGGAAAAATCCCTACCACCAATACCTTTTCATACCTTGGAGTCCTTTTAGACCACAAATTATCCTGGGGTCCCGCAGTCATCAAAAAGAAGGGTGAGGCAACACGTGTTAATGCGGCCATTCTTGGCTTTGCGAAAAAAATTGGAAATTGCCCAACGGCCGCCCTGCTCAAACTATACCAGGCAAAAAGTGTTGCAGTCGCCTGCTATGGAAGTGAGCTTTGGGGCTACTGTAAGATAAGGGACCTAGAGGTCACAGAAAATAATGTTCTGAAAAAGATACTGAGGGGTACTGGGAATTTTTCGGTACATGAGGAGTTGGGTGTCCCCTATTTAAGTGACAGAATAGCAGTGAACCCGGTACTGTGCTGGTTGAACTGCTGGCTTAACAAAGATATACCTCTCACCCAAGCTTTATTAAAAGAAGCCCTAACACTTGATGGTAGGTTTAAAGTTCCGTGGTTGAAGTATATAAACGACTGTCTGACGGCAATTGGCCGGTCTGATTTGTTTTTTGCTCCCAACTTGATCACGAAACTCGATGTTATTTTTGTAAAAAATGCTATGTTAACACTAAGATGCTCAGACAGAGAAGAGGTTGAGCTACAGAAGGACAGTGTTAGGAATCACCTACTTCTTAAAACCTGTCCACAAATGGAACCTTATTTGTCATGGCACATGACTGGCTATGAACGCTTTCTGTTAACAAGGTTCCGCTTTGACCTATTCCATCTTTTATTGGCGGTTCCAAGTGGGGCCCATCGGGGCGAGGTGTTGCCAGCTTGCGGCTGCGAAGGGAAGTCTCCGCAAGATCTGGCACACTTTTTATTCATTTGTCCTTATTATACTTTACCACGGAAACTATATCTTAAACCGTGCCTCAAAAAACTGAATTTCGCACAAATCAAACCTGCACTTTATTATCTCCAATTGCTGAATTGTGATTGCACTTTATTTGTCTGTAACTTTTTTAAATTAGCCATCACCTTCAGGAAAAGTATGGATGGATAATTATGCTGCTACTGTCTTGGGCATTTTGAACTTTTATAATGAAATTATTTATGTATTTATTGTATTTTTAATAATGCTCATGCTCATGTTGCCCGCTGCTTTTTCCTTTTTTCCTTATACTGTTTATTGGATCCATTACTTGTCAAATGAATTAGCCGGATTGTTTTTAACTGTTTGATGATGAGATGTACTTTTATGATTGTAATGTCTACAATCGAATAAAGTTATTTGATACTAATCTGATTATCTATCACTGCACATGGTATGTATTTGCTTACATATGGGATGACTTTAGGTGCTTAGCTTTTTATTGAGTGAACAGTGATACATCCACACATGAATGACCGAGTTCTACTAAACTTATTAACAGAGGTAGTGAGTGGCCATCGTAATAGCCGGATATATGCTGTGCTTGCAATACAAGCTACTGCTACTATTCATGGTAGTATTCGGACAAAATTAGTATTACAACTTCTTTTTCTTGCCATTCCTACACTGGGACGGACGTGCGGGTGAGGTGTTACATGCTCTTCAAAGTAACACTTAGTTCATCCAGTGACCGTCTACTCTCTCTAGATACACATATGCTATCTAAGAGTCAGATAGTACCATGATCCAGGCATCCATCCATTGAAACTATATTTCAATCATTCTTCTTCATGTCTCTCATCTGGACAAACCTTATGTTTTCTCACGGGGAGCACACTATGCAGTCTGCAATCTCAATAAGTAAGGAATATAAGAGCTTACCACTGCCCGCCACTACCGTGGCAACCCGCACAGCAGTTTGGTCCGGCACTTGCACCGCCTCCTCCCCACAGCTTTCCTCCTCCACCTCCGCGCTGGGCCCAGCACCAGACGTTCCACCTACACAGTACATTTAAGAATGTTAGATGTCATAGACATACACCACTCAATAGTATTTTGTCTAGGAATGAAGAAATGTGAATACAGAAACCAAACTAATAATTTGTGACTGTCTACTCTAAAGTAAAAATTTCCCTTTTTCCAAGGAAGGGTGTTGTCTTGCTGCACTTTTTGGCACAACTGATGAATGCTTGCTTTTTAACAAGCACCATTTTTCTCATAACAGACAGAAGCTTCACTTCTAAGAAGAAATCATCATCATCACCACTAGGACAGAGGGAACAACGATTTAGCACCAAAAAGAAGTACAAACCAGGTGAGGGCTCGGCTCGCCCACAATAAATGTGTGAAATAATCACTATTCACTATAAGCACTTTTCCATTTTTAATCAACCGTACTTTATGCTTTATGACAAGCTTGATTTAATAAATATTTTTACTTTTAATAAAGCTTTAAAACCTAAATAGACTCTGTGGTTTTTGCTAAAGAGTGAATGAGCAAAAGGTTTTGCAATTTACAAACATGAGTCCGTGCCTCTGACACTTTTGGACTCTGACTCCGTACTCTTGTCCTGCGTTGGATAATCATCATTGGGGATCAATCATCGATAAATTCGGGAGCTAAATGACTCTGCCACACTATCTAGTCAGTAAGGAGATTGGGGGTTCTTCAAAGACTGATATCACTGAGGTATGTGGTCTACTTGCGCCTATTATAATTGATAAACAATGCACTATTTAGTGTCCATAGTTCTGTTTGTGCAGATTTGTCCCTGCAACAGTAGTAGTATGGATTGTCCTCCTATCCAAACCAAAAGTAAAGTACTAGTATCTTATTCTTTCTTGGTGGTCATTCACCTTTTCATTGTTGGTAATTGTCAAAGAAGCATAAACATTTAGAAGACTTGAAAAGACATTATGGACAATCCCAGAGGACTGCACTCAGTGCATAGAGCTATTGCTGACTAGAATGGGAGTTTCGTTTTACACCTTTTGCCAAATGTGCAATCTTAGTTAGCTACACACACAGACTAATAAGAATAATCTAGTAATACCACAGGGAGTCATAGTCGAGGCAGGATAAGAATTTAGATAAGTCTACAAGAAGATCAAAGCCGATTTAGAGAAAATCGAATGAGGAACGCTAGGAAAAAATAGGTACTCTATATTAAAATTAAAACTTACCGGGGCCAGCAAAGGAGCCCTCGCCTGACCGATCCTGGCCTTGTTCAGCAGCAGCAGCAGCCTCCTCCAATGTTCTCTTGCCCCTGGGGGGAGGTGATGTACAATATGAAAGAAAGAAAGACCAGAAAACATGGATGATATTTGTCAACCAAATCAAACATTTCAAAAGAATAATAACAAAATATTTTGGCGAAATAGCAAATAGACAACTATTCCACGGGATATATTCACCTATCTCATGTGGGCTACTACGATATTAGTATTGCTTGATTTGCGGACCATCAACTTGGAAAATTATGTAACTCACTAAACAAACTACTAAAAAGGTTCACCTAGGACTGGCAGGCAGCAGTCCGCAGCACGCAAAGTGACAGACAAAGTCCAGCGACAACACTAAAAAGTTTCCTACTACATTAACCAGTCATTAAAATACTCAAACTATCAATCCTCCACCACTATTTCTTCTTATTGCCAGGTGTACAAAGGAAGGACTGGACTGGAGTCTGCAGGGGCAGATTTAGAAGCCCCTTGCGGCTCTTTTGCTCCATTGTTGCGTGACTTTTGTGACGCAGCAGCAGAACATAAGGGGCGCCATGGTGCTGCGTTTATTAACAACGTGACACATATGGGAGATGCATCACGTTGTAAAGCCCTGCGCCATCAGGGAGCGTTCCGTCGCAAGGGAGGGCGTTCCTACGCATACTAAAAGTAGCTGAGGGAAATCTACAAGATTTCAATCAGTCACTTTTAGGACAATGATACGTGACTCAAACCCTGCGCCTGCTTGAAGCAGATGTACGGCTTGACGCAGCATTGGGGAGATATGGCACCCCAGAGCATTGCTGGAGCTGCGCCATCGTTGCGACGCAACTCCAGCAATGTGCCGCCTTTACTCCACACATGCGTAACGCTTCGGTGACATTTTGGGCCCATGGTGGGCCGCATTGTAAATATGGCGCACAAGGGTGGTGGTGGCGTGGCGCACAATTACTGGCGCATCCCTGCTACTTTGCAGGGATGCGCCGGTAATTAAAAATCTGACCCTTAGTGTCTAGCATTACGCAGTTCTTTAAAGTACACTCATACATAATTTCTCAGGCCAATGAAATGAACACAAAATCGAAAACAAATAAGCATAGTAGCAACGCTACTGAGAAGGAGAGCAGTGCACCTGAAATGCACAGAAGATTTTGAAATATAATTTACCTACAATGTAATCAGCAGCAGTATTGCTCTTGGTAAAAAACAAAAATTTGCAATATAATAACACACGGAGCAGGAGAAAACAGAGTAGTGCAGAAATAGCTACTACTACTCACCAAGACCGGGGATCTCGAGGCCGAGCAGGTCGATCAAGTCGCGTTCCCGGTCCAGGAGATCCGTCCAACGGTGGGTGGCCTGGTTGTAGGTGCGCCGGACCCGAGATTGTTGGTACATGGCCCACCACACCTTCTCCCACCGCTTCCGGCGCTCCCGGATCCCGTACCCGCTAGCGATCTTGCCGCCTGCCATGATGGTCCTGGGGAGGCGGCGCTGAACATAAAAAACTAGTGCGGCCACCTCCTCCGCGCTGAAGATCTCCCGGGCTGTGACTGTCTCCCCCCTCAAACTTCCCGGCTCCCTTTTCCATCGTCTGGGCAGAAAGGAAGGTAAATAATAAATAAGAAATAGAATAGGGACGAAGAAATAAAAGAGTTTAAAAAAGTAGTTTAAAATGAACCAAAAGTAGCAGAAAACACAAAAATATAGAGCCAGAAAAATAGAGAGATAGATAATAAGTAAAATAGATTAAAAAAAACGTCAAACAAGCAAAGAATGGCAGAGATTCAGAGAGGATACAGAAAGCATGCCCAGAACCATAGCAATGAATGAGAAAAAAGATGGCCGCGCCCGTTCACGACCGCGTGGGTAAGTTCGCGCGAGATTTCCCTCGCAATCACACGCGAGCTTGTACTAGCGAGCCGCAGATTTGCGAGATTACACATAGCGCCCGGAAACAGAAATACGTGATGCAAACAAGATGGCCGCGCCCGTGAACGACCGTGAGGGTAACTTCGCACAGTTGCGCTACAAGCGGCTCGCTAAAACGCACAAAACCTTGCGAACTAACACGCCACAAAAAAACAAATTGCATATTCGCACGAATTTGCAGCTTCCGAATTCGAACTCGTGCAAATTCGCGCCCCGCTAATCCCGCAAAATTGCAGAAAAACGAGTTTCGCAAAACTGAAAGCACTCAGCAGGTGCAAAAGTTCAAACTCATCATTAGTAACCATTCCCTATAGTGCTTCCTGAGGGGTCCCTCCAGAGTTCAGTTGCCTACTTGCAACTATTCTATGATCCTGCTCTGACCCTCACAGCAGGCTCATAGAATAGCTACAAGTAGGCCACAAAGGTCCTGTGAAAAAAAATTGCACTGCAACAGAAAGCAAATTACAGATAAGGAAGCAGGTGCCAGACTGGAAGTTTAAATTCAGTGACACATTAATCAACCCCAAATTAATTAATGTCAGTTGAATCAGGGCAGGTGTGCTTGCTTTCCCCCCCCATAATCTACAGTGATGAACCAGAGGGTGGCAGTGATGTACCAGAGGGTGGCATGGGTAAACCAGAGGGTGGCAGTGGTAAAACAGAGGGTGCTGTGAACCTGTGATGATGAACCAGACGTAGAAACAACATAGTCGCGAATGTTGCGAGCCGACAAGTAAGTTCGCAATTGCGAACTGGTACAAAACCCTTGCGAACTGGCAGAAACCTTTGCGAACACAAAAAAAGGAAAAAATCCGCAAATTCGCGAGAGTTCGCAGATTTTGCGGATCGCAAATTCGTGAATACGCAAATTCGCGAACTGCGAATTCGCAAAATTTGCCCATACTTAGTCCTATACCAAAAATCGGCCCAGGTCAGGATAGAGGGCTGGAATGTATCATTTTGAGAGGAGATTTTAATACCTTGCTGGACCCAGTCCTGGATAAAGCAACCTCCAGGCCAGCAGTAAAGTCTCCCAAAATGAGGGAGTTTTCAAATTTTTTGATAACATTTTTAGCTTTGGTAGATATCTGGAGACTGAAAGCAGGGCGGGAGAGAGGGTATACCTTTCAAAATTAGAATATGGCCCATGCATCTAGAATTGATTTTTTCCTGATAGATCAGAAACTTAACAACAACTCTCTTCAGATAACTTGGAGATATTAGTTAACCCTGCACAGACAAGGTGGACTCTAGATAGAACCCTTCTAGCTGACCTAAAAATAGTAAGATCTTTGAAAGAAGAAACAGTCTTCTTCTTTCAACAGAATGTAGGCACGGCCCCACCACATATTGTATGGAATGCTAATAAAGCTTTCTTTCGGGGAAAAGTAATTTGTTTAGCTGCCAATAAAAACAAGCGGGGAAGAGTAAAGTAAGGGAATTTGAGCAAAACATTGGAGAGATTTATCGGGAAATAGTAGAAAAGGAACTTGTTCGAGTCTCTATAATAGAACAACTACAAAATGAGCTGATAGAAGCAAAGGGCATTTTAACCGACTACCTAGAAGGACTAGTGAAAACAAAGATGGGAGGTAAGCAGATTGGCGAATCATGAATTTGGGGATGAATGTGGGAAGATGTTAACATGGAAAGCTAGGTTATCCAGATTTAAATATTACCAGCTGGTTAGTTGATCGCGAACCCAGTTAAACCTTGGGGCGGAGTCAAAGGTTGAGAAGGATTTATTGAAAACGAAAACCTGTAAAAAAGGAGGTCTCCAAGTGGTATTGGGCATTAGTTCAAGGAGATGACGGGGATGTGATCCTGGCAGAAGAAATCGGGAAGCTGGACATGCCAGGGTGCAATATCCAAGTCTTATGGCAAGTATCTGCTGCTACATTATGGGCTTCATTAACTTCGGCTCCACTTAGGAGAAATCACTTGTTCACCCTATACAGGGCCTAATGTCTGCCAAGAAACTCGCTAGGATGGTAGGTCCTAGAAGAAGATGCTGCCCGAAATGCCAATTGGAATATACATCTTTTTTGGCAGTGTCCAGCTATCCGGCTCTTCTGGCGAGAAGTGGGTAAAGTATTAAAAAATCCTGTTTAGCGAATTCGAGGTAAGTCTTCCTTTGGTTATTTTTGGAGTAGATAAAACAAAGTGGGAGAAGAACACCAGTTCTCTACTGTTTATTCTAATGAAAAATGCTCGCCGGGAAATGTGTCAAATGGGTCTCCCCTCCTATAGTTGGCTGAATTTTTCAAGACATATGGCTGAATTTTTCAAGACATATGGCTAGACTGGACTGGCAGATAGTTTCAGCTAAGAAAAATAAAGTGTGGGTCCCTTTTATCTCTTTTGGCTCTTGATATTTGCAATCATAATATACCTTCCCAGCAAGGTTTAAAATTATATTTCGTTATTTTGCTATATTCGGCCTAGTCCAAGGATTAAGACAAGCTCAATGTGTTGACGAGATCTGTAGTGGCTACCACTAGTCTCCTTATCAACTGTGAGTTGAAAAAGGCTTTGCTATCCCTGGCATAGATCTTGGAAGGTATATGGCGCCCAGATTCCTCAGACCTTCAGAAAGATCTCGGCCTTTGTCAAATGGGAGGACAAAAAAAACCAAAAAAAGACTATTGTCTGCCATCCAAACCATTCTTATAGCTTTTGGGCCTGACATAGTCTGAGTTGTCACACTTGTAGGAGTGTGATGGTTAGTAATTGTGTTGTCACTATCATTGGCAGCATGGCAGAGGCAATGTGTGGTGCCAGCTGCAGTGGTCTCTTGATGAGAGCCCTGGCACTTATTTTTTTTTACAAATTATGCACTGCACAAATGGTAGTCATCTGTTGTTGATGAGGAACAGTCCATCCCCACCTGCCACAAAGGTCACAGACGAACTGTCCAGCCTTTGGAAGACTTAGACCTCCTGAAGTGTTCTTCCATTGCTCCACAATCATTCAATGACAGGAGTATCTCACTCTAGGATCAATGTTGGCTTCCGACTTCTTTTAATTACCATGGATATAGAAGATCATGAAGAATGGTGTCCATCGGGGAGGATCGAATATAAGTCGGCAACACAAAGGAGCACACAGTTCCAAAAGAGAAGTGTGGCTCACTGGTTAGAAGCGGCAGACACTGAAGCAGAGATCAGGCTCAGGCCCAGGACCAGGGTTCAATTCCCGACGTGGCAGGGTCTTGGGCTCAATGTCCGCGGACTCGATAATTCTCGCCTCAGCGCCTACTCTAATTATGGGTCCCACGCTGCAACTCTGGGCAATAGCTTGCTTAATCTCCACAACAGCCCCAACAGCACTGTGATGTCTGGCTTCACCTTGGGGGTGCCCAGGAGGGGCATCTCACAGGGAGAGCCAGGAAGGGTTCCACAGCGTTATACAGAGCCGGGACGCCCCGTTGCAGAGGCAGCTGTGCGCTTTACAAGTGTACATTTACATTTTTTACATTTTACACCGCCGAGGATGCAACCACACTAGGTAATGCTTAGACTGAATATGTGGATTCATTCTTTGCTGCTCTTAGCTCCAGGGAGGGCCACAGACTACTTGCATTAATTGTTTACCTTACCTTTGGATACAAATAAAACATGTATATTATAGTAAATAGTGTTTTCTTACAATTACAGGAATTGCAAATAAATAACACTTCCCTGAAACCCAGCAACATTGTTAATAACAAATAGCAAGATTATAAAAATAGCATACTGTCAGAAGTCGAGACAGGCGATTCTAATCATGTTACGCATTTGACTATTACTTTTTTCCGTATTTTAGAATTTCATAATAAAGAATGTTGCTTTGCTTAGTTTTGCCTTTTTTGTAGTCTTCGAACCCCATGAGCATATTTGCAGATGCTTTTCCAACTACTTGATAAGTGAAAAAGACTGCTTTTGACAACTTTCTGTTAATTCGCACGAAAAAACCCATTATGATCCTATTAAATGAGGAGTTAAAAAACGCAAATGTTATGTTTCAGCTGTTTAAAAATAGCAGAAATTGCCGTTCTTGCTATAACAGTGATACATCATCTAGTTTATGTTAATTAAATATTATCATTAATATTATCTTTAGCGCGCGCTGAAAAATTCCATCTGGAAATTCAGAAGCAACCAACTGGCATAAGTTCCTAACTCACGCTTTGGAGTTTTTAGAAGCTGGCGCAATCTGGACAAAAGAGCTACGGGTACCGGTGGCGGCCAATGTGCTAACGAAACAAGCTGGGTTAATACAGGCAGACCTGGATGCACAAGACACACAATTGATGGACGGAATGCAGAACAAATCAAAACTTTCACCCCCAGTCAAAAGATCTGGGTTAAATCCACCATTCTTTTTCTCACCCTGCACCCCAGTTTAGACAAGGATGCACAAGCAGTGAAACATCTGGAGCATGGTAGTCTGGTCTTGATGTTCTGTGAGCCAGGATCCCTGCCATCCTAGCTTACTCTGGCCCTTGACCTCACCATGAAACGTCAGTTAATTGGTCCGCACTTCTGTTTAATCCCACTGATGTCATATTGTTATGGGCGGAGGAACCTGGAGGAGAAGGACAGGCGATGCCGCCTTTGTGCCAAGAGAGAGGAGTCCTTGACCCACGTGCTCTGTATCTGCGAGAAGTTGATCCCACCAAGGAAGTCTTGGCTTCGATAAGTTTGGTGCATTTTGAATATCCGGACCTGCCGAGGAGCCATAGAGGCGTGTTTGAGAAGCGAATCTGTACACTTGGCTGCCTGCTTTGTGAAGTTCATGAAGGTTGCACTAGTACTGGTGTATGCTTGACAATCACAAGAGACTGTTTTTGGTGCAGAAACCCTTCATAGCTCATAATGCCTGACCAGCCACTGAGGAGAAATCTGATTTATTAACCCCCCCTCCCTTTTCCCACATGTGGACCAAAACAGAGGTAGATGGGCTGAAATGGAGAATTTTTAAGGTTGGGGGAAACAGTACGCCTATTACTGACTTTCGCTGGAAATATTTGATCTTAACACATCCCTGTTTTTTTATATCGCTTCTACTAAGGAATTATTCATGAGTATTGTTATATTTTTACTGCAGCTGTTTTTCACATGAAAGAAATGTACATGATTTTAAGTAATTATGCAAACCAAATACCAACCCTACAGGTTTATAATTGCCAAGATCACATAAACATGAGTGGATTTGCCTATCTGGGGTAGTTAGTTCATCAAGAATGTGCATTTATACACACACAGGCCCATGAAAAGGGCCATCAGATAAGGGAAGGTCTGAGTAGAAGAGAATGTCGCACTCAGACCACCCTTCAGACCAGATTCATCAACTACTTGATGCAACTCAACACAGCAAGACAGCTTGCTGTGCTGCGTCACATGGAGAGAGCAGGAATGTGCCATATTTACTAATGCAAGCTGCATTCCTTCTCTCTGTGCACTGGCACGCTCAATGCAGCCTAGCTCCAAAGCAGACCCTTGCGCCATTGTGCAAGGGGGACTGCATTGCAGGCAAGATTGTTGTCATGCAAAAAGCGACACCTTCCTGCACATAAATAATCCTCCGTGTCGTTTTCCTCTTTCTTAGTGAGCTGCAGAATACAGAACACTTAGAAAAAGGAAACAAATGGTGCATTGAAGCACCCACTCTCCAACCATGCAATGCCTTCCCAGCGCAGAGTAATGCGTGGCAGTGCTGCCTTGTACTACTCCAGATTCACCAAGCAACTCAGGGCCATGCAAGGCGGCCTTGCATGACTTGGTAAATCTGACTTAAAAATTGCATTGCCTTTGCATCGCCCTGTGTGACGCAAGGGCAACGCAATCCTATGATAAATCCGGGCCTGAATGTATAATGGAATATTGGGTGGGAGCCTGAATTGACAACTGATGTGTGAATCTATCTGGGATTCTTTGTTACTGTTTGTGAAGAAGAATACATTTGCCTTGATAGGTTTCATTTCAGCTTGCCCCTTGACATCCAGGGCCAGATGTAGCTAAATCTTATTTACCAACTCTAAAATACCGAATTTTACCGATTCAGTATTTTAGATTCGATAAATAAGATGTAGGTAATCATTCGGTAATTTTTACCGAATCGGAATGATTCGGTAATTACCGAATTGACAAGGGGGACAGGGTGTCACTTTGACACCCTGTTGCACCCCTGATTCAGGCTTGTGTGCCATGTGACACACATACATGCCCATTAGGGCATGTCTGTGTGCAACACACAGGAATTCGTTATTTACCATGCAATAGTATTACATGGTAAATAACGAATTCTTAGGGGCCTGTGGCACTGTTTGCAGTGCCACCTACATATAGATTTACCGATTCGGTAAAGTTACCGAATCGCTATTTTACAGAATCAGTAAATTTACCGATTCGGTAAATTTACTGATTCTGTAAAATTTAGGCCCCCTACATCTCAATCACCAAATACCGGTCTGTAACAGCCGAAATCGTCTGTTACCGGCCGGTATTTGGTGACCTACATCTGGCCCCTAATTCGCTATGAAAGGAAGGCAGGTCTTGAGTATGTTGAAGAAGCTGTTGTTCCTTAATAATGTTGCGTAGCATTGTATACCATTTGCATATTTAAGTACTTTGATGACATTGTTCAGAAAGAAAGTTACCTGCTGTTCTATATTAAGGTTAAAGATGGGGGTAAAGAGGATGAATGAATGGAATTTTTACAGGTGACTGGCAGCTTCCGTGATCCTGAGGTGTCAGTCTTCAAAAGCTGGTTTTGTTGCCTGAAATCAGGAGATGCATTCACAAAAAATATCTGAAAGTTCCAGATGAGAATCCATAGAGTTTCTCAGAGTCTGAGGATCAACGATTTCAAAGGCCATAGGGAGGTCGAACAGTATTAATAGTAAAGAATCACCTTTGTTGGTGATGTAACCGGGGATGGGGTTTGCAATGTGCAAAGTCGTTGGTGCAAATGAAAGTACAAGGCTGCCCTCGAATGAATGGAACTGAGGCTTAACATCAACATCAATCAGTGATACATCAATGACAGTGGAGCACATTTTGCCCCACAGTAATGAGATCAAGCAGAAGATTTAGAAACCATGAAGGTTTATTAGCAAATCAATCCGGTTAGTGATAAATAATCACATGGTTGCAGCATAATCCAAAGTAGGTCGGAATAACAAATAACACAACTGGGGCCTCATTTATGAGAAATGACGCATCGCTGCGTGAAAGCAGAGATGCGTCACTTCTCAGTGTGCACTCCTTTGCGACATACCTGATGCGTCATATTTACTGTATGACGCATCATATCGCAAAGAGTTAAAGATACGTCAGTATTTCTGACATATCTGTAAGCGCAAAAGTGAGGCATTGCTGGAGTGTGTCACAAAAGTGACGCAACTCCAGCAATGCGTCCTTTCACATGGGGTAAGGGGCCTGCGTCAGTCTTACGCCTGCTGTGAGGCAGGCGTAAGATTTTGACGCAACAGCGTCCTAGAAGTGACGCAGTGAAATCTCATAGATTTCACTGCGTCATTTCTACAAGGCTATTTGCGGGGGAACACCCCCCCCTTGCATACATTATACCTGACGCAGGAATAATGTAGCACAGGGGTTTACAAAGTGACGCATCTGCTTAGATGCGTCACTTTGTAAATAGTGCACAACAGGAGGCATGCTTTACGCCGCAGATGCGTCACAAAAAGTGACGCATCAGAAGCGCAAAACTGACGCAAGGACTCATAAATGAGGCCCCATGTTATTTAAAGAAATTGTAAATTAAATCAGATTTTGGGCCAAATGTACAAAGCATTTTTGAGGTCGCAAATGGATCGATATAAAGAGTATTTTTTCTGATGTATAAAGTCTAAATTGTGATTTGGCAACATGTTAACGAATCCCTATCTGGGTTTACAGCCATATTCCGATTTGATATTAGCAAGTGGCGTGCTTCGGGTGTTCATTCCAATTATTGAGTAACAGTACATGTATTATTATTTTGCAACCAAATTTCTTCCACAAAACATTCATGTTTTATCACCTCCTCAAAGGAGATGATAAGCCATTCACAAAGGGGAAGGGGTCCTCAAGGGATCCCTTCCCCTTTGTCAATGTGGAACAGGTATTTTTGAGGAGGAGGCAGTTGTCCAATGGCAATTGTACTTTTCATTTTTTTAGTTTAAATGCATCCCGTTTTTTCCTTTTGGGACTGTAGGTTGCAATTAAAGAAAAAAATAGCTTTATGTAAAAGTAGTCAGAGCTATGGCGGTCTGCTGAACTCAGCAGGCCACCGTCCCTTCTCATGGCGGAGATTCCTAGTGGGTCACAATTTGAGACCTACCTCATTAATATTTATGGCGTGAAACAAAACAGACCATATGAAAGCCTATCTGGAGCAGCTCCTCATTCACTGGGACTCTATGTCTCGAGCAGGCTATGGTTTGTTTTATTGTCTGAAGAAACGGAGGGAATTAACCCCTTGCCCGGAATTCCGCTCCTGTGCGGCACATTCCGATCGCGGGCGTGGTCATGACGGCTGGGAGCCATCATCAGCACATGAGCACTGTGTGCCATGACTGCTCCCAGCCGTCATCAGCATGGAAGGAGTTAACAACCTGCATTGTTTACCTGGGTTTCAAAAAGGTGACATTTAAGAACTGCTGTCCATTGCTGTTGATCCCAGTACTGCTAGGCCGAGGTGGGAAAGCTACCATTTATGCAACATGGAAATGGCAAGGAGAATCTTGGATCTCCATGGCTCCATGTGTCATGGCTTTCAGGCTCAGTGATGCTCTAACAACTTTCCACTTTTTTTATAATGCGGCCTCAGGGATGGTCTTCATGTTTTTCTTCTCATCTGCATCAGACAAATTCTGATTCATTCCAGGGCAAGATTATGTAAAACTTGTGCAAACTGTGCAGCAACAACCAATACAATATAATTCTAAATGCTGAGTTAAAAACACACTTTTTATGTTACTTCTATAGAGTGGTTAGATGTTTTCATCAGCCACCTCACAAATACAAGAAAAGCTTTGGATCGAGAGGACTCTCAGGAGCAATGGGTAGAGATGAAGCAGATACCAAAATGTGTGTTTTTTCTCCGTACAGGTATGTCTTTTTAGAAGGATTTGAGAAGTTTAGATCATGAAGCAAGGGCTCTTTTCTCAACCACCTTTGTTTGATTTGATTTGTCGATCTGTATAGCACGTGTATGCCTAAAGGCGTTTTGGCGCTGGAATTGGCAGGGCGTATTAGGTAGGCGGACCGAGTGATGCTACTATAAGGTTCCGAAAGCTCAGTTGGAAAAAAGCCATGTTTTCAGTAATCTTCTGAAAGACATGAGTGAGGTACTGTTTCTTATCGATATTGGCAAGAGGTTCCAGGTTTTTGCTGTCCCCAGTAGGAAGCTTCTGCCTCCCCAGCGAACCTGCTTATATTTGGGTATTTGTAGCAATTTCGAGTGAGATGATCCGAGATTTCTGGCTGGTACGTACCATTTCAAGTGCAATCTCAGATATAGTTGTCCTTTGCCCTGAAATGCCTTATAAGCAAGACACTATGATTTGAATTTGATTCATTTTTCCGCTGGGAGCCAGTGGAGGGCTCTCAGTCTATGGGAGATTGCTTCATATTTGGGGATGCCCATTATCAATCTAGCGGCAGCATTCTGCAGTCGCTTGAATTTTTGTAGATACTGAGATTGTATCCCTACATTCCTACATAAAGGGCATTGCCATAGTCCAGTCTGGAAAGAGCCAAGGTTGTCACCCGTGTCTTTAATGCATTCGGGGGTATAAAAGAACAGATCTTTCTGATCCTCTTTAAAATACCCCAGAAGATGGATGAAAGTTTGTTAATTTGACCGTCAAATGTCAGTCTGTCATCAAGGATCACACCTAGGTTCTAAACTTTGGGCACTGGTGTCGGGCAATCTCCCAAGTTATCCGGCCACCATTTCAGTGACCAGAAGGAAGGGTCGGGCTCAGCTGCAAGACTTCTGTTTTTTTGCCATTCAATTTCAGGCAGTTAGTCTGCATCCAGGTGTTTACCTGGGACATGCAGATGTTAAAGTGATCAGCTGTCTCGTCTATGCTATTTGAGACTGATACCACCACCTGGGTATTGTCAGAATAGGAGACTGCCGAGAAACCGCACTGCCTAATAATCGAGGCCAGCGGAGTCACATAGATATTAAAAAGTGTGGGGCTCAGAGAAGAACCCTGAGGCACACCACATGGCAGTTGGAACAATTTGAACGCAGAGCCTCCCAATTCTACTGAAAAATTTCTGCCAGTCAGCTAGGATTACAGTAGGTTAAGGGCGGATTCCTGATAGCCCAGCTCTGTTAATCTGCCAATTAATATTTCGTGATTGATAGTGCTGAAGGCTGCTGATAGATCTAACAAAATCAAGGCGGCCTTCACTCCTGAGTCCAGTGATCTTCTGAGTTCCTCTGTTGCCATGATCAGAGCAGTCTCACTTCCATGGCCCTCTCTGAACCCATATTGAAAATGATCCAGGAGTTCTCCTGCGGAGATGAAAGAAGTAATCTGTGCATTAAGCAGTTTCCCCAATACCTTAGACGAAAATGGGAATCTAGAAATTGGCCGGTAAATGCTAGGTTCTTCGGGGTCTACATTGTTTTTTTTAGCAGAGGCAGGACTGAGGCTGCCTTCCACACATCAGGAAATCTGCCTGACTGCATAACCTCTGTGAACACTAAATTTAGTTGTTCACTGAGTAATTCAGGGAACAGATGGAAGACGTTAGGAAGACAGGGGTCTGACGGGGCTCCTGATTTGGTTATTTTCACCACTTGGACGATCTGTTTTCAGAGGGAACCGAAAAGGAGAAACCAGTGCCAGGAGTGTGACTATCCGGCCCTGGCGTAGATGTCTTAGGGGAGGAGTGATTGCCATCTATGAAGGTTTGATATACTGTCTCAACTTTTTTTATGAAGAAATGACCCAAAGTATTACAAAATTCCGGGGTACTGGCTGTCTTGGAATTGGCTGGGACATTTGCTCGTTTTTTACTGTAGCGAATAGTTCCCTGCTGGAATTCTTAGCTTCCAAAATTTTCGACTTGAAATATTTACTTTTTTCCTCAATGATTAGTCTCTTGTTTTCTGATAGTGTTTGTGCATATTCAGTTTTTATGACCTGATCATATTTTGCCCTCCACTTTCTTCCGGTCCTACTGCAAATTCGTTTTTGAGCTCTCAGTTTCTCCGAGAACCAAGGTTCAGACAGCTTTTTTCTTCTGGATAAGAGACTCTTATTGGGGGCTGCAGCATCTACTGCTGATTTTATCCAAGTGGTTAATCTATGAACTGAGTCGTTCGTATCTGGTGCCAAGTTCGGCTTAATTTCAAATAGTGAGGTTTGAAGGTCAGGAGTGTTAATTTTGGCCCAGTCCTGATAGGCAACTGTTATAGGGGCATTTATTGATGTTAATTGCTGCAAATTTGTTTTTATGTAGTACACTATAGCTCTGTGGTCCGACCAAGGAACAGGAATCACCTCCAAGACTTTAATCATAGTGTTTGAGGTAGAAATTCCGTCCAGGGTGTGTCTGGCAACATGAGTCTCTTGCTTAACTGTCTGTCCTTGTGAGAAGCCCGGCAAGGCTTCAATAAGTGTGGTCGTGTTGTGGTTTGCTGCATTTTCTAGGTGATAATTAAAATCTCCTAAAATTGTGAAGTCTGAGTAATTTATACTGGCTTCCAAGAAAGAACTGATTCTGTCCATAAGGGGGGGTCCGTACCTTTGGTGGCCGATATATAAGAAGTCCTTTTAGTGTGTAATTGTTGTTGAGTAATATCTGGAAGGATAACAATTCACACTCCGGGGTGCTGCCTGCTGGGGATCCTGACACTAACAGCTCTTCTCTAGCACTAATAGCTAGCCCCCCCCCCCTCGCTTGAGTGTTCGATCAGCTCTAGTGATTGTAAATCCTGCAGGAAGTGCTATAATGCCAGGTCGGGATCCGACGCTGCGTCTGCCCATGTCTCTGTTATGAAAGCCAGATCAAGCTTATGGCTTTCAATCATTTCTGCAATTTCCGTATTATGTTTTATTAGCGATTGTGCATTGATTAACATGGCTTTAACGACCTTGATAGTAGGTGAGTGAAATGGTTTTTGTTGTAGTGTTAGCGACTTAAGTTTCCTAAAGCTCAGCTGCAGCAAACAGTGCTCGCAGTTCTTAAGCTCTTTTAGGGGATTGATTATCGCGCAGCAGGAGGTTCCGCCTCCTGTGTTCCATTTCCAAAGCTCTTCTCTTGAGAATGTCACATTGCTATGTTCTGTGGCTAGAGACACAGGGGTTCTGGCCCAACTCATGTGCCAGGCGGGCGCAGACGTTTGTGTATGTGTCTGTGCATGCGTGTGTATGTGTTTTAGCTGTGTCTGTGTTTGATAAATTGTTGTTTATTATGGGTTTTCTGCATCTTTTAAAAGTATTTGGCAGGTAATTGTTGACTAGGGCTGTTATTTTTGGGGAATTTTTAAAGTTTATTGTAAACATTTCTTTCAGTTTCTACATTAGTGTGCTGTTATTATTTTTGGTTGATGTTTTACATTTCTTAAAGATGCTTTAGAGGTGGTTTGTAGGACCACAGATAGGAGCACACGCATGTTGGACTTATATTTGTGCAGTCATTTCCTTTTAGTGCTGCGTTTGCTGATAGAGGGGGGATGAAGTGCTTCAACTGGGGCAGGCAACCATGTTTTCATGGACTGCTCTGCCTCTTCCTTATTTGGCATGCGCTTGTACTCCATTTCATTATGTGAAATGTGTGTCATAGATGCCCGTTTTGTATTTGTTCACCATTGCTCCTGCCTTACCAAGTCATGTGCCCACTCATTGTGTTTTTTTTATTCATCAGAGCCTTGGGAACTACCAAGAATTCTGAGCCCAGGCATTCTAAGATTGTGAGTGTTTTGACCTATACTGGGTGCCCCCTTGTGTCCAGACAAACCTATACCTCTCTGACGAGCTCTAAGGAGACCAAAGCATGTGTCAGTAGTTGCTTTTATTCATCCCAGGTTGACTTGAATGGTATTTCACTAATCCAAAGCTGTAATTCTGTGCCTGGAGTGGTAAAAGGCTTTTGTCTTCATTCACCTCGGTGTGGATAGCACTACCTCATCCTGTGCTTAAAGACTTTGCTGAAAAATGATAAAAGGCTTTGCTGATTTTCCAGCTTGGAGTGGGAGACACAGTGCTAATCCTCTGCTAAAAATCCTCTGCTAGAAAAGGGCAGATTTAGGGCCTTATTATCAAAAACGGCGATAACATTACCGCCTCTTCAGCGACAAGAAACTGCAGCTAAAGCGGCTATAAGGGGCTCGATAATATGCCCTTGTGAATTACCATAGAAGCCCAGGTTCACACCAGAACCTGGGCTTCTATGGAAATACACAAGGGCATATTATCAAGTCCCTTATTGCCGCTTTAGCGGCAGTTTCTTGCCTCTATAGAGGCGATAATGTTATTGCCGTTCTTGATAATATGGCCCTCAGTTTGATGCTGGTGCTATATATGTGCTATAAAAACAGCAGCTATCCATCTAAACATGGGCACTACCTGGGGCTTGTTTTACATAATTTATGCGGCACTCTAAGCTTGTGTGTGTTTGGTTCTGGCCTATATTGGGTGCATCCTTCAGTCGAGACAAAGCAATACTTTTCTACTGAGCTCTAATGATAGTGAAGTACATGTTTTAGGAGTTGCTTTTATTCATTTCAGGTTTGTGTGGATAATATCCTACTAATACTAACTATACTACTGTGCCTGGAGTAGTAAAATACTGTTGTCATTTTCCCAGTTGTCATGGATATCAGTGGCTAACCCTATGTTCAAACACTTTATTACAAAAATAGCATAGGACTGTTTTGATTATCCAGCTCAGCATGGATGGCCCCGTGCTAATCTTGTTCTAAAAAATTCTGCTTGAAAACAGACATTTGAGGAGTCCAGATTGAGGGTGTCACTGATGTAGTACATGCTCTCCAATGAAAGAAGCTCTCCACCTACACATGAGAACTATCCAGACTTGCTCGCCTTGTTTTACATAATATATGAATCAGTATCAGTATCAAAATGAATGTTTATTTAGACCCATGGTTCTTGAACATAAAAGAGCATTTCAATCTTTTCATAATACTATGTCAGTAAATAAATTATAGATATTAAATATACAATTTCATGATACATCAAGATTCCTAGTTATTTCATTTTTCTAACCTGATTCATTTTATCATAAAATACAGGTGCATATTACCGAGCAATAGCGATAATTATCGCTATTGCTTGGTTAGTGATAAAAATTTATCGCTGAGCTTCGGCGATTTTTATCACAGATAAACCTTGCTATTAGCAAGGTTTATCTCTGAAAGAATAAAAATCGCCCGAAAAGCATGAATATCGCTGTAAAGTCAGTGATATTCATGCATTACCGAGCGAATGCTGTTAGCCATGTTATCCACCTCCTATTGGATAACATGGCTAGGAACTGCTCAGGGCAGATGTTAGCTTTTGGAGATATTCGCACTTAGCGCGAATATCTCCAAAAGTTGGTAATAGGAGATAGCGATGTTAGCAACTGTTTCCAGTCGCTAATATCTTGGCACGCCCACTTTGCATGTCATTAGTGATACATTTCTCTGACATGCAAAGCGGGGCCCAAGATGGTCGCTATTTCCTACTAGCTGTCGCTAACTGGTGTTAGCGACAGCTAGGTAATAGGGAGATCATTTTATGTCCGCTTTCTTGGCTTTTAAAGCCAAAAAAGCGGAGATAAATCCCTTGATAATATGCCCCACCGTTCATAAAATTCCTGATTCTTTAAACTCTTAAAAACTATTCTAACTTCAAACATAAATCTCCCAAGTGCACATGCTATGTCCAAATAGTACATTTCCGTTAACAAATCTACTGCCTGTGCACGGTTTGTAATACCGTATTTAAAAAACATTAGTCATAAAACAGTTTCCATGCAGCAAGAACCTTAAAACAATCCAGTGGTTCGTGCAAAATATTTCATTTTATGCATAAGTTGCAGGTACACTTCCCTTCCAAATCCATCATAGCCCCTTTTATCCCATCATTCACATTGTGGTCAATTAAATAATTACCCTGTCACAATTTCTATACATTAATAAGGATCATGCATATAATGAGAGGCAGAGTCCGTGGTGTCCGATTCAGAAGGGCTTTAATTCAGTAATTCGAGTTAAGGGAGAATCGGGTTCCATCACCACTAGGGATCAGGAAGGATCGTCATCTGAATCTTTATTCACAGAACACATTATATATAGTTAAAACATACATTGACTTGGATAGAGAAGGCGGAGCGCTCCAGGCGGAGCAAGTGAAAGAGAGAGATAAGAGCACATGGGCGTGAGAGAGGCGTGTAAGGAGGCGTACACGTGGGTGTTCACTTGAAGTGTCATAGGTGTGTCATTGGTGGGTGGATACATGGAGGGGGTCTGCATGGTCAGCAGGAACCTTTACCCTACTTGTGCGCGCAAAATTGGTCATGACGTGGAATTGACGTGTAACTGGGGAAAGCTGGGGGGAGCTGACTTTCGTGCTAGTAGAGGAGTCTTGGATGTCAGAACGACCTGCACCCCTGGCATTATCTGATATCTTGTGTTTGGAGGATGTATTGTCTGAAGTAAAGGTCGCTCGAGCAAAGGCTGCTCATCACTAAATGCTAGTGTGTGCATATATTTTTTCGTGCATTGCGTGGGGCCATGGGCCTTCTATGGATGCGGGTTCTGTAAATCACTTGGATGGAGACAGAAAGGCTAGGCCCTATCTTCTGCAGGCGGAATATGTTTACCCCTTTCATTAGACAGGAATGTGTTTCTGTGGAGCAGAGCAGATAACTGTAGGCAAAATACTGTCTTGGCAGGCTAGGCTGGGCACCTCTCGGCTGAGCAGGAAGTATGTGAGAGGTCAGGGATACATAACTAAACTGCAGCTTCCAGAGTATCAGGAGGCTTGGAGCCTGAATTCGGGTCCTGGCTCGGCTGAGCCACAAAAACGAGTTCATCTCGATATTTAAACGTGTACCATGTAAATGCATTGGCAACATAGGCCTCAGTGCTGAATTAACGTTTCATTCATGGAGGGCCTGGTAACTGACATGTTAACATTGGACGGAAATGCAGGGGCATTATTATTACAGGCATGAGAAGGGAATTGTATGATGACATGGACATACACGGGGTATATGTACATACATAGGGTGCATGTAGGGGACACACTGGCCACGTAAAATTTCTATTTCCTCATTCCCTCCTTGTCCCCTACTGTGCCCTTCAGGACACATCTATATTCATGATACCATATATCTGATCATACAGCATCATTTGCTCGTCTTTATTCTTTTGTACACGTGGACGTGGACGTGGAATACAGGCAGTGGCACACAAGCCGCAAATCGCTGGGCCACATTGCAGACAGAGACAGCAACTGAATATTACGAGCAGTATCAGTCCTAGGAAAGACAACACTGTCCAACCCCATCCCGATATTACACTCCAGAGCCAACCGGACCAAGACCATGGGTCTTGATGCATTTCATGAGCTATCTTGTGGAGCCTTGTTATTGCTGCATACACCGATGGCGCGTTATTAGGAATAAACACGCAACAACTGGAGCCGATCACTCTACAAGCCCCGCCCCTATCTGCCAGGATGACATCAAGAACAAGGCGTTCTGAAGAACAACAAGTCTCATAGCTGACTGCTCCTCCGTCAAGTTCCCTAAAGCAGAAGTAGTCTCATTCACTACTGCTTCTAGTGTTCTTGTTAACCTGCGTATGAGTTTACTGTTTTGGACGGGACCTATGAACCAGAAGTATCCTTTAATGAAATCTTTATATTGCTCCCAAGCTGTCTCAGTCTGATCAACTACTGGGGAATCGGTCTCCCTCTTGTGTCTAACATGTACTAGTCGTGAATCTCGATGATAATGGGATGGGGCTAGAAAAACAGGTGGCAGTAGGAACGCTATATAACACGTCCCACCCCAGTCTAAGGGCAGACGTACATAGGCTGTCTGACCGCAAATGAAATAAGAATGGCGGGAAGCTTTGAAAGTAGACTTTCCTTTATCATTAAACTCGACCACAGTATTACAATCACTGTGTCCTAAATGCACTGAGCCTTTCTTTCTAACGCATAATTCACCTTTTACTGGTAAGACTGTTATGAACGGTGAACCTATATTTGTCTCGGATTGGACATTCAGAATCATAAGGTTAAGGGAAACATTTCCTAGTTCATACACTTCATTTTCTAGATCGGTTCCTTTCCTTTGGGGAAAACCATCTTTGTCTGGGAAACATGCCTTATTCATTACTATATTCAAATCTCCCCAAATCCATTCACTCTGGGAATTTGTGAACTTTCTGTCTTGTAATGACATTAAAGCAAACCATGCTCCGCACGAACCATTGTGTGAGAACGGGTAAGGAAAGAGGGGCAAAACTCCCTTCGTTTTCTGATAAGGGGGGAGTCGGCCACATACCCAACAATTCGTTACATTGCTAGCCTGATGAGAATGGTGCAACATTCGAATAAAAGTATTGTTGCGCAGTGCTAGTCAATATGACAGTTCATGGGGTGGCAGATCACTGAATGTGTGCTCTATAGTGTCGTTAAAAGAAGAATGTATATGTGAACCAAGAGGAGGAAAGAAAACATGTAGCGTCAAGCTTATACATATAATCGATATACTTAGAAGAAACATAATGATCAGAGTTACTATGCATCTGCTGCGTAAGGTCTTGCAGTATTTCTCTTTCTTATCTCTCTGTCTACTATTCTGGTCTACGATCTTATACATGTCAGGAACCTGTCTAACCGATTCACCACAGGGTGGACTTAAACAATTAAACGCTGTCTGACTTACTAGACCGTAGCTTTGATTTGTACTCCTGTTGTGGAGTTTTTTCTAGCAAAGGAAGTTTTGAGTCACTGGTTTCTGGGCAGTCCTTAGTTTCGATTACAGTTCCGTGTCCATGGAATCTTTTGACGTGTTGGGCATGGACTTGAACGATCAAAGTTCCGTACTAACACTGTATCACCAGGAACGATGGAGTGTTCCTTCACTTGGGTGTTGTCGGGGAAGGCGGCTGCAACCTGTGAACGACAAGAGAGGAGTGCAGACATCAAGGAAGCCAGGTAATCTGTCAGCATATTATTGTCAACATCGGTAATTCTCTTTGGCATAGGCGTACCCCACATATTCGGCGGTCTACCAAAAACCACCTCGTACGGGGACAGTCCTGTCCTGGAATGAGCTACCATATGCATGTAAAAGAGGGCAACCGGCAAGGCTACCATCCAATCCACGCCTTTTTCTGCACAGACTTTCGGTAATTTTGTCTTAAGTGTCTGATTGTGTCTTTCAACAAGGCCTGCTGCCTCTGGGTGTCGTACACAATGGAACTTCCACTGGTACCCTAACAGAAGAGATACTTGTTTCATTAATTCAGAGGAGAATGGCTGACCGTTATCTGAGTACACGACACGGGGCAATCCGTACCGCGGGAAGAATTCTCGAACCAACTGCATGGCAGTGGTCACAGCAGTGAAATCTGGGACTGGGTACGCTTCTGTCCATCTAGATAGTGCACATACAACTACTAGGACATATTTATATCCTCGACATCTGTCCATCTGAATATAATCCATCTGGAGGACTTCAAAAGGGTGGTCAGGAGGATGAAATCCACCTTGTTTCACGGGAATGCCTTTGCCTGGATTGAACTGGCAACAGATCATGCAGGTACGCACTTTCTGTTTTGCTGCTACACGCAGGTGCTTGTTGAACCAGATATTCTGTAAACTGTCTAACATGGCCTTTTCTCCTAAGTGTGCTGGACTATGTGCAGTATTTATGATGACTTGAACCATGGAGTCAGAAAGAAACCATGTAGCTTTGCCTTTTGTCATCCAACCCTGGTCAGTCTGGACCCCTCCTTGTTCAGTCCATTTCTTTATTTCGTCTGGAGTGGCATGTGTCTGTATGTCGAGTACATCTTGTGAGGGATCTCTGACTGTCATGCAATTTGTCAGTGATGGTGCTTTTGTCTTTGTCGTGTCTGTTGGAATGTCTGTTGGAGTCTGGGCTGTAAGTTTAGCTGTTCGATCTGCCAGGTTGTTACCCTGGGAAATGGTGTCGGTGACTTTAGTATGTGCTTTGCACTTCATGATGGCTATGGCTGTAGGCAAGTGTATTGCTTCTAACAGAGCCTGAATGAGGGGACCATGCTGAATTTTGGCCCCATGAGAGGTCAGAAAACCTCTCTCCTGCCATAAAACTCCGAAGTCGTGAACGACTCCGAAGGCATACTGTGAATCTGTGTATATGTTTACTTTCAAGTTCTTGGCTCGTATGCAGGCTTGTGTCAGAGCGATGAGCTCTGCTGCTTGTGCTGACAATGTGTCAATTCGTTGTGTCTCTATGACTTCAGTATCAGTGGTCACTGCATATGCGGCCACTAACTCTCCTGTGCTCGTTCTCATGCATGAACCATCCACATAAAGTGCCAGGTCTGGGTCTGGCAGTGCAATATCTGTCAAGTCTTTTCTTGGCTTCGTTACTGTATTAATTACTTACACACAGTCATGTGGTGCAGTGTCTGCTGTGCTTGAGGGCAAGAGTGTAGCAGGGTTTAAAGTGTTGCATCGTCTGATCTCTATGTGTGGCTGGAATAATGTCAGTTCATATCCTGTCAGTCTCGCTATAGTCAGATGTTGTGTCTGAGTCCTGTTCAAGAGAACTTCCACTGAGTGTGGAACCTGTACTGTCAGGGGGTGTCCTAACACTATGGAATCACTCTGTCTTATTGCCAGGGCTGTTGCTGCAACTGATTTCAGGCACGCAGGTAGAGCCTGGGCCACTGGATCCAATGTACTAGAAAAATAAGCACAAGGCTTGTGTTTTCCCGCTTGATCTTGTGTGAGGACAGATAATGCTGTACCTTCTCGTTCAGTGACAAAAAGTGTAAAAGGCTTGCTGTAACATGGAGTCGCTAAAACTGGTGCTTGACATAGAGCTTTTTTCAATTCTTCAAATGCAAGTGTATGTTCTTGTGTCCAAGGGAGGACAGTCGAAGACGCTGCCTCCTGTGTTGTTAGCTGTATGAGTCGTTTGGCTAGATATGCATACTGGGGAATCCATTGTCTGCAGTAAGAAGTGAGGCCAATGAAGGCCCGTACTTCCTTTTGTGTCTTGGGCTGTGAAAGATTTGCAATTAACTGAATGCGGTCTTGTGTCAGCTGTCTACCCCTCTTGGACAGCAAGTGTCCAAGGTACACCACTTGCTGTGCACAGAATTTTAACTTTGAAGGGGACACTTTGTGCCCCTTGTCTGCCAGAAAGTGTAAGACTGTTAGTCATGCACGTTCGCAGTCTCATACTGTTCCTGCTGTAATCAAGATATCGTCCACGTACTGGAGCAGTGCGGTGTTGGCAGGCATGTGAATACTGTCTAGTTGTCTTTTCAACGCTTGACTGTAAATACTGGGACTTTCTGTGAATCCTTGAGGAGCCCTCGTAAATTTAAAACTGTGTCCATTTAAACAGAATCCGAAAAGGTACTGGCTCTCTGGATGTATTGGGACACTAAAGAAGGCGTTCTTGAGATCGATTACAGTAAAGAACGTCGCTTCGGAATCAATTGCAGTCAGTAATGAAGAAATGTCTGGGACCACTGGGTACTGGGGTATTATGCATTTGTTCAGTTCTCGGAGGTCAATCACTAGTCTGTAGACTGGTGGTGCATTAGGGTCAGTTCGTTTAAGAATAGGGATGACAGGTGAATTACATACATTTGAGTCCGTTTCTACAACCACTCCCTGTGCAATGAGTTTGTCAACAATTTTCAGTAAGGCTACTACGGCATCAGGTGGTAACTTGTATTGTCGGATTCGTGGCAGTACAACTCCTGGTTTGAGAGTGACACGGTGTGGCGTAATGTGCATGTAACCTACATCAGTCGGACCTTGCGCCCATAAATGCTGTGGTACATTCTGGAGTCTGGGATCGAAATCTCTCAACACATAATGTCCTTTAAAATCACGTAAAAACAATCTCACTCCTTCCGGAGAACAACAAATAACTGCTCCTAGTTCTTTCAATGTCTTTATACCAAGCAAATTTTCTGGACATGACTTAGTAAGTAACAAGTCTGTGGTGCGGGACAATGGACCGACTCCTAGGGAAACTGGCTTTGACACTTCGTTAACAATAGGCTTTCCTGAAAATCCCAGGGAAATATTCTGTGAGCCTGAGAGGGGTGCCCCTGGAACCTCGTCACGACTGATGGTAGTTCTGCTCGCCCCTGTGTCAATCAGAAATGTTCTGTCTTTTCCCAATACACGACTATGTACATAGGGACCCTCTTGATCTACAGGAACCTCAAAGGGGCAAGCCAACCTCCCTCTCTAGGCTATTTCATGAGTACTGTTGATATTCTGGATAGTCTGACTGTGCGTACTGGTACATTTGTTGCGTGACATGTTGTGTGGCAGCTATTGGTTGCGGTAGAGCTACTGTCTGTTGCGTGTTCTGTGGGGTTTGCGTGTTCTGTGGGGTGCTATTCTGTCTAGGAGGATGCGGTCTTTCTTTTGTCTTACCTGTAGCTATATTGTGTTTCAGAACAGCACATTCATTTACATAGTGACCTGGTTGCTTGCAATAATTACAGTTCCCCTTCACAGGTGCCGTGCCCTTTTTATGTCCATCAGCTGGTACTGATTGTGCAACTAGCACTTTCATTTTCGTATCTTTCATGCGTCTCTTTTCATGTTCCTGTTTCTCTCTAATTCGGTTCTGATGGTATTGTAACATTTGTAACATTTGGGAAGGGCTATTTGCTTGCCAGGTACTCTCAACCTTCAGTACTCTATTTTTGATCGGGAGTAAGGAATTTTCTACTAATTTGCTCACAAAAAGATGTGGATACGATTCACTATTTGGCTTAAGGCCACTATTAATAGTAAAACATTTTTCGAATCTAGAATAAAAGTCACTGGTGTCTTCATCTTGTTTCTGTTTACAGGCTGAAATAGCATCCCAATCTTCCTTTTTAGTAACTAATAATCTCGGCAGGACCTGTATCAATAGTTCCGGTAGTTCCTTAGCTTTTGCCCCAAGACCGACACCAGGGTCTCGGCCTTTATCCTCATCTTCCAATTCTGTCCAATTTATCTTTTTCTCTCCCACTTCCCAGTCTTTTTCTTTTAACTTTTCATAAATGCCTGCTGGTAACAGTACCTTTAATAATTTAAGGGTGTCAGCGTATGTGTAATCCCCTATGCGGAGAATGTCTTTTAATTCACGGTGGAACCCTCCCGGGTCTTTATCATGACAGGGCAGCAATTTTTTCATTTCCAGTATTTCTATTTTCGTCAAGGGTGTGTAAACATATACTCGTTGAAGCTCATTATTTTCATTTTTGACGGGATGTACCTCTCGTAGGGGGTTCTGTCTGTCTATATGTAAGATCTTTCTGTCGTGGTGTGGGGCAGGAATCAGGTGCGTGGTCAGAAAAGTCAAGTACTTATGTTGTTGGTCTAGAATGACATTAATTAATTCGGTACCTAGACCTCTCCATCTCTCTAGAAGTATATCGTACAGTAATTTGTACAAGGGACCGGGATCAGAACGTTGACTCTCGTACAACGTGATCAGATGTTGAACCATGTAAATACCAGCCAAACGCTGTTCTTCCGGAGGAAGGCTTAAAAACGTTTGCGCCACTACGTCATCATTATATATATTAGAATTACACGCCCATTGAACGGCTGACCGGGCTAGTTCCTGTTCATGTATAGTGTGGGGTCTACCGCCCCCGCCCCCCACTCGTATTGTCAGTGCATTCTTGGTAGCTTGGAATAGGTGTTCGAGAGAATATCTTTCTGGTATGGGAGGTCCATGTTTGCTGTAATCGAGACCCTTGGGCCTGTCAAACTGTCTTGCTCTGCCTACATAATTCATTTTATCCATTTCCTCTGTTTCGGGCTCAGCCTCATCTGATGCTAAGTCGTCCTCTTTCTCGTCTGACTCTTTCCTGTGTAAGTTTAGAATTTCTTTACGTATTTTCCTGTACATGCATTCTATCTTTGCCATTGTATCATGTTTACAGGCAGCTATGTTGTCACTCCAATCCATCATACCTCTAGTTACTCCTTTATTTGGCTGGTCTTGTTCCCTGATCAGACAATTAATCAAAAAACGTAAAATTGCTCGTTGAACCTCCACCTTTCTTTGTGCCATGGCCTCATGTATACTCTCGGGTCCCTCCCCCGTTCTAATGAAGTGGTATATTCTGTCTAGATTGTCCTTCATGCCTGGTAATGTGATCAGATACTCTGCAACGCGTCTTAATCGTAGTGAGAACATGAGCATTGGGCCCACACCTGGTACTGGATCGTATATACAATGTGAAATCGTTACATTTTTATCTTTATAGGGTGATGCTGTCATTTGTGGCGTTCGTTGTAGTGCTAAGTCTTGTAGTGCTCGTGTTGGTGGCAGTGTTTGCGGTGTGTTTGTAGTTCCCCCTCTCACTGCCCCTTGTCCTAAATCGTCTTTCACTGTCACTGTCAATGAAGGCTGCACTTGTGCAAGCTGTTCCTGTGATGCGGGCAGAGGGAGAAAAGGATTGTTGCCAGGAGGAGGAGGAAAACCTGCATTAACATAATCCGGAGCGGCCTCTTCTAAATAGGAGGAAAGAAAAATGTCCGCTGCTGTCTGTTTATGACTACGTACTTTGGTCGGGATCAGTGGTGGCGGCAAATTACTGGGTACTTCCGGGGTCACTTTAGCTAGTCCTTCAGCTAGGACGGGATACATGCCTTTAATACGGGCATTTCTTTCTCTATCTGCTTGTTCTGCCTTGACCCGTTCCCCCTCTTCCTGTAGCTCTTTTTCTCTGGCCTTTTCTGCTGCTTCTTTACTTCTCTCTGCTTTGTGGAATTCCTTCTCTGCTCTCCTATGCGCTTCTTTATGCCATAACTCAATGGCATCTTTCTGGGACTGTCTAGCTTTCTTTTTCCATAGTGCTTCCTCTACTCTCATAATGCAATCAGCATCCCATGTTCCTGAGGCAGGCCATCTATATTTCTCTTCCAGATCCTTCGTGTAATCTACCCATAAGTCTAAAAACAGTATGGCATCTACCCCATGCTTCTGGTACATAAAATGGCCAGGTGTGTCTCTAGGCGGGACGGGGACTGCCTCTTCGAGTATCCCTTTCCTGGTCCCTATCTGACGTAATTTCGAAAACAGTGGCATGTTGGAACTAACCTGAACGAAAACACAATATGCACAAGAATAGACTGGAAACAACCATTCACACTACAACATTAAAACATTAAAAACAGATACATCCTAACTAGTACATAGAAGAAAAACATGATCCTGAGAAACTGTTTACTTTATGTACTGCAAGACAGTACAACCATACCGGTCTCATAAAGAGACAAGTCTTTACCGCGTCCACCAAAATGGACACGTCTCTACCGTGCCTGTGTACCCAGACACGTCTTTACCGGGCTCAAATAAATGAACCCGTCTCTATGCGTTCCCAATAACGGTACTCACCGGGAAGCAGAACTGAAGGCCTCGGAAACTCGATTCTGCGTGACTGCTACTGGTGCTGCTGCCTGCTGCTGCTGCGCATGCGCCTCGGAACAGGTGGGCCTCTGGATACCTCGGACCTTGCTCTCTCGGCTTGGGCTCTGGTTGGGATGGTCCGCAATCCTCACCGCCTCGTGTGGATGCCTGGTCGCAGTCTCCGTCTCCTCCGTGGGCCTGAGGGAGTAGGCAGGAAGTCCCGCTGTCGTGTACACTTGAAGTCCGTCACGGCTGTAGAAGGGGGCAGAGGGCTGGACCTACATCGCCGGCGCGTGGGGAAGGGGACTTGTCCCTCTTCGAGCGCCAGATTAATGTGGTAAATTAATTAATTACCCTGTCATCATTTCTATACATTAATAAGGATCATGCATATAATGAGAGGCAGAGTCCGTGGTGTCCGATTCAGAAGGGCTTTAATTCAGTAACTCGAGTTAAGGGAGAATCGGGTTCCATCACCACTAGGGATCAGGAAGGATCGTCATCTGAATCTTTATTCACAGAACACATTATATATAGTTAAAACATACATTGACTTGGATAGAGAAGGCGGAGCGCTCCAGGCGGAGCAAGTGAAAGAGAGAGATAAGAGCACATGGGCGTGAGAGAGGCGTGTAAGGAGGCGTACACATGGGTGCTCACTTGATGTGTCATAGGTGTGTCATAGGTGGGTGGATACATGGAGGGGGTCTGCATGGTCAGCAGGAACCTTTACCCTACTTGTGCGCCCAAAATTGGTCATGACGTGGAATTGACGTGTAACTGGAGAAAGCTGGGGGGAGCTGACTTTCGTGCTAGTAGAGGAGTCTTGGATGTCAGAACGACCTGCACCCCTGGCATTATCTGATATCTTGTGTTTGGAGGATGTATTGTCTGAAGTAAAGGTCGCTCGAGCAAAGGCTGCTCATCACTAAATGCTAGTGTGTGCATATATTTCTTCGTGCATTGCGTGGGGACATGGGCCTTCTATGGATGCGGGTTCTGTAAATCACTTGGATGGAGACAGAAAGGCTAGGCCCTATCTTCTGCAGGCGGAATATGTTTACCCCTTTCATTAGACAGGAATGTGTTTCTGTGGAGCAGAGCAGGTAACTGTAGGCAAAATACTGTCTTGGCAGGCTAGGCTGGGCACCTCTCAGCTGAGCAGGAAGTATGTGAGAGGTCAGGGATACATAACTAAACTGCAGCTTTCAGAGTATCAGGAGGCTTGGAGCCTGAATTCGGGTCCTGGCTCGGCTGAGCCACAAAAACGAGTTCATCTCGATATTTAAACGTGTACCATGTAAATGCATTGGCAACATAGGCCTCAGTGCTGAATTAACGTTTCATTCATGGAGGGCCTGGTAACTGACATTTAACATTGGACGGAAATGCAGGGGCATTATTATTACAGGCATAAGAAGGGAATCGTATGATGACATGGACATACACGGGGTATATGTACATACATAGGGTGCATGTAGGGGACACACTGGCCACGTAAAATTTCTATTTCCTCAACATAACAAGGATTAATTACTATTTGTAATCGTAATACTTCATTTCTAAGACAGCGATTGAGAGATATATCTATGTAAGGGAACTGTTGATCAGATTGCCGCGTCTTAGTCATGAAATTCACATATTTTTCCCCTCCTGGAACTAGCGATTGTAGGAAGGCGGATATCTGACTATGGTTACCCCCAAACTTGTTGCCTGGTGTTTAGCTGGTTTTTGACTTAGTTGGCCTGGGATCCTGCTATTCAGGGCCCCAGGCTGATTGCTCTCTCCTAAAAATGGACTCCATGTACCTTAGGTGCATAACACAATTGGAATTGGTTCACCTTATTGGCCCCTGTAACAGTGTACCATAGGTACCCAGGGCATAGGTGCATCCAAGGCCTACCAGGGGCTGCAGCATGTATTGTGCCACCCATGGCCTGGCCTCCATATTTGACACAACTGGCTGATCACTCAGCTGGGGTAAGTTGGTGTAATCACCTCTTGCTTAGATATAGTCTCCCTATATCTAACCCTAAACTGGACACCTATGTTCCTATCAGCCACTCCTATGGAAGGCCTCATCAATCCTGGAGGCAGAGTGCTTGGAAATATGTTGAGATGGTGCTCTAGCATGAGCTGAGCCTGTCTGCAGCTGTCGTGAACCACTCCCTAAGCTGTTCCGGGATATTGCCATACAATATACTCTTAAGTGCATTATAATCCTCGCGGTTAAATGCTATCTTTGGTTTGGCTTTATCAAAACATGTCGAGAAAGGTGTCATACGAATTGGAATACTATCCCCTCGACAGTTCTGTCAACGGAAATAGCATTCCACCCTTCTAGAGGGACACGACATGTGTGTAGCCTTAACCCCGGTTAAAGTTAAACAGAGCCTCAGCATCACAAAATGGATGCTGCCACCACAGACACGAGTCTGGCCTCCTGCTGCTGACCGAAACTCGGCAGATGGTGGCCTGGACAAAGGGTTTCCAGCCTTGGGAGGTGCGAGCACCACCCCAGACAGGGTTTTGTGTATTGGGTAGGACAGGGCTGAATAGAATCAGACATGCCCGGGGCACACAAGGTGTCCCCGTGCATAGGCCAGTCCAAACCGGTCCTGGGACTTTCCAGACCCAGGCTTGGCGCGGAACTGGACAAAGGAAAGGGGGTGTAACCGCCCCCCTTCCTGGTTCCTCCCAGAGGAGGGACCTAGTAGGTGATCCACCCCTCAGATTGGGAATAAGAGTGGGAGCAGTGCCATTGCACAGCAGATCATCCTGAATCAACTTGAAACTAAGAAGACGACTGGACTTCGACATTCTGCTGCTCAGAAGACTGAAGAGAATCTCCCTTGTGGCCTAGGAGTGGCCACCCTGTGAACACAGGCACCAACCAGCAACTCCACATCTGCTTTGCCGCCGCCTCCCGCCGGAGCCCGAGCCAAGAGCCCGACAAGAACCAGACTCCCAGACCTCTCAGAGCCCGATCCACAGTCCCTGCAAAGAAGGGACCCATGGAGGCACCGAGTGACGTGGGACTGGACCTCTTGGAAGACACTCGAAAAGCTGACTGCGCAGCTTCTGAGGCATCCTCAACGGTGTGCTTTGGGGACTGAGAACCCCCACCACCGAGCAGCCCTTGCACCGAAGATCAGCCCTCCAGCATCTCCACGATCTGCGTGGGGCCCTTTTGCATTGAGCCACTCGACGCGCCATCCCGGCCACTAGCCACGTGGTCAGCGGCCATCTTGGCGACGAAACCGACGATTTACACAGCAGGTCTGGTAGCTCCAGACCTACCCCAGCTCCTGTGAAAAGGAGCACTCGCTCTGACCTTGCTGGTCCGAGTGTTAAGCATCTTCTGATTCCTGCGTGGCTTGCATTAGCCAAGGCCTGTTTGCTCCGATCAGGTCGCCGACACCGCCAACAGCGAGAAGCCTGCACGGGACAGCTCGTGACCGACTCCTGGATGTCCTCGACCCCCGGTGTCCACGTGGCTGCAGAGAGAAGCTACACGACAACGCCTGTTTGCACCCGACATCGCCTGGTTCCAATCCGGTTCCACGGTAGTCACTGGCTAGTGACTTTGAACATTGTCCCCTCTGCTTTCAGGTCTTCACAACTCCAGATACACCCTTGGATCCACCGGAACTCTTCACATCGAGCCGCCTGCAGCATCTTCAGCTCCAAGCACCATCGACCAGCGTGACGAAACCCGACACTACTTCGACCCTGTGCACCCGCTTCCTGTGGGTGAGGTAACTCAGCTCCGCCGGTGTTCCTACACTGGTACACATCTCAAGGGCCTGTGTCTTAAGTTTCAGCTCCGTAGGTCACTCGGAAGGTTCCTAACTTTCTAACTTTGTACTTTTTACGCACCATAGACTTTACATTGGAAAGTGCGTGCACTTTGAACACTGCACCCGAGTCCCGCGGGCCTTTCCCGACTTAGTCACTGCTAGTCTCGAATAGCTCCAGCGATTCCCAAGGCCCTAGGCCTGTTCCCTTTCCTATTGGTATCTCTTATACCACTTTCTTAGTATATGGTTTAGGTGGCCCCTAGGGCTCATCCATATTGTGCAACTTTTGTGTATTTTAAACTGTCTTGTGATTTAACGCTTGTGCTTCTGTGCTCATAAAGAGTCCAGGGGATTTTATAGTTAATAAATCAATATATATTTTCAATATATATCTGTGTGGTGTCCCTTTCATTTGGTATTCAAGGGGGTTGTGTATGGTAATACAGCTGGCTTCACATGCCTTTCAGAGTTTAGCCTAAGACTGCTTTGTCCACGTTACCACTAGGATAACTGGTCTACAAGGTTGAATTACAACCATCATCATAAGGGTTGCTTGGCATGGTACAAAGTGATCACTAAGAATTAGTGAGCATTATATACCAGGCCAACTTCTCACAGCGATCCTGGTCTCGAGAAATGTATTTCCCTAGTATATTCAGTTCTCACCTCACAGCATCAATTTGTAGGTCATGAGGGTAGAGTTTAACTTCCATTTCACTAAATAATGTATCTAAAGTTTTCCTGACCCCTCTGCCCATTTCAGAATTCCACGTTTGCACCATTGTGCTATCTTTGGCTCTTACCCATTCCCCAGGCATTGCCAGAATCTTATTAATGCCATACGTGTCATTACCTCTGAAGATACCATGCCCGTTTCTATTCGTACTGCATGAATCATAGATGACCTGGGTAGGGACAATAGATTATTTTATACATTTTCCCTCTACAATATTCCACCCTCTTTTGCCACTCATGTACAATATTCCGGTCCATATTGGAACTGAGGCAATATCATGGCCATATATGCTTTCTAGACAGCTCTATCTGACCTTTCTCCGTAATTTTTATTACATTTCTTCTGCCCACTAACTGAGATCAGTGCTCAGATTCTCAGTGCATTCAAATGAGATTTCTATTTCAGGGATTTTTCAAACCACATTCCTAAATATTTATACTCTTTTACTGTTTCCAGCTTTGTGGAGCCCCGGAACCAACTGAATTTCTTCCTTTTCTTGCCAAAGCTCAAAACCTTGGTTTTTTCCAAGTTGACGACAAGTTTCTTCTGACTGACATATTCATTAGAAATCTAGGGGCAAGATGGCCGCTGACCGGCCGTAGGGGGTAGTCGCATCACCCCTCTCTCCCTGCAGATCATGAGGATGATGTAGAATGCTGTATGCGTCTGGTTGGATGCGCTGTCTATCGGGCAGATTGTTGGCTCCACTAACCTGGAAGGCGCCGCAGCGGCTTTTCTTCTTGACAGTTGCAGCTGTGAAGACCCGCTTTTTGAAACCTATAATGGCACCAAGAGGTCCGAAACAGAAAGAGCAGAAGGATGCTTCGAATTCCAGCATACCCGCGGTACCTGCTCCCGTGCCTGCTACTGTACCTAACTCTGCTGGGCGTAAAGCGGTTCAAACAAGGAAACAGATGGCTAAAAATGTACGAACCCCAGACTACTCACGCCAAGGCATTAAAGGAAGCATTAAAGGAAGCAAGCAAAAAGATATTGAAACGGCTGCCAAGAAAGCTACCAGGAATAAGCAGAAAGATCTTAACACCAACACTCTGAAGGAGAATACTCTCCGACAGCCTACCTTGATCGAGTTGTTCTCCGCCGCATCAGCAAGTTTCGAGGCTCCCAATACCGTAGCTGTAACCAGCGCTGACCGGTCTCTCCAACCTGAAACTGAGAATGCTGGGGAGCGAAGCATGCAGAGCGATGTGTGTCCTGATGACCGGCGGGAGGATCAGCCTTCACAGGCAGCAAGAGACGAGGCGGAGCAGGCACAACGGATAACGGTGAGCAGCGAAGGAGGAGAGCGCGAGAAAGCGACCCGCACTGAGACACAGCCGGAGACACAGCTGGAGGCACCGATGGAGCTGAGTGCGGATCAGGGCGCATTGCAGGGGCAGATCAATCTTGTACTAACAGAAGTAACAGACAGAGCGCCCTTGGTAACTGAGGTATTTCCACACACACAACCTGATCTAGATGAGATTCTTATCACTAAAATATGACTGGTACTACGGGGGACCCAACACCAGATAGTGGAAGTTTAGGAGGAGACTCTGCGGTAGAAGTGGCTAGGTACAGGTACATTGAAGGCATGAATAATCCTGAGAGAGTGAGCATTGAGTTGACTTTGGAGGATGTTGATGGTGCAGATGGGGTGGCAGAGGGACCTTTCTTAGACGGGTCTCGAATTGCTCCAGCATCACTTTGTGTCGCTGCTGGGTTATCTCCCTTGAAACAAAGAACCCTCCCTTCCGACCCAGGTCTAGGCCCAGGCTCTCCAAGTGATGATTGCTTCTTCTCTGTAAATGACGATACAGGCAGGTCGAGTGGGGAGAATGGGGAGAGCTATACTGGGGATTCAGATTCAAACCTATCTGTGGCAGAGAGCACTACAATTCAGAGGGCTTCACTTAATCAGAGGATAAAATAACAGAAAGACAGACCGTGTTTGAAACACAAGGACCCCGCCAGTCCATCACATGTTGAAGCGGCAAAAAAATTAGACTGGGATTACTCCGCTACCTCTCACCTGTATCACGAGGACGGCGGAACGAACAGTCAGCAACAACAGCATGTCTCTAGCCTTCCCCAGACTCCAACTATGGACTTTTTGTATGCCACACTAAAGCAGATGCAGGGGGAGGCTAGATCGGAGAGTAGAAGAGCCAAGCTGACAAACAAAAAAATTCAGGGCTCATTAAGCAAGATGAACAAATTGCATGCTGAAATGGCAGAGAGAGTCACTGAAGGGGAAGAAAGGACAGGGAAGTTGGAGGGTGAAGTTTCAAGATGGCAGGAGCTTAAGGAAGCTCAGGAGAAAGTTACGGAAGACGTTCAATGGAAACTGGAAGACTTAGAAAACCGTCAAAGGCGGAATAACATTAAACATTTGGTCGTTGCAGAGGGGGCAGAAGGGCAGGATACTCTGGTGTTTGTCATTTCACTACTAAAGGGGGCCTTTCCGGAACTCTCGGCATGGAACTGGGAGAACGAAGTGCAACATGCTCATCAATTTCCTTCAACCCAGAGGAAAGGCTCTGCTACATCTCTGCCTGACAGGCCCAGGGCGATATTGGTGTACGTTGGGAATTTTCTTCTCAGGCAAGAAGTTATGGATAACGCGAGGTCCGAGGCCCGGCATTCCTTTAACAGAACAACATTCTTTGCATGCCCTGACTTCTGCCACGCCACAGTGGAAAGGAGATGGCGTTTAAGACAGTTGATATCTCCTTTTCGGAAGCTGGAATGTGAGGCCTACCTGCTATTTCCAGCATGCCTTAAAGTGTTAGTGGATGGGCAAACCAGGATGTTTTTCTCAGAAACTAAAGCTCAAGCATTTTTGTTAGAGTTAAAAGGCAGAAGGAGCGTCAATGCTGCATTAAGATAGTTGAGATAATTGACAGGGTTTAATCTTTAGATTAACAAATGTAGTAATCTATTAGTATCTAATCATATGGGAAGGATCACTTGTCCTGCATAACATTGGGTATGCGGGATTTGTTCTTTCTAGTCCCAATTAAAAAACCCTCATGCACGTTGTTGATGGTAAAGTCAAGCGGTATATCTTGATTCTCCGCTAGCCCTCACACATGTCTGCATAATCGTAGGGTTTAGTTGTTATGCAACCTCCACCAGGAGCTAATACCCTTTGTTAAAATCAGTAGTGATCAGGGATAGTGACAGTGATAGGGTGTAGTGAAGGTTGTTAAAAGTCTCTCAATCCAAGATAAGTATTTTAATAGTTCTGGTTTCTGAAGGCAGTAAAAACAATGTAGGTGACTGAGAGTGGTAATGATTCTCTCACACTAAAGGTGTGCTCTAGGTCGACATGTTTCAGCCCTTAATCGCCAGTCGATCGGGTGGGCTTTCTTCAGGACCAGGGTGTGAAGTGTATAGAGACCTCTGGCGCCTCTATATGTGAAAAGTACATATAGGTATTTCCTAATGTATCAATGTTGAAGGGAACATCACAATGTGCTGTTCTTATAAGGTGACTTGGTACCTGTGAAAAGAAAAGACAAACTAGACAAAGGGACAGGGGTTTAGGGTTAACGCAAGACTAGTCAACTGGTTTCCAAATACCAGGAACATATAGAACGCACAATGGCGTAGCAACTAGAAAATAGCAATACTTCAGACTGACCTCCCTAACTCATGGTCAGGGTCAACTTCCTCATTGATGGCAAATTCTAAGTTCAATACCCTGTTGTTATCAGGAATGGCAAGTTTGCTCTACTCTTTACCAGATTCTGGTCACCTGTTGTACGGTGACTGTAACGTCATGATTTGTAAAACTCATTTGTGGCTCTATTCGGTAAAATTGCATATGACTGGCTCAATTTCATACAGACATGTTGTCGATTCGATCACACTCCTCCTCTATTTATCTTCATTACAAACAATTCATTGAAAATAATTTTTTTAAGTTCATGGTTCCGGTTAGTCTATGTGCGTGTGACTAACTTGGTTTTACATAAACGTGGTGTCAGTTGCCTTTCACCCCTCTTATAGCCCTTGTAGATATCAGTACGAAACCATGAGGCCAGAGTCACCTCGGGTTGTTAAATATGTAAATGGGCATTACAGCATCTCTTGTGCCTCAACTCTTTTCCAAGTTAAGTGTTGGTTACATGCTGCGGCAAACATAAAACCGGTATAGGTCGCGTATCCCATACCTTAGATCGCGGTTTTAATTAACCTCATCAGGATCCATGTGGGTCAGGGAGACCTGCTATAACAATGAGTAATGGTTCAGAAACTGTTAAAAAGTAAAAGTGTACATTACGATTTTGTCAATACTCCATTCACTCCTACCTTCGGTCACTCCGTCTTGTGACTTGTACTGACTCTGCCACTGCTGGTCCCGGAAACGTGTCTGGTTCCGAGATCGCGCATTTATGCTCTTAGGTAAATTTATTTATACCCACTATGAGGCTCAGGCAGGAGCAGATATAGTAATTATTTTAAAGAACGGGAAGCCACCCAGCGAGCCAGGGTCCTACCGGCCAATTACGCTTATGAAATCAGACGTGAAGATTTTCTCTAAGGTAATTGCAGTAAGATTCTCCAGGGTAATAGGCACACTGGTTAGTACAAACCAACATGTTTTCCTTCCAGGGAGAGGCACGACTCACCACATACGTAAGGTCATCACATTGTTTGATGCCGCAGAAATCCCAGGAGACCCGATGGCAGTTATGCTTCTGGACGCCGAAAAAGCATTTGATCGGGTCTCTTGGGAATATCTGTGGTCGGTTCTGAGGCGATCGGGTTTCGGAGAGAGCTTTATTAAGGCGGTACAAGCACTATACATAGCCCCTACAGCACGCATCAGAGGTGAATGCAGGATATACCTCCCCCCTCCAAATCACAGGGGCACGTGACATGTGTGTCCGTGTTTCCCACTCCTTTTTACAATGTACATAGACCCATTCGTTCGTAAATTGGAACGGAACAGCAGGATCCCCCCCACAGGAGACTCAAAGAGGTCACTGTAAGGTTTTGGCTTATGCCGATGACGTGGCAGTTATCACTCCATTACCCACGGAGCCTATAAGAGAGGTAGAGGAGGAAGCAGCGCATTTTGGCCTGGTCTCAGGTTATGCCCTGAACAAATCTAAAACCCAAATTATTAAAAATGGAAAGGTAGAGTGTAGAGATCCTCGTGTGGTCCAATCTGGAGTTTACTTGGGGGTAAATATATCCGCGAACCTGGACAAACTGGTAGAGACAAATATAGGGCCAATAATCAATAAAGCCAAGAAAGATCTGGATGGGTTTCATAATTTACACTTGTCCATAGTAGGGCGCACCAACGTTGTTAAAATGATCCTTCTCCCAAAATGCCTCTATTTGTTTAGGGCAATCCCGCTTATGTTTGAAGCGAAGTGGTTTAACATATTAGAAAAGATGATAAATAGATTAGCAACCCAAGACCACCTCTCCTTCAGGAAGAAGCTCAAGACCTGGCTGTAGCAGCACCACCCTCCCCCCCCCCAAGCGGCTTGAGACCCTCCGGGTAAGTAGTGCGCTCTACAAATGTCTTTGATTGATTGATTGATTGATTAGTCTGGGCGCACGGCAAGACAAGAAGAGCACTGAGATACATGTCACTTCCTAGGGATAGAGGGGGATTGGCTTTGCCTGATTTTAAACTGTACTACTGGGCAGCAGCCCTACAATACATGTCAGGGCGGTTAGGGGGAGCAGAGTCCGAAATAGAGGACACACTTGGTTCTGTTTCTATTTACACACTAGTACTTGGTGAGGAGGAAGAGAATGCTTCTTTGGAGTATACTGACCCCAGTTATTTTAAAAGAACGAAGTTTAAAACTGTGATTGCAGCGCACAATGTCTGGAAGGCATTCATGAAAAAATGTGGTTTGGGGAGATTTAATGTGTATACTAGGTTATTTCAGAATCCTACACTACCACAGGAGATTTTTTCAAAAACCGCTTTCTTAAAATCGGGCGGCGGGGGCTGACAAAGGTGGGGGATATGATTGGGGACGAGGGAATGCGTCAATTCGCAGATATTCAGATAACATATGGTCTCAACTCAAGAAACTTTTTAAAAATATTTACAGGTTAGGAGTTTCCGAACCACTAAAAAAGGTGGACCAAGGGGGTTTGAGAAAAATGCAATTTTTGAAGTTATCCAAGGTGGAACTGGATGCACTAATCAAAAATCCTATGCTGAGCTTATTGAAGATGACCTTGTGAAATATGAAACTAGATGGGCAGACAAGTTAGGAACAGAACAGGAGGTTTTCCGTTTGTCATTAGATTTAGGCCAGAAAATTCTCTGCTCAGTCGCCCTCCAAGCACAACATTACAAGATAATTTACTCATTATACTATACACCAGCTAGGCTTGCACAATGGGGGGAACACAGGGAATTAATTGTCCACGTTGTGATAGTTTAGAAGCAGACATAACACATATTTTTGCTTCATGTCCTCATTTGCAGCCTTTACATAATTCTATCGAACTCTTTCTGAAAACTCCTTGGGAATAGAGGTCAAGCTAACACCAGTAAGAATTCTCCTTTTTTTTTTTGTGAAATTAGACATTTACTCTCCCAACACAAGGTAATTAGCTGGCAAACAGTTGTAGATAGAGCATATCCTAGGCGGCTTATGTTTTTTGATTATTTACAACTGGTTTATCTGATAAGAAAAGAGATAGGGGGCTCTCATACTCCACAAAATGCCTTGTTAACAGCCTTATACCGGGAAAAACATAAGGGTATAGGATACTGGTACAAAAGGCTACTTCCTCCAGGACCTCCTCAGGCAATTCTTAAACATCTAGATAAAATAAGCCTCACGACACAATGCGTTTTGTCAGAAAAAGACTGGGAAGTAATATGTCAGCAAGGATATAAAACTCTCCGGGCAGCCAATTTTAAACGAATGTCCTTTCTCTCCCGCTGGATGGTATATTATACCCCGGAGGCCTTGCAGAGAATATTCCCTGGCTACGAGAATAAATGCTTTAGATGCAAAACAAATGGTCAGGGCGGCTGGCATCATGTGTTTTTCTCTTGTCCAAAGCTAGAATCTTTTTGGAAGGAGATTTTTACTGACATAGAATTGGCAACAGGTAAAACACTGCTACCTGAAGCAGAAGTGGCCCTTTTTGGCATTTGTAAAGATAGGTATAGGTTTAATAACTCAGAAGAAGCATTTATTTTTATTTCTACTACTGTAGCACGGTCCATGATTTTACAAAATTGGAAATCTGAGGTAATCCCATGTCAATTAAAATGGGTCAATAAAATGAAAAGAACATGTTCATTTGAGAGAGCTTATGCTGGCAGGGTGGGTGCGATCAAAAGATTTGAAAAGTATTGGAAATATTTTGAGAAGTTGAAATTTATAAAAGGAAATTGATATTTCACTAGCTGCTATCGCACTTTTTTTGCACTTATTCGGATATTTTGCACTTTATTGCAGCAGCACTTTAATAATTGTAATAAAAACTTTGCTGCTTTTTTTTTTTTTTTTTTTTTTTTTTTTTGATGGGTTTTGCCATACTAATATTTGATGAACCATTCAGCAACACTGATGTATATTTTTGCACTGTCACTTTAGAATTAGATTTTTTTCTATTTAGGATGTTTCTGTACTTGAATTAATAGGGCTATAGGAACTAGAGTAGAAATTCGAATGTCCTTTTCTTAGCCCTCTATGTATTTTGTCAATTGTGCGGGTTCGAGCACTAGCACTTTAATATTGCTATAGCACTTTTGAAATTACAAATTAGCAGCTCATTGCAGTTTTCTTCTGCTCTTATATTTGATAAATTATAAAATAATTTAGTTAATTTTGATTATTATTTCATTAGTGGTAGTTTATCGTTTAACTTTCTATGATTCTGCTTTTTATACTCTAGAGAAGGGCAAAGATACCCTCGGGGTGTTAAAATGCTTTGTTTGTGTATAATGTAATACGGAATTTGACGTATTAAATTAATTGCTTTCCTTTCACCATTTTGCACTAGCACTTTAAGATTGACTTAATTTATTCGATAGAAGCAATGTATAGGGCTGGTTTGTCTCATGTTTATTGTATACAAAATTGTATCTAAAATCGAAAAATCAAATGTACCTATAACACCCTACTGTCTTGTTTAATAAAAAAAAAAAAAAAAAAAGAATTCTCCTGGGGGTAACCGAAGACTCCACTCAGCCTCAATTTGAATATTTTTTATTTGTTGGTATGGCAGTGCTCCTGATTTGTGTTGCCTCAGCATGGCTTGACCGACTTCCACCCACTCTGCATCAATGGTTGACCAGGTTGTTAAATGCATACAATCTTGAGAAGGGGTAAAAGGGGAAGAATGTTAGGGCAAAAAATATGGGACCCCCTCAATAAGTGAAAGGAGAGGCAAGCCCCTGTTTCCTAGCTAACTCATATCCACTGACCACCATAGGATTTATTTATTTCCTTTACCCACTTTATTAGATTGATTTATACTGACTTATATGTTCCAATTGTTCCCAGCTCATGCCTAGTTTGGTTTTTGTTTTTGTACATATTGGTTCGCAGATGTATTGGTTATTGTTTTTTCATGATTGAATGTGCCCTGTGGGAAACAAAATAAAAATATAGACTGACATATTCATTAAGCAAATCCAGCTTCCTCTGCAGACCTATCTCTTTTCGATCTAGGATTACCAGATCATCTACGTAAAGTAAGCAAGCAATGTGTTTCCCATCTAATTTGGGACTGGCACCCTATGCCTTTATTCATTGTGATTGGTAAGTTGGTTGTAAATAAGGAGAAGAGCAAGGAGGCCAATACACACCCTTATCTTATTCCATTTTCGATTGGTATCTTCTTCAACAGTGTCCCATTTGTGTCCAGAATAACCTGTGTCCAATTGTGACTGGCGCGCTCTTGGATCATAACCAAAAGGCCCTTAGGGATATTAGTAATTATCACATCTCCCACAACCGGTTTTGGTATACCAATTCAAATGTTGCCCGGAAGTCGAGAAAAAAACAGCTGAATAACATACGCCCCTGCTCCACCGACTTCTGCGTGATTGACCAAAGGGAGAAGTAGTGATGTATAGTAGAGTGCCTCTTCGTAAACCCCCCGTGTATTGGGGAGGGGGCTACCTGACTAGCTTCTACCCATTCCTTATGTTTTTCCAGGATACATTTTGCAAAGACCTTCTATCCCACATCAACAGGTTAATTAGCCTATAGTTTTTAGGAATCTTTAGATCTCCCCATTTATGGATGGGTCTGATGATTGTTCATTTCCAGGTTTGGAGCATCTCCCCTGAATCAAGAATGCCAGAAAACATTTTTGCAAAGAATTTTGCCCACCAGTCTGATTTGGTCTTTATAATTACTGCCGGGAGATTATAAGGGCTGACTGCTCTTTCTAATGTTAGATTTACTATGATGTGTTTAACATTACATTCCTAAAATAACAACGTAATATCCTCCCCCACCTCTGACCATAATGAATGTACCATCTTTACTTGCTGTACTCCTTGCCATATATTTCATCCTAGTATTATTTCCAATCATCTTCTGTCACAATGCAATTCATAGTCGCCTGTGTCCTCCCTGACCCTCTCTTGGACTAGTTTCCAAAACTGTTTTACATCTTTAGTTTCTATTGCCTCTAGTAGGTTTCCCCAAAGTCTCTCTTTATATATTCTTTTTTTGTTCCCTGATGATCATTTTGTACGTTTTCGGTAATTTCTGTAGGCTAATCCTCATATCTGTATCATACCTCGACTTCAGGCTTCATTTTCTTGGCTACTTGGCCACCAGAGACCCTCAGGATTCAAGGGGACTTAATCCCCCAACTTGAAATGCACCACAGGGCACGTTTCCCCTTTTTTCACATCAGGCCATGGCCCCTCCCTGCACCACTGTGCTAATGCACCCCCTGGTGCATTGTAATTTGGGGGATTAAGTCCCCTTGAGTCCTGAGGGTCTTTGGGGGCCAACTGGCCCACCAGTTACCTCCAGTTAGCGCCACAGAGCTGCGTTGCAGAGAGGTGTAAAAAGGAACATGGCCTCTCAACATCTCTCTGCAACCCAGCTCCCCGGCGGATAATGGAAGCAACTGGTGGGCTAGTTTGCCCCAAGGGACCCCCAGGATTGAAGGGGACTTAATTCCCCAATTTACAATGCGCCAGGGGGTGCATATGCACACTTGCTATGTCAGGCCCCGCCCCCTCCCTTCAACACTGTGCAAACGTGCTCCCTAGTTCATTTTAAGTTGTGGGGTTAATTCCCCTTGAGTCCTGATGGTCCCTGGGGGCCAACTAGCCTACCAGGTACCTCCAGTAAGCGCCACAGAGCTGTGTTGCAGAGAGGTTTGAAAAGGGGAGTGGCCTCTCAACACCTCTCTGCAACACAGCTCCCGGGCGCATACCGGAAGTACCTGGTGGGGTAGTTCACCCCCAGAGACCCTCAGGATTGAAGGGGACTTAACCCCCCAATTTACAATGTGCCAGGGGGTGCGTTTGCACACTTGCTATGTCAGGCCCCGCCACCTCCCTGCACCACTGTGCTAATGTGCCGAAAGTTTAAAAATGAAATCTTTTTTGGGACCCCCTGAGCAGGCCTAGGGGGTCAGGGTGTTTCTACCCTGCCCCTTTCAATTGTTTTATACCTTTGTTTCTCTACTTTCTAGCGACTCGCTTCTACAGAGCCACAAGATGGCTGCCAACACTTCCTGGCTTGGAGTTTTGGCAGCCAATCACAGTGAAGCTCATGAATGGGGCTTAGGCTCCGCCCAGATATTGAAACTTTTATTTTTCCAATTTCTCAACAACTACTGAACGGGATTCACACCATTTAAATAAAAAAAGGTTGCTTTCTGATCCAAGTACTACCTTTGTCCTGAATTTGGGATAATTCTGTTCAGTAGTTTCGGCTGTAGCCTTGCACAAAGTTTCCTTTTGGAAATTGATTTTTCTACTTTTATTTTTGGGATTTGTCAAAAACTACGGAACGGATTTACACTGTTGCGTGTTTATCTAGGTTCCTGATCGATACTGTGACCTTATGCCCCTATTCGACTATAAATCCATTTATTCCCTATATTGGCATAACCGTTCAAGTGCGATTTTCAGAAAAATCATCTCTGGCCTCACACGAACAGAGCCACATTCCAGCATAGTTCTCTCTGCCACTTCCTTTGCGACCAATTAGTGCAATGACAGAGCAGAAGTCACTATCTGATATTCCTAGATTAACACTCCGAGTTCTTCAACAAGATAAAAACTCAGCAAACCTGGAAATCCCCGCTTGCTGTGTTTTGATTAGTAATGGAACTCTAATGAGCAACTGATAACTATCACTTCCTAGTGACATCTTTAATTGACGTCTCATGTCCAGCAAACTTGCGTCAAACCCGGCACCTGTCAGGTATAAATATTACCAACGTTGCCTTAAGCAATGAGCTACTGTTGCTGATGCCAGCTGCCTGCAAGACCCCGTGTTGGTAAATCTAGCACTCTGTCGCTGCAGCCTGCTGTCCCCTTGGTGGTGAAGCTACTGATACCATTATCGCTGCTAAAGCGCCAATGATGGTGCAGTACGCTTAGGAGCTGAACAGCCGTCCCTCTGCGAAGACATCCAGCAGATTCCAGCTGCCCGCGGACGCTGTCCCCCCTCCTTCCTCGACGCGCTGAAGAGACCCGCTGCCTTTCTCCTGCAGAGAAATCCAGCTCCGGCGTTTCCGGTCTACCCTCGCGGGTGACTGGGATATCGAGAGTGATCATTGTAAGAGAGTTACCTTTCTCTCTACCCACGAGGGGTTACTCCTTTATTGTTTTTTCAGATTAATTGGGGGACCAGGAGTTCCCACCTCACATAGTGCCTAGCATTATTATTTTCCCTCTCTCTCTCCATTGTTGTGAAAATTTAGGCAGCGCACAGCTGCGAGAGTTGTATAATACATATTAGACACCACACTACACTTGCCAAAACCCTTTGGCAACATGGCCGAAAACCAGGGTCTATCATATACCTCTGCAGAGGTCGATGAGATTATGAGTGACCTATCTGTGTTCGCAGATGCAAATATAGCACAAAGTATTTCAACAACAAAAGATTGGGAGAATCTTACAGAGATGAAGAGAAACAGAATCAGGACCATCTTGCATGGGACAATTCTAAAAGAATACTTGAGTAACAGTATGGCTCCTAAAGGGCTACTGGTTTCAAATGCACCCCGCATTTTCCTTGAAGACGAAGCCTTCCGAAAAGACTGGGCGGCCATAGCATGGCACTGTACGCACGATTGGATCGTTTTGATATTAAAGACAGCCTTAAGACTGTCCGAAAAAATACAAGTCGAGATCCAGGTGACAGAAAGCCACATGAAGACTACGATTACAGGCTTTAAGAAAAAACTTGATGAATTAAACAAGGAAATGACAGACTATAAAGACAATTTGACCCAGCAAAAAGTGCAAAAGTTCCATAAGGATCTAAAGAGATTTTCTTATACCAAGGCATACCCATACTCTGACCCAGAGTTTACCCCTCAATCTAAAGGAGAAGATACCTCAGATGCCTCCAGTAATGCCTCAAGCAATACTTCTAATTCAAGTATAAATTCTGGAGGAAGCAACTCCAAACCAAGAGGGAGAGGACGGGGTAGAGGTCAAGGGAACTGGTCACATTACGCACCGGTACCAATGCAAGGACCACCTGATCCATACTATCACCCACAAAATATGCCAATGTATGGCTGGCAACCACCATTCCAGCAGCCGTTTTTCCAACCAAACCCCTACACACCCCCTTTTTTATACCGGGGCGGAAGAGGAAGGGGAAAACGAAGAAATCAAAACCAGGGAGCTCAGGTACACTGGGCAGCGGAAGATCCGAGCGCGAACCAGAACAAGCCCAGACCGCAACAAGCAGGACCAAGCAACCGGAGAACCTAATAACCAACCTCGCAACTAGACCATTGAGCACAGACGAAGAATCAGTTCTGAATAAAGGCTTAGGATTTGTACCGACAGCGAATCTGGACAAATTCAGACTTCAGTGCGAACTCTCGTCTTTTTTTCGAAAACTCAGACTTAAAGCCTTTTTCGAAAAAAGACCAATCACTGAGGAGAATCCAGATCCTAATGAAACAGGTCTGAGAAACAAAGCCACTTTCACCCCTCCGCCACACTCGATACCTGTGGAAGTTTCCACATTCGAGCAGGCTGTTTTCAATGAAATTGAGAATACAAAACCCAAGAAACAATTCATGAACCTGACTAATCAGGAAAGAGTGGCCCTCGAAACCCTGCGGAACTGTGAAACAATAGTGATAAAACCTGCGGATAAAGGTGGAGGAATTGTTGTGCAAGATCGCACAGCTTACCAAACCGAATGTCTTCGACTTCTAGCAGATGACAATAGTTATCGGAGACTACCAGTGGATCCAACAGAAGACTTGAAAAGCGAGATAACATCGCTAGTGGAATATGGAGAAACAAAGGGTTTTATATCTAAACAGGAGGCAAATTTCCTTTGCAACAGCGAAGGGAAAATCCCCTATTTCTATACCCTCCCTAAAATACATAAAAACAGGATACCACCGCCAGGTAGACCAATTGTCTCTGGTTTGGGATCAGTCCTCGAACCACTATCACAATTTTGCGACGTTTTCTTCAAAGCCATGGTGCAAAGAACCAGCACATACCTACAGGACACAAAGAGTCTCCTACAAATTCTTGACCAACTCACTGTGGATAATGACACCATCCTGGTGAGTTTTGACATTGAGAGCCTGTACACCAGCATCCCTCAAGATGCAACGCTGGAAGTACTAGAAAGAGCTCTAGAGAAGGAAACATGGACATCAAGAACACCCAAAAACTTCATTCTCGAGTGTGCAAGGCTAGCACTAAAAAGGAATTATTTTGAGTTTGAGGGCCAAATATTCCTACAGACGGGTGGGACATCCATGGGCAGTTCTTTTGCTCCAAGCATAGCGGGTTTGTATGTATTTGATTTTGAAGAGAAATACATTCTCAGCGATACAAACCCCTATAGCTCCAATCTCCTGATATGGCGTAGGTACATCGACGATGTGCTAACCATTTGGAAAGGCTCAGAGGAATCACTAACCTCTTTCTTCAACTGGATAAACACTCGAGACAATCATCTAAAGTTCACATATGAAAAAAGCAGTGACACCCTGGTCTTCCTAGACGTAAAAATCACAAAAAAAGATGGGAAATTGACTACTATTACCCATTACAAACCTACTGCCAAAAATAACCTCCTTCGTTTTGAAAGTTTTCACCCCAGACCCCTACGCGAAAATTTACCATACGGGCAATACCTTAGAATCCGTAGGAACTGTAGTGAACTGGATGACTACAAGAGCCAAGCCAAAGATCTTTCTCAGAAACTTCAAAACCGAGGTTACCCTAACAGAATCCTCCAGAAAAGCCAGAAGCGAGCTCGTAATCAGCCTCGCGCAGCGCTCTTGGAACCAAAAGAAAGGGTCCCGGAAGAGATCCCCTTGACGTGTGTTACAACATATAACACTATATCCAATGACGTGTCAAGAATAATAAAAAAGCACTGGAACATTCTGAATACAGGCAACCTAAGATGGAACAAACCGTTATTCTCTTTCAAAAGAGCACGAAGCATAAAAGATGCGGTAGTCAATACCAGACCCCTAGCGATACACCCTAAGAAAGAAACACAAACTAATCTATGGGGTCTACCTAAGGTAACTGGTCACTACAAATGCGGAAGTTGCAGTGTCTGCCCCTTTACCACAAATACAAAAACACTACTGTTGGAACCTAACAAAGTGTGGACAATTAGAGGACACACCAACTGCAATAGCGAGAATGTCATCTACAGATTGACATGCCCATGCGACTTGCATTATGTAGGAATGACCAGCAGAAAAATAAAACTTCGCATAGGAGAGCACAGAAGCACCATCAGGTGCAGGAAAACGAATACAAAGCTCACTGAACACTTTTTGTCGGTAGGTCACACTGCTGATGACATAAAGTGGACAATAATTGAACAAATACAACCTGGTACAAACCTTGAAAAACGCCTATACGAGAAGGAACAGAGGTGGGTCTACAGACTTTCCACGCACAAAACCGGCTTAAACGATAACATTCCGTGGAACAATGTACTGACATAAGAGAGCACCCCACCCGACGGATTTATCTTATGCCTGTCCGGTTTTGTCAAAGTCTCTAAAAGACAATCATTTTCTTATGTCCTGAAAGTAATCTCTGTATACTAAACACCTTGTAAATATTGCCCATCCACTCCCATGTATGTGCTTAGAAACACGATAAAAATACCCAAGAAATATAGCTAAGCAACGCGAGCGCTGTCCGCCCGAGATCACTGCACCTGTCTCCATGGCAATGTATACATTGCTTGACTCGGGCAAGTCCTACAACAGTGTTCACCGAAGATTGTGATTGGCCATCTCCGGATCACGTGCTCACCACACGTGACCCGGCCACGCCCAACGAGGAAGTGTTCACATTACCGGCAAACAGGCACCGGAGACACTCCACGGGGCACGCCGAGCAAGAACCAAGTAGGTTAATCGGTCTGATGAACAGAAGCAACAAGTAAGTACACTTGAAGGACCGCTAAGCGGGAACGACCGCCTGTATTATTTACTATTTCTTCTTGGGGCAATACTCGATTGTCAATGCGCTTTGATCACAGCGCTGACACTGGAAACTTGTTTTTTCACCTACAGGAGAACGGAATCCTGTCCACTTGGTAACGCTGGTGCCTATGAAGCGAGAGTTTCGCTTTCAAGCGTAAGCACTGAATAACCAGCCGCCTCAATACTATTGAGACGGTTTTTTCTCACGACTGCTCACAATTATTTGGCAGCCGTTCACAGCGCAGCACGCTAACAGGTCACTCTCCCATTTATCGACCCCTGATTTTCACGTATCCCAGACGCCAAACCATATCGACACCTCTCATTTGGCGGCTGCCCTTTGATTGAAAGGCACCTCCCGGCATTTTATCACTATATTTCTGTGGCCACCCACGCAGTAGATATGTTCTAATCACGATAGTGATATGCTGGTATGATTCCACACATGGATATTATGATTGTTCCTAAATAATCATGAATATATATGTTATATGTGGTACAATCCATTTTGTCTACCCCCGTGTGTGACCCCTTCCTGTTTTTTGTTTCCCTGTCTTTTCACAGGTTTTTTCAAAAGTGAAAAACGCACCTTTTTGCACGAGATCCCTATTTACGATCTCTAAATTGAACTAGGGCAGGACGCTCCTTAGCGTGGGCGGACCACCCAGTTCAAATCACCTACGGTCCTGACGAAAACCCTTGAATCCATGTTTGGGTTGAAACATGTAGACCTTTTTAAACAATAGTTTTGTACATTCACATTCACATAGCACACTTTCGCTATTTTTATATATTTTAACACGACTTTTTGACACCAAAGCCTTCCTAATTGGGCAAAGGTGCCACACTTTATTTTTACTAAGGGTTCAAGCGCTCAAGAATAAATACTTGAAGTGAGTAGTGTTGGCCCTTTTTAATACACAATTTTGATAGTCTTGTACACATAAAAACGAAACCAGCTCCACTGTAATCAGGTGTCGCAGCACACCCTGTAGGCACTCGGCCTATGGGGTGGGACCCCGATGATGAAGCATGTCACCAACTAGGTTGGTGAGTGAGGGGTCTTCTATAAGGATATGCTTTATCCAGTAACAGGTTGGGGCAAAATGTGCTAACCAGAGCACTAGTGCTCATTGTAAGAGAGTTACCTTTCTCTCTACCCACGAGGGGTTACTCCTTTATTGTTTTTTCATATCGAGAGTGACCCCTGAAGGAGATACCAATCCTCCATCATTCTATTCAGAGGTATGGTGTTGACTAAACCCTTAGACGAGAATTCTTGAAAACAAACCCTGGCAAAACCAACTTTACTTAAAGCTACTTACTTACTCCCCTTCCACGTGTTAGGCTTAGGTCAGGCACACTGGGGTAGGCATAGTTAGAAGCACCAGTTGAGTATGTTAGCCTAATGTATATATGCCTGTATATATGTTTTATTACTTTTAACCATTGTATGGCTAATAAACCATATCAATGCTTTTACAGTTCTATTTCGCAATACTTATCTTACTGTACGTACTTTTTATCATAACAAGTCTTGCAATTGTGGCAATACATTTCTCTTGTACGAGAAGAAAGACTGTTCAATAAATGTTAACCCTTTATTGACAAACGCCCGTCTCTCTATTCTCTACATCTCGTGAAAGTAAACTGCACTAGACTGACTGAGTGAAATACATGTCTATTGTTTCACACGACCCTAGAGATTGACTCTTGATCTGAGGAGCAAAGTTGTCATGTTGCACGGTTGTTGGAAAGCTGAATCCCTTCTTGTCTGTGCCAAGGAAGCTGATCACTTCCTATGCAGAGAAGAAAGTTTCCAGTGACCTCTGAGCTAGTTGGTAACACAACCCAATTAAGTTTAGCATAGTCAGTGGAGGCCTGGAATATCCGCCGTTCCACGTCGATACTACTGTTTATGTTATTCCAATGCGCAGGGCCTAGTGGGAAACTAGGAACTACACTACATGGCGCTCAAACGTTTGGTAAGGCGATAAACTAACGCAAGACAGTTAGAGTAACTCAGTCATGCATATTTCACACAGACCCCTTTCTCCCGTAAATACTCCAATAGACGTCTGGAGTGGGTGAAAGGTTAAAATCCGCCCGACCTTAGTAGGAAGAGATTCCTATGTAAAGCTCTGGTTTATTCAACGTTGAAGGATACAGTGTCCAAAATATTGTGCACCTAATCTTTGTCTCCTTGGAGACCTACTCTGCAAACCTTGCATTTTTACAATGCCAGAGAATAACGGAACCCCTGGGGCCGCAGCAGATGCGACTCAGCAAGGTCCCGAATACACAGACCCGGATGCTATTATCATCCCGGTCCACTTAAGAAGATCTATAACTTTAAAACTTATAGAAAACGGACTGACACCTCAAGGTGGTACAGTAATTTTCGTGATAGAGGCTCACGAGTATCGGCAGACAGAGGTATTCTATTCATGGATAAACTTTCCAGCGGTAAACGCTAGAACAAAAGAGTTTCACTATTACAAAATAGAGAAACCTCCGGAAGAGTACGCTCCTTTCGAGGAGATTGAAATTCCACTTAAATTTCAAGAGCACCTGCTCTGGTTTAATGGCGCCCTAAAACACAATGATCACATAACTAGGCTCGGTCCACTAGGTAGACCAGGAGCAACGTGGCCGGTTCTAGCCAGCTACACACCACATCCGGACATTGCAAAAATGTCAAAGGAAGATCTCTTAGTTAACATAGGAGAATTAACAAAAGCTTATAGAGAGTTAGTAAAATTATTTATTAAAAATAATTCAAACACTCCTAAAAAGAGCTGGGATGGAAATAAACAATCCACTCCCAAAGAAAAAGTTTTCCAGTCCAGAGGAAGGTCTCCTCGACGGAGGGAAAGAACTCCGACTCGAGAACGCCAGTCTCCCCAGAGGGAGCCCTCTGAGAAAAGATATAACCTTAGAAATAGGGATAATCTGAAAAAACCTGATAGATATCAAAGTATTGATACACGTCCCTCTCGATCTTTTCCACAGAATTCGGAAAGAAGAGGACGGTCAGACCCAGGAGAGCACACCAAGTCCAAAGACAAGGAACCTGCTCAAAATAAGAAATCTCAATTTCAGAAAAAGAAGGTAGCCAGTATTAGAGTAATCAACCATGCCGAGAATACTGAGGACACAGTTGAAAAACGGGGAGTGGGCATTGACAATGTTGGACAGTGCAGCAGAAATCAGTATAGCGCGCAAGATCTTGATGAGTCATCTGGAGACAGTGGACACGAATGAATACATTCAAGTTGAAACTGCCGACGCCAGACTTAGCGAGCCCCATAAAATATACTAAATAACATTGCGTATAGAGGGTGATAAGACTAGGAAAATTAAGGGTCTATTTTGGGATAAGCTCTCAAAAGGCTATGATATTTTGTTAGCTGAAAAAGATTGGCCCCCAGAGTTTGTCAGGGAGTGCCCTCGTGGCGAAGAAGTGATTATGCCTGCCTTCTCGAATCACATTCCGATTCACAAAAAATATACATATGCAAGGAAATGGGCAGTAGCCCAGGCACCTGCATTATATAAAAATCATGTAGGATGCGATGAGGATTCACCTCCTCACAAAATCCAATTAAAAAGTGAACCAACTGCCCAACGGCAGTATCCCATAAAGCAAGAAGCTAAAAAACAAGTCAGGGAGATCTTAGATCAACTTGAATACCAGGGGGTGATTGAAACATGCACCTCTCAAATGAACAATCCTTTGTTTCCTGTCTCCAAGCCAGACAATTCATATCGTCTAGTTTTGGACTACAGACATCTTAATACATGTTGCAAAACCTTTGCAGTACAAAACTCGCATAGTGCAGCCCTAATGAATAACATAGTTAGGAAAAAATACAAAACGACATTAGACATTTCTAATGGCTTCTTTTGTCAAAACATTGCACCAGAAAGCAGATATTTGACCGCTTTCTCTGCATTTGGGTCGCAGAAAAAATTCTGTCGACTCCCACAAGGGTTCAAGAACAGCCCAGGACTATTCTCAGCTAGGGTAACAGAGTTACTACAAATCTATGATGATGAAGCATTATCTTACGTAGATGATATTTATCTCACAGACGACGACTTGGATACTCACTTGAAAAGAGTGAACACCATTATACTTGGGTTCGCAGCAGAGGGTTACAAATTCAACTTTAAAAAGTCCCGAATTGCCCATCTGACAGTACTGTTCTTAGGGTACGAATTATCAAGTGAAGGGAAAAGCCTAGCGGACAACTTCTTAGAGAAGTGCGCTGTACTCCAAGCTCCAAAAACGCTGAAGAATTTACAATCCATATTAGGTTTTCTGAATTTCGGAAGAACTTACATTCTAAATTACGCAGAGAGGGTTAAACCTCTCTACGAACTAATAAAACCTGATTTTAAACAAATCAATTGGACTCAAAAACACACAGAAATTTTGAGATCACTGCAAACAGACATGTTAGCAAAAACAAAATTAGATACACGTGACAACACACGTGATCTTGTAATCCGAGTCATCCCAGGAAGATGCGGATTCACGTACCTAACCTCTAATGAGGGAGAAAAGGTACCAATAGCTTACAAATCACATTTGTACACAAAAGCTGAAATAAAATTCAGTTCAACAGAGAAAATTCTAACTGCGGTTCAGACTGCTGTAGCAAAAGAAAGGCCCCTAGCACAAGGTAAACGAATAATAATCGTAACACCTATACCGGCTTTAGAAGCGGTAACTAAAGCAAGCATTCCTAATGCTAAAGCTTTGCATCCGAGATGGATTCAGTGGGTTAATTCTCTTGCTGCAACAGACGTAGTTTACGAATTTGATCCTAACTTAAAAACACAGGAATTTTTACAATATGAATATGAATGTCCTCTGCCAATTGAAATCCTGCCTCTCGAAGAATACGGAAGTATTATATATACTGACGGATCAGCACAACCCGCAGTTGGGGGTAAGCAAGCTTACAGTGCTGCGTGCGCGATTGTAAAAGGTCGCTGGCACAAAGGAAAATTCAGACCACTGGTCACTAAAACACAATCTCTAGGAGATTTCTCGGCTCAACAAGCTGAATTAGTAGCATTTAAGATGGCGCTAGAAAATACCGATCGCGAATTCCTCACACTAATAGTGTGCGATTCTTTTTATTGCGTACAATCTTATAATGAATACTTGCAGAATTGGGTGGAAAATGGTTTCAAAGATGCAAAAGGTGGCACAATAAAGCATAAAATGCTTTGGGAACAGGTAGTTCTTTTACAGAAAGAACTACAAAAGACTCACGTGTTACATACACTGAGTCATCAATGTGATGGCGTTCACGTTGCAGGGAATTCATTGGCTGATGAAGCCGCGAAGGCAGCTGTGCAAACGGCTTCCGTAGCTGCGATAACTCGGTCACAAACAAAAATAGACAGCGATATTCTACAAGCTGTCAGTGCGTCAGTAAAAAATGATAAGAAAACACTCCCAAAAGGCTTTCCTGAAAAGTACTTGTACTTAACGGATACAAATAATGTTCCTTTTGCTCGAATCCCTGGAGTGGGGGATAGAGTAATTCCAAACAGGGAACACAGATTAGGACTAATCAAAGCGGCACACGAAGGGCTTGCTTCTGCACACGCTGGCGTTTCCGCAACAACATCACTATTAAAACAGAGATATTGGTGGCCTCGCTTGAGAATACAAACTAAAAAGTAGGTATTAGAATGCGACATATGCCAAAGGATAAAAGTATCAACAGTAAAACGACCAGCGCAGACACCCCTTCTCATCTCGGATAAACCATTTGCATGCGTTTACCTGGACCACTGTGGTCCCCTACAAAGGGACGGCAACTATAGATATATCATGGTAGCAGTGGATTCCTGTACGAGGTTCATATGGATGTGGCCCCAGCACTCGGCTGACGCTAGAACGGTTATAAAAGATTTGCGAGTCCATATCGGCATATACGCAATTACCACGTTCCATTCTGACCAGGGTCTTGCTTTTAGCTCTCGAGCTTATAAGGAGGCCATGGCTAGCATGGGAATTGGGTTGCGGTATTCTTGTCCGTCATACCCCGGAAGGGAATAGTGTGGTAGAAAGAAAAAACCGGGACATAAAGCAATCTATAACAGCGAAGGTATTAGGTTCAGGCGCTGGGTGGGTCAAACATTTAATAAGTGTCCAGACTAGTCTTAACAACATGCCAAGAAATTCTCTAAAAGGTTTCAGCCCATACGAACTATTGTTCGGAATTAGAATGCGTGTTCAGGACCTCGATAGTCAGGTGTCAGTGGTACAAGAAAAAACAACAGACTTTGACATCAAAGATCGTTTGGCTGTTTTACAGGAACTGAATGAAACAAGAAAATCATTAAGCAACATAAAGTTAAAGCACCAGCCAAGTACCACTGACGAGGCACCACCAGCAACAGCCCCAGCAAGGCCTGTCTGGATTCCAAAGATTGGGGATCTAGTCAGAGAAAAGATCGCGGTTAAGAAGGAATTTGGGCCTTCTTACAGAAAAGCAGTACCTGTCTTAGCAGTCAGCGGAACAAGATCAGTTGTGCTACCGCCCCTTGCTGGTAAAAAGGAGAACAGAGTCGTGTCTATCGATCTGGTAAAACCACAAGCATGTGGCCTATAATCAACAGTAGGCCCAGTGGACTCCCAAGAAACAACAGAATACCCAAACTTGCAACAATCTAAGAGGTTCAAACTGAAAGACTAATCACATTCGATCAGCCTGCAGTGCACAATGAAGGACTATGCAATAATGCCATGGAACTCGTGCCTCTTGAAACACAGATTGAAACAGTTCGTCAAGAAACAACACCAGTCTACAATGATGTGGCATCAGAAAGTGCTACCGAGAGACAGATTGAAAGAACAATCCCATCAATTGACAGAACTGCCTCTGGTTAGTTCATCAACTTCGACAACTTCTCTGAAGATCAGAACGACCCCGAAGTGATGCCAGAAACAAAAAAGTATTCTAAAGAAAATACAACAGGACTCCTTCAACAAATCAAAGAACTATATCTGGATTCACCGTTGATTGAGCATTGGATTATCTCAGGGGTATTCATACTGCTACTATGCCTCATTTTAGTTTTAATTTTAGGAAAGTTTATTACAATTGAATGGACACAGCAAGTCAGAACATCAACCTAGTCCTGAAACCACACAGATCATCCCACGTGAAGAAAAGAGAACTGTCAATAGTAAATGTCACAGCAACTCCAATACCTGGTGGGGTAGTATGGGAGAAAACAGACTATGAGATATATGGTCCGGTCGAAATCCTGAAGTATCCTCATCAACTAAAGGTTTCCTTAAGTGACTTTGTGACACCTAGTACATTCTCTGATGATTGGGACTTTAACAGTATTAATGACATGATGTCTGATTTAGTAATGTCAGCTGGATTCACAGATCATGATTATTTACAAGGTTCATCTAGTTATGAGCAGCTATTCTGTTACACCCACTATGGGGATCATTACTTGCATAAATCTGCACAGCCTAGAAATGTTTTTATGTATAATCAATGTGAACATTGTTCTACACCACCTAAAAGCAGTTCTAAAGCATTTTTTGAGAAATTCAAATACTTCTCAGGGTTTAACACCAGTGATGCAGAAACGTTTTATTACAAACTGTTAGATAAAACAGGAATGAAAACAATGCTGACAAATTCTAAATTTATATATTCAGAAGCATTTTATGACAAAATGATGACATTTGGTTTTGATTATTGGAAAAATAATATTGAAACGAAAACAATTTGGGGTACAAAAGATTGGCAGGTGCAAGGCATAGAAGCACTATTTAGAACCTGCATGATACCAGAACAAATGTTGGTTTTAAATGACACAATACACCAAACATCTTGTCTTGGCCTAGCTAAGATCAAAGACCTTACAACACCGTCTATACCAAAGCCAATACCTGAGAATACAACTACTGATATTGAGTTAGACGTGTCACAAATTTTGCATTTCAACAGAACAAATCCTGATTGGAAAAAGTGGTTAATCTGGCCTACAGACACAAATAGCTGTCAAGATAGATTCCTGAATAAAACAGAGGGGTTAAAAATGACCAGATTAGACTCGAGATATTCCCAGAAACAACATCCAGGGATTATAACAACATACAGTGTAGGGAAACTCTGCCTTGAATGGCTAAAATCATCCACACTGGCTGAAAAGCAACACTTGTCTTTATTAAAAGATGGTGCTGATTTGCGCGATTTCATTCTTGGACCACGCAAACAGCGTCAAAAGCGTTTCATAGCGACCAGTATCTATGCTGCTTACAACGAGGCTTGGAAAGTCAAGCAAATTGAAACTGCTGAAAAAATACGAGAAATTGATCGTATTAATTTGGAGAAATCACTTTCTGTAGTAGACAACGGGTTAATGACTCTGTCTTCCAGAATATATTCGTTGGACAATATTGTATCCTCTGCCTTTGATGTGATAGACAGAGATTTGCTTATGTTACAACATGGCCAGTCTCAATTACGCTCTATTATAGAATTAGGCTGGATGCTGCAAAATCTTCGTTCAGGCTATGTGCCTTGGCGTTTAATCAACACAACGTCATTATTTTCCAGTTTTAACCTTACTGATAAACAGATCAGTTTGGCACAGAAAGGAGCAGACTATACAATCCTGAGCATCGAAAAACTTGAGAGATTACCATTGACAATGTCAGAGAGTCCTGTCATTGAATGGATTATACACGGAATTATCACAATTCCGATAACAACTTTCCGATTTAAAAAGTGCCTTGAGTACATACCTGCTGGCCAATATGAACAATTGGGTAAAGGATATGTAAAATCTGAATGGAAATTACCATACACTCATTCTTGCTATAGTGACAGTGACAAAAATGTATTTCTTAGTGGTGAGAACTGTAAACATTCACTAAGCGGTATACTTTTGTGTCAGGGTATTAATTTACACGGAGCATGTGATGGAAATTCTAACAACCTTTCATGCCATCAGCTAGTCACACCTGCAACTCAGATAGAGCCCTTCTTTATGCAACTTTCGAACGGGAGTTACATTCTTAGAACGGATCACAGATGTTGTGGCCTCGTGCCAGGGAAAAGTTATCTAGTAGAAGTAACATCCATGGTCAAATGCTGTATGCAAGCATTGTTTCCGAGTGGGCCTGCAGACACAGTGACTCCCATCTGGCCTCGTCTGAATCTCTATTCTACACGAATTGATACATTAAGCAAAATGAAATCTGTATTTTTACAGACAACAGTGCCTATAACGTCATCAAAAGAGACGTATGATCTTCTAGTTGCAAGGACAGCTACTGAAGTTCATGACCTTTTATCAACAAATTGCCCCGTGCATTTCGTAGAAATGTTCAGCCAACTCCTTAACATGTCTAGTGCAACAAGCATCCCAGGCATATTTAAGACAGTCTTTACGGGACTGCTAACACCCTTCCAGGCAATTTTGGGAATCGTTCCTAATTTTGTACACTCTGTTTTTGGCGGCATACCATTATTTTTGGGACTCGTCGCAGGGATTTTATTTTTGACCCTCCTGCTTCGTTATGGCAAGCCTCGGCTCAGACATAGCTCCCATGGGAATGGAAGAGACAATCCTAGCGATGCGCTACCGGGACAGGATAACTAACGTCCTCGGATTGGCCAGGCTGAGAGATCCAAACATGACCTGGTTCCTTTCATTCAGACCGATATGGCAAAATTGCATTTTACCTGTGCTACGGTGTATGCTTTGCGGCGATGAATGCGTGTTGGACATCTGTCTTTCACTTCCATCAGCAGTACCAATGGACGTCGATACTTTGCTCAGTCCAATAACGGCTCACGCATTGTGTTGTCCCCAGCGGCTACCAATCCTGATGACGGCATTCGTGGAGACTCCTGTACTACAGCCAAGTGGTAACAGTGGAGCGAGTGACAAAAGCAACATCATCCAGGTACAACGTTCTGTGAGCATTGCTGGTCCCGACTATGATGACAGCAATCATTCTCACACCTGCCAAGTTACAGCGCTATCTAATTTGGTTGAACTATCACCTGAATTTGTAGACCAATTCTTTGAGAGCCTGTCTGATACGATGTTCTCACCCATACAGAAACAATAACTTTTAGAAGCTTTTCCGACACACAGCGTTCCCATGAACTCTGAATTCGGCCTTCAGTTTTGATCAACAAAAACTGCAAAAAGCTTTGGAACTCTATTTTTCCCCGTTCAAGCAATAATTCTTTGAATTGGACATTTTTAATATTGACCCTTTTTTGGCACGAACAATTCTTTGCTTAGTGTAAAAACTATTCTTAGAGAACAGAAGCTTCACACTTCTATTTCTAAACACATCTAGAGACATGTTATTACAATGCATTTATATATGATGATTTATCTCGCCCTTCTTCTGTCAGAGATACTTCATGTGTAATTCTTTTTGCATAATCGTTCATTGATTTCATATGCAATAATTTTTTGAATGATTTCTATGCTTCAAAAACGTACAGTACCTAAATTTCATGTATTTCAAGTACGCCTATTTCGAATGCATTTATGTATTTTGGGGTGGGCAATGTCACACATACATCTAATTGCTTTAGTTTTAGTAATTTGATGGACATGAAAACGTGGAGTGGGTGTTGCGTGTTTATCTAGGTTCCTGATCGATACTGTGACCTTATGCCCCTATTCGGCTATAAATCCATTTATTCCCTATATTGGCATAACCGTTCAAGTGCGATTTTCAGAAAAATCATCTCTGGCCTCACACGAACAGAGCCACATTCCAGCATAGTTCTCTCTGCCACTTCCTTTGCGACCAATTAGTGCAATGACAGAGCAGAAGTCACTATCTGATATTCCTAGATTAACACTCCGAGTTCTTCAACAAGATAAAAACTCAGCAAACCTGGAAATCCCCGCTTGCTGTGTTTTGATTAGTAATGGAACTCTAATGAGCAACTGATAACTATCACTTCCTAGTGACATCTTTAATTGACGTCTTATGTCCAGCAAACTTGCGTCAAACCCGGCACCTGTCAGGTATAAATATTACCAACGTTGCCTTAAGCAATGAGCTACTGTTGCTGATGCCAGCTGCCTGCAAGACCCCGTGTTGGTAAATCTAGCACTCTGTCGCTGCAGCCTGCTGTCCCCTTGGTGTTGAAGCTACTGATACCATTATCGCTGCTAAAGCGCGAATGATGGTGCAGTACGCTTAGGAGCTGAACAGCCGTCCCTCTGCGAAGACATCCAGCAGATTCCAGCTGCCCGCGGACGCTGTCCCCCCTCCTTCCTCGACGCGCTGAAGAGACCCGCTGCCTTTCTCCTGCAGAGAAATCCAGCTCTGGCGTTTCCGGTCTACCCTCGCGGGTGACTGGGATATCGAGAGTGACCCCTGAAGGAGATACCAATCCTCCATCATTCTATTCAGAGGTATGTTGTTGACTAAACCCTTAGACGAGAATTCTTGAAAACAAACCTTGGCAAAACCAACTTAACTTAAAGCTACTTACTTACTCCCCTTCCATGTGTTAGGCTTAGGTCAGGCACACTGGGGTAGGCATAGTTAGAAGCACCAGTTGAGTATGTTAGCCTAATGTATATATGACTGTATATATGTTTTCTTACTTTTAACCATTGTATGGCTAAGAAACCATATCAATGCTTTTACAGTTCTATTTCGCAATACTTATCTTACTGTACGTACTTTTTATCATAACAAGTCTTGCAATTGTGGCAATACATTTCTCTTGTACGAGAAGAAAGACTGTTCAATAAATGTTAACCCTTTATTGACAAACGCCCGTCTCTCTATTCTCTACATCTTGTGAAAGTAAACTGCACTAGACTGACTGAGTGAAATACATGTCTATTGTTTCACACGACCCTAGAGATTGACTCTTGATCTGAGGAGCAAAGTTGTCATGTTGCACGGTTGTTGGAAAGCTGAATCCCTTCTTGTCTGTGCCAAGGAAGCTGATCACTTCCTATGCAGAGAAGAAAGTTTCCAGTGACCTCTGAGCTAGTTGGTAACACAACCCAATTAAGTTTAGCATAGTCAGTGGAGGCCTGGAATATCCGCAGTTCCACGTCGATACTACTGTTTATGTTATTCCAATGCGCAGGGCCGAGTGGGAAACTAGGAACTACACTACAACACCATTTAAAATAAAGGTAGCTTTCTCAACCAAGCTCTACCTTTCTGCCAAATTCGGGGTAATTCCAATCAGCAGTTCGGGCTCAAGCTCGTCGCAAAATTTCCTATGGAAATTAACATGGGGAAAACTCATATTGGGAACCCCCTTTTTTTCTCAGCCCCCGCTTGTCAAATCACCCCCAAACTTTCAGGATAGGAGCTGACCTGGGTAGAATTTTTTGGGAGAATTTCCCAAAGATTCCTCAAATTAAACCAAAGTTATTAGCAAATTAAAAAATGCTTTTCCTATGGAAACTAGTTTCTAACTATAACTACCTACTAGCGACCGCCAGTAGGAGATAGATAGATAGATAGATAGATAGATAGATAGATAGATAGATAGATAGATAGATAGATAGATAGATAGATAGATAGATAGATAGATAGATAGATAGATAGATAGATAGATAGATAGATAGAGATAGATAGATATAGATAGATAGATAGATAGATAGATAGATAGATAGATAGATAGATAGATAGATAGATAGATAGATAGATAGATAGATAGCCATAGATATACATATGTGGCTGTCGCCACTGGATAGTGTTTTAAAGGGAGCTGAGAATCACACTGCCCAGGTAAGTAAAACCTTCTTTATTTCATGATGGAGATACAAGTAAGAATGGACCCTTGCCTGCTGGTAAGGAGGTAACTGATCAACCAGGGAATGTTCGCTTCAAATCAATACATGGATCCTTACAACCTTCTGGTTCCACATGGAAGGAACTCTAGTACATCATAAAAAGAATACAAAAGGTAGTTATGGTTAGGTCAGCATTTCTATAGGAAATGCATTTTTTGTGTTTTGCTAATAACTTTAGGGCCATTTAACAAATACTCACCAAACATTCCTAAAAGTTCCTCTATTATGCCTTGTTTTTGCATAGAACATTTTGGAGTGATCTGTCAAGCAAGGGCCGAGAAAAAAAGGGTGATCCCAAAATGCAAAAAAACCCTGCATTTTATATAGACTTTTTTTAAACAGCGCAACAGCAATAAACTACTTAATGAAATTACACCAAATTTGGCAGAAAGCTACATCTTGGTCCAGAAAGCGTGCTTTTTGGTATTTAGTGTAAATCTGTTGAGTAGTTTTTGAGCAATTAAGGTATAAACTTATTTGTAACAGGATGGTTGGATTTGAGGACTCTTGTTAGAGTCCCACAAGGTAAACTAAAAAAAGAGCCCTCTGAGTGGCATAGGGGCATTTCAGCCCTTAGCCACCTCGCTCCCTTAGGAGTGAGGTCCTGTGGGAGGGAACACTCTGATTGGCTGGCTGCAACATGAAAGAAAATGTTGCAGCAGCCAATACAGTTCCCTGTCCTGAAAATTGTTATAAGGAAGATAGAAAGTGGCAGAGTAGGGATAACTTGCCACCCTAGCCCTTGTGGGTGGTTCCAGAAGGACCCCCACTCCCCCGGACCAAAACAAAAAAGGTTGTATCCAGAGAGCATGCGAAATTACAGCATGGTTATTGGGTAAAAAAAAACACAAAGTGACAGCCACCCTTTTTTTAATGACTACATCACTGATAACATCCCAAATTACATCATTGATGACAAAAGACTGAACACTAAAAACAGAGAGTGTGAATATTAGAGCTATCCTGAAGGTATGCTGTTCGTTTTAACAAGTGTTAGATGACTTTTTGGAGGAATAATGTGCATACTGCAGATATTAGTTGTGTCTTTAGATATCCATTCCAACACAATAGCTATCAGAGCCCAACATTCCAGTTTCTCCAGGCCTACTGTTAACCAACATATTCCTATTGTGTATAGTTGGCTGTTAATACAGAGAAGAGTGACAATGCTCATTCACATTGAATGTGGAATTCAGGTGACTGCTTTCTGAAATATCACCTGGCCCCATTTATCATCTTACCTGAGCTATGAATTCTAATCCTACTCTACCACAAATTTTGGCTAAAGTAACCAATGTTATAGCGCGGGACTAGCGACGGACTAGTATAGCAAAGTCTGAAATTGAAGACTTAATATCTGTGAAACAAGAAATAGATATCATTAAAATAACTGAAAAGAAAGAAGCTAGCAAAGTGCCATTACCTTCTGATCTCTAAGCACAGATCTTGGTTTATTGCTTTCTCCATTACAAGATTCTAAACCATTTTTGGATAGCTAATCACTATCCACACCCATTGTAGCAAAAGAACCTCCTGAGGGATTTACAGTAAATTCGCTGAAGGTTGGACTTTTCTTGAATCAATATCAAATTCCCTTTATATGCAAACCTTTAACTTTACAGTCAAACCAAATTAAATCAGCTTTTGTTTGGTCCTAGTTAAGTGCTAATGCTGCTAACTAAACCCTTCTATTAGTAAAGAGAAATGATACACTGCTTTACAAATGTCCTACAAGCAAATGTAGAAATTGTTTGATGGGAAGACAAATTCTCTTTCTATGGATAAAGAATTATTAAGTTAAGTTTAAACAAGTGGAAAAAAGAGCCATCAATGCCTGCTAAAAGTGTATAAACTCATACGTTTCTGAACCAATGCAAGTTGCCATTGTGAAAGGCCCCATCTCAAAGGAGGAAAGAGAAAGAAGGAACATATATAACGTATGCATGTACTGTGGACGTTCAGGTCATTTTGTGAAAAGAACTGTAAAAGCAAACTCAAGAATTAAGTATTGGGAACATTATCTTTAGAAGAAAAGCAACAAGTTGAAAAACTAGGAACCTTACAACGAGAGTAGCAAAATATTTTGAGCAAATGATTTAAGTAAGTTCACAAAGGATTTTGGAATATCAAGCAGTTTTTAGTAGCCCAGACAACTGCACCAATTAAAATGGCCTTGTCAGTATGGCAAGAAAAAGTTTTTCAGGACTTTAAAAATTCAGGAGCTTCAGGAAACTATGTGAACATTGTGTTTGCTCAATCTCAATAAGCGGCTTTGCTTATGAAACTGGTTCATGAGGAGTTAAAGGCAGTCAACGGTTCTATTTTGTCTTCAGATCCCTTTTTTTGGTGGGGGCAACATTAAAATGTTTGTTTTGAATTATAAGATTAAACTAATCTTAAAGTGATTTTAGGTAAGCAGTGGTTGACATTGAAAAACCCAACACTGGATGGTCAGACAGAACAGTATGATCGAATTTATAGTCTGTTTGGTAACATGTGAATTATCCAAGTGTTGTTTTACTAAGGCTTTTGACAGAGCCGAAGAAATAGCAATACTTCATGTTATTATCGTGTATCATACCACATTGTTATGAAAGTTTCTGTGATGTGTTTTGTCAAGACCGAAGTAGGTGCATTAACCGCACACAAGATTCACAATGGTAAATTGATTTAGATCGTTGTGCCCCAGAATCTAGTAACCAAATACTTGTAGTCACAGAATCAGAATATCTTGAGCAGTAAATAGATGAACATTTTGCCAATGGATGTATTGCACCATCACTGTCACCTTCCTCCTCTCCAAAGAGGCTAATTAAGACCATGTTTAGTCTATAATCAAGAGAGTTATAGTTAGAACCTAGTACTAGTTGCCCCCATTTTGTTAGATGAGATAAGAGACTAGACCTAACCGGAGCATACTATCTTGCCAAAGTCTGAGAGGGTGATGAGTGCAAAATTATGTTTCACACAAACTTAGAGTTATTTGAATACTAAACCTTTCATACCAATCAACTCTTATGCAGCGCAACTATTTATTTTGTAACGTTATGCTTCTAATTGTAGTGAGGTCATAGAATTAACTGCAGACATTGCTAAGTTAGCATTAGTTCGTTTATGCTTGGCAGCCATCTTGCCGCTTTTGAGCACGTTACTACAGGCCTATATTCTCGTGGATAAGCTGCTGATGCTCCTGTGCATGAGAACGGTCTGCCCTTCAAACATTTAGAGGCACCATACTCGTAGTCGGCACAGCGTGTTCAAGGTCAAAAAACAATGTATGCTGTTGATTCACTTTAGTCAGTCCCGCGCACATAGACACAACATAGAGCACAGCTGCACTATTGAAAGTCGAGTGCTTTTAATATGGCATTGCAGGCATGAAAAGGCACTTGGAGAGATTAATTCCAATGCAGAAGAGCTGTGCTTGTTCTGAGATGTGATTCCTTGCATCTAAACTTAGAGGTATGAGGTCCCCCTGACAAAGCCCAGAGGGCTTCTATGATTATAATAAACTAGCTTGTAGCACGGGGAGGGTGGTAAGGGGCTGTAGCCCTGTTTCCACTATCATTATAACATGATTGCCCCAGTTTGTGCTTTATGAATTGTAACCATGCTGATTATATTGTTCCTATGCATTTCGCTGCTTGTGTTGGCCGGTATACTGCATTGAAGAGCTTGTTAGTTAAAATAAACATTTTAAACTATACCGTGTCTCTATTTACTCACGTTGTGGATAAGTATGAGTATTTGAACGAAAGAGTGTTCCTTTACCCGCGATTCCTGAGAGGAAGGGAGTGACATGTTCTAGGATGTCTAATCATTGGTAGCTTCGCTGTAGTATGGAGAACGAATGAGAAACTATAGCTAGTTGGATCGGGGTACTGGGCACCCAGATGGGTTTTCTGGTACACCAATACACGCCGAGGTTCTGGTTTCCTGCACATAGTTCTGTGTATGTGCACAATCCCTGCAACATTATCATTCTGTGAGGGTTCAGGGGGGATTACATCAGAGAAATCCCTATAATGAGCAGGACCATCCACATGCGTTTTTTTTCTCAAAGGTGTTCTCTAGCTGAATCAAATATTGCAACTATTGCCTGTTCCTTCAAATGTTGTTTTATGGTGTCAATTGATTTAAAAATGGAATTCACTAAATGTGAAAATTGCACTGTTGGTGGCTGTTGACCACTTAAAATTTTACATTTTATTTCATTACCTGGGCACCCTTACAGAGCTTTTTAAAGCATAAGATATTATAATGTAACTTAATGCATGCATAATGTAACATAATATAATGTAACATTAACATAATATTCCCAATCAATTCCAATATATGACCACAAGGAGTCTAGGCAGATTCATTAAGGCACATTTCAACTTAAGCTTCAAATATGGCCCCATTTCACCTCTGGTGCATGTAATGTCTGAGTTGTCCCTGACACTCAACACAGTTTGGATGAATTACTGGAACATTATTAAAACTATTTAGAGACAATCTAAGGCTGAAGACAGGGGCGTAACAAACACCCCCCGCAGCTGCCGCAGTGCGGGGGGCCTCACTCCCTTCATTAAATAAAGGGGGCCCGGCCCCCCTCAGCTCTTCTGAGGGCTGTGAGAGAGGCTTGCGCTGAAGCAAGCCTCTCTCCGTCTCGTCTAAAGCAGGTGCAGCCTGCAGCCTGCAGCCTGCTCGGATCCCCTCGCCCCCTCCCTCTGACTGAAGAGAAACAAAGTATCGACTTCCATTGTTTCTCTTCAGTCAGAGCGCGCGAGGATGTGGTGGGAGCCCCAGAGAGCAGGAGGCAGCACCGAGCACTGCTCAGGGCAGTGACAAGGGTGGGAGTGTGGGCCCAGAGAGAGCATTCCCCACAGATCAAGATTTCAGGGACACTGAGCGACTGTGGGGCAAGGCATAGCCAGCGACTGTGTATAAAAGCCATTTCCAAGAATTTGGGGTGAATACTCCCAGGATGTCTGTGGGTTTTAAGTCCCAAAAATTGTAAATCTCTGCAGGTATTTTACAAAAACTCTTCCAGCCATTTCGGACAAGCAGGCCAAAAAACCCTGGGATTTCTTATTCTTCCAGTTTGAGGGGACATGGCCGGGCAGATTGGGTTGAAATGCCCTGTTCAGGCAGGGCCAAGGCTGATTTCTGTACGACTAATCCTTGTGTGTTATGGTACAGATGGAGCTAAAAACGACGGAATAGAATTCAACGTGAGTTATTACCAGTGTTTTTAGTGAGTCAGAAGACCATACATTAACTACATCTCTCATCAGCCAAACATATGCTACTGAAATACAAATACTTTTATATAAAAAGATAGATATTCAACATATGTGGAATGTACAGAATGTGCCAAAATTAAAACACTTCTGCACAGATAGAATGAATAAAAGGCTTAAAGTGTCATCCTTTCAATAAACAGGATACACATTAAACAAATCTCAGACATCGCCTGCTATAAGTTAATGTACTCATGTTAAATGTAAACTATTTTCCACTTTATACTTTGTGTCACACAGTGCCTTAAATGAAGTCTCTTGTGTTCAGGCTTGGCCATAGCTTACTATTTCTCCATTAATATGTTTTTCCAAAAAAACTCAACTCTGAAAATGTTTATAGCCACAACCTTTCTAATGATAAAACAATTCCTCCATAATTACAAAAATTCTGAACTTCTCTACCCTTCCAAACGGTAAGAGCACAGACAGGGGCGTAACAAACGCCCCCGAAGGGTGCAAGGCGGAGGGGAGAAGGGTGCAAGGCAGAGGGGAGAAGGGTGCAAGGCAGAGGGGAGAAGGGTGCAAGGCAGAGGGGAGAAGGGTGCAAGGCGGAGGGGAGAAGGGTGCAAGGCGGAGGGGAGAAGGGTGCAAGGCAGAGGGGAGAAGGGTGCAAGGCAGAGGGGAGAAGGGTGCAAGGCAGAGGGGAGAAGGGTGCAAGGCAGAGGGGAGAAGGGTGCAAGGCAGAGGGGAGAAGGGTGCACGGCGGAGAGGAGAAGGGTGCAAGGGGGAGTGGAGAATGGAACAAGGCAGAGGGGAGAATGGTGCAAGGTAGAAAAGGGTGCAAGGTGGAGGTGGAGTAGGGTGGAAGGCAGAGGGGAGAAGGGTGCAAGGCAGAGGGGAGAAGGGTGCAAGGCAGAGGGGAGAAGGGTGCAAGGCAGAGGGTAGAAGGGTGCAAGGCAGAGGGTAGAAGGGTGGAAGGGTGCAAGGCGGAGGGGGAGAAGGGTTCAAGGCAGAGGGGAGAAGAAGGCAAGGCAGAGGGGAGAAGGGTGCAATGCAGAGTGGAGAAGGGTGCAAGGCAGAGGGGAGAATGGGGCAAGGTAGGAAAGGGTGCAAGGCAGACGGGGAGAAGGGTGCAAGGGGAAGGAGAAAAGGGTGCAAGGCAGAGGGGAGAAGAGTGCAAGGGGGATGGCGATGAAGTTAAGAATGTGCGCCCCCCCCGAAACATTTCTGCGGACGCCCATGGCAACGTACACTACTTTGTGAGAGAGAGTGGAGTGAGAGAGATAGTGGAGTGAGAGAGAGAGTTGGGTGAGAGAGAGTGGAGTGAGAGAGAGTGGAGAGAGAGAGAGTGGAGAGACAGTGGAGGGAAAGAGAGAGAGAGAGTAGATAGAGAGTAGAGAGAGAGCAGAGAGAGAGAGTAGAGAGAGAGAGTAAAGAGAGAGAGTGGAGAGAGAGCGAGAGTGGAGAGAGAGCGAGAGTGGAGAGCGAGAGAGTGGAGAGAGAGAGAGTGGAGAGAGAGTGGAGAGAGAGTGGAGGGAGAGTGGAGAGAGAGAGTAGAGAAAGAGAGTAGAGAGAGAGTAGAGAAAGAGAGTGGAGAGAGTCAGTGGAGAGAGAGAGAGCGTGGAGAGAGAGAGAGTGGAGAGAGAGAGAGTGGAGAGAGAGAGAGAGTGGAGAGAGAGAGAGTGGAGAGAGAGAGAGTGGAGAGAGAGAGAGTGGAGAGAGAGCGAGAGTGGAGAGAGAGCGAGAGTGGAGAGCGAGAGAGTGGAGAGAGAGAGAGTGGAGAGAGAGTGGAGAGAGAGTGGAGGGAGAGTGGAGGGAGAGAGTAGAGAAAGAGAGTAGAGAGAGAGTAGAGAAAGAGAGTGGAGAGAGTCAGTGGAGAGAGAGAGAGCGTGGAGAGAGAGAGAGTGGAGAGAGAGAGAGTGGAGAGAGAGAGAGTGGAGAGAGAGAGAGTGGAGAGAGAGTGGAGGGAGAGAGGAGAGAGAGTAGAGAAAGAGAGTAGAGAGAGAGAGTAGAGAAAGAGAGTGGAGAGAGAGTGGAGAGAGAGTTGAGAGAGACAGTGGAGAGAGAGAGAGATAGTGGAGAGAGAGAGTGGAGAGAGAGAGTGGAGAGAGAGAGTGGAGAGAGAGAGTGGAGAGAGAGAGTGGAGAGAGAGAGAGAGTGGAGGGAGAGTGGAGAGTGGAGAGAAAGTGGAGGGAGAGTGGAGAGAGAGTGGAGAGAGAATGTAGAGAGAGGGAGTGGAGAGAGTAGATAGAGTGAGTGACAGTGGAGAGACAGTGGAGAGAGACACAGTGGAGAGAGACAATGGAGAGAGAGGGAGTGGAGAGAGATGGAGTGGAGAGAGAGTGGAGAGAGGGAGAGTGGAGCAAGAGAGAGTGGAGAGAGTAGAGAGAGGGAGAGACAGTGGAGAGAGAGACAGTGGAGAGAGAGAGTGTGTAGAGAGAGTGAGAGACAGTGGAGAGACAGTGGATAGAGAGAGAGACAGTGGAGAGAGAGACAGTGGAGAGAGAGACAGTGGGGAGAGAGAGAGTGGAGACAGAGAGAGTGGAGAAAGAGAGAGTGGAGAAAGAGTGGAGAAAGAGAGAGTGGAGAGAGAGAGTGGAGAGAGAGCGTGGAGAGAGAGTGAGAGTGGAGAGAGAGTGAGAGTGGAGAGAGAGTGGAGAGAGAGTGAGAGTGGAGAGAGAGAGAGAGTGGAGAGAGAGAGAGAGTGGAGAGAGAGTGGAGAGAGAGAGAGAGTGGAGAGCGCGAGAGTGGAGAGAGAGAGTGGAGAGAGAGAGTGGAGGGAGAGAGTAGAAAGAGTAGAGAGAGAGAGAGAGAGAGAGAGTAGAGAGAGAGGAGAGAGAGGAGAGAGAGAGAAGGGAGAGAGAGTGGAGAGAGTATAGAGAGACAGTGGAGTGAGAGACAGTGGAGAGAGAGTAGAGAGAGAGAGTGGAGAGAGTGAGAGAGTGGAGAGACAGTGGAGGAAGAGACAGTGGAGGGAGAGACAGTGGAGGGAGAGACAGTGGAAAGAGAGTGGAAAGAGAGACAGTGGAGATAGAGTGGACATAGTTGAGAGAGAGAGATAGAGTGGAGAGAGAGTAGAGACTAATTGACTCAGAGACTGAATACTGACTGACGGAGAGACTGCCTGGCTGAGAAACTGACAGAGAGAGAGAGAGAGAGACTGACTGACTGAGAGAGACTGGCTGACTGACTGACAGACTGAGAGAGATAGAGAGACTGACAGACTGACTGACTGACAGATTGACTGACAGAGAGACTGAATGACAGAGAGAGAGAGAGACTGACAGACTGAGAGAGAGAGAGAGACTGTGATGGAATTGGGGTCAAAGTGTGCATGAAGCTATGCAATGCCTCTTAAGATTGCTATTGTCTACTAATAAAAATGTATTATCAAAATATGCTCTTTGTAGTTACATCTGCTTTTGAAATACTGCATTGTCGCATTGTCCAATGTTTTAAAATGGAAAGGAGAAGAAGCAGTGGATGCGCTTTTGTCAAAACTGAACGATGAGTGGGCCCGATGTTGTATATCATGACAGGAATCTGCATCAGAAAACCCACCTAAAATTGGGCAAACTTCCCCGGCCTACTGATGGCAGGGGCCTGTAATGAATGGACCACCACCTATGATAGCCTGCGGGCAAACTACGCCCAACCTTTACCTCCACCATCCAGTGTTACTTTTAACAGCTGTATTGGTGACAGTGGCGTAACAATAGCCCTGCATCCCCTGCAGTATGGCGGGTCGCTGGCCTTAGTGTTCTAGACTGGCATGGAGGATGGGATGGGGGCCCCCTCCATGTAGTTTGCAGGGGGGCCCCCTCAAGTTTCGTTACGCCACTGGCTGAAGAAACAATGTAGAATTTGTCATTAGAGTAAGGTTCAATGTGTATGTGGTGCTCAGTAGCACTCTGAGGTTTGCAATACCCCACCTCTTCTATGCACACAAACCAGAAACCAAAATGGTCACTGACACATCAAATGCATTGTGGGACAGATTTATAACTTTTTAGAGCAGCACAACAAGCAGAGTTGGTTTGCAAGAGCAATAGCCATCCATGTTTTATGGCAGTCCAGCTTCTTGAATGTAATGTCAGTCACCACATTGTTAAACACTCCAATGTCAACTAAGGAGATGGACATTTTTCCAGATTGCTTGATGCTCAATATTTGCTTTGTGATGTCACCATCTTCAGTAAATAACTGTGGGAGAAGGAGGCCTGGCAGTCCCTGAATTTGAGTCTTACTATCTTGCGGCTCAGTTCCAGTGGCTGGCGCAATGGCTGGTAGGCAGACAGACACCAAAGCAGGAGTTAGGTCAGTCAGTTAGATCTCCACCAATTTGTCAGGGTACTGATAAAACTAAAGTACCCTCGCAGAGATTATAGTACTGAATTTCGGCTGCTGTGGCACTGTTGGGCCAGATGTCTGCAAAAGACACATATGTGGGTCCAATACACACCTGAAATACCCATGGAGACACTGGAGGTATTGCAGCAAGGGGGAGACTGGCGGTATATTATGAACTGAATGGCTGCAGGTATGTCAATACTTAGAGAATGGTTTGGGTGGGGTGCTCCTGCCATACGGGGAGTTCTAATTGGAGCATGATTTACCCCTGGACCATAATGGCTGCAGTCCACAGACATTGGGGTGCGGACCTGTCAGAGTCCCCACACCACAAGAGTTGTCACTATATATATATAGATATTTATATATCTTTGCGAACGTTCATGGCAGTCAACTACATATATAGGATGAAAAGAGAGGACATGATGTAGCCCCTGACCATCTTTCAACCCCAATTGGAGGAAGACTTGGGATCTCAATTCTAGGGGACGATTGGGCAACTATATTAGAAAGGGCACCCAAAATAGGTTGTATGATGGAACAACGCAGGGAAATACTCTGCATGCCTTTACCACTGATTTTTTACCTGCATTTTTTTAGATCGCATATGCTTTTACAACATATGCCTTTAACATGCTTGGTTTATATATATATATATGCCATATAAATATATATAAACCATTTATACTGTGTGGTAAAGTCATTTGTTGTAAAAGCATATGCATTCTAAATACATGTATGCTAAAGTTACAACATGGTAAAAACCTTGTTGTAAAGGCTGTTCCCCTCCCCCAAAAAATATCTAGAAATTACTGTTTTAAGTCAATTCATTTTTTATGTTCTACAGAGGGCGTACCCCCAGAAGAATAAATAGATATTTTCATGCAGTGGGTGCATCATGCCCTTGGTGTGGGGAGGAAGAGGAGTTTTTACATATGCTCTGGAAACGATTCGAGGAATAAGTCACAAATATGGTTGCAGGTATCATTGAGAGAAAAGTTCCATGCACCCCATAGCACTGTTTATTGAGCTGGTTTCCACACACTGCTAAGACCTAGGCCACAAGTAGGTTTCAGGGTCCAACTTTTATTCTTGCAGTGCGGAAAATCACTAGGAATTGGAAGGCTCCAGGACGAGTATGAGTGACGACATGGTGAATAGAGTTACGGAGATGGGATGGTAATGAGAGTGCAGCGCTGCTTTCTGCGGCCCAATGTGGATGGGCTCAGTAGATATGGCCAGGGCCTGGGAGCACTAGTAGATTGCATGAAAGATCTAGATCCCCCATCACCAGTGTCAATCACCAGGTGTTCACTTGGGGTGACTCCTTCTTAGTTAGGCTGACCTACTTGAGATGTTGGCTGCTGGGGCTGATAGTCCAATAAACTGCCACCGGACCAGAAGCTCAGGTTGCTGCTTATCTTGTACTGATCGCACTGGGACGATTCAGGCTAAGACAAAAGCATTCGATGTGCTGGGTACAGGGCAGGGGGAGCAATGTGAGGTTCGATAACAAAGAAAATACAGAGGCTATTATATCACTGAATATGTGTAAGAGGGCGAGGTTGCTGTTCTTCTAATGACTTCATTGTTCTGCGATGAAGGAAAATCAAAAAATATCTTCAGTAAACAAACCATTTTAGATGTGAGGGTGCATTTTACACTAAGAAAATAGCGCTAAATGTTGGATTACGCTTTTCACTTAATTATGCATAATTACAAGTAATTTTGCTGTAATTGCGAGTGATTACACTAGAGCAAATTACACCAGTTACACCCACTCCTACTAGCAACTCAGTGTTAGGCAAAATTATATTTATAAATTTAAGCCTCAAACAAGGATGTGTACTGGCATCCCTATGTGGCTGAAATTGAGGAAAAACCAAACAGCAACTATTCTGCGTCACCTGCCAGTGTGAAGACCTGCTCTTAACAACAGCCTTGACCACATCTATATTCCCCCAACGAAAAGGCCCAGGGGTGATCTGCTGTTCTTGCAGACAACAATCTCTTCGTGGCTTCTCTTAATGTGAAGCACTGGCTGAGGCTCCTTGCGTGGAACTGGACTGCCTGAGAAGATTAAGGACCTGATTACGATTTTGGCGGTGTGGCAGCAGGCCAGAATGCCAGAATGCCAGTGCCTCACTTCCACACCTGCCAAAGCCAGATTAGGAGTTTTCTCCTGGTATGCCCGGCGGTGCTTTGGTGGTCCCAGGCAGTGACCCTTAGAAAGGCACTGCAATTGGAATGCCAAAGCAATTTTTTGCACAGAACTGTTAAGTCCATTCCATGCAGGAACTGGGCATCCATGCAGACAGGGAGGCACACCATGTACCCCCATGCATGCATTCCCATGGCCCTGAGGCACCAGGGGACCCTGTGGGGCCTCCTTAAGTTCCTCACTGCCCTGAAAATTATGGAGGTGAGAAAACTCATTATATTCTTGGTGGTGCAGCATTTCTGAAGTAGGCTGCAATGGAGAAATTGTCTCTAAGCACAGCAACCAAAGAATGGCAAATATTAAAAGTCCATTGTTTATCAGAGGTTTCTATTTTCCACGCTAATTGCCGCAGTTTTGACTCAGTCAAGAGCCCAGAGCCCCTGTGGAAGTGTTCTACATGAAACACGTCGGGCGGGACTCCATTTTTTGTGAGGCATCAAGCAGTTTCTGTTGTTTCCTGCAATAAAGATGAAGGCATACTCTACTCACCTTGGTGGGCTCTCTCTCAACAGGCAAACCTTGTTTGTATATTTTCTAGCGGCCCAGCCTGAGTCGCGAGAGAGCAAAGTTGCACCGTTGTGCAGCCCTTCTGGTGTGCCAATCGACGCATCAGCGCAAGTTACTGTGAAGCCAGGTTGCTAGGAAGTAAGCAGCAATGTGAACAAGCCCACATGCTCACTGCAACCCACTTGATTTTATCAGGACTCAAAAGAGATTAATGCGGCAACTCACATGAGTAAGACTAGAATGACCATCAGGCCACAGGGGTGGCCACGCCAATTGAGACGGGGTAATGAAGAATTGAAAATGGTGTTGGGAAACTGCAGCAGTTTGAACTTAGTCATTAGCCCAGAACCCCTGAGAAAGTGTTCTACACGAAACGCGTCGGGCTGGACTCCAATTTTTTCGAGGCATCAAGCAGTTTCCGTTGTTTCCTGCAATAAAGATGAAGGCATACTCTACTCACCTTTGTGGGCTCTCTCTCAACATGCAAACCTTGTTTGTATAACATATATATTATATTCACTGAAAAAACTATAGGTTTCAGCCACGTTATAGTTAGGAATTAGAATTTAAAAAACCTTGCAAATACACTGAAAAACCATAGGTTTCACACACGTTATAGTTAGGAATTAGTATTTAAAAAACCTTGCAAATTCACTGAAAAAAACATAGGTTTCACATCAGTTATAGTTAGCTGGTCATTTTACTCATACAAAACCTTTGAAATTCTCCCGTTATAGTTAGTTCAGCTAACTATAACTTGCGCGCCCGCAATGCACTGCTGATGACGTCACATATTACATAACTCATGACATGGTAAGTGACATCACCCATATAGAATATATAAAATGTTGCGGATTTCCTATGGAAACTGGGTCCTAACTATAACTACCTACTGGCGACCACCAGTAGGTAATATATAGGGCACTTGCTCTTTCACTTTTGCTGAATAAATATGCGCTGCTGGCACCTTACTTGGCGTGATGGGTTGGTGATTTAACATCAGATATCCAGCCTGTGGAGTGGAGGTCTGCGCCCATTTGAACTGCTACCAGAAGCAGTTGGGATCTTTCTTGTTCATATATATATATATATATATATATATATATATATATATATATATATATATATATATATATATATATACATACATAAATACATATATACATATAGGTAGTTATAGTTAGGAAATCCACAACATTCTATTGGGAATAACTTTGGCGCCGGTTGATGAATCTACACGAATTTCTCAAAGAAGATGGCCCGCTCCGCTTCTTCCCTGTAAGATTTGGGGGGATTTGTCAAGTGGGGGATGAGAAAAAAGGGGGTCCCAAAACGTGTTTTTCCCATGTTATTTTCCATAGGACGATTAGACACGGCAACAGCCCGAACGGCTGAACGGAATTATACCAAATTTGGCAGAGAGGTAGAGTTCGGTTCGCAGATCGCCCTTTTGCTTAAATGGTGTAAATCCCTCCAGTAGTTCCTGAGAAAATCAAAATGAAAACAATTTATATATCTATAAGCGTGCACCGTACGTGCACGTGTACAGTGCGCGGACCTTCGCGTGCGCTAGCTGCATGCTGATTGGCTGCCAATGTCTGTTAACACTCCAAAACGGACAGCCAACTTGTGCCTCGGTAGACTGAGGCACATAAAAGCAGAAAAATAAACGTGTAGAACTCAAAAAGGGGGCACGGTAGAAGCACCCTGACCCCCTAGGCCTGCTCATGGGGTCCCACAAGGACCCCAAAGGCCCCCACAAATTATTTTTTGGGGGAAAATTGCGGGGTATGCGCACCATGCGCGTACCTTTGCTTAGGTACATGTACCCCACAATTTCAAAAAAATAAAAAAACTTTTTTTTTGGGCCTTGGGGGTCCTTGTGGGACCCCCTGAGCAGGCCAAGGGGGTCAGGGTGCTTCTACCCTGCCCCCTTTTCGTGTTTTCCACCTTTGTTTCACTGCTTTAATGTGCCTTGGTTCTACGGAGGCACAAGATGGCTGCCAACACTTCCTGGTTTGGAGTGTTGACAGACAGTGGCAGCCAATCAGCATGCCTTCCCGAGAAAGCAGCATGCTCATTGGCTGTCAACACTTCTAACCAGGAAGTGTTGGCATCCATCTTGTGCTAGGTAGACCGAGGCACAAGAAAGCAGAAAAACTAACGTGTAGAACAAAAAACAGGGGGCAGGGTTGACACACCATGACCCCCTAGGCCTGCCCAGGTGGTCCCACAAGGACAAAATAGGCTCATTTTTTTTTAACCCGGTCTGTTTTTTTAAAAATTACCCCCAGGGGGATCAAATCGCGAGGGCATAGTGATAAAGAAGTGAGGGGGGTCCCTAATCCCCCCCACACTGCTCCAGGGACTGCTGCCCCCCCGGGGCAAAGCAACACAGCCCCCTGGCGCATACTGGAGGCTCCTGGTGGGCTAGTTGGCCCCCAGGGACCCCCAGTATGCAAGGAGAATTAGTTCCCCCTCTGCAAACACGCCAGGGGGCTGCGTTGCAGAGAGGTGTACAAAAGGGTGTAGCCTCATTACACCATTCTGTAATGCAGCCCCCTGGTGCATACTGGAGGTTCCAGGTGGGCTAGTTGGCCCCCAGGGACCCCCAGTATGCAAGGGGAATTAGTTCCCCCTCTGCAAACACGCCAGGGGGCTGCGTTGCAGAGAGGTGTACAAACATTTTTTTTAATCTAATTTAAAAAATATTATATCTAAAAATAAATAAGTCATAATAATGTAGTAAATCAGTATAAAAAATATACAATTATTACATTTAAAAATTATCATTTACAAAACCATTGAAAGTCACTGAAAAAACCATAGGTTACAGCCACGTTCTAGTTAGGAATTACCATTTAAAAAACCTTTGAAATTCACTTAAAAAACCATAGGTTTCAGCCACGTTATAGTTAGGAATTAGCATTTAAAAGACCTTGCAAATTCACTGAAAAAACCATAGGCTTCACACATGTTATATAGTTAGGAATTAGCATTTAAAAAAACCTCTTAAATTCACTGAAAAAACCATAGGTTTCACACCAGTTATAGTTAGCTGGAAATTTTACTGACATAAAACCATAGAAATTCCAACGTTATAGTTAGTTGGACTCACTATAACAAGCGCGCCTGCAATGCACTGCTGATGATGTCACATATTACATCACTCATGACATCGTCAGTGACATCACTCATTACATCACTTATGACACCATCCTTGTGACAGAGTGACAGACCTCCTTTTAGTGTAATGGAACCCTTGAAATAGATATTCAAAAATAGAAACTAACATTTTCAAAAAAATGTAGATACCCATACCAGTTACAACAACCAATTCAGTAATTCCACCATCTATACACACATCCACTCATTTACAAACAGTTCTATATAGTCACTCATACATATACTCACTCATCATATGTAGTGATACATCTATACATCATGTTATACACCGACAGTCATCCAAAAGATACTCACACACATACTCACACATGCAAATAAATTATTGAACATCCATTTATTTGCATATAAAACTATACACACACTACCTCTTTACTTCTAAGGAAACTTACACATACTTACTCTCTTAAACAATCACTTATATAAACATATACTTATTTAAACAGGAACTCTTACAATCTCTTACTCTCACATATACTCACTTATATACATCAAAACTCACATACACTAGATTAAAATATATGTTGTTACTAAAAAACACACTAGTGAGACAGTCATTCACTCACTAACACACACATATACACACTCATCCACCCATACAGTCCTGCACATATGCTGTCTTCAAAACACATACAAACAGTGAGTCAGTCACCAACACATGCAGCTACTTATACACAAAGTGAAACACTGATACATATATTTCAATATTTAAAAGTTACTCGCTAATATATGTATTCAATAAAATACACTTAATAAGGCAGTTAACCAATCATTTTTTTTTTAAAAACATCCATTTACACACTTATTTAATCATTTATTCTTCCATCAACCTTTACAAATACGAATATTAAACATATTAATTTTAAAGAAAGACACACATTCACTGGCTGGTGTCATCAGTGATGTCATGAGTGATGTCACTGACGATGTCATGAGTGATGTAATATGTGACGTCATCAGCAGTGCATTGCAGGCGCGCTTGTTATAGTGAGTCCAACTAACTATAACGTTGGAATTTTTATAACGTTGGAATTTCTATGGTTTTATGTCAGTAAAATTTCCAGCTAACTATAACTGGTGTGAAACCTATGGTTTTTTCAGTGAATTCCTAACTATAACTGGTATGAAACCTATGTTTTTTTCAGTGAATATATATATGTATATGTATATATATATATATATATATATATATATATATATATATATATATATATATATATATATATATATATATATATATATATATATATATATATATATATATATTCTGTAGAAGGCAGGAAGTCTAAATGCGTAAGCCTGGGAAATATGTTTGTCTGCAGTTCTTTGCACTTGGAAGGAAATATAGATTTTTTTAACCATTTTTGGAAAAATATATATACACACACACACACATATTCACTGAGAAAATCAAAGGTTACAGAGACATTACAGTTAGGCTCAGATTTCATTCGTACAAAACCAGTGAAATTCAGCAGTTACAGTTACTTAGTTGCTGTGTGAGTGGCTAAGCTAACTATAAATTATTCCCCCACAATGCACTGATTATTACCTCACATATTACATCACTCATGACGTGGCCAGGTACGGATGACTTCTCAGTGAACCACGGGGACCAAAATCAGAGCCGAATACAGCGCACACCAGCAGTGTTCTATGACTCCCATTTGTGGGGCAGTACAGAGTGTCTGCGGATATTTTTACGGAACCGAACTCGGATACAACGTCTCTTTATGCGCCTTCCTAACACCAATTTATTGTAGTGTGTTTCCGTTCTAATACGGATCTCACTAAAAACTACCTAATTCGAGTGGGACAGTGTTACCAAGCAACTATCTACACCACAAATAAGTACTGGTTTGGTAGCTTTGTGATAGCCCTGATGAAGCCCTATTTAGGGAGAAACATGTTGGCTGCCTCAAGCAAATAAATAACAATTTGAAACTTCATCCGAAGACCCAAGATTTTGTGTTCTTGTTGGTTGAGGCGATGTACATCTAGTGGCTGAATTGCACAATGTGAAACCAGAAAACCTGGGTTCAGGCTTGGCTTCCCACTTGACGAAATTATGTGATCATAAGCAATTATTTTGTTTCACTTTCCCTCCTTTTTCTTAATTATCACATATGAGAGGACCTTGATATCCAGAACTTTAGGATGTGCACTGTACAAAACCTTCTCCTGTGTTTGATTTAATAAGCTTGAATGATTTTTGGTTTATGTTTGAAAAGTATCACTTTTAAACAAAACTTCTCAATGCATTGACACAATCTGACATTCTAAAGTGAAACAGTTCTGTATGTTTATGGTAATACTTATTTAATTTTGAAGAGAGTTTATCATCTTTTTACACAGTTGGTGCAAGATGTCTATAAAAAATTAAGTATTTCCTAAAGTTGAGCAGTGCAGGGCATCCTGGTTACATCCTTTTTTTAACTTCAATTAACCTGTAAGCAAATGTTTTTCTGTTTATTTAACATATTTTTAAAGTCAGTGCTGATTCAGTACACAGCAGCCCAAAGGGCTGCTTGTAAAGGTCAGGAGGGCTCCATGCTGTACTTTCACTATTACTGATCTTGGGTAACCATGCAGAAAAGGCAAGATCCAACACAATCAAGCAATCAATAACTGCATTTATAAAGGGCGCTACATACCCGTGAGGGTCTCTTTTGCGCTGGGGGGGGAGGCGCTACTGTTCGAAGAGCCAGGTCTTGAGAAGTCTTCTGAAGGCCAGCAGATCCTGGGTCTGTCGTAGGCTGGTAGGGAGAGCGTTCCAGGTCTTGGCGGCGAGGTAGGAGAAGGATCTGCCACCAGCGGTGGTTTTTTGGATACGAGGAACTGTGGCGAGGGCGAGGTTGGATGAGCGGAGGCTTCGGGTGGGGATGTAGAAGCTGAGTCGGTAGTTGAGGTGTGTAGGTCCGGTGTTGTGTAGTGCTTTGTGTGCATGGATGAGGAGTTTGAAGGTGATCCTCTTGTTGACGTGAAGCCAGTGCATGCCTCTCAGGTGGGGTGTGATGTGGCTGCGTTGGGGGACGTCGAGGATCAGACGTGCCGAGGCGTTCTGGATTTGTTGTAGTCGTCTCAGGAGCTTGGTTGTTGTTCCTGAGTAGAGGGCGTTCCCGTAGTCGAGTCTGCTGGTGATTAGGGCCTGGGTGACGGTTTTTCTCGTGTCGGGAGGGATCCAGTTGAAGATCCTGCGGAGCATTCGGAGGGTTTTAAAGCAGGATGCAGAGACGGCGTTGACTTGCCTGGTCATGGAGAGGGTGGAGTCAATGATGACCCCCAGGTTGCGTGCGTGGTCTGTGGATTCCGGGGCTGTGCCTAGCGATGTGGGCCACCAAGAGTCGTCCCAGGCTGATGGGGTGGGTCCGAGAATGAGGATCTCCGTCTTGTCTGAATTCAGCTTTAGTCTGCTGTCCTTCATCCGGTCGGCTACGGCCTTCATTCCTCTGGGGAGGTTGGCTTTGGTGGTGTGGGGATCTTTGGTGAGGGATATGATCAGCTGGGTCTCGTTGGCGTAGGAGATGATGTTGACGTTATGTTGTCGTGCGACGTGGGCGAGCGGTGCCATGTAGATATTGAACAGCGTCGGGCTGAGGGAGTATCCCTGTGGGACGCCGCAGATGATCTCTGTGGTTTTTGAGCGGAAGGGTGGTAGACGGACGCTCTGGGTTCTGCCAGAGAGGAAGGAAATGGTCCAGGCTTCTCTTGGATTCCGGCGTCATGGAGGCGTGCTGATAGGGTGCGGTGGCAGACTGTGTCAAAGGCAGCTGATAGGTCCAGGAGGATGAGGGCGGCTGTTTCTCATTTGTCCATCAGGATCCTGATGTGGTCAGTGGCGGCGATGAGGGCGGTCTCGGTGCTGTGGTTGCTGCGGAAACCGGATTGGGAAGGGTCTAGGATGTTGTTGTCTTTGAGGTAGCGGGTTAGCTGTTTGTTGACAATCTTCTCCGTCACTTTTGCCGGGAACGGGAGCAGGGAGATGGGCAGGAAGTTCTTGAGGTCCTTGGGGTCCGCCTTGGGCTTCTTCAGAAGGGCGTTGATCTCGGCGTACTTCCAGCTTTCCGGGAAGGTTGCTGTCTCGAAGGAACTGTTGATTGTTTTTTGGAGGTGGGGCGCGATGGTTGTGCTGGCTTTGTTGAAGATGTGGTGAGGGCAGTGGTCGGATGGGGGTTGTAGTGGATGGAGTTCATGATTTTGATGGTGTCTTCGTCGCTGACATTGGACCAGGTGGTCAGGCGGCTGGTGTGGGTAGTGGTCGCAGGGTGGTGTACTCGGTGGTGGGTGCGGGGGTTTTGGAGTTGAAGCTGTCGTGGATTTCGGTGATTTTGAGGTGAAAGAAGGTGGCCAGGGAGTCGCACAGGTCTTGTGATGGTGGGATGTCATTGGTGTTGGAGCTGGGGTTGGAGAGTTCTTTCACGATGCTGAAGAGCTCTTTGGTGTTGTGTACGTTGTTGTCTAGGCAGTCCGCTTGGCGGTCCTGATTAGTTGTTGGTGTTTGCGGGTGGCACTCGTGGGCTATATGGCTGTCTGGTGTTCGGTCGTAGAGCCATTTCTTCTCCAGCTTCCGACAGGTGCGCTTGGAGATCCGGAGGTCTTCAGTGAACCAGGCGGCTTTCTTGTTGGTGTGGTTGGTTGTGGAGGTCTTGAGAGGGGCGAGGGTGTTAGCGCAGTCGTTGATCCACTGTTTGAGGTTGGTCGCGGCGGTGTCGGGGTTGGTGGGGTCGGCGGGTGGTCTCATGGTGAGGGTGGTAGTCAGTTGGTCCTTGGTGACCTTGCCCCAGCAGCGGCGAGGCAGCTGTTGGGTGCGGTGGTATATGATGGGTTTCCTGAAGGTGAAGTGGACACATCTGTGGTCGGTCCAGTGGGGTTCGGTGGTGTGGTTGAAGGAGATGTGGGGGTTTGTAGAGAAGATGGGGTTCAGCGTGTGTCCAGCGTCGCATGGGTGTGTGTCGTCACGAGCTGTTTGAGTCCGAGGTTGGCGAGGTTGTTGATCAGGGCGGTGGAGTTGGCGTCATTGTTGTTCTCGAGGTGGAAGTTCAGGTCCCCGAGGAGGTTGTAGTCCGTGGATGCGAGGGCGTGGGTGCTGACGAGGGAGGAGCAGTTGGGAGGTGGGAGCAGGCAGCCAATGGGGGGCTGGGGGGCGGGTCGCAGGGATGCAGCGGCGGGAAAAACGGCAGGGACAGGGAGGGCGTGGGAAAAAGGAGAGGGGCACAGGGGCAATGGGCACAGGGGTACAGAAAACAAAGGATGGGCACTTTACAAAACAAACCAAAAAAACAGCAGCAGGCGGGGGAAAAAGGAAAGGGGAAACAGGGGCAAAACGGGCACAGGGGTACAGAAAACAAAGAAAGGGCACTGAACAAAACAAATCAAAAAACTGCAGCAGAAACAGAACTCAGTTGCAATGTAGGCGGGCCAGCACGAGCGGATCACAGGTCACACAGGGGGCTGCGTGGCGGTGAGAGGAGCGACCTACCTGGTGACAGAGTCAAAGGTCGCTCTCTCTACCGCTGCCCGGCCTCCATATGAGGGTCAGAGGGAGGGAGGAGCAGCTGGGGGGTGGGAGCAGGGCGGCCAATGGGGGACAGGGGGGCGGGGCCGCAGGGACGCAGCAGCAGGAAAAACGGCGAGGACAGGGATGGCGGGGGAAAAAGGAGAGGAGGCACAGGGGCAACGGGCACAGGGGTACAGAAAACAAAGGATGGGCACTTAACAAAACAAACCAAAAAAACAGCAGCAGGCGGGGAAAAAGGAGAGGGGGCACAGGGGAAAAACGGGCCCAGGGGTACAGAAAACAAAGGAATGCCACTGGACAAAACAAACCAAAAAACAGCAGCAGAAACAGAACTCAGTCGCGATGTAGCGGGCCAGCACGAGCAGATCACAGGTCACACAGGTGGCTGCGTGGCGGTGAGAGGAGCGACCTGCCTGGTGACAGACTTATTACTTGAACATGCTTTTGATAACCAGGACCAATCACACTCACACAGTGCAATTGTTTGTTACACAGTGCCTTGAGACCCTATCAGGTGATTTACCACGTTCTATAAATCCCGGGTTGATTGACTGACATGCTATTAGCTCCCTTCCACATTCACCCAGTGGGGAAACAATATCAAACGGCGGCAGGGAAAACGAGCGGGAAACCACCACAGCCAATGTCCATTATTAGGTGTGAAAACACCCCAGTCTAAATTTTAAAGAGTCACCCTTTATAGCCAAAAGCGACAGGGTAACTTAAACTAATTAAAAAATCCCTTTTGTGCTTACACTATATAACCATTATTCAAATAGGTTTCAAATCAATCAGAGTGCACTGAATAAAAAACTGCATATACATTCTTAATCTAAAACGTCAATTATGACTGTCTCCTTTATATAGAAAAAATATATTTATTTATATTTTCAAGTAAATCTAGTTATGTTATAAAACACATAGTTGTGTCCACAGTGTTCAAATCAGTCAATATACAATAAAAAATAAGAAATCTAAAACCATGTATCTCAACAAACATCGAAATATTTCTAAAACAGACCCTCCATTTCTTGTAGACACCCTTCACAAACCATACATTATAAATATATGCAAATTATTAAAAACAGACAATTGCTATATGCCAAAATGCTTTCACTTAACAAGTCCTTTTGATAAAAATTATGTCACCCCATGACATTGTCACCAGCCACAGCAAGTTTTATTTTTCGAGAGGAGGGGTTTTGGTGAGGAGGAGGGAACAAAAGGGCCCCCTAGGTACTTCTCATCATGAGGCCCCACCCCCTGCAAGATCCCACCCTCTTCACTTTACAGTTTCAACAGTTTCACTTAACTCCTTGTTAATATTAACCAAAATATATATTTCCTTTATATTTTATTGATTCAGGGACCAATTACAGTTTCTAGGATCTCCACTTTCAGATTCTGTACACTCCACCTAAGTCTTTATTGTTTTCACCAAGCTCTGAAAAAGCCATAAGGGTTGTGTGCTTCGGTGAAACAGAAGATCCACTATGGGTTTGTATTAGCTGTACTCTTCCAAGCATTTGATCATGTGGCCTCCCCATGACGTTGTATGCGTGGAGCAGTGGTGGATTTGTGGTAAGCAATTGCTCAATCTTTCAATATTAACATTTTCCTGAAGGGACTATTCTGGCAAAGAGCATTGCACTCAGTAGTCGGTGCTGGCTAGTCACCAATATGGGAAGTTAATATCTGTAGCTAATGCACCTCCTCTTCCAACACTTGTGCATGAAGTCCTTGCCTCATATTCGACACACTGCCCTGTTCATTATTTCACAATGAAGGTCACACATGGGTAAGCCACAGTGCCACAGTGAGGATATCTTCTAGTTGGTTAGGTGTGGCATCCTGGCCATTGGTGATGGTAATGTAAAGTTTAGACTTTTTCAAAAGCTTTTTCTGAACATGGTAGACTCTGATCTGTGGCTTTACAGTATGTGACAAGCTTTCAACCTAGCAAAACATCTACTTAACAATTTTTTCTGTTGAATCACAAGTTTTTGCCTCATGGTGTAAAACATGTAGTATTCAGAATTTATATTTTTCCTGGGGTGGAAGTAGCTCACGTGAATGTATTATAGCACCTCATGGGTGTGGGTGTCTGGTTTCAAAACTTCAAACACAATGGGGCAGATTTACAAGCCCCTTGCGCCTCATTTGCGCCGCCGTTGAGTCACTTCTGTGACGCAGCGTTAACCATGCGCCACGTAGCACCCTATTTAGAACGTGAAGCATCTAGGGAGATGCGTCAAGTTGTAAAGCCCTGCACCACATGAAACCCGCATCAGGTTTCATGTGGGCGTTCCGGCGCGGGGTACGTTCCGTGTCAGGAACACCTTGGAAAAGTGCCTGAGTGAAATCTACAAGATTTTACTCAGTCACGTTTCCGAAGCCGCTGCGGCAAAACCGTGCGCCTGCTTGAAACAGGCATAAGGTGTGACGCACCATGTTAAGGATAGGCAGGGTTGGAATAGTGTTGGAGTTGCGTCACACCCACAACACAACTCCAGTAGTGCACCAACCTTACGCGGGCAGATGTGACACGCATTTGTTTATCCTTGCATCATGATGCGCTGCATTGTAAATGCGGCACATCTGTGGTGGCGCAAGGGTAAACTTGCATCACACATCTTTCCTGGCGCATCCCTGCTGATTTGCAGGGATGCGCCAGGAAACGTAAATCTGCCCCCGAGTCTTGTATTTCAGGCCCAGTGCATCAGAAATCTTCGCTACCACACATTATTAAGAGCATCCAAAGCAGTGATGTAACTGATAAAAGCTGTGATCCAACGTACTCGTTTAGGAGCCAGGATCTTTGACTCACTAACATCAAACTGCAGCAGAACACTCAACGCCACAGTATGAGGACCACCCGCACTTTATAGTTCTCAGCACTACCGCAGAGCAATGCAGACTCCTCATTGGGCGGGTGGCAGGACTGGGTTAGTTAATAATAATAAAATGTTTTATAAAGCGCACAGCTATTCAAAGAGTGTCCTGGTGCTAACAGACTAAGTAACCCATCAACCAGCAAAACACCTACTCCTATGCAGAGCAAAATAACCACGGGGCATATTAGCAAGGGTGATATTGCCGCTTTAGCAGGACTTTTTCCCGCTAAAGCGGCGATATTTTTATCGCCCTATTAGCAAGCTGTTGCTAACAGCAGTTAGAGACAGCTTTCAGGCGATAGCTATAGGTTTGGGTCCCGCTTTGAATGTCAGCGATATTTGTCGCTAATGACATGCAAAGTGGGCGTACTCAATGTGTTAGCCACTGAAAGCAGTCGCTAACACAGCTATCGCCTATTAGCAAGGCAGGCGAAGCGATAAAAAAATCGCGCTACTTACAATAATCGCCAGAACCTAACGCCTGCTCACCACGTGAGGAAGCCAATAATCTTTCGGGCTGTAAACCAGCATCGACATTCACACCGACCCTGGATATGGTAGGTGCGGAGGTACGCATCTTTGAACAGAGCGTCCTCCAAGATGTTGCAAGGGTTATTAAACACACCTATACCCCTCCACCGAATCTTTCTCACTCAGAAAGAAACTCTTTGAATGAGTTAAAAACCAATCCCTCCATAGTCATTAAACCTTGTGATAAAGGTGGGGGCATCACGGTATTTGATAGATCGAAGTACGATGACAAAATGTTAGAAATGCTAGCTGTGACCGAACATTACAGACCTGCCCAACGTAAAGAATTAGACCGCCTGAACAAATATATTCAAGAAACAACTCAAGCGGCCTTCGCAGATGGTTCCATCTGTGAAGACGAGTTTGCCTTCCTTAATAAAGCCACCCCTACTACCTCTGTTCTGTATGGTCTTCCTAAGACACACAAATCAGAAAATAATCCACCCATGCAACCTATTATTTCGACCATTGGCTCATGTACTGAGCCACTGTCAAAATATGTGGATACATTTTTGTGCCCATTGACCCAGAAATATGCTTCGTACATCCGCGACACCGGGGATATCATCAACAAAATAGAAGGCTTGCCCTTCAACCCCGATACAGACATCCTTGTGACGCTCGACATTGAGGCGCTCTACACGAACATCCCTCAGTGTCGAGCGTTACAGGCAGTGTCCACCCTTCTCAGGAGATATCCATCTGACCGCCCCGATGCATTCATTCTCCAATGTTTGGAGATCGTTCTAATGAATAATTACTTTGAATATAATGGGAAAACCTACAAGCAGATCAAAGGGACATCTATGGGGGCTTCTTGTGCCCCCAGTGTAGCTAATACCTTCATGGGAGAGTGGGAACTGAAAAACATCTTTAACGAATTGGCACCTTTTTTTGAGAATGTTTTTGTTTGGAAGCGCTTTATTGATGATATCTTTTTTATTTGGAAAGGGTCGGAAGAGGAACTGCAGACCTTCTACCTTTGGCTAAATGCCAGTGACACTAACTTGAGGTTCACGATGAACCTAAGCACTCAGAAGGTAGACTTTCTAGATATCAGTATTTCAGGTACTAACGGACAGCTATCGGTCAGCCTGTTTAGGAAAAGTACTGCCAAAAATACCATTCTGGAATTTGGCAGCTTCCACCCCAATTGCCAAAGGGAATCCATACCTTTCGGCGAATTTTTGCGGATTCGCCGCAATTGTACTGATATGGGTTCATTCCATCAACACGGAGATGCTCTGAAAGAACGGTTATTGAAAAGAGGTTACCCACATCGTCTAGTACGACAAGCCTATAAAAGGGCTAAATACTTTAATAGATCCGCACTCCTACAGGGCAAACCCCGGAACAAACATGACCGGATCACTTGCGTGATTAATCATTCTACCCTAAATCACAAACTGAGGAATATCATAAATAAAAATTGGAAAATTCTGAACATAGATGAAAGTGGCTCTCCACTTCCCCTACCTATGTTAGCCTACAGAAGAAATAAAAACCTAAAGGATATGCTTGTCCATGCGAGACCCCCGACCAGAAATGCTCATTTTAATAACCAGCTTTCCATCACTGGTCTTCCTGCGGTCGTGGGTAACCACAGGTGTGGCGGCTGCCACGCTTGCGAATCAGCCCTTATTTCTGACATGGTCACCTACAATGAAAAAAAGATCAAATTACGTTGCCTTACCAACTGTCGTAGTAGCAACATTGTATACATATTGTTCTGTGATTGTGGCTTAGCCTATGTTGGCGAAACCGGACGTGAGTTTCGCGTCCGTTTTAGCGAACACAAGTCCGCCATTAGGACCAAGAAACTGTCAGCCCCATTAGTAGAACACTGCATTGAGAAGTCACATAAGGAGAATGAGATCAGATGGTCCATCCTGGAAAAGGTCACTCCCAGAATGGGTCAGCCCATTGAAATCACGCGGAAAAAACGTGAAACTTTCTGGATTTTTCTTTTGGACAGTGTCAAGCGAGGACTAAACGAAGAGATATCTTGGTATGTTACCAAGTAAAGAATCTTTTTTCTTATCCTTTTTCTCCCCCATAATCGTTGCCATTACACGATCTATGCCGGGCTATCATTTCATGATGCAGTTTATATAAGAATTTCCACCTCATTCATGACTCTTTAGACGTGGCTCTTTTATTTCACATTCTGAAATAATACATTACACGATCTATGCTGGGCTACCATTTCATGATGCAGTTTATATAAGAATTTCCACCTCATTCATGACTCTTTAGACGTGGCTCTTTTATTTCACATTCTGAAATAATACATTACCATCCAGCCAGTCAGGCTTTAATAGCCTGCCTTGCCTTATACTTATAAGATCTATGTAGGGCCAGTAACTTAAGACACAACTTGCAAAAGAAATCCCACCTCAGTCACGACCTTTCAGACGTGGCTTTCCTCTTTTTTATCTCACACTTGGAGATAATATATTACTGTCTATCCAGCATGATTCTACGAGCCCGTCTCGCTCGGTACTTACAATATGGCCGCCACCACATAGTCCTATATCTATGACTATGCCGTGCTATGCCGCGATATGCTCGCGGTCTCCTTACTTCTCCCGCGATATTTCAACTGAATCAGGAGAGTATAAGAATGGATGTAGGTCAACAATGTCCCACGGAGGGTCTCAGGAACGCGGAGGGATTTGGTCGTTTCACACCGGATACGAAGGTAAACTCAGCAGAAATTCATTTGAATTAGAGGAGTACGGAGTAGTTGCCCTTTTAGACCTAAAGGTAAAATTCCCCCTACGTGTTAGCACAGACCTTCAGTCTGTATAGCGAGCCTAACTCATGGGTTCCGTTGCGGTAGTCTAATTCGGTTGTCAATGGACTCTGGGACCTCATTAGTTTGAGATAATGTTCATCCAACTTTAAGCATACAGCCTCAGATCTTCTGGTGCATGCGTTTTTCCTTCACCCTGGTCGACATGCCCGACTGAGTGCGTGCAGCTTTTAAACTCTTCTATGCCCTAGGACCATATATTATACGCATATTACCTTTGTCTTGCAGGGTCGCGGTGGCTGAACAGAGTCAATTTCTCTAAAGGATATCTACTCATTTTATATACCATCACGATTGGTAAATGTAAGTCTCTATGTAGTTCTACTTGTTTCTTCACGTTTTCGACATCTCGACAATGCCTATGGTGTCCCTTAATAGACGTGTCGGTATCTCTTTATGTTATTAGAGACTGAAACGTTACTGGAGTTAACCCGCTATGTGGACTGCTATACCCTGAGACCTTCCTCTTGATTTTATGGAATAAAAAGCAATGCTCTAGAATTTTCATCGAGACGGAAACAACCCGCTCGGCACGGTATGTTACCTTAAACATTAACTGTAGAGGGTCCAGCTGACTCACAGTATTAAGGTTTACCTCTTCTAGTATAACTATGACATAGGGGCATTATACATTTTTCTTGTAGCCTTCTATAGAGAACTTGGTATCCACGATACTAAGATGAAGCTCTGAGGGTCACCTATTACACCTGATGTGACATTATGGGTAAGCCTATTAATTAGGGACAACGCATGCGTACCATTTAGTCTTCTCTCCCGCAATCTTCCTAAACAGTCTCCCTTGGTCTCCTTACAGATGCGGCGCACTTGATGTTACTTTACCTCCCAATGTTGAAATAAAATCCGCTCTAGTGATAGCTGACCTATCACATTGTAAGTATTGTCACATGAATGGACAAAACTCTGTATTTAGTACCATTTTAGATATCATCTTATGCAAAATAGGAATCTCAGTGTACACTTGGTCCCTCCCTCATTAACTCTCAGAGGGATAAGTCGCCTAACGTCAGTACTATGCTCTCTTATGACAAGACTCTCCTGTCTGCTACTCCATGATGTAGATTTTCCTTCTCTGGCCACCATGATGAACCCTGGGCTCCAACCCAACAGTGAATGTACTAATGCTCTCTTGTAAATAATTTTTTTGTGTATGTGATAGTGACAGATTTGTCTTTTCCTTTTAGGCCAATTTTCCTTTTGTCTGATCCCCTGATATCTGCACAATTTGATGAACAAGGTCCTGATGAAGGTGGCTTGATCCACCGAAACGCGCGTAGACCCGCTACAAGGGCCAACAATTACACCTTGGTGCCCTTGGATCACATTAGCGTAGTCATCTTGCTATTTGGAATCCAGTTCCTTCTCCATCTTTGTATGTGGTGTGAATGTAGAATGATTGTTAGCACGTGAGCGAGCTGCTGTGTATGATTGTTTCTCAGGGGACCTGCTAATTTGCTGCTGTTTTTATGACTGTTTTTTGCTCTTTATGAACTTTTTCAATTAATATATGTATTACCCATTATTTAAAAATAAGATTTTGTGATTAATTACAGTATTTATATGAATTTATATACTTAAAAAAAAGAACAAATAAATATTTTTTGAATGAACTTTGTTTGCACTTTATCTTCTTCTGTCACTGCCTTCTGAGTACTTAGAGATGTACACACATTATTGAATGATACGGCCACTGTAGGAACACCCCTTTTGCTTTGTGTATCCTAACGCCTGCTCAGACCATGACTTAACCTGAATATCCAACGGGAGGTGGATATTCAGGTTAAGTCCCTATTAGCGATAATGCCTGAATATCGCTGGATTTCCAGCGATATTCACACATTGAGCGGCTATCGCCGGATATTTTATCGCATTGGAGATAAACGTTTCTAATAGCATGTTATCTCTGCAATATTATCAGGCGATAGGCAGCGATAAAAAAAAATTGCATTTAGCAATAAATATCACTATTTGTTGCTAATATGCCCCCAAGTTTCAAGTTATTCTTAAAGCAGGCCTCATCTTTCAAAGCACATATATGAAAAGGAAGGACATTCCAGGCAGTAGCGACAAGATATGTAAAGGAGGTGCCTCCCCATCTTTCCTTTTGAAACAAGGCACCATCACCAGAAGGGCATCAGAACACTGAAGAGTTCTCGTCGGATGGTATGGGGTCAGCCTGTTGGTAAGATAGGCTGAGCCTTACTAAGTAATAGAAGGCTCCATGAGCCAAAAGAAAACCTTTAAAGTGTATCCCCTTCTTAATCGGTAGCCAATGCAGCTCATTAAGATTAACATTTCTTGGAGCCCCTCTAAGGACCTTAGGTAGAAGCCAAGAGGTGCCAGTCTCAACAACTGAAGTCTCTTCAGGTCATAAGTCGGGAGGCCCCATTAGGGAGCATTCGCATAATATAGCCTCAAGGTGATGAGAGCATGAAGAAATTATTTCTGAGTCTCAAATGGTAATAGGTACAAAACTTTTTAAAAAGATTTGAGAAGTCAATTCAAGAGCCCACCACGCCTCCCACGTGAGGCAGAAAACCTCAAGACTGTCAAATTTCACCCCAAGAATGTGTACTATGGAAGCCGGGGATGGAGAGGCCGAGACATGAGTGGGCCAACATTCACTGTCCCATAATCGGTGACGCGAGTCAAATAGGTGAATAACCTTTTTATTGGCGTTGCTCTGAAGGTTACTGAGCTGCATCCTCTGGAAGACAGCCATCAAACATGAATTAAACCCACTAAAACTATTAGGCGTGTTCGTATCCAGAATAAGAAGCTGCATATCATCAGCATAGCATACAATCTGTACAGCAAATGACTCCACCAATAAAACATGGGGGGTCATATAAATGTTAAAGAGCGCCGGGCTAAGGGCAGAGCCTTGCAGGAACCCCAGTATCAGAGGCAAGAGAAGTCATCCAAACTGATTGGATACGGCCCCTCAACAAAGAACAGAACCGACCCACAGGGGCGGCTCTAGGCTTATGGCGGCCCTGGGCAGGGAGCGTAGGTAGGGGGCCCCGGAAGAAGGGGTCCAGGCGGGGCCCCGAAGAGGGGGGGGGGGGTCAGGGTGTTTGGAAGTGGAACAAAGCCGGCGGCCGCCAAATCCCTGCCAGGGGCCGCCACCCAAATATGTAACCATCCTCAGAGGATTATTATATTAAGGATATATATTGCTGTGGCAGCCCTTCGGTTTTGGCAGCCCTGTGCAGGTGCACAGCTTGCACATGCCTAAGGCCGCCCCTGCTACCCCAATGTCTTCCAAATGCTACAAGAGAATGGAATGAGACACTGTATCAAAAGCTGCCAAAAGATCAAGAAAGATCAATGCAACTTGTGTCCCCAGATCTACTGCCAACCTGATAGTAACTGTGACGTCAACCGGGTTGGTCTCCTTACCGAACTGGGGGTGAAAACCAGATTGGGGTGGGTGAAGCTACCACGCGATCTCCAAATAGCGAGATGCTTGACAATTAGTGAGCTTCTCAAGAATCTTCGAGAAGGCTGGCATGAGGGAAAAGAGCCTAAAATTAGAAAGAATAGAACTGTCAGCAGAGGGTGTTTTCAGGAGAGGTATTCATTTAGCTTGTTTCCAACAGCTTGGTACTGTTGACGATTGAATGGAGTGGAGCAGCTCAGTAATGTATTTAGAAGGGGATTGATGACCAAAGGACACAACTGCAGGATGCGAGGCGGACAAGGGTCATCAGGTGGGGCTGATCTGCATCCAGCCATAGTCTGTTCAGACTCCTCTAGAGTAAAGGGAACACATTCGAATAATGGAGAGTGCACAGTCATGGGAGGGCCAGTGCAAGCATCGGCAACACCACTGCTGCCACAAAGATCATAGGGGTCGTACATTGTAGAGTGTCAACTATGTCCTATGAGGTACAGTCTCCTACTGCAGCTACAAAACTGATCACACGTGTGGTAGGGGCAGTAACTGCCTCGTCGCCAGTCTACTCTCTGAATTTGTTACAACAATGCTATTTTGACCCCCTGCAGACCGTCTTTTAAGGCTGTAGAAAACATGTCGCCTTTATTACAAGAGCAGGCTTGGATGCATCTGGCATCTGGCCGCATTAGAGGACACATTCATTAATAAAAAGTGTTTTTTTTTGTTTTTTTTGGCAGGCACTGGGGAGATTAGTGATTTGCCCAGAATTACGAGATGTTGAGCCGACCCAGAACTTGAACCTGGTTCTTAAAGTTCTAAAATCGGCAGCTTTGGCCGTTACGCCACACCCTCTCTTGTTTCTAAACTATTGCTTTGATGAACTTCAGGAGTGGATGAAAGCTAATAATTGGGCAGAGGAGGGCTCTGTTAGAATTGCTGTTCCGCCCCTTTGATGAATTCTTCCTGGATCCCTTTGAAGTCCATCGTGCGTGATCTTTTGTGCGCTTGCTATTTTCAGCTTCCTGCATTCAGGCTGACGGTCATTTACATACAGAAGTGCTCTCAAAGTGCCTATTAACCAGGATCTGTTTGAAGACTTCTCTGAATAGTCCTTTGTGCCTGCGGTATGTGGAGTTCTTTCGAAGCGCTCGACGCTCTGCTGTTCCGACATGCTCTCATTATTACTCAACGAGATGTCTTGCCTGCCTTTCCTTTGCAGTTCTGCACTGAGCAGGAAGCCCCAACCTTTAAGGCATGCGCAGGACAGGACATGACCAAGGGAGGTGCCCTGATGTGATCAGTGCCGTAACGAAACATGAAGGGGGGGCCACGTGGGGGGGGGGGGGGGGGGGGGCAAAGTTATAAGGAGGTGTCCCCCAAGCTCACTGGCGCACGTGCGGTGCACAGTGTCGGTGCCCCCCCCCCCCCCCCCGCACCGCGGGTGGTATTATTGTTACTCCACTGCTGAAGATTACAAACCAGGAGAGAAGACAGAAGCGAATGCACACGAAACGATCCGTTCATCCCTGGATTGAAACAGGCAGCATTATAAAAAACAAGCATTTGAATGTAATAGGTCTCGCAATTATCAGAGTTAGAGCTATTGATATTGTAAATGATAATGGTTTTTTTACCTAGGGAAGGTATGTGCGAATCAATCAGTGACACTTATATAGCGCGCTACATACCCGTAGGGTCTCAAGGCGCTGGGGGGGGGGGGGGGGGGGGGTGCAGCTACTGCTCGAACAGCCAGGTCTTCAGCTTCTTCCTGAAGGAGAGGTGGTCTTGGGTCAGGCGCAGGTCGGGAGGGAGGGAGTTCCAGGTCTTGGCGGCCAGGTAGGAGAAGGACCTTCCTCCCGTAGTCGCTCTTCGGATGCGGGGGACGGCGGCGAGGGCGTGGTTGGCCGATCGGAGGTGGCGTTTGGGAGCGTAGAAGTTGATTCGGCTGTTGAGGTAGCTCGGGCCTTGGTCGTGTAGGGCTTTGTGTGCGTGGGTGAGGAGGTGGAAGGTGATTCTTTTGCTGACGGGGAGCCAGTGAAGGTCTCTCAGATGTCCGGTGATGTGGCTGGTTCGTGGGATGTCGAGGATGAGTCTGGCTGAGGCGTTCTGGATCCGCTGGAGTCTCTTCTGGAGCTTGGCGGTGGTACCGGCGTAGAGGGCGTTGCCGTAGTCCAGTCGGCTGGTGACGAGGGCCTGGGTGACGGTCTTCCTGGTCTCGGTGGGGATCCACCAGAAGATCTTCCGTAGCATGCGTAGGATGTTGAAGCACGCCGAGGAGACGTTGTTGACTTGCCTGGTCATGGAGAGGGAGGAGTCCAGGATGAAGCCCAGGTTGCGTGCATGGTCTGTCGGTTTGGGTGCGGTGCCCAGGGCGGGAGGCCACCAGGAGTTGTCCCAGGCGGAGGGTGAAGAGCCCAGGATGAGGACCTCCGTCTTGTCAGAGTTCAGTTTCAGGCGGCTGGTCGTCATCCACTCGGCTACCTCTTTCATCCCTTCGTGCAGGTTGGCTCTGGCGGAGGCGGGGACGTTGGTCAGGGAGAGGATCAGCTGGGTGTCGTCGGCGTAGGAGATTATGCTGAGGTTGTGTTTGCGTACGATGGCCGCGAGGGGGCTCATGTAGACGTTGAAGAGGGTGGGGCTCAGAGATGACCCTTGAGGGATGCCGCAGATGACTTCGGAGGCCTCTGACTTGTACGGTGGTAGGCGGACTCTCTGTGTTCTTCCGTCGAGGAAGGAGATGATCCATTCCAGCGCCTTGTCCTGGATTCCGACGTTGCTGAGGCGCTGTACTAGGGTGCGGTGGCAGACAGTGTCGAATGCCGCGGAGAGGTCTAGGAGGATGAGGGTCGCTGTTTCTCCATTGTCCATCAGGGCTCGGATGTCGTCGGTGGCGGCGATGAGGGCGGTCTCGGTGCTGTGATTGGCTCGGAAGCCGGACTGTGAGGGGTCGAGGGATCCGTTCGTCTCGAGGAAGGCGGCCATCTGTTTGTTGACGGTCTTCTCGATGACTTTGGCTGGAAACGGGAGGAGCGAGATGGGGCGGTAGTTCTTGAGTTCGGTGGGGTCCGCTGTTGGTTTCTTGAGTAGAGCGCTGAGTTCGGTGAATGAGACTTCGGGTACGGCCTGATTCTTTTTTCATGTTTCGGATATATAGAAAAAGAGCGCTATTAAATAAGGGGCCACCCACACTCCTATGAATGCATCTGGAGACCCACTAACATTTGTTGCATGCTCTAATACCAAGGGGCAGATTTACAAGCCCCCAGCAACACTTTTACGCCGTAGTTGCGTCACTTTTGTGACACAACGGCGTCGTAAACAATGCACCACGTTGCAACACATTTACAACGTGATGAATCTAGGGAGAAGCGTCACGCTGTAAAGCCCTGCGTTACAATATACCTGCGCCAGGTATAATGTATGCAGGGTGGGCGTTCCTACGTAACAAAGTCTCGTAAAAGTGACTCAGTGAAATCTACAAGATTTCACTGCGTCACATCTACGACTCCACTACGTTAAAACCTTACGACTGCTTGAAGCGTAAGGAGTGACGCACCATAATATAAAAAGGCATTTCTGAGCGTTGCTGGAGTTGCGTTGTTCTTGCGACACGACTTCAGTAGTGCATTGCCTTTATGCCAACAGATGCATCACGCATCTGTCAATCCTTGTGCAATGGTGCGCCGCATTGTAAATGCGATGCATCCAAGGTGGCGTAAGGTTTTTTTGTGTGACGCAAATTAACTGACGCATCTCTGCTGATATGCAGAGATGCGTCAGTTCTTGTAAATCAGCACCCAAATGGATTCACGAGTGGGCTCGCCCGCTCCTTCTGATCCTCGGCATGCAGGGGTGAGTTGGCGGAGGGGAAGGCCTTCCAGCCCGAGAATACCAGTGAAGTTACCGGCCTAGGGGCAAACACATGCATTGCTGTAGCGGAAAGAAGAGAAAAATCTAGGCTTCCATTTCTACTCACCGTGTATCCTGAAAGACAAAAATAAATACAGTTCTCAAACAGAAGACAAGGAGTGAAAAGCAAGCTGCAGAGCACTCGTCGCCCTGCCTTAAAGTTCCCGGGATGATGTCAGTTTTTAACCAGGAAAAAAAGCAGAGCGTGGGATAAAACGAGCGACAGGCAAAGTATTTAAAGAAGCAGGCATGTCTGCAGAGACGTAAGTAGTTGATGGATTGGCATGCCTGTAATAAAGAAAGCACAGGGTTCTATAATTAGCCGCTCTAATTGACTTAGTTTCGAAACTAATATGAAAATCAAGAATCAGGACAAATGAATCCTGTTAAACACAGAACAAGGATTTCCACAAATACAGAGTTAATTGTATGTGCCACTGGGATGCTTCTTCGAAGTGAACGCTGAATTCAAATCTTGTGTGTGAACCAGTCTGACGTTGTTTTACAGAGATTGCCAGCTGCCCTTACTCACCACAAATAGATGAGGTATCGCTCTGCTCGGTACCATTTTGAAATCTGCTGACATTAAGCATGCCATGAATCATTGTGTTTAATTACGTGCCTAGAAACTTCAGGGCTTTGCATATCTATTCTTCCTGAACTCATATAAAAAAAATATGCTTGATACCATTATTTTAAAATAGAAGTATTTTTCAGGGGATGATGTAGTTGTCTGAAAGATTTCACAACATTTTTGTGTGCAAAGCTTTCACCTGGCGACATGCATGAAGTGGCCCTTGAAGAAGACGCAATATTTGAAAATAATTCCTAATTTCCCGACTGACTGGCTTTTCCAATACCTGATGGTTATTGCAACCTCAAGTGGGCGGGCTGGTGTTTGACTGCCTTGGCTCCCGCGAGTAAATTGTGGGTCAGTTTAGGGGCATGTCTGTGGGCAGCTGTTAGTGGAGCACCTATAAAAAACAAGCATTGGCATAGCCAATAGGTCTCGCCTTTGGGACGTTATTAGTGAAACAAAAACTGTGACATTTTGCAACAATAGAAGATGGACTACAATTTTACATCAACCATGCTGTACAGGATGACAACTATTATCAACATAGGAACATAAAAGAAGCACCAAGAAAATAAATAAAATGTAATTTCTAAAACCAACATCATACCTGATAATTAAATTTGCATCATTTTAACAGCTGCTAACTAGAACAGCTTTAGAACACCCAATAAGTGCTTCTCTCCAGTTTGCGTTGACCTCTTCTAAAAACCGGGACATGAGCCAATATTGCTAAAATCTGCCCGGACAGCTGGTGAAAACCTGTGACTGTCCGGTCAAATCAATGACGCCTGGTCACCCTACTCCTCTTAGTACATTGCAGCCAGGGGCGGATTGGCAAGGCGGGCATTCGGGCATGGGCGGAAGGGCCGGTCCCTCAGTGCCCTCTGTGGGCCGTTTTTTTCTCCCCTGTCCCAGTCCACAGAGAGTGGACTAGGAAAGGGGAGAAAAAAAAACGGCCCACAGAGTGCACGGAGACAGACAGAGAAAATGAAAGCAGCCTCGCTGTGCGGGCCGGACAGCGATTGTCAGCTGTGGCCTCTCCTTCACCCCTGCCCTGCCAAGCAATCAAGCTGAGGCTGGGCTGGGGAGGGGTGATTGTTTGCAAGAATCGGCCTCCCTGGGGGCCAGGTGTTTCTCAGGCCTTTGAGCCATTTTCACCTCGGCCCCCCTGGGGCCTATGCAGCCCAGAAACGGTGTTAGTCTTAGCACCTCGCCCACAGCCCTTCACATTCAGGGTATAGTGGACGAGGAAGAATGGGTCTTGCTGTGGGGGCCAGGTGATGTTTGGAATTTTTTTATTTTATTTATGCGATTTTATATAGCGCGGACTTTACCCGAAGGTGTCAGAGCGCTTCACACAAGGAACAGCAATAATACATGAGGAGAAAAATTACAAGTGGACAAATTACAAAAGCAAACGTTAAGTTACATGAATCAAAAGTGACAACAGTGAGCAACCAAAATACATGAGGTAGCAATCGGTACATTACAGGAGGAAAAAGTGATGTGTGCAGGTTAGAAAAGCGTACAAAGTACAAGTAGAGGTATAATACTGCAATAAATGGCAGACACTCCAGCACAAGAACAAACGTTACGTAGGCAATGGTGGCACTTGTGCAAGTATCTAAAGCATACAAAAGTGAGAGGTAGCATACAGTGTGATACCAGAGAAAAGTGACGTGTGCAAGTTACAAAAGGGTACCATACACAGGTACAAGGGTAATACTACAGTAAATGGTAAACACTCAAACTGTCAGAACACACTGGGAAGGCACTTCCCATGCACCAGCTTCACCTCAGCCTCCCCCCCTGGCTACCTGGCTACCTTGGATGACTCAGAAAACTGTGTTTTGTGCTCCCCTGCCAGGAGATTTTCCCAAGGCCTGGAGGGCTGATTAATTTACTAATTGCAGGGGCCTTACCTCTGTTCATGTGCTCCTGAGCTGAAGGTCTGGGGAGGGCTAAGTAGGTTAGTAATAGCAGGGGCTTTGCTGCTTTTCAGGTGCTCCTGTACTGGAGGGCTGGAATAATTTTGTGACAGAAAGGGGCCTTGCTATTTTTTTTAGTTGCTCAGCATGTAGGCCATTGGCACCTTGTCCCTGTGTCCTGTGCAAGAACAGTATCCTCCCACTTTCATTCATTGTCTGTGCAAATAGTGTTTCATGAAAGGGCACGCCCCTTGAATGTGGGCCACGCCCCTTAAATATGGGCCACGCCCCTTAAATATGGGCCACGCCTCTTGAATGTGGGCCACTTTTTTCGTCAGTGCCCGGGCCGAATTGTGATCCCAATCCGACCCTGATTGCAGCACCCCGAGGTCTGTATATGACCTAGATTCTTTTAAAGCATGGAGCAATATTATTGCCTATGAAAACTACAACAGCTACTTCAAGAGGTTTTTGTATAGTGCACATCCTAATCTCATGTATTTCAATGTGCTGTCATTTGTGGCAATGAAGTAAAAGGAGCTTGCTTAAATGAAATATTTGCCTAGGATCACACCATTTTGTCATGAGCTGGAACCAGGGATTGATCCCTGGTTCCCAGTTCCGGTTTATTTATGCAATTCACCAACTACATGAGTGTCCCTCTCGGTTTCGCATTAAAGTTTAATACTTTGACATTGGCATGAAATCGTAGCAAAGGATGTTTCATTTTAGCTGAGCAGCTCACATGCTTCACACATAGTAGAGGCCTGGGGGCCACTCTCTTTCTCTACGAGACACACTGGAGGCCTTCCTCTTGCTCCCAAGCATTGCAGCCTGAAAGAGTAGCGGATGGTTGCTTGTCTTTACAGGTGAGTTAAAAAAATGGTGCGCTCGTTGCGTGCTTCTTCAGACTTCACGGGAGGCTTGCCAGTCTCAAAATCGCGAAAAGCTGAGGGCCCTGCTTGACGTATAAGTTAGCGGGGCTATGGTCTCCAGGAACACGCAGATTCTTGCAGAACACCCAGCTGTACTCAGGAGGCAAGAGATGAGCCACGATATGGAACACATATCCGGCAGGACCGTATTACATACAGGAAAGGGGACGAGGTAGAAGTTACCTCACAAGGCAATAACCGGAAACATTGAACGTCTGCTGCAAGCGAGGGTAAATGATGAAATCGAGGTACAACAGCGCTGCCACGAGGAAAAAAATATCTAACACCCTACGGACGTATTGATTACAGTTGCGTACAATAAAATAACATCTGAAAGCAATACATTTAATAAGTGCACAAAGTATTAAAGAAAATCTTACTGCGCCCGGGAGTTAGACAGTAAATGTATAATAATTTCATTAGTGAGGGTCTAAATAAAGAACATCACCCCCTACGATTACAAAAAAAAGCAACACACAACTTTGCGGCAGTGTTTCAAAAAGTAAGGAATAATTACACCCTTGTTGCAGTCACTTTTCTCACTAGACCATAATTTCAAACCCTTGCTACAGTATTTACAAGCAAACATAGGGGCTCATTATGATTGCGGATTTTCCGCATCTTCCGGGCCGGCGGAAGCCACCGCCGGCCCGGAGGATGCAGAAAATCCTCAGCGGACCCACCAAAGACCCACCGCCACATTAGGATGGCTGGTGGGTCCTGGTTTCCGTCCGCAGCTTTTCCTTCACGGTTGGCTTACAACCGCGGAGGAAAAGCACTAATCTGGTGACGGTGTCTCTCAGACACCGTCCGCCAGATTAGTATGTGCCTGCAAACATGCTTTTCCGCGGCGGCTTTTCCGCCGTGGAAAAGCATGTGTAACTTCACTGCGGGGGCCCGTTGCGGGCCCCCTAGGTGAAAGGGGGGTGGGGGTGCACATGGGGGGTACCTATGGTACCCCCCTGAATTTGTATGCAGAAAGAGGCAGGCACCGCGCGGTGCCTGCCTCTTTCTGCATGCAAATGCAATGTGTGCATTTTTAACATTGCCGCGGGTGCAGCTTGAAGCCGCACCCGCCGCAATGTTAAAAATAGAGGATGTGACCGCCACCCTGGCGGTCACATCCTAATCGCACAGGAGGGGACTCCGCAGCCCATGCGGACGTCCCCTCCTCCTCAATGATCATAATCGGCCCCATAGTGTGAGCAGCTTAAGTTATTGAACCAGGGTAAAAAGAACAATTTAAAAGAAACAAGGCTAAAGGCGACAAACTGAGTTGTTGTGACAATACCTTTTGAAATAGGCGAGCACATCAAAAAAGCAGATGGTACACCAGACACACACAGCATTTCCCTTGCGGAAGCGAGCAGGGGCACCATCTGTTTTCAAGATAATTACATACAGATGGAGCCGACGCTCGCTCCCGCAAGGGAAACGCCAAACTTGCACGCGTTGCAATAGAAAGCAGTGTAAAACGTGCATGCTTTTAGCCAAAATGCTCATCAATTCCAAAAGGTCCCCTCCTATGCAGCGCATGCGTGCTGCATAGGAGAGACCGCATAAACCTCTGTGGCTCCATGACAGCGCGCAGACATCAACCTCTCTGTTCTCCACAAACAGCTTTTAACTAGAGAAGTGCGATTTAAGCGCTGTGTAAACAAGCAAATTCCAAACTGACAAAACACAGCCAGTGAATTGGGAAGCAACACCTGTGCTCCTAGAAACAATCACACATAATTGAAGCATGTATTATTTCCATAGGTATGCAGTCACTATGTGCCCAGTCGCTGGAAAGGTGAACATATCTGTAATTTTAGATCACTGGGCGCATGTTCCAGATGTGATTTTACATCCTGGGGTGACCTCGGAGTAATCTGTTTTGTCTCCCCCCAACTTATTAATGTGTAACTACGCCTCAGCACACACTTATTACTAGCCAGGGAGTCTCACTTTGCTGAGTTTATAAATCCATGACCTCTGCCATTATTTTTAGTGGCTGGCTGGTAACACCGTCCACGCCCACTAATCACAGAGCGATAATCAACAAAAAAACTCGGCATAGGGCGTGGGGACCTTCACCAGAAGTGAATGAGCCCCGGAAGGTTTGGAGGGTAGGGCCCAGCGGCACTGAGAGGAACCGAGCACAGCAGTCAGCCAGTGGGAGAAATACAAATAAAAACACAATTCGGGCAAGGGCATTGTAAATGTGACAGACGCAGAATGATTTTCAGCCCTGTTTACAGAAACAGCCGTACAGGGAAGCTAAGCTCGGAGCAAGAATGCTCTGCAAAAAGGAAATGAAGCCATCACTAAACACGAGTAGGAAACAAAGGAAAAAAAGTCCCTAGGGAACAGATAAACAGGACAAAGGGTAATGATACCGTAGTTAGTCTGTGCTGCTGGGAGGAACAAAAGAGAAAAGGAGGGACTAAAAGGCAGGACTGACCACTAGCAAGCAAGGAGTTTTAAAGGATACGCAACAAACAAATCAAAAGCAGGGTGTGGCTTAAAGCCCACAAGAGAAGTATACTAAAGTATACAAGAGGTCATACGCTCACGCTTGACCTAAAAATAACATCCTGGAAAAATTAAACACTTATATGGAAATGAAGGATTAAGTAAAGCATGTGAAATGTACGCAGGAACAACACCGTTTAACTTAATGGGTTTACACACATTTAGAAATATGACTGTTTTTGGCTGAAAAGTTAAGGACATGAGTATTGGATAGATGATGCGATCAGGTCGATTTATTTACGAGTGGACCATACTTTTAAATATCCTGGCTTGGCAGTTCGACTGGACTGTTCCCATGAGGCACAGGGTCAAGACTGATTTGCAAATGGCCAGGTCTAAACTGGGGTGGCATGGTGAGCAAAAGAATGATGGATTTAACTCAGATCGCTTGACTGGGGGTGAATGTTTTGATTTGTTCTGCATTCCGTCCATTAATTATGTGTATTTTGCTTTCTCGCCCTAAGTGCGCCAGGTATGCCCAGACGTGGGTCCTGGACTCACTGTGCTACTGGAATCAAACTATCCTGGCTGAAGAGGGGTGAAACCCCGAAACCAGTCCTAGAATGCTTGTTTCCAGTCCAGGGAGGACCTGGCTTGGCAGTTCAGCTGGACTGTTCCCATGAGGCACAGGGTCAAGACTGATTTGCATATGGCCAGGTCTAAACTGGGGTGGCATGATGAACAAAAGAATGATGGATTTAACCCAGCTCTCTTGACTGGGGGTGAATGTTTCGGTTTGTTCTGCATTCCGTCCATCAATTATGTGTCTTTTGCTTTCTCGCCTTAAGTGCGTCAGGTATGCCCAGGCGATGGTCCTGGGCTCACTGTGCCACTGGAATCAAACTATCCTGGCTGAAGAGGGGTGAAACCCCGAAACTGGTCCTAGGATGCTTGTTTCCGGACCAGGGAGGACCTGGCTGGGAAGTTCGGCTGGACTGTTCCCATGAGGCACAGGGTCAAGACTGATTTAAATATGGCCAGATCTGAACTGGGGTGGCATGGTGAGCAAAAGAATGATGGATTTACCCAGATCTCTTGACTGGGGGTGAATGCTTTGATTTGTTCTGAATTCCGTCCATCAATTATGTGTCTTTTGCTTTCTCGCCCTAAGTGCTCCTGGTATGCCCAGACGTGGGTCCTGGGCTCACTGTGCTACTGGAATCAAACTATCCTGGCTGAAGAGGGGTGAAACCTCGAAACCGGTCCTAGGATGCTTGTTTCCGTTCCAGGGAGTACCTGGCTTGGGAGTTTGGCTGGACTGTTCCCATGAGGCACAGGGTCAAGACTGCTTTGCATATGGCCAGGTCTAAACTGGGGTGGCGTGGAGAGCAAAAGAATGATGGATTTAACCCAGATCTCTTGACTGGGGGTGAATGTTTTGATTTGTTCTGCATTCCGTCCATCAAATATGTGTCTTTTGCTTTCTTGCCCTAAGTGCGCCAGGTATGCCCAGACGTGAGTGCTGGGCTCACTGTGCCAGTGGAATCAAACTATCCTGGCTGAAGAGGGGTGAAACCCCAAAACCGGTTCTAGGATGCTTGTTTCCGGTTCAGGGAGGACCTGGCTTCTCAAGTAATCTCAAAAGTAATCTCAAAACTAACGTAAATGTAACTTGCCTGTAATTCTTATTGCAAAATCAATACAAAGTATATGTACAGCATTCCACAGTATTGCATTACCAGTAATTCAAACTGTAACCATTTCAAAGTATATTTACAATTGCATTTCAAACTGTATATTTACTGCAAAGTCTTTATCAACTTACCTGTACCAGGCTTGCTTGGTTCTAGGAAAAAAAAACCCGAAGAATATTTTTATACAAAAACAATTGGTCTGAAGTTCAGTCTTTGAGTGTGTGAATTCATTTGCTGACTGAGTGTGTACAACAAATGCTTACCACTGTTCTCTGATACTGCCTTACTGCTCGACCACACTACCACAAATAGAGAGTGAGATGCTATCTAGCTTTACCTCTGCCTACCTTTGGGGATCCACTGGACTCTGTGCACACTATACCTCACTTTGGTATAGTATATACAGAGCCAGCTTCCTACATCCACAAGATGAATGGGTTACGCAATTTGGTAAAATTTATGAAAGTAATGTAAATGAGTTAAGCAAACAAGGGAATAATACTGATGGAAGAAAGGAACAAGTTCCTCTTGTTTTCACTTCAAAGGAAGTGAAAGTAGCTATTATTTTCAGTCACAGTGAAAAGGTCCCAGTTCTGGATGGGGTCCCATTCAACTTTTTAAAAATAAATTTAGGGTTATGCACTCTACTTCTGACAAATGCTTTGAAAGTGGTTTTTAGATTTGGACTCTTAAAAATGTAATCAATGTCCCTGATCATTCCAATATAAAAGAAGGGAGATTGGGCTGACCCTATTTACAACCGGCTAATTTCAATCCTTGATTTATCATTGAAGGTGGCAGGTAGAACACTACTCTCCAGATAACAACATTTACTAGAAGAAATTGAAATCATTTCTGACATACAATGTGGCTTCTGAAAGGGGTTAGAGATGGTCAAACAGTGTTTAAACGTTAGTCTCTTCAAAGGAAAATAAACACATGCTAAGAGGGGACCCATTTATTTGTAATTCATGGACTTGTGTAGCGCTTTTGACTGAGTCAAACACAGCAAATTATAGAGTTGGTGTTTGAGATGGGAGTGGAGCAGTCGTTGGTGGATTTTGTGAGTGATTCATACAGGTGCAAATTCTCTGGTGAGGTATGGCATAAATGAGTAAGGCATCCAAGGTATAGGAATCATCAGAGAGGTATTGCAGGGCTGTGTCTGACCCCATTCTTCTGCTCACTTTACATCAACAAGAACCCTAGTCGCACAGCTCCTCACTAAAGACTTTCAGTGTCCACAATTTTGGAATTTTCCTGTGCGGAAAGAAATCCAGCTGTATAGCTTCTGGGTCTTTAAAAGATATCACACTGTGAATAACCATGAGACAGAGGAGCTTGTCTTCTTGGATGCCCTGAAGAAGCCCAGATATGGGCATAACGTGTTGGATGTATTCACAACTCTCCCAAAAATATGAAATAAAGGATCTAATTCACAATGATAATCTCTCGCTTCATCACTTTATGCTTGGCAATTTTGCCATTATTTTACTAAAAGTTGGTTTGTTTGCCTCTCAGATCTTTCTGTCTTTTGCTAAATTATTTGTGGTTCTAACTGGTGACGAACCATTTCTTGAGGTGGGCAACTGTATTTGCTATATTTTCTGACATTCCCAGCAGCACGTGATTGTGCGACAAACTGGTACCTTAGTCACCATTGTTTGTTGGATCTCCAAAGTAGGGATGCCCTCAGATTGGGCAATGCCCGGTCCCCACATTCCACATGCAGAAGACTGAGTCCATATGCCACGCACACCTAGAGGTCTACAAACATTGACACTTTTTTTTAATCTTCTTATTGAAAACTGAACAGGGTTATGGGAGGGGGGAAGAATGGCAAAGGGAGTGAAAACACAGAAACAAGAAATAATTCTGCACCGCATTTCAACACATTATAGCAACAATTTGATTGAGTAATTCAGCAATATTGATTTATGAGACCTTCCCCGCTCTCTGCAACTCCCACTAGTTGTCTTGTGCTCTTTGAGGGAGCTATGGGGGTGCACATAACCCACCCTGCACATCGTTCCAGTTACCCCACACTTTCACCCATTTCCCTGGGCATCCTCTGTTTCTGTAGACTGCCATCTCTGCCACCATACATGTGTCTATGTCCCTTTCCCAGTCTTTAAGGAGTGGGGGCATTGCCACCCCCCTATTTGTGAGCTATGTTACATTTGGCGATAACAAGTCCCAACCTCATCCATACCTTGCCCTATGTTGTGATACTGGAACCCTCCCATATATTCAGGAGGCATCATTTTGGTGTTGAGGAGAATGATGTTCCCCATGTCTCATTCATTTTTGTAACCACTGCCCTTTAGAAGGACTGTATGATAGGGCATTCCCACAGAATATGAAAGAAGGTGCCTTTTTGATGGCACAAACGGCGACAGTTCTCAGTGTGTGTTTTGCCCATTTTCATGAGTGTAGTGCAGGCGCAATAGACCCTGTGTAATACTTTAAGTTGGATTAGTCTGAATTTCTCCATGATGGCTATCTCCCAAGGAGAGGCTAGCACCTCAAGCCATTCTTCCTCATCTAAGCCATTTACGCCATCTACGTTTGTTGCCCATTTGTCTTGTAGTTGTAAAAGTGTGTCGGGTAGGTTGTTTTTTAATTTTTTATATGTGACTGAAGTCGCTTTGTTGGTCATGTGTCCCTCAACCAGGCGACAGGGCCGGACTGGGACCAAAACTGGCCCTGGCAAAGAGCTCGGCTGGCCCCTCTGGGAGTGGCCAGGCTGTTTGCCAGGACCAGTTTCGGCCGATTTTGTTACAGGAGACGATTATGCAGCTATGCTGCAAAAACGGCCATGTAACAAAAACGGCCCGCAGGGTCCTAAAAGCGGCCCCCAACCTAGCGGCCCACCGGGGAAACGCCCAGCGCCACTACGGCCAGTCAGGCCAGTCAGGCCCTGCCAGGCGATCTTCGAGTGGTGAATATTCTTGGAGTTCTCGACCCTTGGGAATTGCGGATTGTAGTGCGTGCCTAATTTGTAAATATCGAAAGAGGTCTGAGTTTGCCAAACTTTAGTCTGTCTGGAGGTCTGCAAAAGGGAGGATTGTGCCCCATATCAATAGTTCTCCGATGTTTAAAAGGCCTATGAGGTCCCACTTCTCAAACCACGGGTATCTACCTAGTGTCCGAAGGGCTTTTGAGTCCCATAAGGGGCTGGATTGAGTCAATTTGTTGTTCCATCCCAATGCCCCATTGGCAGAATGCCAAATTTTGATGGTGGTGTATGTGGGATTCTGTTGCTGCACTTTCGAAGGTGTAGCATATTGGGCTCTCAGGTATCCGCCGGGTGGCATCGCATACCGGTCCATACGGATTGAAGGCTCATCATCTGGAAGGTAGACCCATTGGGTGATTCTGGTTAATTGTGCGGCCCAGTAATTCCCTGTATGTCAGGTAATGCAATCTCACCATCGAACAACCCCTGAGTTAATTTTGTAAGTGCGATACGTGCAGAACCCCCATCCCAAAGGAAAGTCAGTAATGTGGAGTTTATTGCTCCCAAGTATTTTGCCGGGACTGGGTATGGAGTATTCTGAAGGGCATTAAGAAAATGCCGTAGCGTCATCATTTTAAAAAGGGCTGCCCTCCCTAGAATAGATAGCGGTAAAGATCTCCAGTGCTGGACATCAGCCTTCATCCGCTCCAATGGGGGTAATCAGATTTTTAGTATAGAATAGGGTGGGGTCTTTAGTGTCAAAGATTCCTAGGTATAGGAAGCCATCTGTAGTGATTCGTATATTGCAGCCTCTAGGGAGCACAGGCAGGTCTCCATGCAATATAAACAGTAGTGATTTCCCCCAATTAATTGTGTACCCCGATATTTTACCAAAGTTCTCCTTTATATTAGTGACAAGGGCCAAGGAGCATCTGGGGTCTGCCAACTAAAGCAGCACATCATCTACAAATAGCGATATCCTGTCCTCCCACTGAGGTGTCTAACGAAGCCCTCACAATATTGAATCCACTCGTATCCATGCAGCAAGCTGCTCCAGGACTATGGGAAATAGAAGGGGCGAGAGTGGCACCCCTGACTGGTGCCATGCTGAAGTTTGAACATTTTGGAACTTTCCCTATTGACCGCCACCTGAGCAAGTGGTTCTGTGTAGAGGAGGCACACCCAGCTAAGGAATCCCGGACCTAACCCTAGTTTTTCCAACACTTCAAAGAGATATGGCCATTCTATGGTATCAAAAGCCATTGGAGCGTCAAAGGATAGGATCACCTCATCTTCCCGTATAAATTGCGCTCTGCCTAGTACACCATTGAGCCTTCTAAGATTAAGTGCAGTGCACCCGGAGTGGTCAGGGTGCATCAATCTTGTGATTACTTTTAGAAAAGTGGGAGGCCAAGAGTTTTGCCAGAGCCTTAATTTCAACATTAAGAAGCGATATTGGCCTGTATGAGGTACAATCTTCTGGGGGTTTCTCTACCTTATGGATGACTATAATTGTGGCCTTGCGTTGATGTCTCAGGAGGGCACCCACTTCCCTACTTTCATCACACATCCCCAGCAAGTGCGGAGCATGTTTTGTTACGTTACATTTAAAGAGCTCTACTGGTAAGCCTTTGGGTTCTATGGCTTTGCCCGTTTTTAATCCGAGAATTGCCTGCACTACCTCCACTCGGGTTATGTCTTCTTCCAGCAGGGATTGGTCCGATGTCGCGAGATTTGGGAGTGGGATATCTTTTAGGAACTCTCGGCATTCCTCGGAAGTCATCTCCCTGGATGAGGAGTATTACTCTTCTGCTATTTCTACCTTGCTGTTAAGGACTTTGCCTTCCTTGGAGTGCGGTTTGTGTACCCAATTATCTGCCCTTTCTCTCCTATCTAGACATACGAGGAGCCTTCCAGTCTGTCTAGATAGTCCCCATGCTCATAGATACAATGGAGGGTTTTTGCTTGTATCCCAGTGGCCTCCCCCCTAGTAAGCTCCCGGTATTCCATCTGCTTGAGAGGTAGTCTATGGGAAGCGTCCAGAATATTTGTGTTCATAAGTTGAGTCTCAAGCTCATTTATTTCTTTTTGTTTAATTCAGTGGTTTCTATTTGTGCCCTATCCCTAGAGATATATCATGACCTGATGACTGGTTTGTATGCCTCCCATAGAACCATGGCTGAGACCACCAAGACTTCATTCTAGGTAAAATACTGCTTGGTTGCTATTTTGATCGCTTTACAGGATTGCGGGGCTTTTGAGCAAGTATGGGTTTAGCTTCATACGGTGACTGAGATGTAATTTAGTCCTGCCATAGACCACCCACATGGGTGTGTGCTCTGAGATACCCCTAGGGAGATGTTGGACGGTGCAGTACTGTTGCAAGTCCTGAGGAAGTGTCAGGAGATAGTCAATTCTGGAAAGGGAGCCATGTTCTCCCAAGTAAATGTGTATTGTTGCTCCCTGGGGTGATGGGCTCCCCATATATCAATTAGGCCCATAGCATTAAGAAAGTCTCTTACCTGTGATTGTCCCCCTACGTCCTATCAAGCAGGCCAACAATCTATGGCATCGTTAAGGGTAAGATTCAGGCTGCCTTCCCCACATAGCACACCCTCAGGGAGAGCTAACAATATTTTGCTTAGCTCCTTTAGAGTGGAATCTTGCAGTTTTGGTGGGCAATATATGCTGATAAGATTAATGGACATTCCCTCCCATGTCCCCGAAATGGAAACAGCCATTACAACGCGGGCTTTACACCGCGCTACCATTACGACGCAGCAATCACAACGCAAGTCGTTACAACGACTTGCGCTGGATGGAGCTATATACTAAGGAATAGCATGATTTACTATTCCAACACCTTCCCTACTGTTATGTGGGCTGGAGTTGAAATAGTAAATGATACTATTCCTAAATCCAGCGCCTCCAGCACAAGTCGTTGTAACGACTTGCGTTGTGATGGCTGCGTCGTAATGGTAGCATGGTGATAAAGCCTGCGTTGTAATGACATACATCCCCCCCGAAACTGCCACATACCGTTCCAATGTGTCGACCCGGGAGGTGTGAAGTAACACCAACGTCTTTTTGGCCAGTATTCCCACCCCGCGGGAGCCAGATGTGTAGCTGGGGTGGGCCAGCATTTTGTATCCTTATCTAATATGTGCTTTGCTCTTGTTATCAGTCATATGTGTCTCTTGGAGGAAGACGACGCTAGGGAAATGCGGTTTTATGTTCTGAAGCACAATTCCCCCCTTTATTTTGTCCCCCAGCCCATTTATGTTCTGGAACACTATACACAGCTGGGCTTTATCTGTTTCGTCCGGCATGAATGTCTCATGTTGGTGTAGGGGCTGGTGTAGTCAACCAACTCTGTACATCTTGTGTTGTTGTGTATTGCTTGAGTCAGAACTCTCAGTGTCAATTGTTCGGTGCTAGAAAAACAGAATCAATAACAAATCCCCAACATCATCCCCCCTCCGAGTCTCCCTGCAATGCAGGCCCACAACTGCCCATTGCCCCAACTATGCAGAGCGCTTTTCATCCCACAATAAACAACAAGAATAACTTTGCCAATGGGAGACAGCCGCAGCCTCTCCCCCGTCCAGCAAATCCAGCTATGAAAGATTGTGTACAGTAGTCAATAGGGTTGTTTCAGTGGAGCTCCGCTTCTTGCCGTCTGTAAAATTAAATCACAGTCTTGACAGTGGAAGATACAGGCAATAATTGGGTGTAGGGGCCCCCAGCTGGGGTCGGGTCCCCAGTACCCTTTGCGCCCTTTCCATTGCGAAGATTTTGGACAGTCTGTGGGGTTGCACAGATTTAAGTATCAAGTCTTGCACGAAGAGGTCTGTCGCTGGGCCCTCAGCTGTCTCTGTGACCCCAAGAATAGGATGTTGTTTCGTCTTGAATGCCACTGTGAGTCTTCCAAGCACGCCTCAAGATCTGCCGCAACGGTCCTCAGCACCTTGACTTGTGCTTTAAGAGAGGTTGTGTATTCTTTCAGTGTTGATGTGGTCGTTTCCATTACTTTGACTCTGTCCCCAAAATTACTGAGGTATGTTGTAACAAGTGCAAGCTCTATGTTCATGGTGTCTATTTTGTGTTCTAGAGATGATCGAATTCGCTGTATATCCGTCATTACGTCTCGAAGTGTGAGTGTGTCTTCCACCAGAGGGTTGCGGGATGAGAGACAGCTGTCTCACTCATTGCTTGGGTCTCCTTCGAGACTATTTATTTGTCCAATTTGGTCTGATGGCTGTTCTTGGAGCCTTCATTAGTGTTGCGTTATTTTCAGGTTAATATTTGCCTCCCTTTAATCAGATCCGGACTAGAAGAGGTCAATGTTTGGCTGAGGAGCATCACAGCCACTGCTGCCCATCTTCAACCGCAGCCAAACAGCGCAGGCTGTTAGTGATGTGTCTGACTCTTTCTGACCGTTCAATCTAGTGGTCGGGTGGTGTGCACACGCAAAGGAGATTGATCGCAGGGGGTGAGGGGTGGGGCACCCTGCCATTAAAAAGGCTTGCCTGGTGGGTCTTCGTCCAGCGGGAGGCCTGTCCTCACTGTAAGTATCAGGGTCGGCCGGGGAGCGCCACGGCCACCACCGCCTGCCACTAGCCTTGTCTGGTCCACATGGCCTGTTGGCGTCATGGCCAGCTAACCCTGGCTGGTTATTGTCTCCTCAGTCCTCCAAAGCCACAGTGAATCCCTACAATGGTGACGTTTTGTGGGCCAGGAATGGATAGGCTGCGCGCCAAATCCCTGGTCTGTGAATGGAGCTCTGCTAGTCGAGTCTACTATACCGACCTATGCCCCGCTTCATTAAGTGGGGGAGGTGATCATCTTACGTCATCTGCACCTCCCCCGCTACTGATACCTCACATTCGGAGCTAACAATGCGGATCATCAGGCGCTGGGAGCAACACCTGTCACCAACCTAGGCTCGGTCTCTCCGTCCCCCAGCACACAGTTGCCGTTATTTGGGGCTCGCCTTTCCCTCTGCCTCACCTCCCCAGTGCAGATACCTGTTATCGTGCAGCACAGCAGCTCCAAACCATGTACCCAGGCCCCGAAACCGGGAGAGCAACATTCTGAGCCGCCTCAATTTCCGGTCGTAACACTGGGCGCTGCTACCCCTTGATGACGCCAAGGAGGGCCTACACACAAGCGGAGCCTCTATTGCCGGAGCACCAACAGGAGAGGTAGGACGCAACACCAGAGCTCGGGTTTATGAAGGGGATGGGGCAAGCTTCACATCATCCAGCACTCCGTCAGTCATGGCCACAACTTTAGCCCCTGCCCAGTTAGTCCAAGTGGGGGAGGTAACCAATTTGCGGCGCCTGTGCCCCTCCTCTGTTAGAGCTTCTTCACCTTCGGGACTGAGATGTGGGCCCTCGGGCGCAGCGATCAACAACCATCACTCCCTTGGGCTCAGTCCTTCAGTCTCACAGCCCACAGCGGTATCCCCAACGGCCGTTGTACTGGGTGCGTCTTCTATTTAGGTTCTCATTTCTCCGCACAGAGCTCAGTTGGTGTGCGGCGCTGCCGCTACAGACCTCAAGTTCCGGCCTAGGAAGTGTGAGGCTGGCATCCACTGCTGTCTCCGAGCTCCGATTGCGGCTCAGGTCGTGGTTCTCCCGTTTCTTCGATCTCCCAGCACTCTGGCCACCGGGAGGTTGTGGGGTCTTTATTTTGGGACTCTGAATGAGGATTATTGTATCAGATGTAAAATGATTTGCCGCAAGGGGCTCGGAGCCAGTTCGTGAAGCGGCCATCTTGTTCGGCAGCCGGCAACTCTCCCCAAAAAATATTGACACTTTTGTTCACTATATGAATGATTTGGACCTACAGGTCGATTTAACCAAAACCTATGTTATGGAGCTTGGTCCAAATACTGACAAAAAATGTTGTTTACAATTGGAAGGGTTGATCTCATTAATATAGACTTTTTTCTTATTTGTTTCTTTTATTTGATGGTCGGATAAATAGTCACAGCTGATCATTGCCAAGAAATTACAGCTTGGAAAAGTTATATTTCAACAACTAATACCTTCACTGCCACATTGGAGATGAAGCTGTTAAAGGAAATGGGTGTCATTTAAAGAGCAGAATATATCTCAACAGCAATATATGGGGCAGGTGTTTGGGGCTGTGTCAACTTGGAAAAGCTGCGGTTAGTTGAAAATGCATGTTTAAGAAGGTATCTTTCAGGACTGCAGAGTATTTCCACAGGGAAATGGGTTTTATCTTAATAGGATCTTTCCAGTTATGTTGTGGTGCAGAATTTGGACACAGCCAGAGATAAGCTTGAACAGAAAGAAAGGCACTGACTTTCTATCCTTGAAAAAGGTGAACACAATTCCCTGTATTAGGTACGTTAGGAATTTCTTTTGCGGATTGGGCAGGAATTAATTTTTAGTCATCCTTCTACCGTAGAAAGATTCAGCAATGGTGAACTGGTCAATGGAATTGTTGGAGCAGGAAAGATTTTTGTAGAGTCCAGGAAACCTAGTATCTAACATCATGAAATGTTGTTGATGAATGAAGGCATTTAGGGGTATATTCACAAGAACGTGTGCTAAATATCACCAAAAAATGCTAACGCAACTTTACACATCGCTGCCCATTGTGAGAAAATAACCCTGTGTCAACGTGGAATTCACAACACAGCGGTACCATGCGATAGACTGCCGAAACCACGGCCAATGTCTGCGATACAACCACCTCAACAGAGATAAAAACACAAACCTCAATGCAAAAAAACCTGTGATGGGTCAAAGCGCGATAAGGAAATCAGCAATAAACAGCGCCAGACCTGCAAAACACACATGGCAGGTGGAAAAAAACCCTATAAAAGTAGAAAAAAACCACAAACACTAACCAACCAAACACCCGAGCACCACAAAGGCAGCCGGAGCAGGCGCAGAGGATGAGCGCAACCCCATAATAACTCCGGACGACCAGCCTGGGACCTCAGGGACAGGGAAGGGCAAGGACAAGAAGATGAGGAAGAGGAAGTTCAGTCCGCAGGAAAATAGGATCATAGGCACGAAGGTGATGGAACACCATCAACAACTGTTCATCACCTCTAACGTGTTATGGGCACCAAAAATGGAGTATGGCGGGACATCATTGACAAGGTGAATGCTGTCGGAGAGCACAGGAGGTTAATGGATGAGGTCAAGAGGAGATGGAATGACATCAAGCGAAAGACCAAGGAAAATCTCGCAGCCAACCAGAAAGCAGCAACGCAGACTGGAGGTGGGGGCCCAGCGCCACAGCTGGAGCTGGATGACATGTGGAGACTGTGGTCGGAGTCCGGGGAACGGACACTGCTCGACAGGACATAACACAACCGCAACAGGGTGAGTGACCACCAGGTCCTTGGGGGACGGGCGGGGATGGTCACAATGGAACACATGCACAATCAAGCACAGCACAGTGCACTCTCCAAATGACTCTGGGTCATGGCCAGATCTACAGACTGGCACAATGTACAATGCCATGCTGTCTGAATGTCAACATGTACCATGAGGTTACATACATGTGGACACATTGTAATACACAAATACAAAACTTTTTGGAATCAGCACCCATCAAAAATAACATAACATTACTTTCACATTGAATCAGTCCAAGAGCAAAGTGATGTAAAAAGCAGGTCCAGAATCCAATGTTGGTCTGATTAAATTCTTTATTGGTTGATCCAGACATAAAAATCCAAGTACATAGGTGAAGTACTCTTAGCCAACGCGTTTCATCTCTCATTTGAGACTTCTACAGGGCTATTGATAAAACATACACTCATTACTAAAGATACAATATACATATATACAACAGCAAAAACAAAATATGTGTTAAAATATCAAAGAAGTTGAAATATTTTGGAGTTAGCTTTTACGCTAAAAAGAACCGTCTAATGTTGTTAAAGACCACATGACCAGGGAGGTATACACGAAAGAGAAAACAAAGAAGGAAGGCAGACTTTCTATTAAACAACATAACTTCTATAGTCATTTATACGGATCATACTACCCTAAAATACGGTAAGTATTGTGACAATAATATTGGGAATGCATTATTTAATTTGCACATATTGCCTAAAGTTGATTTTTCCATAAACATATATGGCACATTATTTAGTGATGTACAGATTTTGAGAAATTGTTAACACATACCTCAAGAAAGTTCAACGTTTAGTCAATTGTAATGTGTTACACTTATTGTGATATGGTACAGCAAGAAACATCAATTCAAATTCCTTTCATTTCTGGAAAAATAGTAAGAAGCGACAATATAATAATTCACACATATCATACAATTCTTTATAGACTTAAAATAGAGAAATCATCATTGTAAGTTGTTTATGTTAAAAAACTAGACACATTCAATATCTATTCCTCAAACAACACATCTTGTATTAAACACCTAAATAAATATCTTAGTGATAAACTGTGTGTGTAAGATATTAAGGAGAAAATGTTCTAGAAAATATTCAAGGGACTTTTTTACAATTTATAAAAACACATTTTTCCTCCAATGCTAGGTTCTTTTAAAAGAGAGAAAGATGATCGATTTTCATATTTTGCTCTGTTATATTTATACGCGCATGTTGCACTATGTAACACAAAACCTGATTGAAAAAAACATGTAAAAAGATGTAAATAGATAACGAGATATATTTGAAATCAAAAAGTATGACCTTATGATCGAAATTCGAATTTGCTAGAAAGGTAGGGCTAGACCAAAGTCAGCTATAACAATATCTCAGACTATATAGCCTTATGATCGAAATTCGAATATGCTAGGAAAGTAGAACTGAATCAAAGTAAGGCTAAACCAATGTCTCAAACTGTAATACAGCGAGTAAAAGCAAACAATCATAGCTATATTCTTTGCCTGAAAAAAGGCTAGTTTAAGACTGTAAGTAAAAAGGAAAACCAATATCTTAAACTATATCATAACGAGTGAAAATTAACAATTGTAACTATATATTATTTACCTGGCAAGAAGCTTGTTAAAACTGAAAATGAAAAAAGAAAAAGAAAAAGGAAAGAAAAGAAAAGTTATTCCCAAATCAACGCATCGAAAACAGCTCAATACGGAGAAAAAAACGGATCACGAGTATCCAGCAAGAAGATTAACTCACCATTTTATGACATGGTTGCCAGCCAAAAAATCAGCGTCCGCATTCAAGCAGTGGTAAAATGACACTGCGAGTTCACCCATTATATAGTGGCTTGAAATTGACAAAGTTAAAACCCCTGATTGGGGATGTGTCGGAATGCATCCGTCACGTTGTATACATGAAACCAAGGTAACGACGCAGGGAAAAGAAAGGAATCGGCCATTTTGGAACTGTCTGAATGGGTGACATTCTTTCCATCACATTGTATAAGCAAAACCACACTAAAGGAATTAAATAAATTCATACCTGAAAACGCATCTACCAATATCGACCGAATAAATGTGTTAGCAAGATTAGAACACCTGGTTGAGGGTGTGTTAAAAATGCATCGTAATACTTCCGTCACATAGTATACATAAAGCCAAACATTTTGGAACTGGCTGAATGGATGATATTGCTTCCATCACGTTGTGTAAACAAAACCACGGTAATCAACACAAAGAAAAACGTGTCGATCATTTAGATACTAAACGGAAAAATAATTGAAGGAGTTCGATCATGAAAGCATATCTACCATTTTAGACCATATAATTATATTGCTATAAGCAAACATTGTAATACACCATCTACCTTTCACATTGCAGAGGCATCGTCCACACCTCCTGCATAGCAGTCCCAGACACTCTTCGCTGATGATGAGGAGGACAACCCCAGCATCGACACCCAAGCCCTCCAAGCCTTCATTGTCAACATCCGCGACTCACCTCCAGGATAAGAGCAGCCAAGCTACATCGAGGATACCCCACCCACTACCCAAACCACCCAGCAGGAGGCACCCACAGCCCCGGCTGTCTCTCAAGACCCCCAGGAACAACACATGGCCTTCCAACGCGATGTGCTGGATGGCCAGAGGGAGACGGCTGAGCAGGTGCAGGTGGTGTTCGACCTCATGTCTACCAAACTGGACGCCATCCATGGGAATCTAGGTCCATCAGGGACCAGCTCCAGTCCCTAACGGACACCCACGGCCCAATCCATGGTCTCCAACAAGCCCTGACTGACATCACTGGAGTCATGACGCAGAGAGAAGAACACCTGTCTGCTCGGAGTGGCTCCTGCGATCCCACCCGTGAGCTGGGACACATGTGGAGGCTCATGGAGGACATGGTGTGGATGGAGGTGAAAAGGCTGGCAGCCACCGCTGCACATCAGCGAAATGTAGCTGGGATGTACTATGCCATGCAGCTTCTCCTCATGGCATTGCTGCCACAAGGCGTGGCGATGTTGAATGCTGCTGCCCCCACACCATCCACATCCCCGCCCCCTGGTGTGTCAGTGCCTCCCAGTGCGCAAGGTGTATCCACTCCGGCCTCTGATGTGTCAGTTGCATACAGTGCAGCAGCTGGTACTGCAACACCCGTAGGTGGGGCAGAGCATACATCTGAGGCCAAGGACATGGATGGGATTGTTGTCAGAAGGAGTCACTAGCATTCATTTCTACCACCTGGCCTGTTTCTGCTTGGTGCCGCACATGGCCCCATGACCTACCACTGACCCCGATACACTCCGCAGCACTCACCTTTGACAGCGACATGGACTTCCTCTCCCACAGGACTTGTCATCCCCAGATGGACTCTGGCTGGTACTCCACGGGCCCATATTGTGTAGTGTGCTTGGCATTGCCCTGTACCGCTCCAACTGCAGTACTCCACTGGATGTGCAATAAACATCCAGTAAAACACTGCTGTGTCATGTCTTTCATCAGTCAGGTATGAATGTGTGGATGACTGTAGGGACAGTGATTTCTCTTGCATCAATTATTCTCATCTTGTGGCATGCCAGTCACAGGGTGCTACATTGCCTATTGAGTCCTGGGTGCTGTGGACACCACAACAGGGCCACATGCATCAGTCACTTCCTTTTCCGGGCATGAATGGGGCCATGCCCAGAGCCCACAAGTCATTGTTGCAAGCCTTGCGCTGGTCCGGTGTACGCAAGGCCAGACCATTCAGCTTACGCTCTGAGGGGGGGCCCCATTGTTACCCATCGTAGGTGTACTCGCTGGTGTTGTGAAGTTCACTGGTCTAGTTGTCAGCATGACACGGCCACTCCCTGAGGGCAGGTTTGCACGCACACCACACCCATACTGCACATGCGTCACAGGCCATGTGACTCCGCCAACATAAGGGGACGACAACGTCACATTCCCCTCTTCCGGTGGTGACTGTACGACGTACGCTCCACTGTTCTCAATCATGAAATGCCCATGAGTTGTTGCGCACAGGGTTAGAGGCACACAAAGCCATGCGGCCGTCACAGGCCTAGCACCATGTGGCTCTGACTTGGGTTGCACAGGGTTAGTGGTACCCGAAGCTTTGCGGCCGGCACAGGTACACCGCCACAAGACAGTGACTATGGATGCACTGAGATAGGCGCACTTTAACTCCTTGGGAGCGTCGTACGTTCAGCACCCAGTGCTGAACGTTCGAATAACGGGTGCGGCCCCGTCGGCCAACGTTCGTGCGCAGCACTGGCAAGGTAGTGCTCGCGATGACCGTTGGCCGACGGCAGCACTTAAAGGGTTAAGTGCTGAACGGGTGTGCAGTCTGCGATGATGCCCTGTCCCGAAGGTCCGTACTGCTTAGATTCGTGTGCCCTGCTGGACAGCAGTGTAGGCTAGAGTCAATGGGCAACGGGGGCCTACCGCCACATGGCGTTGCATCTGGGATCACAGTGTCAGTGGCACCTATTGGGCTGAGCGGGTGTGCAGCCTGCCATGATGCCATGTGCACTGGTATGTCCTCTGCAATGGCATATTTAAGACCCAGCATAAAATGTGATGCTTGTTGGCCTGCGGAGTGGGCTGCATGATATGGAGGGTGCCGTATTCGCGGGCCCCGGACTTGTGGCTAGCAGCGGCACATGGTGGGACATCTTTTCCAGACGTCGGTGGCAGAAGGTGAGCAGTGAGGCCTGGGTGTGTAGAGGCGGGCAAGTTCTGATGGGTGGCCGGAGGGGCTAGGGTGCCTCTGTCTGGGTGCGCAGGGGCGGACAGGCGATGAAGTCTTGTGCAATTGTTTGTACTGTGCCATTCATGTATCTGGACTCTGTTTCAGATGAAGGGTCTGTCTCAGATGTGTGACCTGGTGTACTGCAATACATACCAGCACGTGGTTGGAGACACACCAGGGGCAGCAAGTGAGCTGTGTGGCCTGGGTGCGCAGGGTCGGCACTCTATCTCTCTCCACCTCTCTTCTTCTCTCAATCTCTCTCCACCTCTCTTCTTCTCCTCTCTCTCTCCCCCTCTCTTCTTCTCTCTCCCTCTCTCTCACCCTCTCTTCTTCTCTCTCTCTCTCTCACTCTCTCTGTCAGTCTATCTCTCTCTCTCTCTCTCTTTCTCTCTCTCTCCCCCTCTCTTCTTCTCTCTCCATCTCTCCCCCTCTCTTCTACTCTGCCTCTCTCCGCCCTCTTCTTCTCTCTCACCCTCTCTGTCCATCTCTCTCTCTCTCTCTCTCCTCTCTTCTTATTCTCTCTCTCTCTCTCTTACCCTCTCTTCCTCTATCTCCCTCTCTCTCCCCCTCTCTTCTTCTCTCTCTCTCTCTCCCCCCTCTATCCATCTCTCTCCCCCTCTCTCCCCCTCTCTTCTTCTTGCTCTCTCTCACCCTCTCTGTCCGTCTATCTCTCTCCCTCTCTCTTCTTCTCTCTCTCTCTCTCTCTTCCCCTCTCTTCTTCTCTCTTTCTTTCTTTCTCCCTCTCTTCCTCTCTCTCTCCTTCCTCTCTCTCTGTCCCTTGATGTGCGCAGAACACACCTTCTCATCATGATTTTTGTCTTGCAGGCTGTGGCCTACATATTGTCCGGAGGAGAGCCGCCATGTGTCTTTATTAGTTTTCAGTGTTTATTTTAAAACATTTTAATTTGGCGCTTCATAAGTGAATGTGTGCTGCTCATTTTTGTGACAACACATGCAAGGCACCAGATGTGATTGTGCAACATCATGCAGATTATTTGGTACATGTTTGAGTGTAGTTGATGTGGCATGTCTGTGTTCGGGGGCGGGGGGTGCCGGTGAGGGGGGTTCTCGGGATGGTGGCAGTGGATGTTATGGCCCTCTTGGGGCTCTGAACTGTATGATCGTTGGCTCCATGGCATCTGTTGTCCTTCGGGTGTGGCTCTGGGTTTGGCTACCTTTTGTGGTGCAGGTTGGGGTCCAACTTTACACCAGGTCCGAGCAGGTGTTAGTTTCCTGCAGCTAACGCACCTAAACGCATGTTTTGTGATCTTATCGCCCATCTGGCTGGTCCTTGTGAATATTGCGGAGTGGTGTTTTTGCTGCTTTTGGCACGGGAACGGCTACTCTGCATCTCATTAGTGATAGTTGCTGTGGTCATCTGTGGCAATGTTTTTTGCGGCTGCTATCGCAGGTAAACTGGTGCTATGAGCTGTTTGCGCCAGCTTGTGAATGGGACAATGTTTTTATCGCGAGTTTGACTGCGATAAAGTGATATTAACTCGGCGATAGCTCCTTGTGAATATGCCCCTTTGTTTTATCTGGAAAACGTATCTAATGCATATCATAGATCTGTTCTAAGAAGATTTATATGTAATATTAACCACATACTTGTATCTCTGCTGATAGAGAACGATTGGTCAGTTAAACTCAGCAGGTGCACAAGTGGTAAAGTATCTGGACACTGCACAATGCACTTTGTTCTTTATTGTAAATTAGATGAGAAACAAGAAAGAGTTTGATCTTATCTATTTTGTGAAGGTACAAATTCTGACTTTGCCTAGCTGTATCAATTTTTTTTCATGCCACTCTGTGTCAACACGTAAGAAAATAAACTCCTGCTAATGTTACTGTTTTGATTTAGATGCTTAAGGGAATTTTGACTTGTGTCTGTAATATTTTTACCTTTTTTACTCTTAATAATCTTCTCTTTTTTAACTTTCCTATGATATACCTCTGGACATACATGAATTTAGATTAGATCTAATTAATAATGTTTTCTTTCAATGTTTATTTTATGTAATCTGTAATGTGTTCTGTTATTGTAGTCATTTTATGGTTCTGATGGTGAAACCGAATAAAGCTGTTTTGAAGTGAATTAACCATGTGTCAATTATGATACTTATTTAACATATAATCATTTATGACTGCACACATCAATAGTACATTATCTTCACAATTGCCTTATTTTTAATGTTCAAAAATACATTTAGTTTAAGACATATTAATTACACGCTAAACCTAAAAAGTAAACATAAAAGATAGACTACATGAAATAGGGAAAATCCCCAGACCGGACTGCCTACGACGTGGGTCCCCTGAAGTTGAACGGTGCAACATGGACAGAGGAGACCCCAAGAACCTCTGTAAGAGTTGGCAAGGGCTCAACCAAATAAGCACAAAACAATTCCAGTGCACACGTTATAGTCAGTTAATCATATAGGTTTTGTTTCTTTCTTTGAGCAAACGAACAAGTATCGTAAATCCTGAGTAATGAGACAAGATGGACACAAGTAGGTCAAATCATTTAGGATGTATTAAGCCCTTCTGTTCTAGAAGAGTGACATCAAGACAAAAAAATATATAGTATATGACCAGCCAACACGCGTATCCTCCGACAGCGGCTCTTCCAGTGTAGTGGAGAACCACTACACTGGAAGAGCTGCTGTCGGAGGAAACGCGTGTTGGCACTCTGCTTCACAGAGTACCATCACTACGACGGATGTACCCGCCCGTCGCTACATTGCCTTACGATACTATATTTCCAATACTGGATTCTACTTAACGATCCTGTTCACTCACCCGACATATGCCGGGTTGGAAGTATCACCGGCTAACCGAAACTCACTAACGCTACAGCCTTCAGCCCTCAAGAGTTACGAGCGCCTCCGCTCGCTAGACGAAACACGTGTCATCTGGTCATATACTATATTTTCTTGTCTTGATGTCACCCTTCTAGAACAGAAGGGCTTAATACATCCTAAATGATTTGACGTACTTGTGTCCATCTTGTCTCATTACTCAGGATTTACGCTGCTTGTTCGTTTGCTCAAAAAAAGAAACAAAACCTATGTGATTAACTGACTATAATGTGTGCACTGGAATTGTTTTGTCCCAGAAGATGTTGATCTACCCTGCAGGAAGCTGGTGTTTTGTTCTGTGGGCCACGTGGTTGCCAAAAGATTTATAGAACAGGTTTGACTGATGTAAGAAATGCCCCAAAAAGTCCAATCCATAGCAGGGATGGATAAGTGTATGGAGACTGAAAACGTGGTGTATACTGCCAGGGGCTGTCCTCTGAATTTCAGTGGGATATGGGGCAGATGGAGGGTCTACTATGGACTGGGATCAGAGCAAACCTCAGCATCCCAGAATGTGGCCCCAGATGTGGAGCTACTGCACATCAAAATGAGATTTGACACTGATAGTCCCCCTGCCCTACCTCTACTGTTATGGTACGCATTGCGTTATGCAAAATGATGATCCTGCTGTGATTTTTGTATATCTTCCAGAACTTACCACCCCAGTTCTCGCCGAAGTGGTTTCGCGAGTTAGAACGAACCACAAATACATTCTTGTGGCGGGGTTCTTGACCCGCTTGGCTTTCTCACATTGGCAACGAGGCCCCTTTGATGGTGGTCTGGGTATGTCCAATCTCTACCTTTATTATCTGTCCTCCCCCTTTACGTCATCCATGATTGGTTCAACAGGGGATGGTCTGATCATGCCTATCACCTCAAACTCTTCCTGCTTATCTAGTTTTCAAGCTATGCTTTATAGATCCCCAGTTATGACCGCCATGCCTTTGGTAGATAATGTGGTGTTTCTTGCGTGGAGAGCGGCACTCGACATGTACACTGGGAGGCCAGATTTATGCAGCAAACCCCTCTTTGGCATGGTACCTGGTTGGGGGAAGTGGCAACACTCCATGGATTTAGTACATGGGATCTTATAGGGATCTCGCAACTGGGAGACGTATGGTCGGGAACACACGTACATTCCTTCCTGGACCTACAGCAGATATATGCACTTGCGCACACCCAATTTGATCAATATCTCGAGCTCAGACAAATGCTACATACTCATGTCCGATCAGTTGATCCCCTTCTGGAGTATAACTCCTTGGAGGCCTAGCTTCCAATGGGTAGCCTGGGCAGCAGAGGCATTTCCCAGATTTGTTGTACCCTTATAATTAACTCCCCTGGTTCTTTCGAACATCTGAAAACCCATTGGGAGAACTGAGTAGGCGATGGAAGAGGAAGATAGGCGGAACGCCCTGATAGCCCCTCGCAAACTTCAATCGCCTCAAGACGATGATTGGTGCACGTATCATCTTTCTTTCGCATACCTCTCGCCAACCTGCCTGTACCGGGCAGGCCTTTGCCCTAATTCCACTTGATCGCAGCTGCCGGGGGATGTGTAGTCTGCATCACAATTGCGGTGTAGTGTAGTCAATCCACTGTTGGGGGTATCCAAAAATCCATCAAAACCAACTGCGATGTTGGATGGGAAAGGAAATAAATCCAAAGAGAGGGGAGGCCAGTTCTTCGCCTGTCAAAGTACGGCACGAGATCCCCGGGCTGATACGATCGCTTTCTATAGGAACAGATAGGGCAATTGTTTTCCCTCTCTTTGGATTTATTTCCTTTCCCATCCAGCATCACGGCTAGTTTTGATTGATTTTTGGATACCCCCAACAGTGTGCACTACATTGCAATTGTGATGCAGCCTACCCACCCCCAGGAGCAGGGATAAAGGCCATCCAACCACAGGCGCCTGCAGTAAGTTGCGTCCCACACTTTCCCATGTCCTGAGGAAGACCCGCAAGCAGAGGATTAAAATACCATCAACGCAATTAGTCAGATCGAAACGTCGAGATTTATCCCCAAAGGGTCCTGTACCATATGTCACTACTATCCCATCCAACCAACAGATGATATCTCTCTGCAACGTTTGTAAACTGTCTAGAACAAAAATGATGAATTGTGGACAGGTCACAACTAACTGGTTCTGATGTCACTTACAACCAGTTTAAATTGTAAAATTGTTGCAACTACTTCCATTGAACTATCTTAACTCTGTGACCTCTTTACTTCCATCTATTGCACACACGATCACTTCTCCTTCACTCCCCTTTCTTTAGAGCAACCTTGTGATTACTATACACTTGGTAATGTTTGAACCTTCTCAATTGTTTCTGTGAATAAAACAGATAATTTTCTTTAAAACAGGGGGTTCCTTCTTTTTCAAGGTGCATATTCTGAAAGGCTTACCATGTATTAATTACCATGTGCTGCTCTAAGCATGCAACAAATTATATTTGAATTATAAACGTCTTTGACTTGATGCATGACAAAAGAGTCTAGAACCATTTGTTTTCAATCCTATATGATACCCAGGTCCACAGACAGTGATTGGGTTACCCCATTAGTCTATAAAGGCCCCTGAAAAGGTAACAGCACGCACGCGCGCTACTCTGCTGTGATTCTAATGCATAGCGCTGCTTTGTTTTAAACGTCCTCTTATTGTATTTTGGTTTAACCTAAATTGCATTTTCCCTTGGTTTTAATCACTCGTTGCTGTGCCCACACACTTGCACTGTAATTGGGCCCCCCACCGCGTTTTGAGCGGACTTTGTTGTTTCTACCGACCTTCTTGCTGGCGCCTGGTCGCCATCTTGGGGGTGGCTAGTGCAGAACGTGCCACTGGGTTGAGCGCTCTAGCGCTTCTTAGGAGCCCAGGTGAGCCGATATTTAAGGCGAGCAGCTCATTTGCTCGGCCCTGAAAAGGTAACAGCACGCACGCGCGCTACGCTGCTGTGATTCTAATGCATAGCGCTGCTTTGTTTTAAACGTCCTCTTATTGTATTTTGGTTTAACCTAAATTGCATTTTCCCTTGGTTTTAATCACTCGTTGCTGTGCCCACACACTTGCACTGTAATTGGGCCCCCCACCGCGTTTTGAGCGGACTTTGTTGTTTCTACCGACCTTCTTGCTGGCGCCTGGTCGCCATCTTGGGGGTGGCTAGTGCAGAACGTGCCACTGGGTTGAGCGCTCTAGCGCTTCTTAGGAGCCCAGGTGAGCCGATATTTAAGGCGAGCAGCTCATTTGCTCGGCCCTGAAAAGGTAACAGCACGCACGCGCGCTACGCTGCTGTGATTCTAATGCATAGCGCTGCTTTGTTTTAAACGTCCTCTTATTGTATTTTGGTTTAACCTAAATTGCATTTTCCCTTGGTTTTAATCACTCGTTGCTGTGCCCACACACTTGCACTGTAATTGGGCCCCCCACCGCGTTTTGAGCGGACTTTGTTGTTTCTACCGACCTTCTTGCTGGCGCCTGGTCGCCATCTTGGGGGTGGCTAGTGCAGAACGTGCCACTGGGTTGAGCACTCTAGCGCTTCTTAGGAGCCCAGGTGAGCCGATATTTAAGGCGAGCAGCTCATTTGCTCGGCCCTGAAAAGTTAACAGCACGCACGCGCGCTACGCTGCTGTGATTCTAATGCATAGCGCTGCTTTGTTTTAAACGTCCTCTTATTGTATTTTGGTTTAACCTAAATTGCATTTTCCCTTGGTTTTAATCACTCGTTGCTGTGCCCACACACTTGCACTGTAATTGGGCCCCCCACCGCGTTTTGAGCGGACTTTGTTGTTTCTACCGACCTTCTTGCTGGCGCCTGGTCGCCATCTTGGGGGTGGCTACTGCAGAACGTGCCACTGGGTTGAGCGCTCTAGCGCTTCTTAGGAGCCCAGGTGAGCCGATATTTAAGGCGAGCAGCTCATTTGCTCGGCCCTGAAAAGGTAACAGCACGCACGCGCGCTACGCTGCTGTGATTCTAATGCATAGCGCTGCTTTGTTTTAAACGTCCTCTTATTGTATTTTGGTTTAACCTAAATTGCATTTTCCCTTGGTTTTAATCACTCGTTGCTGTGCCCACACACTTGCACTGTAATTGGGCCCCCCACCGCGTTTTGAGCGGACTTTGTTGTTTCTACCGACCTTCTTGCTGGCGCCTGGTCGCCATCTTGGGGGTGGCTAGTGCAGAACGTGCCACTGGGTTGAGCGCTCTAGCGCTTCTTAGGAGCCCAGGTGAGCCGATATTTAAGGCGAGCAGCTCATTTGCTCGGCCCTGAAAAGGTAACAGCACGCACGCGCGCTACGCTGCTGTGATTCTAATGCATAGAGCTGCTTTGTTTTAAACGTCCTCTTATTGTATTTTGGTTTAACCTAAATTGCATTTTCCCTTGGTTTTAATCACTTGTTGCTGTGCCCACACACTTGCACTGTAATTGGGCCCCCCACTGCATTTTGAGCGGACTTTGTTGTTTCTACCGACCTTCTTGCTGGCGCCTGGTCGCCATCTTGGGGGTGGCTAGTGCAGAACGTGCCACTGGGTTGAGCGCTCTAGCGCTTCTTAGGAGCCCAGGTGAGCCGATATTTAAAGCTCGCCCTACTTGCGCAGCGGTGACGCGCAGCGGTAGCGCCTGACTCGCGCCTGAGTCAAGCCAGAGTCCTGCCCGTCTGCGCCCGTCCGCGCCAGGACGCGTGGACTGTGGTAGGACTCTATCCTCTTGTTATAATGATTTACCATTACTCCTCTGAGTCGCTACACCAGATCAGACATACCCTGCCCCCCTGCTCGCACGTGGGTCAACATCCTCTGTGTGGTCCATGTGGCCGTTGGGAATTTTCGGCTCCGTTGAAGGCCCCTAGTCAGGTAATGTTACATCGGAATAAGGACCCCCCTCCCCCTAGTGCCATTAAACTGTGGCACCATAATGTCAGGTCCCTGTCGAAGCACCACCGAGATATTTACGAAGCTATCTCTCTAGAAGGCCCTGATGTCTTCTTTATGAAGGAGACCTGGCTAGGCGATGAGGACGCGGCCACTATCAATCTGGCCCTCCCCCCAGGCTATGCAATCTACACCTTGAATCGTAAGGGGAGAGGCGGAGGTATTGCCATGGCTTTTAAAACCTGTTTCACCTGCACTTGGAAGCCTATGGACTTGGTGGGCGCTGAATGTGCTCAATTCTCCATCAGCACTAGCCCGAACCAAACCCTCTCAGGTCTGGTAATATACCGCCCTCCTGGGAGTGACTGTGCTTTTAGGAAAGCTCTTCCTGAGCTGGTAAGCTCTCTTTCTCTGCTCACCTCCAATCTCACCATCATCGGCGATCTTAACATCCATTTCGACGCCTTGGAGGTATCAGCGGTCAGTGGTTTGCTTGACGATCTCGAAGCTGTACAGCTGACCCAATTGGTCCGTCATCCGACTCATGAGGGTGGTCATATATTAGATCCGGTCTTCACAAACCTTCAATTGGCTGAGGTCTCACCCCCCAAACCCATGGAATGGAGTGACCATCACCTCATTGAGCTTTTTATTACTACGGCAGCTCGCCCTACCGGAAAGCCCGATAAAACATCTTTCAGGCGTCCCTGGAAAAAGCTCAAATTGGAGGATTTCCATCGTGTTCTGACCACTACACCCCTGGCTCATCCGGATGACGTTGAATCTGGGTACTACACCTTTTGCGCTTGGATTGTTCGACCACTCGACGCACTGATACCAGCAACCTGGAGCAGGAACCGTTCCTCCCAGTCTAACCCTTGGTTCTCGGAGGACCTCAGGTGATTAAAAGCCACCTGTCGACAAGCCGAAAGAGCTTGGAGGAAGAGATATGAGAAAGACCTAAAAGTATCCTACCTGGCTAAGGTTAAGGTTTACCATAGAGCTGTCTGCCGGGCCCGAGCTGATTACTATGCACGGGAATTCCAGGCAAGCTCTAACCCTTCCAAACTGGTTTTTAAAGTCCTGAAGGAGCTCACAGTGAACAGACTCCCTAATACCGAGGTCTGCTCCCTTGCCCACTGTGAGGGTTTGGCCAGTTTCTTTGTGGAAAAAGTTAACGCCATCTATCGCTCTTTTCCCAAAGTTGACCCGGGTAGTACAACCTTAACACCTCGTACTTCTCAAAGCTTGGCCACTCTTCCCATACCATCGGAACCGGAGTTTAATCTCCTGGTGGCCAAGGTCAAATCTGGCTCTCCAGAAGACCCTCTGAGACCAGCCCAGTTTGTGGACTCAGCGCCCCTCTGCTTTCCTCCTATTTGCCATCTAGTGGAGCAATCCCTAACCACTGGTTCAGTTCCGCCTGCCTGGAAGGCTGCCTGCGTTATGCCCAGTGCTTAATTTGTAAAATATGAAGTCCAGGTGCTCAAGTGTTTGTCGGAGGACACACCTACTTTTCCTGGCTCCACCCACTTCCTCCACTGGCTCCACCCACATCCTCAACTGGCACTGCTAAGAGTCAGATGTACTTTACACAGAAAGAAACATGCATAAAAAACATTTTTACTGACAGTCCAGTGCAAAAACAACTTGTGTCTGACAGTCTAGCACTAAAACGATGTTTCACCTTTTCGTACATGAAGACCCCACCAACTGTATTCTCTTATAAACAGCTGGTGGGGCCCAGCTCTCCATTGCTCATTTTTATAGAATTTGTTGAAGGTTATGTTTTCTGGTTCATAATAAATGAATATGTGCAACAGTGAGTTTTAAAGTTGTAGGCACTCAGGGCCTACCTAAAATAACATTCTCACGGGTTTCTCCTGCAGAGGAATGGAGAGCTGATTGAGGTATCTCAAAGTTACATTACAAGGGTTGACTTTAACTCATCTAGCGTCGCTGGCTCTGGCCCTAATCTCGTGATGTCTGGAGCCCCCAAGGTGCGCGCATCTCAATGGGCATATCTTTTTTTTAAATGTCTGAAAGCCGAAGCCATGGGTCGGATCAACTGATGTGAAAACTTCTAGAACTCTCCTGTATTATAAAAAGTATGGAAAGAAATTAAACTATATATTTTGCGCAATTTTCGTTGCCACAGAATACATACATTCTTTGGTGGTCGCCTTGGACTAACATTTTACACACAGAGAAAAATGGGACACTGCAATTTCTTTTTTTAGTAGGTAGTGCAGAACAAGATCAGAATAAAACCGGTATGCGTGATGAGTGAGGTGTGACGCAGACAACATAAATCGTGCACGTTGGACTTGCTGGTGCTTCTGAAAAGAGTACAAGTATGGTGCGTGTGAGGCAGCCAAGGGTCCCACTATAAATAACTGCTATTGGTTGACTCTCCTCCAAGGAGAAAATATGGAATAACAGCTTCGAGAAGGAAACTCAGTTATCAAGCAGCAGTTGACTGCTGAGAGTTCTTTCATGGTGCTGAGCTAATCCCGAAATGTCATTTGCAAAGTGGTGACTGTGGGCTCAGACCACATGCCGTTCTCAAGCCTATTGAGTATGCAACAAGAACATGCACAGGAACCCTATTCACCCTAGGACTTAAAATTAGTCAGCCATTTTTATATTCTTCAAAAGAAGACTGCTGCTATTGAATTGAGTTAACAACCCGTCAGCTATGGCAGCGACAAGGCCTAGCAAACAACATTGGCAAATGCAAACTAGCTGCCACAATATTCCCAAAGAGTAACACAAAGACCAAGTCGAATCAATAAAGAAATTGTCAAAATGTATAATGATTTTAAGATTTGTAGAAAAAATGTTGAAGGCGTATTCCATCCAGCCCTTTTTGACCGAGGATAGTACCTGAATTCTAGCAGTTGTCCAACAAATCGCCCTAACAAAAGTAAAATAAAACTATATAGGCAAACCCACAAACAAGAAGAAAATTAATGGGAAGTTAATATAAAACAAGCAAAAACACAGTATTGCCAGCATAAGTCAACATCTAGACAAAGTATCTTCCTCACTGAAGCGAAGCCATAATATCATACATGGGCTAAAGCATAAGGTAAAAGTGAGCAGTACCCTGGAATACGAGTGGCTTCCTGACATATTCGAGAGACAACTGGACATAAAGAGCAGAAATTGGCGCTGGCCTTACCATGAAATCCTAGTTTGCTGGGCAGACTGCAGTTTCCCAGAATTAGGTACAGTTTAAAGGCACAGCTTCTTGAAAATATACAAGCTAAAGTATGCTCAGGCCTTTGGACAGAAACTACCCTTCCCAGCATTTGGGAGGATGAAATCAAAGCCTGAGCTCCCAATTTGTTGGAGACTAGGCCACGCAGCTGTGCTGCTAAAGTCCGGGGTTAAGTAAAGTTAAAGGCCCTGCATGGCCACTGCCCTTCTTCCAGCCTTCTCCAACTGGCCTGGCCCGGGCAGTGCCAGTGTACTTGCACATGCAACACATAACTCTTTATTTACTCCGTGAGCATCCTTTTCGTGTAGGAGACCCAATTTTAGCACTGTGGACTTTATAGGAGTACTAGACGAAGCTTTAATGTTTTGCATGGAACAAATCACCCTCAACCTCAGCACTTTAAGTATCTAGAGTCTCGCAGAGCCTCGTCAACACTTCACCAGCCACCCACTTCAATAACTAAGTAAAGATAAGTAAAAAGACAAAGATTCAATGCATATATGAATGTGGAGATCATCTAAGAATTTGAATTACTCCAACTACAACAAAATGTGTTCTGTCAAATAAAGAATTATATATTTCTATACATTTTAACATAAATTATATTCCGTTACCATTTTATCACTTTACAAGCATACAAACCGTCAATTCTTGGGAAAAGGTTAACAGAGTTTGAAACTTTTCTAAAAGTCTGGGGCCTTCTGGTTATGTAGTTGACCTGATAACTTATGCTTCACAGTAGTTTCACAGAGGAAACCACACCTCCTCTGTATTAGAATTAGTCAATTCAAGTTGGTCATCATAATGGCAGGGCAGATGGCAGCCGGACTTTTACAGTCCCTCTTCCGATTCTACAGGGCAGACAACAAACAGTGGCTGCATGTACAAGTGTATACGTGTGAAAGCCCCAAAAACGCCACTGCTTGTGAATCTTCAAGGTGGCACAAGGTTCGCAAAATCAGCTTTTTAATGCTATTTCCCTGTATGGAAGCGGGTGGGGGGGAAGGGGAGAGGACAAAATGGCACAGGAAAAACAAACAAAATAGTTGCAGGCACGAGTCTTTCACACACTCTATAAAACATCTTGAGTTGAGTTGATCGTTCAAAGGGATGTCATTTGTCTGTAATGTGGCTATTTCCAGGTCGCATAACAACCAATCACAAAGTCAAAAACACGGTGCCCGGCGCTAGAGGCATGATTGCTCAGGGCAGGCCTTGGACACGTCCCTCGGTGGTTCACTCACTTCACAGTTCATGCGTATTAAGTGAACTGTGAAGTGAACAACCGAGTGACGTGTCCAAGGCCTGTCCTAAGCACTCATGCCCCCGGCGCAGGGCAAGGGCACCTGACCAGTTCAATGCCACTGCCCGGCCCAGGAGAAGGCTGGAAGGAGGAGGGCAGGGGCCGGCGCACTGCAGGGCTGCGCAGTCCGCTTTAACTTACTTAACACCGGACTTCATTTGGTGCCGATCCGGAGCTACCACCGACTTCGGTGAACGTTATGTAATTACGCCACCCACAAGTCCACAACCCAAAAAAACACCAGTATTGGTAATGTAAAATGTATTACAATATTTATGGCTGTTACAGTGTTACTTACAGTAGTGGTGTGCGGCCGAGCATTTGCCCGCCTGCCTTTACATTCGGTAGGCGGTGTAGGCCAGGCTGCTGCCTTCACTACGACGTCGACTCGACGGGCCGGGCGGGCTAACCACATCAACCCAGATCTGTATCACTGACTCGTGGCAGGGACCGGTGCGTGCGGGTGTGCTCGGGCATTGCATTTTGGGAAAAATCTACACGCAGTGCCTGCAGCCCAGCCCAACCCCTGCAGAACCAAATCCAGCCCCTACCTCTGCCCAATCAGTGTCCCGCCCACCAGAAAGGGCCGCTGCCAAACTAAAGGAAGCAATTTCAAAATGTGCATTGTGACCGGCGTGACGTCACTCACGATCTGATCGGATCTGACTGCTGCATATTGGTTTGATTCATGCAGTACATAAATAACGAGTCGGACGGTCTGAACCACTAATGTGATGCGCTGAGCCAGTGAGGTAATTACATTTTTTGTACTGTCATTTACATTGATATGACGTGCAGAGTTGCAGACGTGTAGTAGACCCGGCCCTGGTAAATAAGTGCCGGTGCTAAGCACCGGAAAGCACCGGCACAAATTAAGCACTGGTTATGCCTATCATACAAAAAACCAGGATTGGATCCGTTGAAGCCGGAGAGCTATAGACCAATCTCTCTCCTTCCATGGGTGGCAAAGATCACAGAGGCCCATGTGAATAACATCTTAACGAAACACCTGACTTCAGCACAACTATTGGATCCCACACAGAATGGCTTTAGACCTGGACACAGTACAGAGACGGCACTCTTATATATGGTTGAACACCTCCGCTCTGTAGTAGATGCTGGTCAAACGGCGGCACTGGTCCTTTTGGACCTCAGTGCCGCCTTTGACACTGTATCCCATCCCATTCTTGTCCAGAAGCTTAGTGAGGCTGGCATTTCAGGCAGTGCGTTAGACTGGTTTCAGTCGTTCCTTTCGGAACGCTCCTTTCAGGTGGTTGTACCACCATTTAGATCTAAATCTCGTGCCATCACCCAAGGAGTCCCGCAGGGGTCGGCGTTGAGCCCCACTCTCTTCAACCTTTACGTTCAACCATTAGCGGAGGTTGTGAAGAGTTGGGGTCTCACAATAGTATCCTACGCCGATGATACCCAGTTGGCGGTGGCCCTTAACGGAGATTCCGATCAACTGGCATCCAACTTTGCGGATGGTTTGAGGGCAGTTGCCAGCTGGCTAACGGCCAACTGTTTACAGCTCAACGCCCTCAAAACCGAGGTGATGGTACTGGGAAAACAGCCTGATCTGTGGGGTGCAAACTGGTGGCCTAAGGCTCTGGGACCCCCCCCAAAACCTGTGTCGGAACTAAAGAGCCTTGGCGTTTGGCTGGATTCCAAACTTACCTTCTCGTGCCACACTAAGAAGGTGGCATCTATGTGCTTCGGCATCTTACGTGGTTTGAGGCCTATCCTCAAATTCTTCGATCCCCCCACTCGCCAGATGGTGGTTCAAGCGAGTGTACTATCTAGACTCGACTACGCCAGCGCATTACTTCTGGGCGCTAACCAGGCGGAAGTCCTGCGATTCCAATGGGTCCAGAATGCGGCAGCCAGAGCCCTGGTAGGCCTCCCGCGTGTCTGCTCAGCCCGCAGCACAATTGTTAAACTACACTGGTTGCCAGTCATTAGGCGCATTGAATTCAAGGCCTTATGCTTTGCTTTCAAACTTTTTGAAATCTGACACTCCCGCCATCCTCCAGCATCTCCTGACTCCTTATACTCCTTCGCGTAGCCTGCGCTCTGCTGGCCAAAGTCTGGCACTTGTTCCCCGATTCCATAAATGCAGATTGGGCGGTCGATCGTTCATGGTGTTGGCCGCCAAACTGTGGAATGCACTTCCTGTCCACATTCGTTCTTTAGAAAACCTTTTCGCCTTCAGGAAAGCTATGAAAACTTATCTTTTCCCCCTGCCTTATTAGCTTCCTTTTTGATTTCTGCTTGTTAGTTATGTTCTTTTCAGATATAGCGCCAGGACGCCCCTTCGCTGGGGCAGCTGTGCGCTCAAAAATACACTTAACATAACATAACATAACATAATATCTGGCATGGGATCAGTGACATAGAGACAGTCAGAATTTATTGATCTGTTTTTGGCGTCGTTAGTGACAAATCTAGCATCTAATTTGGAAGACACAAAAGACCTACTACAAAGACTACATGGTATTCCCTGGGATAAAGAATGTTGGTTGGTAACTATGGACGTCAAAAGTCTATATATACGATATTCTTGACACAATATTTTTGTGTCACAATATATTTTATTCAATATAAAGGGCATCGTTACAGTTGAAATATAATTTAAGACGGTCAAAGACATGCTCAATGTTTGCAGAATTTACCTTCAAGCCACATATCCTCCTAATTATGTACTGTAGTATTACACATTTCCAGTTCTGTATGTGGTGATTCAAACAACTGCCACATCCTTTTGCAGCATTATTCTGATATTTTACAGACCCACTTGCTGCAGGGTTTACTCTTGATAGTGATTGCTAGTTTCTGCGAACTGTTCGATTCATAAATTAAACGTTTTCTGCTTTTCCTGATTCTTACATTTTAATTTATATATCAATACCACAATCACTGATTGAACATAAAAATAACTACAACATGCATGACTAACGATAGGTAATACAGTGAGCTTATAACGTTGGAATGTTTGGAGCTCCAATGAGCAGAAGGGAATGATGGAGGGCCATTAATGGGTGCAATTGGCCTTCAGTTGGTGGAGTGCTGTAATAGCATTAAGGTCCTTCTGCCTCGGCTTTACAGACCATTAAAGGCATTCCGCCTGGATAACGTCCTCGCTGGCAGCTCGAGCCCATAGTTTGGGGAGAAGGCCTTTAATGCCTGGTGTGGCCCTGGCTGCCTTACACTCCTCTGAAGTTCGTGGATGTAAAAGTAATATATCAGCAACTCAGAATGCGACTAGCTGCTTTTGCTTCTGCAGCTGCTTAGGTCTTTAGTGCACCACACTTCCGGTTGATTGCAAGTACACTGCGCAAAATAAAAGGCTCATGTATTGTTTTAGAAAAAGTTTTTAATTACATGAAATGGTCTGCTCCAATTCTTCAGCAAACTGTTTAATTAGCATCGCCAGGAACAGCGATGACTGTCATTATGCAGCTGTACAATAGGATCAACATGGCTTAAATGTCTCGCAAATCTCTTTTACTTGAATGCGTCAATTAAATACCACTGCCGCGGTATAATTAGTCGCTGCAATTTGTGAGAAATATGGCTGCGGGGGAAGTTAAAGAAAATAACAAATATTTTGTTAAAGCTGTTTGTTAGATAACGAATGGAAGCACGTCCCAAGTAATTGGTTGGAGAATAACAAGTTTGAGACACCATATGTTCAGCTGCCCACAGGAGCAAAATCAGCAGGGTTACACTGATGTATTTGTGGAAAGTGTATACATTCTGGTTGATGAATTCATTACCACTTTGTCCCACAGTTTGTCAACCTAACAAGCAAAGTCTTGGTTTATGACACAGCAGAGCTGTACTGGGGAGGTAGGAAGGCATCCCATTGTGGTAGGGGTGGAAGTACGGGGCTTACTTGTCGGGATATCTCTTTGTGCGATGGATGTTCAGAGTATAGAGCATGAGAAGGCTTGTGTAATAAAACAGGCTTTTACAGGTGTTCCCCCACATTTTGCCCCCATCTGGACTACTAGATGCTGGTTTTCGACACTGACAGTGCACTGACGCCTGCTAACCCGGCCCCGCTGGCAGTGCTCTCTCCTCGAAACTGATACATTTGAATTGGTAGCCCCAGTTGGCAAGGACTTTAACCTCCTTATAAGTTTCTAGCAAATGGTAACAGTGGTACCCCCAGGGGAGGGAGGTTAAAGGGTAACCAGGGCCAAAATCACTGTGGGTGCCACCCTGAGTGACCCAAGTGACAGTGGTGTAACAAAACTTGAGGAGGCCCCCCTGCAAAGTACATGGAGGGTGCTCCCACGCTCCAGACCCCGTCAGAAGCTTCCAGGCCAGGGGTCTGTCACCCATGCACAGTGATGGAGGGGCCCCGTAGAGGTCAGGGTCCCCCCACACAGTGGGAGCTGCTGGGGTTACTGCTACACCACTGTTTCACATCCAATGAAAACACAGAGCAGTGCAGTGACACCCTGCTTTGTTGTGGTATTGTGCACTGGAAATGGAGGGGAGAGGTAGACTCTGGTGAAAGGCACTACTGGAGTGAAAAGCATCAGGAATGCAGTTTGTAAAAGGAAACTGCATGGCTGCCACCTCACAGATATTTGAATTGTGAACAAAAGTGTATTCCTGCTGATTTTTTTCTCACTGCAAGCTTTCTGTTTGGGCTCAAGCATCCAACCCATCTACCTCCTCGCCCCATGTGTGGAACAAAATAAAGGGAAGGTGAATACATAGGGAGAGCACTGCATATTCTAGGCCACATTTTTAAAAAAGCATTGGCAATGCCAATATGTCTCACTTTTGGGAACTATCAGCTTTGCCAATGATTTTCAGCTGTGTGCAGCATGGCTAAAGAAATGAAAAAAAGCCTTGGACATGGCCCAGCAGTCATCATATTGAAGGCATGTGCATCACGCACAACATGCCTTCAAAAGGATGTGAGAGTTGTATTTTGTTCTTTGTAGGTACTGATCTGAGTTGGATCAATGACTAAAGTGAAACAAAAAAAGCTAAGCTTTTTTTAAGCAGATGGAGCAGAGCAATATAGGGGGGTGGACCAACGAGGGCAGAAGGAACCCAGAGGGTGGGTGAGTGGAAAGCAGATGACACAAAAAGCAAAGTGGAGCACAGGGAGGAACAAAAAGGTGAAAGATAGCAACTTGAAGTGGGATGGAGAGAAGCACATGGACGAGAAAGCTAGGGGGAGGAACATGAGGTTGAACACAACATGGGGGTGTGGGGTGGACAAAAGCACATGGAGCCTGAGAGCAACACAGAATGAGGGAAACAGCTGCAAAACACATGCACTGCCATTAAGTGCTGAACCTAAAAGAAAAAAGTATTACATTAAAAGCAAGCAGTGGATGCTTAGAGGCCAACCAACCAAAAGAGATGGAAAAGAGGCTAGGCTGCACGGGAGGGACAACCCCAAATTTGACAAACTGGGACACAACCAAGAAGAAGGCAAATGAGAGGGACATTAAAACCAACCAATGGTAAGATACAGGTGGACTCCAAGCCCCTGCATGTTCTTGGTAGGCCCTCAGTATGTCTCATAACAGGCAGCACATGCGCTGTCTAGGAGGCAAGACCTAAGAGTCCGCTTTTTTCTGGTGGAATGGTGTGAGGGGAAGTTGCAAAGTGATAAACAATTTTTATTTAGGTGTGAGGGGAACATGGCATAATATATTCAAAGACCACTGCATGACATTCTATTCAAGCCAGCACAGCACAGTCCTTTATATGTTACTTGCCAGGCAATCCTGCGGTGCAGACCCAGTGAAATGGATTGAAATAACAACATACCATTTATATTGGACTTGCAGCGATATTATTACCGAAATGTATTGTTTTTGATTGTGTTTTCTTTCACAATACTTTCTTCCACATCACTAGCTATCATCACAAAGCATTGAACAGGGGTAGAGAAGATAGACACAACAGTGTGATGATCGACGTTTCAGTATATGTTTCAATTCAATGAAAGATAATAATGTTATGAACTGCAGTAGAGTGAATGTAAGAGGTTTAGTGCCTGTGAGTTATCTCAGCAGCTGGCGCTCAACCTGCTCAGCTACTGCACCTGCACAATTATTGAGAGTTTATAGTGCGATACACCCACTGTGGTCTTTTTGCACGTCTGCTGGAGGGCTGTTGGACAGCGCTGCTGGGTTCCTCCACAGACCAGCAGGACACAATGTAATTGTTGACTCACATTTTCTGAAGTGTTTGCTTCCTCAGAATGGCGCATTTTTAATGCATAACACAGGCGGGCATCTCCCACATGTATGTATGTATGTATGTATGTACATGTATTTATATAGCGCAAATCGCCCACATCGCAGGCATCTATGCGCTTGCTTAGGGAACCCGTCCTGGTATTCCCCTGTGAGATACCCCGGCAGGGTATCCACAAGGTGAAAGCCAGGCATCCCGCCGCGAGGGGCCGTTGTGGAGATTAAGCAAGCTATTGCCCAGAGTCGCAGAGTGTGAACCCGTGAGTCGAGTAGGCACCGGAGCGAGAATTATCGAGTCCGTGGAATTATTGAGCCCAACCCCCGTCGGGGCGTGGAATTGAACCCTGGTCCAGGGCCGATCTCAGCTTCCGGGTCATGTTCATTGTGCGCCTCCCTGGTATTAGTTTCCACTGTGGACTAGTACGATCCAGTGCACTCGGTGCAGGGACGGAGACAGCACACGCAACACACAGTGCACGCCGAGTTTACAACCTTGAATGACACGGAGCCCAGCCCCCACAACCATTAACACCCTCAACAAAAGTACTCCCTATGTCCGTGGGGCCTCATTTATGAAAAGTGACGCATCGCTGCGTGAAAACAGCGATGCGTCACTTTTCACTGCACACTCCTTGCGACACCAATGATGTGTCATATTTAATGTATGAGGCATCATGTCGCAAGGACTTACAGATACGTCAGTATTTCTGACGCATCTGTAAGCGCAAAAGTGACGCATTGCTGGAGTGTTCACAAAAGTGACGCAACTCCAGCAATGCGTCCTTTCACATGGGGAAAGCCCCATGTGAAAGGGCTTGCGTCAGTCTTACGCCTGCTGTGAGGCAGGTGCAAGATTTTGACGCAACAGCATCCTAAAAGTGACGCAGTGAAATCTCATAGATTTCACTGCGTCACTATTCCGAGGCTTTTTGCGGGGGAACGCCCCCTCTGCATACATTATACCTGACGCAGGTATAATGTGGTGCAGGGGTTTAAAAAGTGATGCATCTACCTAGATGCATCACTTTTTAAATATGGCGCATTTTGTACGCCGCCGGTGCGTCACAAAAAGTGACGCACCGGCGGCGCAAAACTGACGCAAGGCCTCATAAATAAGGGCCGTGGTACTCATAGTACTGCCTGCGGGCCGCCGAACTTGCCTTGCAGTTTCCACGGCCGGCAGTAAACACAGATGATGGCAGCAGGAGCATAATAGTGAATAAGTATTAAATAGGTATTCACTATGTATGCTCCTGCGGCCATCTTTTGTGTTTACTGCTGGTCTCTGTGACATCAGGGCACCTTCGGAAAGCTTTCCAAAAGGCCCTTTAAAAGTCAGCTGTAAGGGCTTTCATAGCTGACTTTTAAAAGGACGTTTTGGGAAGCTTCCTGTTTGGACAGAGACAGATAGAGACAAAGATAGAGGCAGAGAGACAGATAGAGGCACAGAGACAAGTAGGGACAGGGACAGATAGAGACAGAAACAGAGACAGACAGAGAGAGACAGATACAGGGACAGAAAGAGACAGATAGAGACAGGGACAGACAGAGACAGATAGAGACAGGGACAGACAGAGACAGAAAGAGGCAGAGACAGATAGAGGCAGAGACAGAGACAGATAGAGACAGAGACAGGGACAGACAGATAGAGGCAGAGACAGACAGAGACATTTAGAGGTAGAAACAGACCGAGATAGAGACAGATAGAGACAGGGTCAGACAGAGATAGAGACAGGGACAGGGACAGACAGACAGAGGCAGAGACAGATAGATACAGAGAAAAACAGAGACAGACAGAGAGACAGACAGAGAGAAACAGACAGAGACAGACAGAGACAGCGAGATGGAGACACAGATGGAGGGAGAAGGAAAGGGAGACGGAAGGAGACAGAGGGGAGATAAAGAGAGAGAGGGAGACGGAGGAACGGAGACAAAGGGAGACAGTGAGAGAGGGAGAGGGAGAGAGAGGTAGACAGAGGGAGGGGGGCAGAGGGAGACAGAGAGAGGGAAACAGAGGGAGACAGACAGAGGGAGACAGGCAGAGGGAGACAGGCAAAGGGAGACAGGCAGTGCGAGGAGGGAGACAGGCAGAGGGATAAAGAGGGAGGGAAACAGAGGGAGGGAGACAGAGAGAGAGACAGACAGACAGGGGGAGACAGTAGGAGGGAGACAGAGAGAGAGAGAGAGGTAGGGAGACAGACAGAGGGAGACAGAGAGAAAGAGAGAGAGAGAGGGAGACAGAGAGGGAGAGAGTGAGGGAGACAGAGACAGAGGTAGACAGAGGGAGGGGGACAGATGGAGACAGAGAGAGGGAAACAGAGGGAGACAGAAGGAGACAGACAGGGGGAGACAGACAGGGGGAGACAGACAGGGGGAGACAGGCAGAGGGAGACAGACAGAGGTAGACAGACAGAGGGAGGAGGGAAACAGACAGAGGTAGACAGAGGGAGAGAGAGGGAGGGAGACAGACAGAGGGAGACAGAGAGATAGAGGGAAGGAGAGAGACAAACAGAGAGAGAGAGAGACAGACAGACAGACTGCCACCAGACCTGGCATACACATATACCTGTGTCTCAGTGGACGAATGCATCTGCTGAATGGGGCTATGTTCAACCTCATGGTCAATGGTATTTTTTGGTGCTCTAGCCCCGCCCCCCGCCCCCTCCCCCACTGACCCCACCCCCACCAATGCAGCCCTTGGCCACAAACCACACTGTAAATTTGGCCCAGAGAGGTTTGTTAGTACCCATGTTCTATACCCTTCCACAACACACTCGCTCTTAAGTCGGAAGCTCACTGTATTCTTCACTTGTGGCTTCAGTTGTGTCAAATACCATATTATAGGAAATACGTCTGCAGTAGTTGAAATACCTAGAAGCATTCCTCTATCTTTCTAGCGCTCAGCGAGATTCCCCCAATTCCACCAGCCAGCTTCAAGCCTCAAACGATGATACAGAGGAACAAGGCTCCCCCTTTCACACTCCATAACTGACTAGGTGTATCGCCTCTCACAGGAGCACCCAGTCTCTTGTGCCAACCCATGGCCCTATCCTCCTCTGTTGACCTGACACCTCGCCATCGGATAGCAAACATAAACGCCAGTTGTGCCACTCCAATGTTGCCACGGCCTACACAGCTCTTCCTCCTTTCAAGGTCGGTGACTCGGTACCAGTTAATCGGGCAACAGAAATGATAACAGCCTTAAAATCTGCAGTTGCGCTCAACAGCACTTATCAAATCTGCTCTGCTGAGCAAGTGCCAAACTTTAATTACACATAAAATAGGCGAATAGTGCGGCGCTAGTGTACAGCGCTGAGGTGCATCCATTCAATAAAATAATAGCTGAGAGGCACTGGTGCTGTGTCACGGAACCGGGTTCAGCACCGTGGTCCTGCTGAGAAGTGTCCCTACTGAACCAGGTTAAGTGCAGCAGCGATGACAGGAAGTGCCGGCAGCACCAAATAGCCCTACAAAAGTGCTGGTGGCAAGAGCGGGTACTGGAAATACGAGGTAAGGTAACCTCACCAATGGTGGCAGGTGTGGGTGCGGCAAGCGTCTCACACCATCAAAGTGAAGATACCACAGCCCAAATATCTATATATCTCATGCCTCACTCCACCAGGAAAGGCCCACCTGACATGGAGCAGAAACCTGTGTTTTATACCCCGAGTACTACTTTATACTGTCTGATATGTTGATGATGTTTACATGGTTATTACTCACCAAGCGTAATGCATGAATAACCATATAAAATAGAAGTTTTTAGATTTCTTTATTGGCATTTATAATAAACGTTACAAACAATCAGGGTATATTCAGTTTTCACATATTATAGAGCAGCAAGGAAACATGCACAACAGTCCATAATCTATTTACAGTATAGCTGCAGCCAGATCTGCACCTGTTATCTCAGAGGCCTTTCTCCTATGCATGTGGCTCAAAATTGTGAAACCCATGCATAACTACTGTGGTCGCTGTCTCCGAACTTATGAGCTACCCTTTATCTACCAAGCCCCCTCGCTCCCCCCAACAAAACTCCCCCACCCCCCTCGTTGTCTATTGTATGGTCCCAAGTCATATGACTCCGTTAGTTAGCCACCTGTACCTAGTCTAATCAATGCCCGGCTTGACCCTGCGGCCCCATCCCATCCAAATAAAATAGTTGAACATTTATTTACAAAGGAGGTGGAACATATGACACCATCATCGTCACTGTCCCTGTAAACGAGTCACTGCAGACCCGGGAAGGGGGAGGGCAGCCTGAAGCAAGAACAGTCCCTTCCATATCTTTCAACTTAAAGAAGAAAACACAATTCAAGCCTTCCAATATTTTGGAATCCATAATTCGAGGAATTCTGTATTTACCCTGAAATATGGACATTTCGAAATACAAGATCCCCAGTGAGAGAGAGGGAGAGAGAGAGACACTGTTGAATTTCTTTACAATCTGCAGCAATTGGCTCTGATGAAGTCTCTGTAACCCTCTGAGGCCCCCCACCTCCATCCTTGTTCTGGCCGGACTCTGACTGAAGAGAAACAATGTAACTTGGTCCGTTATTTCTCTTCAGTCCTGGGTCAACCGGAGGAGCTCAGAGCAGGCTGCAGGTGCTTAGAACAAGAGACATACAGCTCTCTACCGATGACCTGAGGGGGCCCCCTTCACATACTGAAGACTGGGGCCCCCCAGCACCACAGGGGCTGCAGGGGTGTTTGTTATGCCCCTGCCAAGTAAAACAGATGACAGCAGTTCTGCCATTACAGACTGCAGGTGAAAACTAATCAAACTCTACTTCACCTTCACCATGTGTTTCAAGATCAATGCACTATTTTTGATATATGCCAGTCACCCATAAGGAAGGCCTCCTGAGCCCAGGAGGTAGAGTGCATTACTTTAGAGTTGAGGACATATAAGTGCAATATTATGTGTCCCTATAGTAGCCTTTTCTATCAAGGGTTCTTGTAAGTGATCTGCAGTCCGTAGGATAACATGGCTGCCTCACAGGCACCCTTGAGTTTGCCAGCTCCATTAAAGTACCAACAGAATATGTCATGTTTGGTACAAAACAATTTGCCTCATCACCCCTGACATGATTCTTGTGTTAAGGACGGTGTAGCATGCACCCAGGTGGCTACCTTAAAGGTCGCCCACTCGCCTTCCCAGCCTTTACTGTGCTCTGATTGTCAGCGTGCACAGGAATCTGACCCCCTGCCGGAGGTTTGAACTCTCCCAGGAGTCAGAAACAATGGCCTGGACAGGAAGGAGGTCACACCTTCCTACCTGACAACATGGCTAGTGAAGTGGCACATCAAGGTGGTGAGCTTCTAAGTTTACACCGTCTCCGATATGCAACCAGGCTGCCTCTCAAAAGAGAACCAGCCCTACTCATGCTCCCAGGCACATTTGCACCAGGGCAGGTGAGAAAAAACTGTAGTATGGAGATGTATTATCCCAGAAGGCTAGGCACATCCTGAGGGTGGGCTACCTGGTATGTATAGCTAAGAAAGGGCTATGACAGTTTTTAATTTGGCAGAATAGAGGGTTCAGGGTGGAAAATGTGACCAACCCCTCCAGCTATGGACACATCAGGCGCAGCTTTGCTGCTAGGGCTAGTAGCCCATTTGCTACTTGTACCCACACCCCTAACATCCCTTAATCTAGGATTTAATAGAGCATCCCTGGCACCAGAACTTCAGTTCTGATTCGACTTACAACAGAGGACACAGAAGAGACCCAAGTCTGCAACAACAGGATCTGCACAAACGAAAGGCACGATATTCTGCTCTGCACCTGTGCAACCATTCCAAAACTACATGACTGCGACTAGTCCCGAACAAAAGACGGGTTCCCCCAGACAGAGGGACCCCTGTGAGAGCCAAATGTAGCTACAGACTCCGCTGGGTTAGTGACACGAGTACCCTGCAGTCCAGAGGTAAAAACAACATACCAGAACCAAGGATTGCCGACCATTGTGTCTATGTTGGTACTTTGAAATGCTTAACACATGTTCCTCTAGTAGAGCCTGACTGCTCTTTGCCACTCTACCCGGACTGAGCTAAGGGTTTATTATTGTGAGTCCAAGGACCATCTTTAAAGTATTGTGAGAGTATTGTATAGTGAAGCCTAACCAGCATCACTACATGATACTCCACCGTCCTACAGCGTTTCTTCTACTATTCTCCCTCTGTCTCTTCTTGCTCCATGTCCAGTAATGTTGTTAAGTGTGTGACTTATGAAGGCCAAAGGAGATCCTCATCTTATCTGCCACATATGTCGTCATGTTGGAGGTAACTGTCTTCTGCAAGATGCAGGAGATCTTGATGGTGATGTAGGGAGATACAAGCAGTTGAACAATTCAAGAGTAAGTGTGATCCCATTCTGAATGATCTTCAGTGGTGCCAGATGGGTGTCTGGGATGCCAGTAAGTTGTCTTTACCACAATCCAGGTCAATCATGACAAGTGACTAAACAGCATTTCTTAAGTCGGGATCCAGTTGGTACGAATAATGCTGCACACAAGGGAGGTCTGCAGACGGAGCCAGGTATTTTTTGCCATGTGCGCCTTGAAGCTGATCTTTGGCAGTATGGAAACTGAGTTTTTTGTTGTGGAGTGAAAGCATCCGAATTTGCTGTTGTGAGCCTTTGCTGTACTTCTTGTGTACTGAGATGCACTCGGTTTTCAGAGAACTCGGTTGCATGTAGTTCTCCAACATGCAGCATGAATTGTGGCAAAGAAATCTTTCATTTGCTCAGTGTCACCATCATAAAGAGATCTTCAAGGAAACATGTGTGTCATTGCCTTATGCCTTTGCTGGCCTTGAGCCTGATGAGAAGGTCCATAAAGAGGTTGGAGATAAGAAAGGCTTAGATGAACCTTTAAGATATGCCATAGGTCACTGTGATGCACTCTGGTCCAAAGGTATTCATTGGATTGTCGATTAGATAAGTGGCAAGCATTCCCTGAATAAATTGCTTGCAACCATGATGAGAGGGGGTTTAGAAATATTAGTTGGCTAAATGTTGCAAAAAGACAGAGAGAAAAGAAATGTCAGGTGTCTGAAAAACAAAGGGCTTGATAGCTTTGTAGAGATCTGCATTTATTGGTGCCTGTGTAATTGTAGTAAGTTACTTAACTTCTGGAGAGGCTTCACCTGCAACTACAGACTCAAATATAGCACTGGTGTTTCCTCTGTTGAGGAAACGCAATGACGATTCTTTAGTTTCAAGCATATATTAGTCGAGCTCCCTGTTGTCCTTTTCAGGTAAAGTACTTGAAAAGGCATTTAACAGACAGATATCAAGTCCCGCAATCTTCTTAACTCAGCGCAATCTTGAATCCGCCCAGTGCACAGTCCAGAAACGGCTCTTCGCTCAGTCACCAATGACCTCCGTCGTATTCTTTGCTGGGGGGTGAAGCAGCACTCATTGGATCCGATTCATGAGGGTACTTATGTGTAGTAAAGTTTAGAGTGTGGAGTCTCGTCACAAGGGCTGAATCTCCACAAGGTGCACTGCAGACAAGGCGCCATGCGGAGATTTCACCCAAAGTGATGAGGTTGCTCCCCAAGTGCTGAGATAGTTCCACGAGTGTGGAGACTCTACACATGTAACTTTATTGCATACAAATACCTTCATGAATCGGGCCAGGGGCGGCTCCCTCATTTGAGTGGGGGAGCGTCGCCCCACTGAAATCCCCCCCCGACAAAAAATATAATGGTAACGAAGTGAATTCATTGGCATTTTATTTTTCATCCTCCCGTTCCAAACAGTGTCAGGACTGGGGCGGGGCTGCTGCTGACTGGCAGCAGCAGAGAGAGCAGCGCACTTTCAGTTTGAAGTGTGCATGTCTTTTTGGCCAGTCGTAGCCAGCCACACATGCGCACTTTAAACCTCTCTACCCAGCTTTCTCAAGATGGCTGGGTTAGAGAAAGCAAACGCCTCCAGTGCTCTTCTGAGCGCTGATATAGGCTGCTTCCACCAATCCTGGCACTGCTCTCATGCTGGTGAGAGCAGCGCCAGGATTGGCTTGGGCGTTTGGAGCCTGCCTGCCTGACTCGAAGAGAGAAGACCATCAAGAAGGACATTGTGCTCGCTTGTAAGTGCTTTTAATTTACTTTTAATTTTATCTTAATGTCCCCCTTCCCCTCTCCATCCTCAGGACATGACAGCCACTACTTAATCAGGCCCATTCTATTAGACTTGAGTACAGCTTTCAGTACAGTCCCAAGAACTACACTAGGTCGGTTTCAGTTAGGCATTCAGGACAAAGTCCACACGTCGGTAAAATCTTTCTTGTCCACTTGTTCTCAAGCAACTCATCTCACTTTGTCAGCCACTGTCCAACCATTGCCTAGTGGAGCCGGCGGACAAGCCGCCACTCCTTCCTCATTTCCATCATCTTCAATCTCCTTATAATCTTACTGTTCACCCTGATCAAATCGTTTGGTGCGTTATTCCCCATGCTGCTGACGCACAAACGGAAGTGTCTTGCAGGGTTTACCTTGATTACACCAAATGCAAATTTTAAGACTGTTTTGGAGCAGTCCCTGTTTGGATGAGGCCTAATTCTTTAAAATTGAATAGTGACAAGACAAAGGACCTTATCTTTGAGACCAGCCCATCTGTATGGACCTTTGCTTGTTGGCCTCAAATGTTAGGACCTCCATGCACACCTTCCGCTACAACCGGCAATTCTGGTGTTCTCATAGATTGTTATCTCTTCTCATCAAATAAATTAAGCCCACTCATGTTTCTTCATCCTTTGGTCCACAGAAATTGGATCCTATGTCATCCCTCAACTGCAACAGTGCTACAGGCCTTGATTCGCTTGTGCCTGAGCCACTCTAACTCATGGCCTGCAACTTTATCATCTTCGTCAGCTGTATCTGATCCAAAAGTCCACTGCTCGCCTTATTTTCTCTCTTCGTGCCCATTTCCCACTTCTCATCATCTTGACACTCATTCACCAAGCAGGTTCTTTTCAAGGCTATCTAATCCCCCAATGCACCATTTACAAGCGTGCCCAACTCCATCTTCAGCATCTTCTTGACCCCTATGTTTCTAGGAGGTGTCTTCTGTTCAGCAATGCCTCACAGCTTCAGCTAACACCACATGCACTGGCAGTGGGGTTGTCTCATACCTTGCAGTGTTTCACTGTAAAAGCCTAACTATTTCCCTGTATTCCATTCAGGATCAACTCATTTTGGGTAAGAATTTTCATCTATCCCAGACTGTGAAATTGTACTGCCTTTAATCTCTCCTAACACCGGGACACCCACAGGGAAACAGCGCATTGTTTAAATGTAATAACATTACAAACATTTCATGGAGATGGCATTGCCTCAGTTTCATGGTGATTTGCTCAATGCAAATATGTGATGCCCTGCAGTGAAGATGCAGGCACGTGGGACAAGGCTCACAGGAGTGTGCTACCGTGGCACTACCACAGAGGTGGCCCTCCTGAGACCGTATTAGGATGCCACTGAATTTTTCAGGGGTCCCCTCTCCTGTGAGAGGGTAGTTAGACCCATTCAAAATGCTCTTCCTGGGGTGAATCACTGAAAATGGTCTTGTTCGCTGGTTCAACTTCCATGCTGCTCAGTTAATCACACATGCGTTTACTCGGAGAGCAAATGCACCGGAAGGAGTTGTTTTTTACCCAACCGGGAGCACTTATCTGGTCTATGCTGGCTGAAGCCACGGTGGACGCCCAGCTGCAAACTGGGACGTTCAGGTGTGTATCTGGTTCCCCTTGGTGTCTGTGCCCCTGGGTGTCTTTTGACAAAGCTTGACCATTGCTACAAAAGTCGAATGGATGGTGTTGCCATTGAACTGTTTCTAGCAAAGAAGAGCGTTGTGTTATCCACTGTGGCCCTCCTTGGGATTCAAGGGCTAAATTTCGATCAATATGCTAAGGGTTTGTTGTCTTATATGTATTTGAGGGATAAACAGAGCAGCGTTTCTATATACAGAATACAACTATCGTTTCAGGGTGCATTGCAGTGGGCAGCCCTCACCAGAAGAGGGCAGCACTTGGCTCTGTTGGCCTTTCTTGGCAAGAAAAGCTAAGCGGCGCTTAATAACATCACGTGATTCGGTTACAGTCTTTTTAATCTTCATTGTGAATTATTATTCAGAGCCCCACCGGTGCCACTGACGTGCACTGCCAAGGAGGCGAAAGGGCAATGATCAATAAATTATATATCGTTCAATTATAGACCTCCTTGCGTGCATTAGGCGTTAGGGCCTTCTGAAGGGAGCCCCCACTGTGTTACTAAATCTGCTTCCCTGCACGCGGCCTCCTTTCATCTCAGCGTCTGCAGCTCAGCGTGTCGAACTGTTAGTCACAACTAGCGGCGCGCACAGATTACAGCGGTGTTCATTGCGCGTCACGGCCTGCTGAGCTACTCTTACACTGTTGATACAGGAGCTGACAGGCAGTGTTTACAGGATACGTGGGCACTTTGTATACCGCGGTACAACATGTAAACATCAGACCAATAGGCGGACGGCTCGGGTTCTGAAAGAGGGAGGCATCCTAGTGATGGACAGCACGTGGGCGTTGTGATGGAATAGAGAAAGGATTGCGATAACAAGTGTGCTTCATCACATTCAAAAACAAGCATCGCTAACGAGACCTAACCAGGCAGAGTCAATTTAACAAACTGCAACCTGACAGTGTTCACGTTGTCTTGCTGCTGTCTTATTCACTGTAGGGTCACAGTAAATGTTGTGTCTTTGTACAGATTGCTCGCATCACTGCACTTGACAGGGTAGCATTCAGAGGACAGTCCATTACTTTACAAAGACAGCACTGACACAGAGTCCTAAAAACCAAGGCATCGGATTATTATTGTTCCCTAAGTGGTGCAGGTAGCATGATCAAATACTAAATGGCCAAGGTCAGAGGGTATTAAATGTTAGGAGAAAACAGAGGTGGCATATTATGAGTTATATTGCTCGTCACTTGCTTGTTCCTTTTCTAAATCAAACTTAAACATTCCATTGATCTGTAATTATCGTGAACTATATCATCTACATAAATTATAGGAAATTAGGTTATGCGCCCAATCCTCCCCATTTGCCAGTGCCCCCACCAAGGACCCACCCTACACATTCACACCATGAATCAAGAATGCATCAAAGCATTCCCTCGGCGCGAGCTTCATCAAATGAACTATACAGCTGGGGAAATATTTGATAAAAAAAATATCAGGCTTGGTAAAGATGCCAATATTGTTGGTCCCTCAGTACAGCACTATGGGCCCGATTCACAGAACTAACTTAAGACAAAATCCTAAACTTACTACTTTTGGTATTCACAGAAGGCTTTTAGTAGTAGTAAAGTTAGGATTTTGTCTTAAGTCTGTATTAAGCCTGTCCTAAGTTTGTCTTAAGTTTGTCTTAAGACTGTCTTAAGTCTGTCTTAAGTCTGTCTTAAGTCAAACTTAAGACAAAATCCTAACTTTACTACTACTAAATGCCTTCTGTGAATACCAAAAGTAGTAAGTTTAGGATTTTGTCTTAAGTTAGTTCTGTGAATCGGGCCCCGAGTCTTTACCACAGATAGTCTTTAATAATGCATGCATGTATTTGCTGCAGATCTTTGCTGGATATTGATTTGAATGCTTGTGTTTACCTATAAAGCCCTCTATCACATGAAGTCACCCTGGTGCTCTCTAAGAAACCGATTTAATTCGTATGTGGACCTGCTACACCCGAGGAGGCATCATTAGCCAATGAAGAGTGTGTCTTTATATTGATTGCAAACTATCGAACTCTTTACCCCAAACATAAAATCTACAACTACCTTATCTTCAGATTTTATTCAAGAGTTGGCTCTTTCCCACATAACCACCATACTCAAACATACATTGATTTAGACAATAGATGTGTACCTACATATAATATGTGTATTACTTTGTAGATACGTGTATAATAATTATGTTTTTAAATATATAGATATTCATTAGTTCTGCCTAGAAAATGTACATATTACCTATGGTTATATTATTCCATGTTTAACATGTATAAAGGTGACTGCATAAATAAGTAAATCTTTTATCATAAGTATTTATCTACAATTGCTTCACTACTGAATTACAAATAAATCAATCAAATAAATTAACTCAAAGTACAGTAACACTTGAAAGTCTGAGTTTATTAAATACAACTTAAATCTTCATATACTACCTTCATTATACATGTATACCTTCTATGTACTTATGTGTCTTTATTTTTAATATTTTGCTTCTAAGTCAGCCTCTCCAATGCACTACTCTATATCTCACCCTATTCCTCTTTCAATGTATCCTCTACCATAACTCTCTGACTCGTCTCAAACCAAATTCTTCTTCACTTTCCAGTGCACTACCCTATTTCTCACCCTATACCTCCCTCAATATATCCTTTACGTACACTTTTCACTCATCCCAACCCCCATTCTATTCTGTGATCCCCAAAAACCTTTCTAGATGCTTTTCTCCTCTACCCCTTCTTGCATCATCTCATACCTCTTTTAATATTCAGATCTCCCAAACAAGTCTTTCTAAACCCTTCCCTCTGACTCTTCTCCTTCCACCTGCTCAATACACATCCCAAACCTCCTCTTAATACTATGAACTCCAAACAAAAAAAAAACGTTCTCCATCCTTCCCTCTTCTATCCCTCCACTATTCTTTTTTCAATCCAAATAACAGACTGACATGTCCACCGCTCAAATACGTTTCATATTTCCTATACTAATTCACCACGAATCATTTTTTGGGTTCTGGAGTAGTGTGCTACTCGCCAAAAAGAAATTCAAAACCTCAGCAGGGGTAATAATCGGTATATAAATGCAATTAGAATTACTTACTACTAATCCTCATTACTCTGAAAACCCTTATCTTGTATCTATACTTACTTTAGAAATGGTACAACCTTCTATTTCAGCACCACATGATCAAGCTAGAGCTGATTAAAGAAAAAGTCAGACCCTACCCTTGACCTCCCTCTAATCACCCTACTACTATACTGATCATAAAGAGGGCGGGAAGCCACCACACTGCGGCCCGATTCACAAAGGTAAACTTAGACTTCAGGTGTAAACTTAGACTTTAGCTCTAAAGTTAGACTTTAAGTCTAAACTTAGACTTCAGGTTTATGTTTACCTTTGTGAATCAGGCCATCCCTGTTCTTTTGTCTGCCCTATCAGGCAGTTATCTCGTAGAAAAGCACATTTATGGAGCCTTGAGAACTCCCAGGGTAGGCCTTCCCTTATTTATATGCAATTTATCCAATGAACTATTTGTAACTTAGCCTTCATGACATATTATTCTTTATTGATACTCATTACCTGTATCACTTGTTATTATGTTTAATTATTTCTTTACTGCCTCAAATTTTAATAAATTCTTTTGAACTAAAAAAATCCTGAGTAAGGTGCCGATTAGGATGGCGGACGGACCTGCTTTCGTCCGCCACTCCCGAGGTGGAGGGACCGACCGCAGGGGCAGCGGCGGTCCCTCTGTTGCAATTAGGATGTGACCGCCACCATGGCGGTCACATCCCGTATATTTTACATAGCGGCGGGTGCTGCTTTAAGCAGCACCCGTCGCAATGTAAAATATGCATGTTTACCTTTGGCATGCACAACTTGGCAGGCCCCGCGTGGTGCCTGCCACCTAATGCATGCCAAAGCAGGGGGGTACCATAGGTACCCCCCATGTGCACCCCACCACCCCCCAACACCCTGGGGGCTCGCAACGGGCCCCCAAAAACAAAAGACCACATGCTTTTCCATGGCGGAAAAGCAGCCGTGGAAAAGCATGTTTCCGCCTGCATCGTGATATGGCTGGCGGTGTTTTGCAGACACCGCCGCTATATCTGCGTACAACCACCGCAGATCTTGCCATCCGCCGCTGATCCCACCGCCAAGGTAATGTGGCGGGTGGTAATTTCACAAACCAAGGCGGTGAATCCGCATCCTCCAGGCCGGCGGTGGCCTTCGCCTGCCCGGAGGATGCGGATTCACCGCCATCCTAATCGGCCCCTAAGTGTGGCGCAGTGCAGGGTGCTGAGTAGAAAGTAAAAGACAATGGGATTTACTGGGGTAGCACATTTTCGTATAATCATTCATAAATATTTTGATGTATGCTCCCCACAAGAGTTTGTGGTTTCTATGAGGGCAGAGCCCTTATTTTGGTTTCGATGAGAAAACAGAGTTGTTCTCCATTAGGAGTTATTGAATGTCTCTCAGTAATATTTCTTATATTTTGGGTCGGGCATAGTTGTTTTTGTTAGTATTCACCACTCCGGGTCCAGAATTTATCCAGAACCATTAAGTTGCCTTCCTCTAATGCTCCTCTTACTAAACCAGCAATAAAGAGGAAGGGAACCCACCACACTTTGTGAATAGAACCAGGCTGGCCTGGATTAAGACCTTCAGAGGCCCTAATCACTTAAAAAAGTGTTTGCTGCCCCATATATATCTAAGTATGAATATAAACAATAATAAACAGTAAAATAAAATATTATTTTCAAACATGAATCAAAACTTACAATAAGATGGAAACTAATGTTTAATTTTGTATGCTTCCACTTTATAGGTTCAGCTGCACCATTTGCTGCTTTGCACCATATGGTCCATGGTAAATCTGGCAATAGAAACTCTCTATGGTGCCCCCTCCCTTGATGCCCCAAGCACGTGCTTATTTTGTGTTTAACAGTTAACACAGCTCTGGTTCTAAGCTATGTTGGAATCCAGGTTGTGAATTGAGGATATCTCTGTCCCTCCTCAGAGCCATTTAATTATTAGGTACGAACACATGGACATGGGTAGTACTGGGCACCAGGTCAACTGTCTCAAGGAAAATTAATCGAACAATGGCTTGAAGCAAGGATACGTCCTTACTCCATTCATGTTCATCCTGTATCTGGCGGAGCTGACTGTAAACCTTAATACAGTCAATTTGCATGCTCCTGGGTTCAACAATCCCACATGCTGAACGCCAAAGAGGTACTGGTGATCAGCTATATAAAGGGTGGCCTGCAAAGGCTAATTAATGCTCCAGCAACATGCGGCACAGCATAGCTCCAAGTAAATCTTAATAAAAACAACTCGCAGTGGCATAGCCAATAGGTCTCGCCTTTGGGACATTATAAGTATTTAATTATGCAGCACAATATTTTTGGTGCAACATTAACTGTTGGATGGTTAAACATTTATAATGTTATAAACCCGAGACCTATCGGCTGTGCCAATGCTTGGTATAGCCAATAGGTTTTGCTTTTGGGATTTTGTAAGTGGTTAGCTAGAGATATTGACTTTGCATATGTTTTAGGCTGTGCTGTAGAGAAGTGTGCAGCATTCTGACAAGTTACAATAAAGAAGTGTTATAAGTATTTGTGTCATTCTATATCTGAGTAAGAGCTTATTTTGTATAATTGAATGAGTATATTAAAAAAGTTTTAAAAATAAGTAGTTTGGGAAATAGTATTTGTCTAATAGTTAGCGAGAGAGTAAATTAGTTATTTAGTTAGTTAGTGAGAGAGTTAGTGAGTTAGTGATAGAGTGAGATGGTTATTGAGAGAGTTAGTGAAAGAGGTCGGCATAGTAGAGGGTAGGGCTGAGGCAGAGTCAATAACTTCAGCGCTCCCCGGCATGAACCAAAACAGCCCATGTGCATTATAATTGCATCCCAGGAAATGCAGCTTTGGTTACAGCCACCTAGTCCTAAGGTCCAGAGGTGACAGAATGCGGGGTGAGTTTGCCCACTGTTGCTAATTATGTAACATGCAGCTGCAAGAAAGCTTATAAGGTAACTCCAACAACACAAAGAGGCGCAAAAGAAAGATATTTAAATGGTTACTTTTTTTCTATCATGGCCAGAATTCGTTTTTTGACCAAAGGAAGTTCAACTAACACTGCTCAAGGCATTTTTGTGTAGTGTTATATGGCGCGAACTTGACCCGCAGGTTTAGGAGCGCTTTGCATGCACACCAGTTACGTATTTGTATGAGAGACGCAGGGAGAGGGTGTTTATTTGGCACATTGAGTGACTGTTCGCCACTGCCAAATCCTATGTTTTAGAGGTCATGGCTTCACATCCGACAAAGCAATGTCTGACGTCTACTCTACTGTCTACGATAAATTGTGCACTAGTAACAATCCGTTATTGACAGTGCTTAGAAACAGCAGGTGTGGAATTAAGCGCTATGTCGTGCGTATCTGTACATATAAGAGTAAGAAATGCTGTGAGAATACCTGCTTACTTGGCGCCTAATACTGCGATTAGTTCGGTGCTCATCTTTCAAAAACTACGAGCTTCTTTCCCCGACCTCACAAAGCCCAGCAGGGCCCAGTGCATAAAACAGCAGAGACTAAACGGAAGTGAAAGCTGCAGAGTTATGAGAGAGCGCAAAACTGAGTTAGAAATTGTAGGGGTGCACCATATTCATGAATAATCAGCACCCGCATATATAAAGGGTTATAATCATGTTTAAATGTGATATAGGGCTATGGAATAATGTACTAGGATTTACCTGGAGTAACGTAAAGTGTTTTGAAAGTACTAATGCCACGTTAATATGGGAATATTGCTTGCAGTGAAATACTAATTCAATTAAAGGATGTTCGATAAGTCATTGATGTATAAATGCTTGTTTAGAAATTCATTATTGTATTCATATAACGACATAGAAGTGTTTAAGTTAGAAAATGTATTCTTTTCGTTATAATGGTGATGGCCTAATGAACGGGAAAATGTTTGCCAATGTTAGAATGAGATTTCCCAAAAAGTGCAGAGGCCCAGGTGGGGAGAAAGACTGTGTAGGCCGAACTAAGAATGTTTCACTTCACATTAAATCATGGAAATGTCTTTCCTAGAAGGTTGCTTTGGAAAATTAATTGCAAGTAGCATGGAACTGTGAATCGATTTATGTGCGTTCTTTTGCAGGTGCAAGGTTAACTAGAGATAGTAGAGAAGGGCCCATTGTGCATGAGCGTTAGGATGGTAGTCCCAGACATGGAGGAGTGGCTGCGGAATTTAGGGAAGCAACTTCAAGAGGAGAAGACTCTGGGACCCAAGGACGTTTTTCAACGAACAAGGATGAAGATGTCGTAATGGAGTTTTTGAAAGTTAATACCTTTGAGAGGGGCGTACCTTAGGGCGTGTCGCCCATATTGTGGAGTTTTTGTATTAGGGACAGCACCCCGGAGGAGAGCAGAGCAGATGCGCATGAGGGCGAAGAAAGATGCTGGGTAGGCAGAGAGCGTTGCTATGCAATATGGGTTCTGAGGCTAAGTCCGAACAGAGTGAGTGTGCTTCTTTGGAAGTCACCACGGCTGACACCTTTGTTAGGAGGGAACTTTGTTAAGTAGGGTTGTCACTTAGTATAGAGTAGGGACAGATTAATCTGAATTTATTTCTTTTTCCGATGCCTACTAAAACCCAGATTATAGCAATCCTTGCTAGTCTAGTGGTTTTGGAATTGATACTTGTATTGTTTCTTAGTCGATTCAGACTTTTCCGTAGGATCATGTATTTATTAGTGCCTGTTTATCTTCTGAACCTTTTACTGAGGTGTTTATATACACAACTGCTTTTGGCTTTACAATAAATCTTTAAACTTGACTTTTTGTCAGTGGTTCTTTGGGGAAAGCAATGGGGATAATTCAAATTGACATTACGATGTTGAGATAGATTGCCTTCTACACTCTATGACAGGTAAAAAGGTCTAGTCGACCTGTGGCGGGATTCTAGAAATACTATTCTGATTCTAGAGATATGGCGGTGGTGTTTTCACAAACCAAGGCGGTGAATCCGCATCCTCCAGGCCGGCGGTGGCTTCCGCCGGCCCGGAGGATGCGGATTCACCGCCATCCTAATCGGCCCCTAAGTGTGGCGCAGTGCAGGGTGCTGAGTAGAAAGTAAAAGACAATGGGATTTACTGGGGTAGCACATTTTCGTATAATCATTCATATATATTTTGATGTATGCTCCCCACAAGAGTTTGTGGTTTCTATGAGGGCAGAGCTAAAGAGATAAAATCCCACCTTTCCAGTTGGTAGCAGAGTAGGATGGTTTATCTTCTGGAGTGAGGGTAATCTAGAGTAGGTTAAGATTTCCCCAAGGCCCATAGAGATCTGGAGATGTGCGTCCGTAGAGCAGCGGACGGAGGATGGCGTTCCACAGAAAATGACGGAGAGTGACGGTGCGGCAGAAAGCAGCAGGTCGTAAGAGAGTGAGTATGAAAAGGGTCATGCGTGTTAGATTGCGGTGTGCATTGTGTTGTTGAATTGTATTGTCTAGCGGAGTTGAGTGCCTGTAGTGTGAAAGGAGATCAGGTTGTGAGCGCGCAACCGGTGAAAATCTTAAACTCAAAGAGAGTTTAAGTGGTTCGGGTGTATCGAACACCTGCAGTAATTGTCGACCATTGAAAGGGGATCATGAGGTACCATTGATTGCCCGCAGGACCGAGATAGGGGGAACGAATGTGTGAATGCGTGGGTAACGGACGCTGGTCGGAAGTTGCCGTGTGTATGTAACCTATCAGAGAGGCGATTGTCTGGTCGTTAAGTGGACAGACATTTGCCAGTTCGGTGACAATTACAGTCAGACTGTGGACGTACAGTCAAGGAAGTGGTTGCTTGGTCGGAAGTGATCATTTCAAGTGTATGATTGGGATGCATGCATGACCGAGAGACGAGCGGAGAAAGGAGGGGAACTGCTGCGAAGCGGAGGCGAGTGACGTCAGAAGAGAGCCGCGCTTGGATAGGACGGTTAGTGTGGAGCCGCGCTGAGATTGGGCGGTTAGCGAGAAGCGAGTGACGTCAGAAGAGAGCCGCGCTGGGATAGGACGGTTAGAGTGAAGCCGCGCTGGGATTGGTGGATTGTCATTGTAAAGTAAAGAAGCATAGTAAACAAGGAAACGTTGTGGGTTACATCATGAAATGTTTAAAAGGATTGTGAAGTTGTTTTTCGGGAGAAAAGAGGTTAGAACCTCGGGGTGGGGAAGAGGCTCCACCCGAGGATACGCCCGCCCATTACATGGCACGGATGTTGGGTTACACACCATACTGTGGCTTGAGAACTGGTGTAAGATGACTGACGGGAGTGAGGAATTGACTTTTCCTAGGTACGAGACATTCAGATTGGAGGTGTTGTACCAGTTAAAAGCGACTATGGCTTCTTTGCGACCTTTGCCTAGACCAACACAGTTTGAAGCATTAAATGCATGGATCAGGGCAGCCCACGAAAAGAACAGGGATAGAAGACAGGAAAGAGTGAAGAGATCAGTTAGGGCGGTACAGGACGCGAGGTGGGATGCACTGGCCAAGAGGTGGAGAGTGCAGACCATAGAGGGAGACAGATTGTACCCACTGTTGTTCAATACAGGGGAAACTCAGAAAAGGAGTACAGAGGATGATGATAGTGAAACAGAAGACAGTCTGATAGAGAGACTGTTGTCGGAGAGACCACCTCCATATAACCCAGAAGTAGAAGGGAGGCCAGCACCACCAACGGGAAGAGAGACATCTATAGTAGACGGTGGAGTTTTAAGGGAGAGCGACTTGGGCCCAGTAGGGGACAGGTTCGGCTCAGTGGAGGGAGAGAGGGTATCTCAACAGTCTCCAGAAGCGAGAGTAGTGGGAAGATTTACGGTACAGAAAGTACACTGCGAAGAGGGAGCCAGTACCCAGAGGCTACCGGATGCTCTTACGGTACCTGTCACCATAGGTCCCATAGTATCAGTGTACAACCCAGAACAGACACAAAACGGGAGTCTGCCACAAATAGATAGAGAAAGGAATATCAGCGAAGATAGAAGTAATGTGGCGGATGAGTGGAACCAATGGTCCAGACCCATAGAAAGGAGCACCCCTTTGGCAGCATCGGCAGACTCATTCAGAGAACAGGGGGGTCTAAGAGGTCCAATGGATTTAAGAGGGCCACGGCCAAGACCGATCAGAGAACTAAGGCCAGATCTGCGAACTTGGGAGACGATCGCGGATACCCAGAGCGACAGGTCAAGGGATGGTAATGGCAATGAAAGTCAGGACAACAGGGGGGTGTCTCACTGTATGTCTAATGGAAGCAGGCAAGAATGGGACCGTAGGGGGGAGGAAAATAGGGGAGCGTCCCCCCCTGCATCTACAGATAGAAGACAAGAATGGGACTGTGAAAGATGGGAGCGAGGAAGCGTTCCCCATAACACACCCGAGGAAGACAGATGAGTGAGTCAGGAATGTAAAGGGAGAGACTCAAGTGAAACCTCTAGTCAAGGCACATTGAGGGCAGCAATAAAGGAAAGAAGAATAGATGTGCTGAGACTTAAATCAGAGGTGGAGCAGATAGTGGAAGGTACTATACTCCTGGAGAGAATAGAACTTTACGAACCAGATGAATAATTGTTTGTAGCGAAAGATGTTACTCGCAGAGCTAGGACAGCCCACAAAAAGTGGAACTAGCAAACAAATACTCAGTGGACTTGACCAGGACAAAGGCATTTCAGGGTGGCCATAGGTTACAGTATACTGACCAAGATCTAGACGAGAAGAGAGTGATCGGATTAAAAACCCACATCAGAGAATTAATTGTGGGAATCCGAATATGGGTTCAACTGGACAAGTGGGAGGAAAAGTGGTCAAAAAAAAAGTGTTAGGCAGAGCACTATAGAGACATCTCCAGGAGCTGGGCTGATGCATGCAGAAGCATACCCCTTGAGGGAAGTAGCTCATGGAGGATATGTGCACGTACCCTGGAGTAGGGGAGATTTGGCTGCTTTCACGAACACATTTCCCAAGTTAAGAGAGAGCCCAGTAGAATGGTACAAGCAGGTGGAGAGGTTTGTCAAGATTTCGAAGGTACTGTGGGTTGATTTGAACACATTGTTTGACATTGTGGTTCCATGAGATCTATGGGTAGCATGCACGATCAGATTTGAATGGCCCACAGAGGAGCCAGAACGAGATGCACTCACAAATGGACCTTCACCAAGGGTGATGATAAAGTACGAGCAGGTGATCACGTGGTTAAAAACTAAGGTGCCACCACAAGACATAGACTGGGTGAAAATAGACTGAACTAGACAAGAGCTGAAGGAGACAGTCCATGAGTACTATGAGAGATTATTGCAGATATTCAAGCAATGCAGTGGTTTGGATGTTATGGATTCAAAGGACATGGGACAGTTTGTGTCCAAGTTTGTTCTGGGACTGAGACCTGAGATCTGTCTCATGATACAACAACATTTGATTTGTTGGCAGAACAAACCTCTAGACGTGATCCTGAGGTATGCAGGGTACTGCAGTGATGAGATAGACTCTAAGACTAAGAAGCTCAAAGATAAGCTAATGCTAGTCCAGATGCAACCGGGAGGACAGGGTCAGTCTGGAAATGGAACATTAGGGAGAAGATGGGGCGGTCAGAAAAAGGACAGCGAGGATGGTCCAAGGCAAAGGGTGGACCTAGTGACTCTGAAAAAGACAACTAGGTGTCATCAATGTCACGAGATCGGACATTGGAGGCGCGAGTGTCCTCATAACCCAGAAAACCAGGTACAGGAGGAGGAAGAGGAGAGTCAGGCCCCTCAAGTGTCGAGAACAACAGTAGTTAAGCTCAAGGTGGCAAAAGGGGGGACTTCCGCTCCTAGAGCTCCAGTTCCCCAGCCACCGAGGATTGCAGCAGGGAACAAGGCTTACCAACAGATGCCTCTTCTGATAGACGGAGACGAGTATTATCACTTTGACCCAGTGACAGGGCGGTGCCTGAGTGAAGGGGAAGATTGTACCTTAGGAGCAGTGCTAGAGATAGATCAGAGAGGACCCTTTGTGGAAGCTGACGTAGCCGGACACCCCACCACCTTTCTGGTGGATACGGGTGCTACTCGTTCTACCGTACGGTCCGCAGTAGTTCCTAACTTGCCCCTTTCCGTACAAACTATCCAGGTTGTGGGAGTCGCAAATAGAAAGATGACAAACCCGCTGACTGAGCCAGTCCAAGTAAAAATAGGAAATTTTAGGGACAACCACCAATTCGTGGTATGTGATTCAAGTCCTGTGTGTCTGTTAGGAAGGGATCTGTTGTGTAAACTTAATTGCACCATCTACTGTACACCTAAGGGAGTAGAGCTAGAGACGAACGATGATGATGCTGCCTTTAAGGTTGCAAACACACGGGTGTGCATAGAACTGTATCCTGCACTAACGGTGGAGGAACTCCCTTGGGATTTGAGAGAGACAGTCAGACAGGAAGTTTGGGACTTTACAGGAGAGGAGATTGGATTGATCAAAGGTGTGGAGCCAGTTAAGGTTCAAGTGAGACCTAATGCAGAGTTTCAAGAACACCCCAGTACAAGCTGACTCCGGAAACAATTGCGGGAATAAAACCTGTGATTGAATCCATGATTAGACAGGGAATTCTGAAGGAAGTAATGGGCAGTCCATGTAACTCTCCGATCATGGGCTTGCAGAAGCCTAGTGGGAAGTTCAGGATTGTGCAGGATTTACGAAAAGTGAACGACATAGTTGTTCCATGCTGTCCAGTGGTACCGAATCCATCAGTGATATTGTTTCAGATTCCAGCACAGGCTGAGTGGTTCACAGTGATTGACTTGTGTCAGGCATTTTTCTCAATACCATTACATGAGGAAAGCCAATTTCTTTTCGCTTTTAAGCTGGAAGATCGCGTGCTAACATGGTGTCGTATCCCCCAAGGGTATACAGAGAGCCCATCGATCTTTAATCAATTGTTGAAGAGGAATCTTGAGAGTCTAGTACTGCCCCAGAACTCGGTTCTCGTACAGTACATAGACGACCTCCTTGTTGCGTCAGAGACCGAAGATGCCTGTAGAATAGACACCATCGCTTTGTTGAACCATCTGGCAGAAAATGGTCACAAGGTATCTCCCAGCAAGCTACAGTACTGTCTGTCTGAAGTCCAGTATCTGGGACACAGAATAGAAAAGGGCAAACGAAAGATATCTCCAGACAGGATAGAGGCCATAATGAAAATGATGGTGCCCTTGACACAGAGAGAGGTTAGAATGTTCTTTGGAATGGTTGGCTACTGTCGCCAGTGGATTGCTAATTTCTCCCTGAAGGCGAAGCCCTTGCAGAAACTGACGCTCAAGGACGTGAGTGATCCGGTACCATGGGACACAGACTGCATGATGGCTTTCCTTGAGTTGAGAGAAGACTTGTGCCGTGCTCCGGCTCTGGGAATGCCTGATTACACCAAATTGTTTTCATTGTTCTGCTGCGAGCGAGAGGGTTGCGCGTTAGCAGTTTTAACCCAAGATCATGGAGGTGTCCGTAGACCAGTTGCTTATTTCTCGGCTACCTTAGACCCAGTAGCCGCAGCGTTGCCCGGATGTCTCAAATCCGTTGCTGCAACAGGTGTCAGCATTGAGAGATGTGAGAGCATAGTGATGGGACATCCATTAGTGGTACATGTTCCACATTCAGTAGAAATGTTAATGACCAGGACCAAAACGCAGCACTTGACCAACAATAAGCTCACACGCTACGAGCAAGTCATACTTGCCGCGGAGAATGTGACCCTTAAGAGGTGCTCGGTTTTGAACCCTGCTACGTTGATGCCATTGCCAAATGTTATCGATGATGATTGTGAAGACCACGACTGCCTTGAGGTGACTGAACTGTGCACCAAGCCTAGACCAGACATTGTCGATGAGCCACTGGAAGACCCTGATGAAATTTTCTTTGTAGATGGCTCATGCATAAGAGACAGTGCTGGACAGTTAAGAGCGGCTTTTGCTGTTTGCACGATTCATGGGATAGTCGAAGCTGCCTGCCTAGAAGGAGTACACTCCGCTCAGGTGGCTGAGATAGTTGCGTTGACGCGTGCCTGTTTGGCAGCCAACAAAATTCGAGTCACCATATACATCGACAGCCGATATGGGTTTGGTGTGGTTCATGACTTCGGTCAGTTGTGGTCACAAAGGGGTTACATGACATCGTCAGGTTCCCCTATCAGGAATGGAGAATTTGTCAGGTTACTGCTGGAGGCGTTGCAGGGCCCAGCAGAAATCGCTGTGGTGAAATGTACAGCACATAGCAAAGGTGCTGATTTTGTGTCCCTGGGAAATCGTTATGCTGATGAAGTTGCATGTTACTGTGCCGAACAAGCTTACTCATTTACTGACCAAGTTATCGAGGGGATGCATAGAGGGACCGAGCTAGACATGATACTTGAAGTGGCAGATACTTGGGATGAATTGAGGAAGATGCAGGAACAAGCGTCAGATTTTAGGAAAAGAGTGTGGGTGACCTCTGGTTGTATCAAAGGAGATCTGGACTTGTGGATTTCAGCTGATGGGAGAGCTGTGTTAACAAATGAGCTGGTGAGCCCGATGGCTCCACAGATACATGGTCCTGTGCATTTGGGAAGGGATGCAATGATACGAGTGTTCAGGCAGACTTGGTACAATCCCAAGTTTAGAACGGCTGCGGAAGCGGTGTGTCAGAGATGTTTACGTGTCAACAAATGAATGTTGGGAAAAGGACACCAGTCATGTTAAGTCATGTTGGGAGGTCCGGAGGGCCTTTCAACCGAATGCAACTGGATTTCATTGAGATGCCGAGGTGTAATCGCCTCAGGGCTCAGCTCTAAGCCCTACTCTTTTTAACCTATATATGGCCTCACTAGCGAAAGTGGTACAGTCCTATGGGGTGGAACTGGTGTCGTACGCTGACGACACCCAACTGCTCATCTCCCTAACACAAAACACCTCCAACACCCCTCACAACTTCAAAGCATGTATGCAGGCCCTAGCAGAATGGATGGATGCCCACTGTTTAAAACTTAATGGCTCTAAAACAGAGGTGTTGGTGGTAGGGGGAAAAAGGGAAGACTGGTCGGATGAATGGTGGCCTTCATGTCTGGGTCCTATCCCCATACCATGTCAGGAGGCAAAGAATTTAGGGATCTGGATGAACCCTGCCCTCTCTTATGATGGCCACATCAGGCGTCTTGTAGGCAAATGTTTCGGAGTACTGAAGACTCTAAACAAAACTTTAGACCTCCTCCCTCTGTCGGCCAGAAGAACACTAACGCAGGTACTAGTGACCTCGCGATTAGACTATGGCAACATCTTATTCCTAGGGGCTACCGAAGGCAGCATAGGTCGCCTACAAGTCATACAGAACTCCGCCGCCAGACTGGTGCTAAGAAGACCCAGGAGAGCCAACTCAAAAATGGCGCTGGATGCGCTTCATTGGCTACCTGTAAAGAAGCGTGTGCGCTATAAATGCCTCCTCTTCTGTCACCGTATCGTCTGGGACAGATCACCGACTTACCTCAAGGACTTAATCAGCAGATACGAACCAACTAGATCCCTACGATCAGAGGGCGTCGGACTGCTGATAGTCCCTAGAATTAAGAAGGCTAGAATGGGTGGACGCTCATTTGCACTCCAAGCAGCCCAACTGTGGAACAAACTCCCCTGTGCACTGAGACTGGAGAGCAACGAATCGCGGTTTAGGGCCCTGCTCAAAACTCATCTATACTCCTCATAATCCAGGTAGTCTGTATGCTGATTCTTGGACAGTGTCAGCGCGGGGACACGCCGTGATGGCGTTACTGAGCGCTCTACAAACTCGATATTATTATTATTATTATTATCAGATATGTCTTGGTGATTGTATGTGTGTTTTCCAGATGGGTTGAGGCATACCCAACTCGTAGGTGCGATACACTCACAGTAGCAAAATTATTGTTGAGGGAGTTAGTGCCTAGGTTCGGGGTCCCGACCTCTTTGGAATCGGACAGAGGGACGCATTTTAACAGTGAAGTTGTGAAAATGCTCTGCTCTGCACTAAACATTGACCAGAGACTGCATTGTAGCTATCGACCAGAGGCTTCTGGCATCGTAGAGCAAATAAATGGAACCCTCAAAGCTCGAATGGCGAAAGTGTGCTCATCTACGTCCCTGAAATGGCCAGATGCTTAACCGTTGGTGTTAATGAGCATGCGTAGTACACCAGACAGGAGGACAGGACTCTCACCTCATGAGGTTTTGATGGGAGGAGCTATGAGATTGCCGTCCGTCCCTTCAGCAGCCTTGCTAAATATCACAGATGATCTGATTCTTGACTACTGCAAGGGACTATCTGATGTCATCCATTCTGTGTCTCTTCAGGTGCAGACTGCTGAAATCCCAGCTTCTAGAGACCTTTGTCACGACCTATGTCCCGGTGACTGGGTCCTGGTGCGGAAGCACGTGAGGAAGAGCTGCTTGGATGTGCGCTGACGAGGGCCGTTTCAAGTTATCCTGGTGACGAACACTGCCGTAAAGTGTGGTGGATTGCCGAACTGGATACATGCTTCCCACACTCGAAGAGTCCCAGCGCCCCTGGAAGAAACAGCTCCTCTCGTTGAAGGAAATCCAGCTGTGGAGGAAGATCCACTAGAGGGGACAAGTCAAGCTGTGGGGGCGTCTGAAGAGGCTGGTAACTCATCTGACCGAGCTGAGGGAGATCACAAAGGCAGTGACACAGAATCCGCCTCCGAATGGGGAAGCTGCTGTGAAGGTGATCTCAACCCTGAAAGAACTGAAGGCAGTGATGAGCAGGTTGTGCCGACAAGAAGCAGAGGAGTGAACAGCACAGAGGCAAGTTGGCCTGAAAGGCGGAAAAGGCTGAACGTGAGGCTGACCGCTGAAAGGGATCTTGCACCTGTATCTGAAGAATCAGACCCGGAAGGGGAAAACAAAGTCAGAGGAAAAAGGTCCGAGGAGATCAAGGAGGGTGAGAGTACCTTGTCGAAGATACGCCACTCCGGAGTGGACCTACCCTTTGACAAATGCCAGGTGTACTGAGATCCGGGAGGGTGAGGCCGGTGCTTGTGACCAATACGACCCCCAATGTTAAGTTGGAAGTGATACTGTTGGTACCTGGACTGAAAATTGAAGGTATACTGACAATCATGATTCCTAATCCCCCTTTCCTAAGCAAGATAAATGACTCAATCCTGAATAGACTGGTCTATCCTACATTTGGCCCTGAGATACCTGCTTATGAATCTGTAGTCCTTCATATGGAACTCTTGGATTACGTACTATGTGCAGTTGGAGAAAATCTCATAATCGATCAGTAAAGACTTTGTAAATAGCTGTTAAATTTACTTAGAGCCTAGAGGAAGAAGAAGAAATTTAGGGACATCCCTTAGAGGACGGAGAAGGGTCAGGGTCGCCTGAATGCAAACGGAAATGAAGAATTGAAAGGGGATCTCTGCTTCTAGGTGTGGTTCGAGAAATTCATAAAGCCAAGGAAGAGACTTTGTGTTGCTGCTGGAAACGAATCACACTGTCTGAGACCATGGAGGCTGGGAACCCGACTCGTAGGGCAAAACGTATTATAGGCACACCTATAGGTGTAGTGATATTCTTTATATTTTGAATAGTTTTAGTTTCTTATTTAGCACCACAAGAGCAGGAAGCGGAGGTCGAGGGAACACCTACACCTACCACTCCTAGCAAGAAAGAGGTAAACATAGGAGCCGAGAAAGCTTTGCTAGCAGAAGAAAGCCGTAGATTACATGCAGATTTATCTAAGGGAAACTTTGGAAAGAATGCGTATGCCAAGTTGTTGTATGAGTACATTGATGCGATGGATGCGAAAGATTGTTATGTGTGTATGCAGTTGCCAGCTTCAGTAGACGAGGGTATTAGATACCATCACCTGCCATTGACATATGGAATTTCATGTAGTTTGCTGCTTAGCATATTTTATGGGCGAAATCATTTTGAATGTTTCTTTTCGAATTATGATGCTGTGCTGCCGGAAGTCCCAAATTATAAGCATTTGAACAAGTGGGACTATTCTAAGTCAGAGGATAGACTTAGATACTTTTTCATTCCAACACGCGAAATAGACACCTCATATGCTCATCGACACAATTTGACCTGTTCATTGGCAGAGGTAGAGAAGAAGTTCATAGAACAAGTAGAGGATAGGTATCAAAAACAGAAGCAGTTGCAGGCGTCAGGTCAAGGTAAAGTAGATTTGACTGATGAGGAGAAGTTGCATAAGACAAGGGGAAGTTATGGTCCAATAGCATTGGACGAGGTACAGAAAGGGAAGTTATGCCTTCACAGACCAAAGACGTATTATGAAAATGTGTATGTGGGCCAGACAACCTGTGAACACACTTTATCATTAGAATATTACACCAAAGATTTCCTGAAGAGTGTGGTACAAGTGATCCCTACGGTGTATTTTGTCTGTGGGAAAAATGTATACGTGAGGTTGCCGGATAAGTGGTATGGGACATGTTACCTGGCTATTAGTTTCCCTAAGATATACCACACCGAGGACTTTGCTCTGGTGGAAGGTGGACACTTGACGAGAGTGAAGCGAGGAGAGAGTGCTGGTGCAATAGTGGGGGATGTGTTTGGAGCTGCAATACCAATGTTGGGAGTGATCTTGAATGACGTAAAGATACGGCGGTTGGCGACTGTGGTGGATGAATTGTCAATGAGTACAGCTAAGTCATTGGTGTTGATTGAGGGTGAGATGCTGTCGATAAGGACAATGGTTTTGCATAACCGCCTTGCTCTAGACGTTCTTCTGGCGAAAGAGGGCGGAGTCTGTAAACTTTTAAAGGTTCAGGAATGTTGCACGTATATTCCAGATAATTCCAAGGATCTGAAGAAATATGTACGTAACATTACTGCAATTCATTATGAAATTGAGGATTTGACGCAAGAGAATGCATGGGAGAAAGTTGGTAAAGGATTTGAAAGCGTTGGAAACTGGTTTGCAAGCCTGGGAAGGAGTTTCCTTGGATATATATTGAAACCCCTTATCATCATAGTGGCATGTGTGATCGGATTATGGGGTTTGGTGAGACTGTATAAATGGTATAGGTCAAATAGGCTGACAAGGTCGATGAGAGTACAAGAGCAGAGAATGGAGAACTTGCAAGACAATCAATATCGAAGTCTAAGGGCATTAGAGATGCTCAGGCGAGGGAACCTTGCGACAAGTGCTGTGTAGCTCGGTCCCTACCCTAAGGAATGTTGGGTTGGTGGTGATGACACAGGTCATCAAAGGGGGGACTGAGAGAGCGCAAAACTGAGTTAGAAATTGTAGGGGTGCACCATATTCATGAATAATCAGCACCCGCATATATAAAGGGTTATAATCATGTTTAAATGTGATATAGGGCTATGGAATAATTTACTAGGATTTACCTGGAGTAACGTAAAGTGTTTTGAAAGTACTAATGCCACGTTAATCAGGGAATATTGCTTGCAGTGAAATACTAATTCAATTAAAGGATGTTCGATAAGTCATTGATGTATAAATGCTTGTTTAGAAATTCATTATTGTATTCATATGACGACATAGAAGTGTTTAAGTTAGAAAATGTATTCTTTTCGTTATAATGGTGAAGGCCTAATGAACAGGAAAATGTTTGCCAATGTTAGAATGAGATATCCCGAAACGTGCAGAGGCCCAGGTGGGGAGAAAGACTGTGTAGGCCGAACTAAGAATGTTTCACTTCACAATAAATCATGGAAATGTCTTTCCTAGAAGGTTGCTTTAGAAAATTAATTGCAAGTAGCATGGAACTGTGAATCGATTTATGTGCGTTCTTTTGCAGGTGCAAGGTTAACTAGAGATAGTAGAGAAGGGCCCATTGTGCATGAGCGTTAGGATGGTAGTCCCAGACATGGAGGAGTGGCTGCGGAATTTAGGGAAGCAACTTCAAGAGGAGAAAACTCTGGGACCCAAGGACGTTTTTCAACGAACAAGGATGAAGATGTCGTAATGGAGTTTTTGAAAGTTAATACCTTTGAGAGGGGCGTACCTTAGGGCGTGTCGCCCATATTGTGGGGTTTTTGTATTAGGGACAGCACCCCGGAGGAGAGCAGAGCAGATGCGCATAAGGGCGAAGAAAGATGCTGGGTAGGCAGAGAGCATTGCTATGCGATATGGGTTCTTAGGCTAAGTCCGAACAGAGTGAGTGTGCTTCTTTGGAAGTCACCACGGCTGACACCTTTGTTAGGAGGGAACTTTGTTAAGTAGGGATGTCACTTAGTATAGAGTAGGGACAGATTAATCTGAATTTCTTTCTTTTTCGGATGCGTACTAAAACCCAGATTATAGCAATCCTTGCTAGTCTAGTGGTTTTGGAATTGATACTTGTATTGTTTCTTAGTCGATTGAGACTTTTCCGTAGGATCATGTTTGTATTAGTGCCTGTTTATCTTCTGAACCTTTTACTGAGGTGTTTATATACACAACTGCTTTTGGCTTTATAATAAATCTTTAAACTTGACTTTTTGTCAGTGGTTCTTTGGGGAAAGCAATGGGGATAATTCAAATTGACATTACGATGTTAAGATAGATTGCCTTCTACACTCTATGACAGGTAAAAAGGTCTAGTCGACCTGTGGCGGGTTTCTAGAAATACTATTCTGATTCTAGAGATAAAATCCCACCTTTCCAGTTATGATTCTCATATGGTAGGCATGCCGGTGCCAAGGGTTCAGGACACATGACACATGACTTGGCCGTGCTCTTCAGCCACCTCGGTGTGAAAGCGTGTTCCACACTACCCTCCCCGGCAGCATCCGTCACAGGGCCCCTCGAGCCAGCCTGCTGCTGATGTATGTCACATGTCACAGCGATCCCTCAATGAAACCTGGGATGGGTGTGGGCCCCCTGGGCGGGAGCAATTGCTACAGCAGGTGTACTGGCAACAACAGCAGAGCTCTACACACGGCCTGCGTTGGGGACAATCCTGCTATGCCTTTGTGTCACACAAGTGGGACCTCTCCCCTAAATACGGCCCGTGTAAAGAAAGTCACTAACGACTCGTTATGTAACGAGTGAAAACTGCGCTAATCCCCCCGCCAAGAGATGGAATCTCCCTACGAGCATTTGAGAAACTCATTTTACATGATTAGGCTTCCGGGCAAATTAAAGTAAACCTGCCACGCTATGTAATGATGATAATCGTTGACGCTCTAGAGACGCCCAACACGTCTGTTTGTCCTCGGCACCGAGCGTGAGATTAGCAAGTGTTACAGAGCGCTGCTAGCCGAATTCACAAAGGAAGAAATAGATGTGGTTATCAGCTCTTTGCCCAACTGTAAAGCTACTGGAGAAGATGGCATTCCTGCAGAATTCTTTCAAGCAGTCTCTACAGTACTCTGCCCCAAGCTTTTAAGACTAGCAAATTATTTATTACAAGGAGCTGACCCTCCTGTATCTTTTCGTACTGCAGTAGTGGTCAGTATTTTAAACAAAGATAAGGATCGAGAAAATATAAACTCTTGTAGGGCAATAAGCCTTTTAAATACTGACTATAACATTTTTACTAAACTTCTTGCCAATAGGCTAGACAAGATGGTGGGATCACTTATTGGGACAGATCAGTGTGGCTTTATAGCTGGGAGACAGCTTTATAATAATACAAGATTTTTATTAGAGGCACTTGATTTTTTAATATCAATAAGGTTAAAGCACATATCTGGTTTTTAGATGCTGAATAAGCATTTGATCTTGTTTCTTGGAACTGTCTTTTTACAATTTTAGAAACGTTTGGCTTCCCAGGTGATTTTATAAATGTGTGTGCCCGGGATCTGTCTCATTCCGGGCTGCCACACACGACGGGGAGTTTTGGCTGAAGCCCGGTGAGTCCAATGGGTGTTGCGCGCCTGCCCTCATGTTAAGTAGGCAACAATCAATTATGGAATGGCGCAACGGCGCGCCCTTTCCCTCCACCCCGAAACTGTTTTAAAGTTTGTACATTTAATAAAAAATCAAAGCATGTTACAACGTAGGGCTCAGATGTGAGGCGTTCATTGGCTATTGAGAGGCAATGCCATCCAAGCTCTACACAAGAGAGAATGCAAGCTCTGAACAGCTTCTCCAGAAGTATGGCTCTCGAGTCGGTCTGACCCCCATTCCACCCCCACCAGTTTGTTAACCCTTGTGTTAACAAGGCAATCATCATGGAATGGCGCGACACATGAGGGCGCTAAAAGACCCTGATTGGAAGGGATTTAAATGAATTTCTGCGTGCAAAGGAAACTGCATGCAGCGGCAGCGCGCCAACATTTACTAGTGTTTTGCCGTTTCTATATAAAAATACAGACAAAGGAAATATAGATTTCTGTCTGTATTTATATGTAAATATCCGTAAAAACGGAAAACCGGGAGCCCTATTTATAATCTTATTAGAACAACTCTACATGAATTCCCAGGCACAAATTTTAATTAATTCTATTATTATAGGGACATGCCAAATAAATAGAGGCACCAGACAAGGTTGTCCCCTTTCCCCGATCTTATTTGCTCTATTTATGGAGCCTTTAGCAATCGCAATTAGGGAAAAAAGAGCTCATACGGTTCCGGTCCAAGGAATGATGAACATCACATTTTACACTGATGACATTGTTCTTTTCTTGGACCCAAAGACAGGTACCCAGACGGAAGTTATGGGAATCTTTGCAGACTTTGAAAAAATAGGGGGTTATAAGATCAATAAGACCAAAACTGAAATAATATGATGGAACTGCGAGGTGAATTCTCTTTTATCAGAATTCAGAAAGACATATAATACCAGTCTAAAGAGACATCTAGGCATTTATGTAACTCAGAAAGTAGAAGATCTTTTTTCTCTAAACTATTTCCCATTATCGGAAAAGGTGCACTCTCAGTTAATGCGATGGAATCAGCTGCCGTTATCAAATCAAATCAAATCAAAAATACTTTATTCGGTTATAGATATATACAACCATAAAAGCACAAACACTTAGTCATACATTACAAATATACCATTAAAAATGTATTAAAAATGAGAAACATCATAAAAAAGAAATCACACTATGATTGATTTTCTCAGTCTAAAAACACTTTTTAAAAAGACAGACACCGAGAATACAACCACGATTGTCTCTAATTGCTGAAGTACCAAAAGAGCAGGGCGACAAAGCCTCATTCCTGATTCTTTTAGGATAGGAACGATACATTTTTTCCTTGGTAAGGAGTAAAATTTGCAAAAAAATAAAACATGCATTATTGACTGATCAGATGTGTCGTCACAGGGGCATTTACAGAGCAATTTTGTTCAATCATAGACCATGGGGAAACTAATTAATCTGTGTATGGAACCCATGCGAAAACTTGTTAGCAAAAAACGGCCATAATCTTTCATTGGCAGGCGAAGATATGGCTGAAGACAGAAGGTAGTTAGGGTAAGATTGTGTGCCTGAACCAAGATTTTATTTAGTTTGGCACACTGTCTTTGCCCAGCCAGAAAACTCAGACAAATAGACTTAAGATTTTTTCTGCTCATTTCAGCCATGGTAGATGGGTTGTGAAAATGTTTTTGTAAACCTAAATTATTTAAAAACATTTTTACATAGGACAGCCATCCAATCCTTGTTGCCCCATCCAGACAGCACTGAGCTCCTGAGGCGAAAAGCCGGGAGTGCCAATTTGTTTTAACTTGTATTTTAAATATTGATTTGAGAGTCACTGTATTCCTGTGTCACTACCTACCTACTTCGCCTCCTCACTCCTGGTCACGCAGCCGATTTAGCGCTGGCGCGGCCCCTCTAAACAAACTTCTCTGCCGCCATTGCGGCGTGCCCGGAGGCCAAGCCCCCTTTTGCCGAGGCCACGCCCCCTTTGCCGAGGCCAAGCCCCCCGGCCGCCACCCTTCATTTAAGACGCTGATTGCAAGCGCCCAAGACCTGACAGCACTGAGCTCCTGAGGCGAAAAGCCGGGAGTGCCAATTTGTTTTAACTTGTATTTTAAATATTGATTTGAGAGTCACTGTATTCCTGTGTCACTACCTACCTACTTCGCCTCCTCACTCCTGGTCACGCAGCCGATTTAGCGCTGGCGCGGCCCCTCTAAACAAACTTCTCTGCCGCCATCGCGGCGTGCCCGGAGGCCACGCCCCCTTTTGCCGAGGCCATGCCGACTTTTGCCAAGGCCACGCCCCCCGGCCGCCGCCCTTCATTTAAGACGCTGATTGCAAGCGCCCAAGACCTGACAGCACTGAGCTCCTGAGGCGAAAAGCCGGGAGTGCCAATTTGTTTTAACTTGTATTTTAAATATTGATTTGAGAGTCACTGTATTCCTGTGTCACTACCTACCTACTTCGCCTCCTCACTCCTGGTCACACAGCCGATTTAGCGCTCGCGCGGCCCCTCTAAACAAACGCCCCCTTTTGCCGAGGCCACGCCGCCCTATCTATCCATAAAACATGTGCATTTTCCGGAAATGCAGCGGACGAGCGCAGCGGGCGTGACGTTTGTGCGCCGAAGGCGCGCCAAGGGTAAGCCCGTCTGAGCCCGTCCGCGGCCGACCGGGCCTAGGGGCGACCCATCATGCCCAAAATATTCAATATTCACCGGCACAGCTTCACTATCTCCAGGGACCATGGCCCTTAGAGGACTCTGTTACTTTGCACATTGGTAAATTGGGTTTGACGGCTCCGTGCCCTCTCCCCTCTTTCCCGCTCATGTCTTCCCCCCCCTCTTCCCTCTGATCCTCCTTCCGCCCATCTTGCGCCCCCTGTACCCACTACCCTTTTGGTTTATTACCTCAACACCAGGTCAGCAGTCAAGCACTGCCATGAACTTTTTGTGTTATTAGACCTGCACAAACCAGACCTACTATTTCTCACTGAGACTTGGTTCGCTGACCACTCCCTCCACTCTTTGTTAGCTACCCTTCCCGTCACATACTACGCTCTGCGCACCGACCGTCCTTCCGGCAAATCAGGAGGCGGCGTCGCACTGATTGCTCGTAGAGAGTTCTCTTTTCAGTCCTTAACCTTTTCCTCCATTGGCTCTGCCGACTTTTTAGTTGTGCGCTCAGCGTCTTTTGGAGTCCCACTTACCTGCCTGCTCATGTACCGCCCCCCCAGCCCTCTCAACTCTTTCTCCCCGGGCTCCAAGATCTAGTGGCCACCCTTGTGGTCATCAACTCCTCCATATTGGTGTTAGGAGACTTTAACTTCTGGCCCTCCGACCCTGCAGAATGCCCTACTTCCAAAGAATTCTCAGAAACCCTTCGTTCCCTCAACTTCGACTCCCACATTCACTCTCCCACTCATAATCAGGGTCATATCCTTGATCAGATTTGGTCCCTCAACTGCCCGATAGCCTCCCTGTCTATCTCCCCTTGCACCTGGTCTGATCACTTTCTGATTTCCTTCTCCCTACATCTTAACCCAGTCACTAAGCCTCTCCTTCCCAGAAACACCTGGGCACGCTCTTGGAGCAAGGTGGATGTGGCCGCTCTATCTGTCACACTCTAGCCCAGACCTAGACGGACTGTCATCTTCCGCCCAAGCCGACTCTATAAATTCCTGGCTCCTATCGGCTTGCGACTCTGTCGCTCCCCTCAGGCGGGTGTCTTCCAGACGTCCGAATGACGCTATCGCTGGTTTAATGAAGAACTCAAAACCTTAAAACTCTCAGTACGTCATGCTGAGCGGGCCTGGAGGCGTGACTACTCCCCAAACCTTAAAACACGGTACTCCTTTCTCCTATCCCAGTATAAAAAAGCAATTCTGGCCACTAAGACCGCCTTTTTCTCCTCAAAAATTTTAGCCGCTGAAAATCAGCCCAGGGAAATCTTTTCTGTAGTACACGATCTGGCCTACTCTGACAGAACCACCCTCAAACCTTCTCCTTCCCAGGATCTTTGTGACTCCCTTAATACCTACTTTCTAGATAAAATCTCTAATATCAAAGCAAACATCCCTCCTCCCCCACCCTACTTTTGTCGACCCCCAGTGTCCGTTAGGCGAGGCTCGCCTCGTATCTCTCCCCCCTTTGACAGAGGAGGCCTTTCTTACCCTCCTCTTGACGGTCAAATCAGGCTCACCCCTGGATCCCTGTCCCCCTCACATCCTCAGACATATCTACTCCACCTGTGTGCAGCCCCCTCTCAAACTTCTCAACAGTTCACTGTCTCAGGGCATTGTTATCCAACCCCTAAAAACAGTCACCATCTTGCCCATCCTCAAGAAACCTGGAGCCGACCCCACCGCCCCTGTCAACTACCGCCCTATTTCATTATTGCCCTTCCTAGGGAAGGTACTAGAGCGCCATGTCACCCGTACGCTTAGCACCTTTGTGGAGGAGAGCGGGGTTTTAGCCCCCCGGCAGGTGGGGTTCCGCCCCGCACACTCCACGGAGTCAGTGGTGCTATCGGTCCTTGACAACCTCAGAGAGGGTTGTACACCAACCATCCCCATGCCCTGGTCCTCCTCGACCTCTCCGCCGCCTTTGACACGGTTGATCATTCCATCTTACTTTCTCGTGTCAGGGCGTCGGGGATCGGAGGTTCGGCCCTGGTCTGGCTGTCCTCCTTCCTGGGGGACCGCCTCCAGGCTGTACGCCTGGGCGACTTCTCGGCGGACTTCCGGAAAGTCCCATGCGGGGTCCCCCCAGGGTTCCTCCCTTTCTCCCCTTTTATTTAATTTGTACATCGCCCCTCTTATTTTCGCCCTCCACCAAATGGAAGTCACCGTTCTTAACTATGCGGATGACCTGCAGCTTATTTTCACCCTGTCCCCATCCCCAGAGTCCATGGTGAATTTTCAGTCCACCATGATCTTCGTCCGGGACTGGATGAATTACAACCATCTAAATTTAAATCCAGATAAGACCGAGTTGATTCTGACAGGTGATTCTGACAGGTGTTTGCTCCAGTCCCTGGACCTCTCTCTTCTGGCCCCCCTCACTAGGTCCCCCTCCATCCCCTTCCTCCTCCGTAAAAACGTTAGGGATCAAACTGAATAACCAACTCACCCTGCACTCCCAGGTCAGTTCGGTGGTGTCCTCTTCTTTCCTTTCTCTTCGCACCATCCGCAAAGTTTCCCGTTTTTTTTGGTTCTCTGCCCTTAAACTCATTGTCCTAGCAATGGTGGTCTCCCGCTTGGACTATGGAAATGCTTTATATTGCGGTATGCCCGCCTATAGCATGCAACGTTTACAGCTGGTTCAAAACCAGGCGGCCCGCCTGGTCTACAACTTGGCCAAATTCCATCATGCTACGCCTCTCCTAAAGTCCCTCCACTGGCTCCCTATTCGATAACGTATTTCTTCCTTGGTGATTTTGTATCCCCAGGGAATTAAAATATGACATAATACAAAACAAGGATCCTTTGCGCTGTGCAATTTTATGAATGGAGATATGCAGAACGATTTTTGGTGTTCTGCCAGCTACAGCTAGTGAATTGAGTGTATTTTTAGGTTTCCTGCACATACGGTGGTCTGTTGGGCTTTTTCTGCAGTCTTTTGGAACACTATTGAGAAGTGTTTCTTGTAAATATGACTTACAGCTACTATTTACAAATGGTTTGGTTTACGTACAGTCTGGACTGTCCTATTTTCGTCCTGAGTGTTGATTTGTGGGTTTAATGTGTGTTTAAATGTTTATGTGGTTTTTCTCATTAGTGTAACTTCGGTATGTACATAGCGTTCACGCAGTTTAGGAAAGCGCTGTATTGTGTGTCCTGCATGTTTCAATACTTTCTGTTTATGTCTGAAAGGAGCTCAATGTGTGTGTGTGGGCCACATTCAATGGATATAAATAAGGCCCCAAACAAAAACGAAATTACCTATTTTTGCAAAAATAAATAAATTTACAGAATTTTCCTTAGATGCACTGTATTAGATGTTCACGGGCAAAACCTTTCAGCTGCAGTATATTTGATAGGAATGCTCATTCAGCCGGCACTTTTTCCAGTTAAACACGGGTGTTATTTTGCAAAACCATCCTTTTAAATAAATGTGGCGCAAAAATGTGACGCAGGAATGTGACGCATTTTAAGTTAGGCATATGCGCTTAGGTTTGTGAGTTACTGCATCTAAATGATAGGCAAGGGATGCAGCAGACTCTTATATGTAGAACAATCACAAAAAGGAATAATGGGTTTTTTAGAAGGAAAAATTATTAATTATGAAAAATAATTATTAAAAATAAGTGCTACAAAAATCGTTTTTTAATATTTATAAAGCTTAACACTCATACTATGACCTCCTAGCATTAAAAATTTGATTTAAGTTATGTTACATCACTAAAATGACAAGCATTTGTGTGTATAATTTCCCCTTGGCATAGGTGCAAGCAAGATCATTTTTATGAAGTATAAGTTATTATTTTCAAATACCTGACTCATGGGTTATGTAATAGACATTCTAGTAATGCATATTATGCAAGAAAATTGTAGGATATTCATTTTTTAATGCCCAAAATATGAAAGTCGATTTTGAGTAAAAGCACTGTTTAAACTGCATTTTGCTTTCATTCAGAGTACTTTTTAAAGTGTCTCAGGCTTAAGCAAATGCATACATTTAGGTGTTCATATATATATTTGCAGGTTGTGCCTTCTTATGATTCAGTGGGTTAATGTGCCAGTACAAAGGCTTGTTTTAATATCAGGGTTGAAGGTTCTAACTTCAGCTAGGCCTACGGAAAGTGTGTTTATTTAAGACTGATGAAGTGTGTACCATAGGATTGCAACAAGCATTTACTCTAAAAAAACTTGCCTGTGTGTCATTAGGTTTTGAGAATTATTGACAGTAAATGTAGTTTAATGATCTGGGAATAGAGATAATTTTAGCGCCTAAAAAAGAGAAATTATTTTTCAAAATAGAGTGAATTATTGCAGGTTAGAGCCTTCTGGCTTTGACAGCTTCAATGTGGCAGAAACCGGGGGCTGGGAGAATTGCAGAGACTGGCTCGAGTGCGCTGCTGAGATGTTATCTTTTAGTTTCACTGTAAACAACGGAGAAGGCTGTCATGTTGACATTTGTGACCCTTTAATTAGGGCTTTGCCTCTGAGGAATGCAGAATGACCTTGCTGAACGGGCCCCTACAGTTGAGGTCTCTGGTTTCTCTGTGAGAACATCAATAAAATGAAAGAACTTAATTTAAAAGGGAAAATAAAAAGGGGTTTCTTTAGAAGTCCCAAACATCGTGTTACATGCTCTGCAGAACTGATACATTTGTGTCTCCACGTTAAGGAAAATAATGTTTGCTAGTTGCGTTTATTTTACAGAAAACTAAGTGTTGCATTAAGTCTTAGATGAAAAATAAGATGCAGCCCTTTTCCAAAATTTTGAAGGCTACAGGCTACAGGCCTAAGTAAAAAAAAACAAGTTGCTAATTAGGTATTATTTTTCAGTGCAAATTATAGGTGCCAAATTAATATGGAGTATCAGTGTAACAATTTCTTTTAGAACGGTAAAAATAAGGTGCCTTGATGTTGCGAGGTGAACTGACAAGAGAGTAACAGTAAAGTAATGAAAATTTATTTTTGTGTATGTTAAAATGTTTTTTTGTGTTGTGTATTTTTCTGCTTCTGCCTACAGATTATTCATGGATTGTTCTAAGGCTGACAAGACACGTGAGTTTGGTTAGTTGAAAGGAGATGTGTTATTGCGTAATTTCTTTGGGAAAAAATGTTCATGTTTTCATTTGTGTATTTAGCCCTATCGTGAAATATTTTAGTTGGTCCTGTATGTTAGAAGAGAGACAGTAAAGTTATATTTGACAGTAGACTCCAACTGCGTTGTGTTCTACTGTCAAAAGGAGGGTAAGGATTTTAGACCTGACAAATTTAGACAGGCCCAATTATTGGGTTTTTGGCTGCAGGTTTTCAGTGCATAAAGTACATATGCCATGGTGCTGTGTGTCACCACTTATCCACATATGCTATTGTTTTGTCTGTGCTGCTTTTTTGTGCTTGATATACAGCAAGTATATCTGATGGCTTAACATGTGCATTTTTTTATTGTGTGTATGTTTTGTTTTATGTTGTTACTATTACAAGTTCCCCTGTGTTGTTAAGGGATCCGTATGACGATACGTATCGTTGCACAACAGTTGGACGAATTTGGTATAATGATAAATTTCACAGATATGGTTTTCATACTGTGAGGAAGACAGGCAGCATTTTTACCAGTGCATGCCTAAATTTGGCTATAATAATATTGAAGAAAACTAAAAGATATACAGGTTCAAAGTGTATCACCTGATGTTAGTCACTTACTGCACATTCCCTTAAAGGAATAGGCAGCCCTACATTTTTATGTATCCTTGATTGGACCTAAGGATGGAATTATAGATCTGTGACTCAAGGTGGCCTAATCTCTACATTGCATTACTTAATCATGTTCTGTTTCCCAAATAGCATATGGCTTTGTCCCTTGAAAGGAAACCAGGTTTCATTTTTCTCTCCCTGAAGAGAGAACAGGAACATTAGTTAGGATTACCATATATGGTGTAGTTGCCAGCGGTAGAGTTAAAATTTGTTTAACTTTGGTCTTTTGTGTATCCCCGTACTCTTGGTGCTGTGTCACATGCCTGAGGCACCCAAGCAAACTCTTGTTCTTCCTATAGATTTTTCTTTTGTTGCTTCCCCCCTGACCGATGTCGCATCATGCTTAGTTATTGGGGATTTTAGTTGTGTCCTAGTTCCATTTCACTTTCCCATATTCCTTTCACCAGTCAGCCCATTTATTATTATGGGTGTATTGTTTATGTGCACACTTCTAGACAGCAGTGATGTATCAGGGACCCCCCATGTTATGTATAATTTCCTTTTGTATGACCAGACTGGTTTTCAAGAATTTTCCTTAGGCCTACTTCAATGTTTTTTCAGACTGACTGTCGGGGTAGTGATAGGCTGGTTAACTGACCCAATATTATAGTAAGACAAGTTTTCCATCTCAATAGGAGATATCTTAAGTTTACCCTTTTGAACATGACGAATTTTCAATGTCTATTTTAATTTTTCAGTTCTCTTTTGTTCCTGCTGCTTTAATTTTTGGTGGTATCAGATGTGTTCTAATTATGCAAATACCAGGACTTTCTAGTGCTTGTCCTTTGTCTGCACATTTGATCATTAGCCTTTGTATTGCATAGTGCACCTGATGCACATTTTTTAAAGGGACTTTTCTTCATGTCCTTGATAATCTGTATTATGTCATTTTTCTATTTGAGATGTTCTAAGATAAGGAATTTAGGAACACCTAGGCTTAATAATAGAGGAAAATATGTATTTACCCCATTAGACAATGCCACTGTGTGAGGACATCCATTTAGATTCCTATGGCGTATTGCCACTCCCTTGCAGATTGCAGGCCACCTGCTTGCAGTCCCCTTGTTAAAACCCAGGAACTGTTTTTGTGCTTGATTTGAGGGAAACTAACAATTGTGTTACATTTCCTATATCACTAGGTTCTGCTGGATCTTCCAGAGTCAAAGGAAGAGTGATACCCTGCAGACCTGTGATCGAGACTAAGCCCACTCCCCATCAGTGACCGCTACAGATGAATGACAGATTTCTTGGCTCTACAATTTCTGCAACCAGAAAGTCGCGAGGCTGGACAGCAATCATCAGCGTGACATCAATGGTACCTCCCAAGCAAGGCATTTGCTTCATCGGAAGGCGTTGCAGAAAACAAAAAAAGAGAGGAGCTGGTTCTTTGTTTGCCACAGAGTGAGAGCTTCTGTTTGTTTGAGCTTTGTACCTGTTATGTGCTGGAAACCTCTGTCAGTGCACAGTCCCTTGAGCTCTTGGCCCGAGTTTTGGCCATACACACACCTCTTTTCCCCTTTGCTCCGACGGAAAGGCACTACATTCTGGTGTCCATGGGAGAGCAGCTTGAGCGTCCTCTGACACTAAATAATGAGTGTTGGAGTCTGAAAGTGCTGCTGATCTTGAAAGGTTGTTTCTCAGTAGTGCTTGGATCTGCACGAGATGCTTTGTGCCCATGATCAATGAAGAGCACATCATTTGTAGTGTCTGCCACAAAGAAGAGACACTGGTGCATTGTTTTGAGACAGTGAGACTTTCAAGTGAGCTGTGGGTGTTTGCCAGGAGGGCACTCCAACTAAACAGTACTTTTTCTCATGAAAAGGCCTGAATCAAAGAGGCCCAACGCGGAAGAAGACAATGGAAGCGGATTTGATAGCCAAGAACTATGACTATGGACGAATACATTTCTTTTTACTTTTTATTGTGCAGCTCTCTCATCCAAGAAACTTGCTCATTTTTGTTTTTTGAACCGCCATCCGGTTCTGCTTCTAGGGTCGCGGTTGCCACAGTCTTTGGAGTGCAGCTGGGTACGGTTAGGTCGACAGTTCTGGTTGGTCCAAGGGAGTTACCCTGGACTGACAGAAGCACTCTTCGGCAGAAACACCCTACCAGCGCGGGCAGCAAATTAGAGAGGATGGAGTTTTCTGAGATGGAGAGACCTGCCAAACGAATGAACTTTAAAAACAAAATGTGTATATTGCTGAGCAAAGAAAAGACCTTTGATATTTTGTATTCTCATTTTGCTTGGTGTGATGATGTTTTTATTAGGTTATGTTTGCTTCACTTTTCAAGTGACATTTGCACCCATGGCATAGCCCATACCTCCTCCTACTGTTTCCTCGCATTTTTTTCACCCTCTGCCTGAACATGTTGTCTGCTAGAAGATTGGAGTTTGTCAATAATTCATTCGTTCAGCTTTTACACCAACACCAGTTAGTGATGAACGCAACTAATTGTTGGGTGTGTGGTCTTATGCCGCATACGACAGACAAGGGTATCCCATACTTGGCCTTACCATTTAACTACAATGGTTGTTTGTGGGCATTTCAGACAATGTTCATATTTGCCATCGAACCATATTCCCCACATTCCACGAAAGGTAACTCAAGTAACAAAGCATTGGTAGTAGGAATTGCAAATATGAGCAGAACAATTGACTCGTAGAGAACTATTCCTAGAGATAAGTTGCAAGCTTACGTTAGATGGAATATAACAAAATATGGAGTTGCTTTGAGTGAGAACCAGCGAGCAAAAGCCAATCAAGTTGCTGCATTTTTCATCCCAGACAACGCTCCGACAGTATACCAGGCCATCTCCAAACTGCATAAGATCTCTGAATCCATTCACGTGGATGAAGGAGACTGGTCCTTGATGGGGTGGTTCTGGGAACTGATATCTGCCTGGGGATGGAAGATTCTGCTAGTCATTGGGATGATCCTAGCCATCCTTTTCATGTTCTGTCTGTGTGTGCAGTGTGCTCCTGCAATATGTGGCCTCTGTGCTACATCATGTGTAAGGAAACCTGTATCAAGAGATGAACTAAGTAATAGGATGATGTTACAGCAACATCTCAATGACTTCATGAATACAGACCTGGACTCAGATTAGCATGAGTATGGGTTATTGCCTATATAAGGGCAAAAGGAGGGTCTGTGGTACTGAAAATTCTGGACCCTGCTATTGTGTGGTACCGAAGCTCTGCACTCGTGTCATAAATATCATCGTATCATGACGATTGTGGTACTAGTAGACCGGAAATGGCTTAAATACTATACATAAGCATTTTCGTCATGTTCGAGTGATGAAATCACCCTGAAATCATAGTTTTTGTATTGAACCCTCGGGTTCCATTTTGTGAGCAGCATCCATTTTGTGATTGCCCTTACATAGCCAAATAACTAAGGCCAAATTCGATCTGAAAGGACACGTGCACCTCTGCTGACTCCTCTGTGGCCTGGGCAAGCTGATTCCACTGCCTCAAGCCAAACCTGTTTGGGCAGTTCCTTTCCTAGTGGCCGAATGAGATTAGCATCCAGGTGCACATGTCGTAAACCTTTTCATCACATACAAACTATGTCTAATCTTACACACACCTCTCTCTGTTTCTTTCTTTATGACCCGTTTTACAAGGAGGAGGTGCCCGTTTTTATTAGGGGTCCGTCGATATCTGATGAAAGTACTAGGCCTTGCCGGGTAATTTATCATGAAGTGGACAAACTGAAATGTGGGCTTGCAAGTTGTCATCATGACTCTGCCTTTTCTTTGTAGTAAAAATATTTGTATGATACACTGTAAAACAAGGAATGTTTGCCTAGGGCATAATAAATGGTATAAAAGGTCTGTGCGGAGACCATTCAGCAGGCTACCTCATTCAGTTGCTTTAGGTGTGACTGGGCGACGTAGCCTCACAATTAATTGTAATAAAGATGTCTTTTTATATTTCAGATTCTCTGTTGATTTCTTTGCTGCTTTTGAATGGACTACTTATTGGTAAGACCCCTGAGAAGAAGTGATGAAGTATTTTAGGTACTTCAAGCCCAGCCCAGCCCAGCCTCTTTCAGCTGCTGATGGGCGCGGACGCGCCTGGCCCGGGCTTTGCATGAGCAGCGCCCGGGCACCCCTAAGCGCGACCCGCGCTGTGGGAGGCTTCTGTCAAATTTAAACCCGTTCTGGCGCTTGGGAAATGACGGTGAGGAGGAGCACCTGTGAGGGTTGCTGGGAAATGGAGTCCTTGGCCGCCCGCTTCCAAACCAGCAGGACCAGCAGGACGGCCGTCGGGAAAGAAAGAAGTGCGGGCAGCGTCACGGACCTTCAAGCAGGTAAGTGAAGTCCCGGCAGCAGTGCCCCAAGTCAGCACAATGTTAATCCCATGATCAATATTAGGCCGAGCTGCGCCCCTGTCAACTACCGCCCTATTTCATTATTGCCCTTCCTAGGGAAGGTACTAGAGCGCCATGTCACCCGTACGCTTAGCACCTTTGTGGAGGAGAGCGGGGTTTTAGCCCCCCGGCAGGTGGGGTTCCGCCCCGCACACTCCACGGAGTCAGTGGTGCTATCGGTCCTTGACAACCTCAGAGAGGGTTATACACCAACCATCCCCATGCCCTGGTCCTCCTCGACCTCTCCGCCGCCTTTGACACGGTTGATCATTCCATCTTACTTTCTCGTGTCAGGGTGGCGGGGATCGGAGGTTCGGCCCTGGTCTGGCTGTCCTCCTTCCTGGGGGACCGCATCCAGGCTGTACGCCTGGGCGACTTCTCGGCGGACTTCCGGAAAGTCCCATGCGGGGTCCCCCCAGGGTTCCTCCCTTTCTCCCCTTTTATTTAATTTGTACATCGCCCCTCTTATTTTCGCCCTCCACCAAATGGAAGTCACCGTTCTTAACTATGCGGATGACCTGCAGCTTATTTTCACCCTGTCCCCATCCCCAGAGTCCATGGTGAATTTTCAGTCCACCATGATCTTCGTCCGGGACTGGATGAATTACAACCATCTAAATTTAAATCCAGATAAGACCGAGTTGATTCTGACAGGTGATTCTGACAGGTGTTTGCTCCAGTCCCTGGACCTCTCTCTTCTGGCCCCCCTCACTAGGTCCCCCTCCATCCCCTTCCTCCTCCGTAAAAACGTTAGGGATCAAACTGAATAACCAACTCACCCTGCACTCCCAGGTCAGTTCGGTGGTGTCCTCTTCTTTCCTTTCTCTTCGCACCATCCGCAAAGTTTCCCGTTTTTTTTGGTTCTCTGCCCTTAAACTCATTGTCCTAGCAATGGTGGTCTCCCGCTTGGACTATGGAAATGCTCTATATTGCGGTATGCCCGCCTATAGCATGCAACGTTTACAGCTGGTTCAAAACCAGGCGGCCCGCCTGGTCTACAACTTGGCCAAATTCCATCATGCTACGCCTCTCCTAAAGTCCCTCCACTGGCTCCCTATTCGAGAACGTATTTCTTCCTTGGTGATTTTGTATCCCCAGGGAATTAAAATATGACATAATACAAAACAAGGATCCTTTGCGCTGTGCAATTTTATGAATGGAGATATGCAGAACGATTTTTGGTGTTCTGCCAGCTACAGCTAGTGAATTGAGTGTATTTTTAGGTTTCCTGCACATACGGTGGTCTGTTGGGCTTTTTCTGCAGTCTTTTGGAACACTATTGAGAAGTGTTTCTTGTAAATATGACTTACAGCTACTATTTACAAATGGTTTGGTTTACGTACAGTCTGGACTGTCCTATTTTCGTCCTGAGTGTTGATTTGTGGGTTTAATGTGTGTTTAAATGTTTATGTGGTTTTTCTCATTAGTGTAACTTCGGTATGTACATAGCGTTCACGCAGTTTAGGAAAGCGCTGTATTGTGTGTCCTGCATGTTTCAATACTTTCTGTTTATGTCTGAAAGGAGCTCAATGTGTGTGTGTGGGCCACATTCAATGGATATAAATAAGGCCCCATACAAAAACGAAATTACCTATTTTTGCAAAAATAAATAAATTTACAGAATTTTCCTTAGATGCACTGTATTAGATGTTCACGGGCAAAACCTTTCAGCTGCAGTATATTTGATAGGAATGCTCATTCAGCCGGCACTTTTTCCAGTTAAACACGGGTGTTATTTTGCAAAACCATCCTTTTAAATAAATGTGGCGCAAAAATGTGACGCAGGAATGTGACGCATTTTAAGTTAGGCATATGCGCTTAGGTTTGTGAGTTACTGCATCTAAATGATAGGCAAGGGATGCAGCGGACTCTTATATGTAGAACAATCACAAAAAGGAATAATGGGTTTTTTAGAAGGAAAAATTATTAATTATGAAAAATAATTATTAAAAATAAGTGCTACAAAAATCGTTTTTTAATATTTATAAAGCTTAACACTCATACTATGACCTCCTAGCATTAAAAATTTGATTTAAGTTATGTTACATCACTAAAATGACAAGCATTTGTGTGTATAATTTCCCCTTGGCATAGGTGCAAGCAAGATCATTTTTATGAAGTATAAGTTATTATTTTCAAATACCTGACTCATGGGTTATGTAATAGACATTCTAGTAATGCATATTATGCAAGAAAATTGTAGGATATTCATTTTTTAATGCCCAAAATATGAAAGTCGATTTTGAGTAAAAGCACTGTTTAAACTGCATTTTGCTTTCATTCAGAGTACTTTTTAAAGTGTCTCAGGCTTAAGCAGATGCATACATTTAGGTGTTGATATATATTTGCAGGTTGTGCCTTCTTATGATTCAGTGGGTTAATGTGCCAGTACAAAGGCTTGTTTTAATATCAGGGTTGAAGGTTCTAACTTCAGCTAGGCCTACGGAAAGTTTGTTTATTTAAGACTGATGAAGTGTGTACCATAGGATTGCAACAAGCATTTACTCTAAAAAAAACTGGCCTGTGTGTCATTAGGTTTTGAGAATTATTGACAGTAAATGTAGTTTAATGATCTGGGAATAGAGATAATTTTAGCGCCTAAAAAAGAGAAATTATTTTTCAAAATAGAGTGAATTATTGCAGGTTAGAGCCTTCTGGCTTTGACAGCTTCAATGTGGCAGAAACCGGGGGCTGGGAGAATTGCAGAGACTGGCTCGAGTGCGCTGCTGAGATGTTATCTTTTAGTTTCACTGTAAACAACGGAGAAGGCTGTCATGTTGACATTTGTGACCCTTTAATTAGGGCTTTGCCTCTGAGGAATGCAGAATGACCTTGCTGAACGGGCCCCTACAGGTGAGGTCTCTGGTTTCTCTGTGAGAACATCAATAAAATGAAAGAACTTAATTTAAAAGGGAAAATAAAAAGGGGTTTCTTTAGAAGTCCCAAACATCGTGTTACATGCTCTGCAGAACTGATACATTTGTGTCTCCACGTTAAGGAAAATAATGTTTGCTAGTTGCATTTATTTTACAGAAAACTAAGTGTTGCATTAAGTCTTAGATGAAAAATAAGATGCAGCCCTTTTCCAAAATTTTGAAGGCTACAGGCTACAGGCCTAAGTAAAAAAAAACAAGTTGCTAATTAGGTATTATTTTTCAGTGCAAATTATAGGTGCCAAATTAATATGGAGTATCAGTGTAACAATTTCTTTTAGAACGGTAAAAATAAGGTGCCTTGATGTTGCGAGGTGAACTCACAAGAGAGTAACAGTTAAGTAATGAAAATTTATTTTTGTGTATGTTAAAATGTTTTTTTGTGTTGTGTATTTTTCTGCTTCTGCCTACAGATTATTCATGGATTGTTCTAAGGCTGACAAGACACGTGAGTTTGGTTAGTTGAAAGGAGATGTGTTTTTGCGTAATTTCTTTGGAAATGAAATGAAATGAAAAATTACACTTATATAGCGCATAACCACCCGGAGGCCTCGCAGCGCTTTAGACTGAATACTGTGTCGAGCTACTGGGTAAGTTTAGTACGCTTTTGAATACAGGTGAGTTTTTAGGTTTCTCCTAAATGACATTAGATTGTTATTTTGTCTGAGAGTTAAAGGCAGGGAATTCCATAGCTTTGCCGCTGCGTGAGTGAAAGAGCGGCCACCCCAGCGGGCTTTCTTGATTTTAGACATGGTTGCCAGATGCAGTGAAGCCGAGCGAAGGGCTCTGGATGGAAAATATGGTGACACCAGGGGGTACAGGATTGCCGGACCATTTCGATGGAAGGTTTTGTGCAAAATGCACATGGCCTTAAACTGTGTTCTGGCGGCCACTGGGAGCCAATGGAGTTCTCTTAAGGCATTCCTTGCTGATTGACAGCGCGGGATGTTGAACAACAGTCGGGCGGCACAGTTTTGGGTGACTTGGAGTCTTTTTGTCACTGTTGCCGGGGCTCCTAGATATAGAACATTTCCATAGTCCAGGCGGGAGAGTATCAGGGCCTGTACCATGACCCTTCTCGCCTGGAATGGAAGTAGAGGGAGCACTTTGCGGAGCATTTTCATTAGCCCCACACATATGGAGGCAGTTTTGGTAGCTTGGACTGAGAAATCCAGCGCACTATCAAGCCAGATTCCTAGGCTCTTTATCTGGTCTTTCGGAGGGGGGGGAACACCGAGACATGAAGGCCAGCCAGACGCCAGGGAGGTTGGGGAAGGGTTACCTAGTAGCATGATCTCCGTCTTCTCCCTGTTGAGTTTGAGGTGGGAGAGTTGCATCCACTCAGCGACAGCCTCCAGACAAGGGCCCAGGGTGTTAGACGAACCCTCCTTGTGGTCCAAAGAGACCACAAGTTGGGTATCGTCTGCGTAGGTGACGATCCGCACACCAAAAGGGAGGACTATCTTCTCTAGAGGCTGCATATAGACATTAAAAAGTGTGGGGCTCAAGGAGGAGCCCTGCGGAACCCCACAGCTAAGCGGATGCTTAGATGATGCCACCTCGCCCTCAAACACCTGAAAAAAACGTTCCTCCAAGAAGGAGGTCAGCCAACTCAGGGCCGCGCCCGACACCCCCATGCCCTTTAAACGGTGTAATAACGTGGCATGGTTAACAGTGTCGAACGCGGCACTAAGATCAAGAAGTATAATGGCTGTTTTTCCTCCCTGGTCCATTATAGCTCTGGCTGCCTCTGTCACTGCCAGAAGGGCAGTTTCGGTACCATGCTGGGGACGAAATCCCGTCTGGGAGACCTGTAGAAGGTTATTGGACTCTAAGTAGTCCCCTAGGATTTTATTGATATGTCTCTCCAGCAATTTACTCATCCACGGGAGAAGCGAGATAGGGCGGAAGTTGGACAGATTGTTCTGATCCAGGTTCGGCTTTTTCAGCAGGGCCCTTACCATCGCGCACTTCCATGTGGATGGGACAGAGCTGGAGGAAATAGAGGTGTTAAGAACCTCTAGAATAAACGGGCGAATAGTATCAATCACTTTCATCAATGTCTGTGGAGGGGCTGGATCGTTTGGAGATCCTGAGGTGACTTTATGGACCAATATATCTAAAGTGCTAGGATCTAAGAGTGGAAAAGTGACCAGTGAACAGGATACAGGTAGGTCAGTGTCCAAAGTAAAGGAGGAAGCCGTATCTTCATTATCTGTCGAGAATTGGGAATAGATGGCCTGAATCTTCTGAAAGAAGAAGGTGGCCAAATTCTCACAGCGGACCTGTGCATCCTCTGATGGCAGAATCTCAGAAGGAGGGGAAATTAAGGATTTTGCAATTTTGAACATTTCTCTAGGGGAGTTAGCTGCCATATTAATTTTGGTTTCATAGAACTTGGCTTGAGCAAGTTTTATTTCGTTCTTGTAGTGCCTCATTGCCACTCTATAATCTGATTTTTTCAGTTGGGAGGGATCTTTCCTCCAAGCTCTCTCCGCTTTACGGCAGACTTGTTTCAACGTCCTAAGGTCCTGAGAGTACCAAGGTGCAACTTTGGATCTTTTTATTGTTTGCAGAGAGCCTTTTGGAAGCACTTGATCTAAAGTATTGGAAATCCAGCTATCAAATTTGAAAGCTGCCGTGTCGGGATTCATAGTTTTTTGGGGAGGCTGTTCAGAGAGCGCCTGTTCCCATTTAGAAAGCGGAAGTGAACTCCATTTCCTACCCCAGTGCCTGTCATGGGTTTGTGAAATAAAGGGGATATTGGTGGACCAAATAAAAGGAATTAAAAAATGGTCGGTCCAGGGCAGTGGTAACGGTACTTCCACCGATAAATTGTCTAAATTGCTGTAGACATGATCCAAAAGATGCCCCTTATTGTGTGTCGGCTGAAAGCCCTTTTGGAGCAAGTTGATGGCCTGAAGATTTGTGCGAAGACTGTTAGCGGCAGCATCAAGGGGATCGTCTAGATGCAGATTTAGGTCACCTAGCAGGGAAAAAATGTTCATGCTTTCATTTGTGTATTTAGCCCTATCGTGAAATATTTTAGTTGGTCCTGTATGTTAGAAGAGAGACAGTAAAGTTATATTTGACAGTAGACTCCAACTGCGTTGTGTTCTACTGTCAAAAGGAGGGTAAGGATTTTAGACCTGACAAATTTAGACAGGCCCAATTATTGGGTTTTTGGCTGCAGGTTTTCAGTGCATAAAGTACATATGCCATGGTGCTGTGTGTCACCACTTATCCACATATGCTATTGTTTTGTCTGTGCTGCTTTTTTGTGCTTGATATACAGCAAGTATATCTGATGGCTTAACATGTGCATTTTTTTATTGTGTGTATGTTTTGTTTTATGTTGTTACTATTACAAGTTCCCCTGTGTTGTGAAGGGATCCGTATGACGATACGTATCGTTGCACAACAGTTGGACGAATTTGGTATAATGATAAATTTCACAGATATGGTTTTCATACTGTGAGGAAGACAGGCAGCATTTTTACCAGTGCATGCCTAAATTTGGCTATAATAATATTGAAGAAAACTAAAAGATATACAGGTTCAAAGTGTATCACCTGATGTTAGTCACTTACTGCACATTCCCTTAAAGGAATAGGCAGCCCTACATTTTTATGTATCCTTGATTGGACCTAAGGATGGAATTATAGATCTGTGACTCAAGGTGGCCTAATCTCTACATTGCATTACTTAATCATGTTCTGTTTCCCAAATAGCATATGGCTTTGTCCCTTGAAAGGAAACCAGGTTTCATTTTTCTCTCCCAGAAGAGAGAACAGGAACATTAGTTAGGATTACCATATATGGTGTAGTTGCCAGCGGTAGAGTTAAAATTTGTTTAACTTTGGTCTTTTGTGTATCCCCGTACTCTTGGTGCTGTGTCACATGCCTGAGGCACCCAAGCAAACTCTTGTTCTTCCTATAGATTTTTCTTTTGTTGCTTCCCCCCCTGACCGATGTCGCATCATGCTTAGTTATTGGGGATTTTAGTTGTGTCCTAGTTCCATTTCACTTTCCCATATTCCTTTCACCAGTCAGCCCATTTATTATTATGGGTGTATTGTTTATGTGCACACTTCTAGACAGCAGTGATGTATCAGGGACCCCCCATGTTATGTATAATTTCCTTTTGTATGACCAGACTGGTTTTCAAGAATTTTCCTTAGGCCTACTTCAATGTTTTTTCAGACTGACTGTCGGGGTAGTGATAGGCTGGTTAACTGACCCAATATTATAGTAAGACAAGTTTTCCATCTCAATAGGAGATATCTTAAGTTTACCCTTTTGAACATGACAAATTTTCAATGTCTATTTTAATTTTTCAGTTCTCTTTTGTTCCTGCTGCTTTAATTTTTGGTGGTATCAGATGTGTTCTAATTATGCAAATACCAGGACTTTCTAGTGCTTGTCCTTTGTCTGCACATTTGATCATTAGCCTTTGTATTGCATAGTGCACCTGATGCACATTTTTTAAAGGGACTTTTCTTCATGTCCTTGATAATCTGTATTATGTCATTTTTCTATTTGAGATGTTCTAAGATAAGGAATTTAGGAACACCTAGGCTTAATAATAGAGGAAAATATGTATTTACCCCATTAGACAATGCCACTGTGTGAGGACATCCATTTAGATTCCTATGGCGTATTGCCACTCCCTTGCAGATTGCAGGCCACCTGCTTGCAGTCCCCTTGTTAAAACCCAGGAACTGTTTTTGTGCTTGATTTGAGGGAAACTAACAATTGTTTTACATTTCCTATATCACTAGGTTCTGCTGGATCTTCCAGAGTCAAAGGAAGAGTGATACCCTGCAGACCTGTGATCGAGACTAAGCCCACTCCCCATCAGTGACCGCTACAGATGAATGACAGATTTCTTGGCTCTACAATTTCTGCAACCAGAAAGTCGCGAGGCTGGACAGCAATCATCAGCGTGACATCAATGGTACCTCCCAAGCAAGGCATTTGCTTCATCGGAAGGCGTTGCAGAAAACAAAAAAAGAGAGGAGCTGGTTCTTTGTTTGCCACAGAGTGAGAGCTTCTGTTTGTTTGAGCTTTGTACCTGTTATGTGCTGGAAACCTCTGTCAGTGCACAGTCCCTTGAGCTCTTGGCCCGAGTTTTGGCCATACACACACCTCTTTTCCCCTTTGCTCCGACGGAAAGGCACTACATTCTGGTGTCCATGGGAGAGCAGCTTGAGCGTCCTCTGACACTAAATAATGAGTGTTGGAGTCTGAAAGTGCTGCTGATCTTGAAAGGTTGTTTCTCAGTAGTGCTTGGATCTGCACGAGATGCTTTGTGCCCATGATCAATGAAGAGCACATCATTTGTAGTGTCTGCCACAAAGAAGAGACACTGGTGCATTGTTTTGAGACAGTGAGACTTTCAAGTGAGCTGTGGGTGTTTGCCAGGAGGGCACTCCAACTAAACAGTACTTTTTCTCATGAAAAGGCCTGAATCAAAGAGGCCCAACGCGGAAGAAGACAATGGAAGCGGATTTGATAGCCAAGAACTATGACTATGGACGAATACATTTCTTTTTACTTTTTATTGTGCAGCTCTCTCATCCAAGAAACTTGCTCATTTTTGTTTTTTGAACCGCCATCCGGTTCTGCTTCTAGGGTCGCGGTTGCCACAGTCTTTGGAGTGCAGCTGGGTACGGTTAGGTCGACAGTTCTGGTTGGTCCAAGGGAGTTACCCTGGACTGACAGAAGCACTCTTCGGCAGAAACACCCTACCAGCGCGGGCAGCAAATTAGAGAGGATGGAGTTTTCTGAGATGGAGAGACCTGCCAAACGAATGAACTTTAAAAACAAAATGTGTATATTGCTGAGCAAAGAAAAGACCTTTGATATTTTGTATTCTCATTTTGCTTGGTGTGATGATGTTTTTATTAGGTTATGTTTGCTTCACTTTTCAAGTGACATTTGCACCCATGGCATAGCCCATACCTCCTCCTACTGTTTCCTCGCATTTTTTTCACCCTCTGCCTGAACATGTTGTCTGCTAGAAGATTGGAGTTTGTCAATAATTCATTCGTTCAGCTTTTACACCAACACCAGTTAGTGATGAACGCAACTAATTGTTGGGTGTGTGGTCTTATGCCGCATACGACAGACAAGGGTATCCCATACTTGGCCTTACCATTTAACTACAATGGTTGTTTGTGGGCATTTCAGACAATGTTCATATTTGCCATCGAACCATATTCCCCACATTCCACGAAAGGTAACTCAAGTAACAAAGCATTGGTAGTAGGAATTGCAAATATGAGCAGAACAATTGACTCGTAGAGAACGATTCCTAGAGATAAGTTGCAAGCTTACGTTAGATGGAATATAACAAAATATGGAGTTGCTTTGAGTGAGAACCAGCGAGCAAAAGCCAATCAAGTTGCTGCATTTTTCATCCCAGACAACGCTCCGACAGTATACCAGGCCATCTCCAAACTGCATAAGATCTCTGAATCCATTCACGTGGATGAAGGAGACTGGTCCTTGATGGGGTGGTTCTGAGAACTGATATCTGCCTGGGGATGGAAGATTCTGCTAGTCATTGGGATGATCCTAGCCATCCTTTTCATGTTCTGTCTGTGTGTGCAGTGTGCTCCTGCAATATGTGGCCTCTGTGCTACATCATGTGTAAGGAAACCTGTATCAAGAGATGAACTAAGTAATAGGATGATGTTACAGCAACATCTCAATGACTTCATGAATACAGACCTGGACTCAGATTAGCATGAGTATGGGTTATTGCCTATATAAGGGCAAAAGGAGGGTCTGTGGTACTGAAAATTCTGGACCCTGCTATTGTGTGGTACCGAAGCTCTGCACTCGTGTCATAAATATCATCGTATCATGACGATTGTGGTACTAGTAGACCGGAAATGGCTTAAATACTATACATAAGCATTTTCGTCATGTTCGAGTGATGAAATCACCCTGAAATCATAGTTTTTGTATTGAACCCTCGGGTTCCATTTTGTGAGCAGCATCCATTTTGTGATTGCCCTTACATAGCCAAATAACTAAGGCCAAATTCGATCTGAAAGGACACGTGCACCTCTGCTGACTCCTCTGTGGCCTGGGCAAGCTGATTCCACTGCCTCAAGCCAAACCTGTTTGGGCAGTTCCTTTCCTAGTGGCCGAATGAGATTAGCATCCAGGTGCACATGTCGTAAACCTTTTCATCACATACAAACTATGTCTAATCTTACACACACCTGTCTCTGTTTCTTTCTTTATGACCTGTTTTACAAGGAGGAGGTGCCCGTTTTTATTAGGGGTCCGTCGATATCTGATGAAAGTACTAGGCCTTGCCGGGTAATTTATCATGAAGTGGACAAACTGAAATGTGGGCTTGCAAGTTGTCATCATGACTCTGCCTTTTCTTTGTAGTAAAAATATTTGTATGATACACTGTAAAACAAGGAATGTTTGCCTAGGGCATAATAAATGGTATAAAAGGTCTGTGCGGAGACCATTCAGCAGGCTACCTCATTCAGTTGCTTTAGGTGTGACTGGGCGACGTAGCCTCACAATTAATTGTAATAAAGATGTCTTTTCATATTTCAGATTCCCTGTTGATTTCTTTGCTGCTTTTGAATGGACTACTTATTGGTAAGACCCCTGAGAAGAAGTGATGAAGTATTTTAGGTACTTCAAGCCCAGCCCAGCCCAGCCTCTTTCAGCTGCTGATGGGCGCGGACGCGCCTGGCCCGGGCTTTGCATGAGCAGCGCCCGGGCACCCCGAAGCGCGACCCGCGCTGTGGGAGGCTTCTGTCAAATTTAAACCCGTTCTGGCGCTTGGGAAATGACGGTGAGGAGGAGCACCTGTGAGGGTTGCTGGGAAATGGAGTCCTTGGCCGCCCGCTTCCAAACCAACAGGACCAGCAGGACGGCCGTCGGGAAAGAAAGAAGTGCGGGCAGCGTCACGGACCTTCAAGCAGGTAAGTGAAGTCCCGGCAGCAGTGCCCCAAGTCAGCACAATGTTAATCCCATGATCAATATTAGGCCGAGCTGCGTTAATATGGATGTCTATCCTTCAGTTTATTAATTTTCTCTTTAGCGCAGCTCCCTGTGCAATACAGGCTTCTTTTTTTAAAGAAATAGACTATATGTTCCCCTCTTTTCTATGGACAAATAAGCTACCAAGCACTAAGCACTTTAAACCATCCTGTAGCAGAAGGAGGACTATCATTACCAAATATTAGAGATTATTATTATGCAGCATTTGCACATCATAATTTTAGATTTTTCTGCTTAGATCCTCAAGCGGCAGATAATTTGTTTAAGAAAAAGATCTTAAGGGAACATAACATAGTATACCCCACAAGAGTTACTAAATACCTAAAAAAAAGTACGTTATAAGACCTTGCAAAGGATGCATAAACAAAAATCTCAGCTCTTAGCACACTTTGATATATTAAGAATCAGTATTTCAACTAGGCTTTCAAATCTATTTAGAGAGCAACATACTAATACTATGGGAAGAAAATGGATACGTTCAGATCCAGGATTTCGCCAAGGGGAATTTTTGGAAAACCTGGGCGGAGATTGAAACAGGGCTGCAACATTAAAGTACAATTTTAAAATGGTCATTCATTAGGTTAAAACCCTTATTAGAAAAGCTAGACGTGGAAAACCTGTATTATAAAACTACTATTAGTGAAGCTCTTAATTCCCCCATACAGCGGAAGATTAGTAATTGGATTAAAATTTTCAACGACAATAAATCTCTCTCTCTATATGAAAAAGTGAGAGATAGATGGAAGAAAAGGGAAGGTATGCAGACCCTTAAACCAACCTGGAATAGGCTTAATAAGTTTAACATTGCAATATTTAGAGGGGCACATTTTAAACGTTTGCAATACTATCCGAAATGGTTGATATATAGAACACCCTCTTTTCTTCAAAAAATATACCCGCAGATAGAAGACAAATGCTTTCGCTGCGTAGAGAAAGGAACCTGGACACATATCATCTGGGAGTGCCCAAAAATTCAGAGTTTTTGGGAGGAGATCGAGAAATATCTTAAAAATGCAATTGATCCCCTAATTTTTATTGATAAATCTATTTCAGTCCAGGGCTGCTCCTCTGCTATCTCTGTTCACGAGGAAGGTTTATTTATTGTAGCTTTAATAGCAAGATCTCTAATCCTACAACTCTGGAAAACAGAGAAAATACACACTTTTAATGTTTGGAGGGCAAAGTTAACAAGAAATACAGGAAATGGAAAAGAAATATGCAATAAGATCAGGGGCAGTGAGAAAGTATGAGAAATATTGGAGTGTGTTTGAAACATAGGAGAATGTATTGCAGTCGGTATAAAAGGACAGAACATATGTACTCGTCCGGCTATAGCACTTTGCACTTCACACTAAGATCCTTAATTTCCTCCTGCTTTCTTGTCAAATTTGATATAAAATGATAGGGTATGTATAAAAGTGTGCATCCTGATTCTGCACTCTGCACTTTAACTTATTATGATCTCTCTGTATTATAGGAATATTGTGATTATATTGCTGAGCATTTAGAAATGAATATTTATCATACTGCAATATTTTGTACTGTAGACTTAAACTAATTGTCTCTTCTTTTGAAATTTTGAAATATGTAGTTATATATGATATATCTGTATGATGTAATGTTTATGAACTCTCAATAAAAAAATATTTAAAAAAAAAGAAGACAGCCATATTTTGATGTTTGTTTTATAATTCTAATAATTCCAATATGGCCACTTTTTTCAAAAGCTTCCTTAAATAGTTTTCCATGGTGGCCACTGTACAAGCACACACACAGAAGCAATTCTTGAATGCTTTTTTTTGTTGCATTATGAAAGGTATTCCAAGGTGGTCATCACATATTTGCACACAACTGTCATCTGGGATAAAACGCTTTGGCAAAGTCAATAGGTCCATGTGCAAAGGTAGGTTCATCAGGTGGGGTGGACGGTAGTCCACCAAAGGTAATAATGTCACTATTTTGCTAGGTCCAGTAAAGGTTTTAGTCATTTGAATCTGAGCTCCTACCCTGGTAGCTTTGGCACAGAGCAGATAGGCTCAATATAAGAAATTTTGTAAAACATTTAGAAGTAACAAAACAATTAAAAAGTAAAAATAAAAACACAATAAAAATCAACATGTCTAAAGATAGAGGATACTTTAGTGAGCAGAATGACAAAAATTCAATAAAGGGAACCAGAGATATGAACTTTTAAATGAACATAGCGCCAAGAATTATTAAACACCAACTGTTGTCATCTATTTGTGCATCCTTCTTGATTAGACTATATAGTCCATCATAGGTATTAACTGTGTTGCCTTTTCCACATCCCCCAGTGTATTTACTGAAGCATTTACAAGTCAGCCTAAAATTGGTGTATTTGTGGGTTTCTCATAACTTTTTCAGGTACTCTTCAGGTGTTAGACCAAATCTCTGCACGAGGGCAGCCTCCATGTGAGTGTAAGAGTCATCTACTTTCTAGAGTTAGGAGTGTACCCCTCCCCACTGTTGGTATTAACTCCCATGTTAAGGCTCCTCATGCTGTTGACCCCCTTTGTATATTGAATGCTCATTCTTAGGAAGCAATCTATTTGTAAATGTTCTCCGCCACCACAAAACTAGGCACAATACCTTTGGGTAAACATAGGGTGTATCCCCCCCCCCGATAGAAACCTCACCTTAGTGATAGAGGCAATGTCCTGAAAAGGACAATGCTTCCTAAGATTCTCTATCTTTTTCAGTTGTTGCCAATGGCTGTAGAGGAAGCAATGTTGAAAACTCTTGAGTCCATCTTTATAATTTGGCAATATGTGAAGGTGAGACGATCTCTAAAGTATCTGTCTCTTTCACAGGTTTGGGCTGGGCTGTCGGTTCTCAATATTACGATCTTTTACTGGGTGACCCTACTACAGCAAATGCAGATCTTTATTTACTATAGATAATGGTGAGAGGATAGATCAGGAAAGTAGTGCCCTACCTACAATCTTTGAGTTAGCTTTAAGGAAAAAGACCGAGGGAATCTTGCTGCGACAGCTGTAGCCTAGCTAGTATAAAAAAGTTTGGTCCAATATAGTAATAAATGCCTGGAAAGTGTGGCGCAAGGTTTGCAAAGCTATGAAGATCCCAAACTAAAGCAGATATACACCACAGTGTCGTTGCTCCCTTTATTCCCCCTCTATTCTTTGATGTAATGGGAAGACAGTGAGAGCAGCTTGGGCTGAAAGTAATAGGGGATCTCTTTCTCCTTGACCAGATATGCCCTTTTACCCATTTGCACCAATGGTTTGACATCCCAAGCAATCATTATTTTAAATACGTGCAAATTAGGGAATACTTCAACAGTTTTAGAGCAGCTAGATCCCAAGATAGAATACCACTTGTTGAGGTTATTGTCCAGGCCGAATGTAAAATAAGAAATATCTATAGAATGCTGCTGGACAGTTTTCCAGATGACCTTGAGAAGACAGAGGCAAACTTGGACAGGAAGTTAGGCGACCTGGACATCGATTTAGACATGGTAATTGCATTAGCCACAAAGACCTTCTTGTCAACAAACCTTCAGGTTCAGCACTACAAAACGCTATTTAACCTGTATTTTACCACCGCCAAATTGTTTGAATGGGGCAAAAGAACGAATGATAAGTGTCCTATGTGTGTGGAAGGCCCGGCCACGCTGGTGCATATGTTTTATTACTGTGTCAGGTTACTCCCTCTTAATAATGGGCTTTAGCTCATCTGGGAAGTATTATGGGAGCATAGGATAAATCCTAGTCCAACCTTGATGATTCTAGAAGATGCTAGCAACAGAGGCGTGGGTACCACACAGATGTATTTTTTATTTGTATAAGTAGCTGCTGCCAGGATCTTAATTGCTGCCAGATGGAGGGATCTTGAGCAACCGTCCTTTCAGGCCTGGCGTGCCAGGCTGTTGGGTATCTATAATCAAGAAATGGCATTGTATAACTGTTGGGGCAGACAGGCTAAGAAGAGGGGGCAAAAAATGTGGTCTCCTATTATGGATTGGAAGAACAACACCAACTGTGCAATCAATTTTCTAGCTGACCACCTCTAATAATTTTAGCTCTGATTTACCATCGGAGAAAGCTGTTTTAAATGTTAGCCTGATGGCTCCAGAAGGGTTGTTAGTTACATTTAGGATATATACTCCTGCAGTTATCCTCAGCTTTTCATAAGTAGCGACTAGTTTTAACCTATTATATTTAAGGATGAAAAGTAATGTTTATGATGCTCTTATCGTTATTTTCTTATTGCTAATTTATGAATGATATGTAACCATATTGTCTTATCCATGATACTTTTGTATGTCTGCTTTTATTCGTATAACTTATAATACGTTTCACTGGGTATTAAAAAAAGTTTAAAAAAAGAAACCTCACCATGGCTGCCACCATCTTCTTTGGGCCTCACGAGCTCTAAGCTGGTCTCCATCTCCTCCAAGGCCAGTCTCCTATCCTCTAGTGCGGGTTTCTTCTCCTCCAGTGTTGTGGCTGGCAGTGTGTCCTGCAGCTCCCTGATTGCCTGTCATTGAGGTCCAAGTGGCAGGTAGCTAGTTCAGAAGAGCTTGTGCTGGCAGAGCCCAATTTGCTCTCAGCCCTGTATAGTATATCAGAAAATCAATTTTGGGACAGGTAGTCCCCTGCATCTTCTGGAGACATCTGGCATGCTAACACTTCTTACTGGTTACGTGCAGGGAACATTTTGGCTGCTTTTCCTTAGTTACAACTTGTTGTGTGATAAATCCCCTTCTAAAGGAATTAATTTTACCACATCTAGTACGAGTATGTGAACATGTGAACATGCTTACTACATGAAGCAGTAAAATACCTCCAAGTTGTTCCTAATTGGTATTTTCTCTGCCTTGGCTATCTGTCCCTTAGTTCATAATTTTTCACCTTGATTTCAGGTCCATTTTAGCCATCACATTGTTTTAATGCAATTTTTACTGGAATACTTTGGGTCGCTTTCTTCTAAAGGTCTCTTTGACAATCAGTCCTGATCATGTCCCTGGTCAATTTTACCATGAAGGCTGAAATTTCGACTTATGATCTATAATATAGACTGCACTATCTGTTGGAATATTTTTTGTTATAATTAATTATTTTATGATACTGACATTTACTGTTTTCTAATTGCAGCCTATTACCTTGAATGTCATGTTAGTTCTTGATCTGCAAAAGAACTCATTGACTTGGTTTCTCATTGTGTGATATACTTTTTGATTCCATTATTGCAATTAATTTCTGATTACGATTTGTGCATTTAAACTCTCTTCTTTAATTTATTGTTTGTCCATTCAGTTTTTTAACAAGGGAATTAATCTGATTTTTGGCTTGCCTTCTTTGTTTTCCTAGTTTAAACTTTCCTGTGTGAACCGATTATTTGATACTTCTTCATTTTCTAGGGCTGCATTCATTGCTTCTTCCTCAGATGGGATCTGAGCTTGGTGGAATTCTTCTAAAGCCATGAGGGCCCTTTCTTAACCTGCCTTCTCTTTCATTCTGGCACAACTTTAATTTCCTATCTTTGCATGGGACCGTCATCTCCACCAGTGTGAGAGTTGTCAGGGTGGCCAAATCCAGCTCCACGTCGCCAGAGGGCCACACGTATGAAACAATTTTTCATTTGCAAACAGTGAGTATCAGTAACTTTGTCTGTTTTTGAATGCAAAATAGCCTTTCAAAATGTACTGAAGGCTTTGTAGTTGCAACTAAAATTCCGACGACAAATAGGGAATCGAAATTTGCGATTCACTTAGCACATGTATCAAGCATTTTCTAAATGCATTCTGTGCATTTAGGAAAATGCTATTATCATAGACTCCAAGCTGATGGTAACCATGTGCAAATTTCGCAAAATTCATAAAAATAAATTTGCATTACCTAATATGTGAATCTGAATTAGGTAATCGCAAAATAAATAATCCAAAACTGTTCGCACCTGTACGCTTTTAGGCCCATAAAAACAGATGGAGAAGTTCTACCTATTAGCGATTACCTATTTACTGAATCGCTATTTGGTAACATTAAGGAACCGCAAAATCTTTGGCCATTCCTTACATACATAGCATTTTGCAATTACCAGATAGCTATTTGGTAAAAATCGCCATTTTGGTAATCGCAAAATGCTTTTTTGATAAATGTGGCCCATAGACTTTTAAAGGGAGCAAAAATGTAATAAAAAAATATGAAAAATCAAAAATAACCCAATGAAAATTCATTATTTGCTTTCAGTTCAGTTTAGGGATTTTTAATTGCCATTTTAATATCTGAGTAGTACTACTAAACACAAGTTCTGGATCCCAATGATGCCACCAATGTCAGGAAGTTGATTATTAATTGGGCCCTCCAAGGTAACTGTTTGCATCACTGGGCAGTGTGGCCTCCTTCAGAACTTCCCAAATGAAACTGAGGCTGGGAGAGACCCGGTGGAGCCTCCCCACAGTGCAGAGCAGGTGGAGCCTCCACCCAGTGCAGAGCAGGTGGAGCCTCCCCCAGTGCAGAGCAGGTGGAGCCTCACCCCAGTGCTGAGTGAGACAATTTCCCTCAGAAGATCGATGATGTGGTGCAGCTGTGATGAGCAATTGCTGCATACATGTGGGGCTGGGAGGCAGAACTGCTGTGGTCAGAGCGAGAAGTCATTGAGAAGCCAAATTGGCAACCGGGGAGGTGGTGAGACTGAGGTTGAAAGAGTGCGGCCAAGGGCAAGGAGCCCCATGGAGGAGGTGAGAGAGGGGCCTGCTTCAGGGCTCCTGACTGCGCCCATTGTGAGGTGGAAATGGAGGAGGAATTACCTAAGCTGACCCCTGGAGGGCCAGTTCACGGGGATTCCCCTGACAGAGGTGCTGAGATCTCTCAGGGCCCGCAAGCACACAGAGGTGCGGGCCCCCGGTTCAGCGGAGAGTGAGAGCCCGGGGTTCATGGGGATTGTGGCCTGAGGGGGAGGAGCGCATGCACCGGGTCTATACTTTGCGGGGTCTTTCTGAAAACCACTGTGCATGGGATGGATGGTGAGCAGTGCTCGAGGTGAGAAGAAGATGAACAGACCAGACTAGATCTGACTAAGGGTGTCACATAGCAGGGGGGACAATGGGTGTGTATAAGCTCACATCACCGAGGGAAACACTGCACCACATTGCTACAGGGGAGACCTCCTGAAACAGAGAGACTATGGTTTCTGGGGACCCTCCAAAACACTCTGAGGCATGCCATGGCCCGACAATGAAAATGCTGGGAGATTACAGGAGGTGATGCATGTCGACTGGCCAGAGGGCACACCACCAAGAGCTGCAACTATAGCAAATGCCCCAAGCTCAGAAGTCACAAAAGGCCAAGCCGATCAAATGATTCTGTTCGAAAGCGGGGTACGTTTGACCGAGACCTCGATACCCCCCAGCCCACTATGGCATTGAAAATCACTTCTGTGACAAAGGAAGATCTTAAGATATGCCTCACGAAGTTGCAACAAGACCTGTAAAAACCTGCCAAAACACCATGCAAATGCTACTGAGGACCTAGGGAAGGATGTTGCGGACATCAAATATGACCTACAAGTGATGGGGCAATGCATTGACAGGGTGGGGGAATTTATGGCGACAGCAAATTAAGCTGATCAGGTGGTCACATCCACTATCAACCACCTATAATCTCCTGCTTGAAGAATAAATGCTAACATCTAGAGAACCGCTCTAGATGATGTAATATACAGATCTGCATCATGAAGTGTGATACAGAGGAAGACGACATGATCGCATGCATCACAGAACTGTTCAGAGTGGTCCTCCAACCAGATGCTGATCTTCACATAGGCATTGAGAGAGCACACAGCGTAGGATGTAGGACTCAGTAGATGACATCCAGACCCAGAGGCATTGTAGTGAAACTCTCAATTTTCACCCTGAAAAAGTGCATGATGGCTATGGCCAGTAAATGAAGAAAAATTACTTACGGGGACAGAGACGTCTCTCTACCAGGATCGCTCGGCCTCCACCCTCCAACGGCGCAGAGACTTTCAAGCGGTGACTTTAGAACTAAGGGGAAAACAAATTGGCTACCACTGATGCTACCAGACAGCCTACACTTTAATTAGAAATGTACAGAAGAAACAATCTGCTCACCAGAGGAAAGACAGACATTTCTGGGACTACAGGATGACCCTGATAAGAGTGACCAGCATAGGTGACTGCCGCTCAAGCAGCAGAGAACATGGAGAAAATCTAAGACCAGGGGACTCAATCGATGATCACTGTGGTGAGAAGGAATGGATTAGCAGACCCGCTCTGCCGGGGGGCTACAAGAGTCGATTACCGACCAGATGCTATTCCTCAGGGGAGCAATAGGCAAAGCCCCATCAACAAGGAGTTGCACTGCACCAATGAACAGACTGAATGTACTGTACATACAGAGATGGATTGGGGCCCTACTGATGTTCTTTACACATTTACTCAGCATCACCGGATGGGGTTGACAGGCTCACAATACATGGACGTTATACATTAACGCTACACAAATGAGAGTGGGGAGGGGTTTGGGAGCCGACACGACCACCATCACATAATCCACAGACGCTATGCAGAACTACCTAGGTTGGATATCCGATTGAATTAGCATAGCAAACTGGGATACCCCTACTTACTCACAAAGGGGGAGTTAATATTTTGTTAGTTGTTTCATTGTTACTGGTTGGGGAACCACACAACCCGAGATACAGGGGCTGTGATGGGCAGGGTCCATGAACCTCGAGGACGCTACTTCAAAGCAGAATCATAAAGACCATTACTTGGAGTGTTAGGGGGCTTAACTCACCATATAACACATCTCCTGAAGCAAGATTAGCTTCATTTGAAATAAAACAATTACCTTTCACAGTATTGGGCATAGGGAATCAATAAGATGGCACGAGTAGCAACATTATTCAAGAGGGATCTCCTTGTTCAGGAACAGCCCACCCAACGTGAAAAAGAGGATAGGAACTTACTACTACAGGCTCCTAGTGATGACATGTCCCTCATGATTATCAATATATATCCGCCTAACTCCCAACAAGAGCTATTCCTCTCCCAGATCTTGTTGTCTATGGTAGGCCTAGTCACAATTTGCTGCTGCAGAATGGTCCCAGATGGAGCAACCTGAATCTTATGCCCAGCAGCAGCGCACCTTCGTCGGATTGATTTGGCAGGCTTGCACTTGTCCTCCTGAGGTCCTTGGAGCCAACACGTTTTTAATTCACAGGTTCTTCAGGATGTTATGAGGAGTACACTGTAAGAAAACTAAGGGTCCCAGGACCGATGGAACAGAACTTGAGGGTGAAGATTCAGTCCAGCAGAGCCATGGTCCAGGACAGGTCCAATTGTAACTTGTCAGCTGATTTACTAAGGAAAAGGGCTTCTAGTATCTTGCTGTGCTACACTGTGAGCCACCCAACTGTCCCTTGGAGTCCACTTATTTTTCCTGGGTACAAGTCATAGCAGGATTAGCCTTTCATGTCTCCTCACAGATTTGCACAGCAAGTGCAGTTCCTCTACTATTTTCCAGTAGTGTTCTGAAAAGGGTGCCCAGTTGTGCCACATTCATGCCTCTCACTAGCCCGTGGGTGGAGTGATTCTTGGCTCCTCCCTAACCAAAAGAGAAAAGTTTCACATGGTAACCCTATCCAGTTTTGCAGCAGTTCCTGTGTACCTTACTATAAATTATTTCACAGTGCCCCTCTGTACCTAAATCCAACATGCACTGAAAGCCTATTTTTATATATTTATAATTAACCAGTCCAAAAGGTGAAAGTCCACAACAGCAACAGAGCTAATATGTAAAAATAGGGTACACCACATATTTGCTTTGGTGTACCCTCACACTGAAATGTAAAGCCAAGAACTATTCAACTGCATACAGTTCCCTAAGTGTGCTTAGCTGGGACTACTTAGGGAAAGTCTTTAGAAATGCTTCAATGTTTTTAAAAACTTAGTTTTAAAATGTGCTTAGTTTTTTAAATCTGATTTAACTGTGAAATCAATATTTATATATGTAGAAATGTAGCTTTATAAATATGGACTTTAGGCTACCTGACACAGAACTGGCTAAAAAACAGTTCTGTTATTTTGTCACACCTCCAGAGCTGGAATTCACATCCTTGTTTGGAACAGTTAATGCCTCTGGCTCAGAGAAAAGAGGAATTCCTCTGAGCCCAAGAAGGGCTAAAGGGTGTTAACCGCTAACCTCTTAGCAGGGATTAGGTATCTTGGAAGGGACAGGAAGAGCTGATAGAGCCAAGGGCAACTTTAGCATAACCTCTTTTTACTTGTAGATGCCAAGGAAGGCTTTTCCTTTTAACACCCAGGACCCTCCAGGACATCCAGGCTTTAGTTACACTAGGGCAGAAAACCTGTTGTGCTACTATCAGGTAAGGGGAAAGCTCATCTGAAAAGGCAATTGGCTTCGTTGCTGTCTCATGGCAGCAGGGTTTGGCCATATTGAAAAAGGGACTCCTGGGTAATGTTAAAGTAAGGCAAAAAGGAAAACACTGCAAAAGTAGGTGTAGGGACTGCAAGAAAATAGGACTGGGTGGTAGCACGTCTCCAATCACTGGCTAATGTATTTGATAAATCGGACACCTCCACCACCCCCGCCTCTGAACATTCCTGTACTTAGAAAGACTACTCCTGAAGAAGAAGACCCTGCTGGAAGAAAACTCAATGACTCCTAACTCCTGCTCTCACCCAGGGATTGAAACTGCCCTCCAAAGGTCAAGTGGTTGCCCTCCCCTTACCTGCTTCAGGGAAACAAAAACCAGAAGGACTCATGACACCAAGAAATTCCTGCTGGCCACTGAAAAATGGACAGCAGCAGCCCCCCCCCCCCCATTAGGACGGAGGAGCGTCCCCCTCTGTGCCAGTGCAGCAAAAGCGAAAAGCAAAATTGTATAAAATTAACCACCATTACAATTACCATTTTATATTTCACTGCTCCCAGCCCAAGCAGTGTTTGAGGGCAGGGCCATTGCTGCTGACTGACAGCAGGGACGAAGTGGTGCTAACTGGTTTAAAGTGCGCATGTCACTTAGCCAGCTGTCTTGTGACGGCCAGCTAAGTGACATGCGCTACATGCGCTACACAGTGACAAGCACACTTTAAAACTCTCTACCCAGCTGTCTTAGACATGCATAGGCCCCCAGTTCCTGATGGAGCATCAAAGCAGCCTGCTCCTGACAATCCTGGCACTGCGTCCACCTTAATAGAAGGGAGTTGGCTGAGTCTCCATAAGAATTTGCACTGACTGCAATCAATGCATGGACAAGGAATTGTGGGTATGTGAATTTTTCATTTTATTTTGACCTTTTTGGCCCATTGTCAGGCACTGTGAGAAAGTCGCATTGCCTTCGGCCTCAACTCCAGAGCTCTCTGTCATGGCCTGTTATAAAATCTGTTAACGAGTCATGATTGAAAGCTTTGGAATTTGAGCCTAAAGACATTGTGATTAATTACAGTGTCTGCCACTGGGTTTGGCTGTCTGCTTAACGTCCCTTTACTGTTGAGGGTCACCACCCTCTACTGGGACTGGACCCTGCAGGAGACATGTGGAACCTAGAAACCTGCCCTTGGGTGTCAGGGGCTGCTGAATGACAAGAAAATATATACCAGATTTTTTCAATGGCTGGAATTTAGGAAGGTTTTTGAGGACCGGGACTAAGTACTGAAATGTGCCCAGAGATGTTGTACACACGGCATTTAGGAAATCCAGGTTGTTATGCTACAACTTTTTCCTGTGCTGAAAAACGGTTCAGCTGGACCTCTTATCAAATCTATCTGGTCTTGTGGAGACCCGACCTACTTGGCTTAAGCATCCAGCCTTCCCTACTACATGATTTAGACTACCAAAAAAGTGATTTACTTTGAAGGTAAAGCGTATTTCTGGAGTCAAGAGACAAATCAATCTGACTGGAAATCACTCTCAGCAGTTACAAAATCCAGACTTGTCCCGCTGGTAGATTTGGGCGCTAAACAGATGACTTCAGCAGGAACTCAGCAATGATGTATCTAACTTTAAGGGACCCTTGCCAGTCACAGCCATGGATATTGCTTTGATGGAATATTTGAACTTCCATAAAAAGTCAGGAGGCAAAAAATTTGACCGACTTGGTGTATCGACATCTCTTCCATTGGGGTCAGCCTAAAATTGTATCTAGGCCCTAGTTGTAAAACTTCATATCGACAAATACCCTGAACCTATTTTTATTATCTTTGTGCCCTTTTGCTCATTAATATATTCTATTTTTAGTCGAGCCTTGACAGCACTTGCTACGTCTGCAATACCTGTTGTGTCCTCTTCTACGGGCTTTGGCACACACACCTATTTCCATTGATTATTATCTGTGGCTTTCAGAAATGCTGGCTTTTTATTGGTGTATTTGTGTAAATGTCCCTCCTTCGTGAGCTGAGATTCCCTCCTTGGTGATTTCACTAAGAGAACATTTTTGTTGGTGATCACACTGTACAGAGTGTGACGGCCTGTATGGGCATTGCATGTTTAGTGGTGTCCACCCCCCATCTGGTTTTATATGGTGCTTTGAAAGGCGCTACAAGCACCCCCAAAAAGATTTTAAAAAGCATTTATAGGCTCCAATGGAGCACATACTCAGAAGTCCCCCTGGGGCACAATCAGCCATCCACTTTGATGCTGCCTCGTAAAAAGTATTGTAAATATAACACTATAACGTGGGGAGCATTAGCATTATTGCAGAGTGCCAATTTCAGAAGTTTGAGACACTTTTTAACACATCTATGAAATTCATATTGAATAACTTTTTTTAATTTCTGCTTTTGGTTATTCAGTTTATGTGTTTTTAGTTTCAACAGCCTTTTATGTATATATATATATATATATATATATATATATATATATATATATATATACATATATATATATATGACCTACTGGTGGTCGCCAGTAGGTAGTTATAGTTAGGACCTAGTTTCCATAGGAAATCCTCAACATTCTATTTGGAATAACTTTGGCGCCGGTCGAAGAATCTTCGCAAAATTCTTCAAGAAGATGGCCCCCTCTGCTCCGCTCGTTCCTTGAAAGTTTCGGGGTGAATCATCAAGCGGGGGCCGAGAAAAAAGGGGGTCCTAAAACGTGTTTTCCCCATGCAATTTTCCATTGGGACCGTTAGACACGGCTACAGCCCGAACTGTTGAACGGAATTTCACCAAATTGGGCAAAAAGGGAGACTTTGGTTCATAGATTGTGCTTTTTGTTAAATGGTGTAAATCCTTTCATTAGTTTCTAAGAAAATCAAAAGTAAAATCATAGATATATCTATAGACCTAGTGCCGTACTCATACTGTCTGAGGACAGTACGCGTACCATTATGAGCACGAGCTGCATGCTAATTGGCTGTTAACTGTCAACACTCCAAACCAGGAAGTGTTGGCAGCCATCTTGTGCCTCGGTAGAACCGAGGCACAAGAAAACAGAAAGAGAAACGTGAAAAACGCGAAAAGGGGGTAGGATAGAAACACCCTGACCCCCTAGGCCTGCTTAGGGGGTCCCACGAGGACCCCCAAGGCCCAACATTTTCTTTTTTTTTTTAAATCGCGGGATGCGCATATGGTAGGCGTACCCTGCCAATAAAAAAATTTCATTTTTTTTTGTCCCCGGGTGGCCAAATCCCGGGGGTTGCGTTGCAGAGTGTTGTGAAAAGGGGTATGGCCTCATTACACCTCTCTGAAACGCAGTCCCCTGGTGCATACTGGAGGTTCCTGGTGGGCTAGTTGGCCTCCAGGGTCCCTAAGTATTCAAGGGGAATTAGTTCCCCCTCTGCAAACTCGCCAGGGGGTGCGTTGCAGAGACGTGTTAAGAGGCCATGCCCCTTTTTACACCTCTCTGCAACACAGTCCCCTGGCGGATACTGGAAGTTCCTGGTGGGCTAATTGGACCCTATGTACCCCCAGTATTCAAGGGGACGTAATCCCCCAACTTAGAAAGCCTCTGGCCTCTGAACACCTCTCTGCATACCAGCTCCCTGGCGCATACTGGAGGTACCTGGTAGGCTAGTTGGCCCACAGGGGACCTCAGAAATGAAGAGGAATTAATTCCCCAACTTAAAACGCGCCACAGGGCGTGTTTGCACACATGTCACCTCAGGCACCGCCCCCTTCCTTCTGCATTGTGCAAATATTCCTCTAAAATCAGCTGAACTACGAATTCCTATTTACTTACCTGTTATCAGGAGAGACCTCAGTGCTGCATCTTTCAGCCCACTACTGATCCTGAAAAGTAATTCTAACCATACTTACAGTAACTTGTATTTCCTTCCATAGGCTAACATTGACTGGTTTCACTAGGAAATTCTTCTAAGTGTGGAGTTTTGGAACTTTAATAAATTCCTCTAAAATCAGATGAACTACGAATTCCGATTTAGTCACCTGTTTTCAGGAGGGACCTCAGTGCTGCTTCTTTTAGCCCAGCACTGACCCTGAAAAGTAATTCTAACCGTACTTACCAGTAACTTATATTTCCTTCTATAGGAATCCATTGTTTGGTATTCAGCAGAAAAGTTTCTAAGTGTTGATTTTTGAAACACACAAATATTCCTCTAAAATCAGCTGAACTACGAATTCAGATTTACTCTCCTGTTATAAGGAGAGATCTCAGTGCTGCATCTTTCAGCCCAGTACTGATCCTGAAAAGTAATTTTAACCGTACTTACCAGTAACTTGAATTTCCTTCCATAGGAGATCATTGCCTGCTATATAAAAGATATTTTTTTTCAATTTATATTAAAAATATGTAATGTAATTAAAAAAATAAAATATCTAAAAATAAATACTTTAAAACAATGTAGTAAATCAGTATAAAAAATATAACAATTAATACATTTAAAAATTATCATTTACAAAACCTTTGAAATTCACTGAGAAAACCATATGTTTCAGCAAGATTATAGTTAGGAATTAACATTTAAAAAACCTTAGAAATTCACTGAAAAAACCATAGGTTTCACACATGTTATAGTTGGCTGGACATTTCAGTCATACAAAGCCATTGAAATTCCCCCATTATAGTTAGTTCAGCTACCTATAAATCGCGCGCCCGCAATCCACTGTTGATGACATCACATATTACATCACTCATGACATGGTCAGTGACATCACTCATGACATCACTGATGACATCCTAAATTACATCACTGATGACATGAAATGTCCAGCCAACTATAAAATGTGTGAAACCTATGGTTTTTTCAGTGAATTTCTATGGTTTTTTAAATGCTAATTCCTAACTATGACGTGGCTGAAACCTATGGTTTTTTCAGTTATTAAATCACTGATCGTGGCCAAGATTAATCCCAAATGCAATTGGTGACATATTACAAGCTTGTGGAAATATTTTTTCAATAGTTGACTTGTTCCTTTCATAATATCAAAATGGCGACAAGCTTTTCATCATTTGTTACCTTATTTATGGTGTTCCAGTCCCCTTTCCATGGATCTTACAACAGGGGGACATAAAGCATACCAATATGGCGACCAGCATAAAAAGCAATACCGCACGGCCCGATCATGTTTTGTGGTGCGATCTTTTAATTCGGTGGTCCACGATGCTACATTTTCATGTCACCATAAGTTCCAAATAAACTTTAAATTAGTTTGATTAGCTGACATTCCTCTGTGTAAACCGCTTTCCGAGGTATGTATTTCTACCCAGGAGACGACCCTTTAGCCGCGAGACACCTAGTTTTTTTTTTAATGGAGCACTTTAGCAACAGGTCATTTCAAGTGAGCATTCTTGCTTTTCTCGAAATCAAGGAATCAACACACTTCTTCCTAGTGAGAGAGAGAGGAGAGTTTCAGCAGCTGTGCTTTTCACAGTCAGATGTTATCTTTATGTCATTCTGAAAGATTGTCTGCTATGATCTTCTCACAAAGACGCTCTTCTATCAGTGTTGGAACCAATCACTGTGAGCACTTACTTTTCGATCAGTATATCACTGAGTGGCAGACAGACTGTGTCGCAAATCACAGTGACTCTGAATGAGGTGACACCTGCCTGCCCATCCAATATTACAGCTATTTAGTTGTGAAAGTCTTTGCTCGTCCTCCAGCTGGAATGACAGAAACTCGACGCTTCTGCTGAGATCACACCTAATGTAGGAGTCGAGACATCTGCAGGTGAGTGATTAATTTGCCAGGTAGTAGACAGGGGGTATCTCTTTAGCCAAAGCAAGATGCCTTCATAAATGTACTTAAAAATAATGCTTTCTCTTCACTCTAATCTTTGAGAAAAGCACAGATATCTTGGACATCCATCAGTGGATGCAAATCTCACCTCATGTATTACACAATCATGTTTTCACCCTGTTTCAAAGGCAGCTGCTACTTTATTGGGGTGTTCAACTTCTACGCACTCATCTTCAGCATAAGTATTCCCTGTTGATGCCTTACCCTGTCTCATTTGAGGAATCTTGCAGATTGATTTTTCTGATGAAATAGTTAAATATATGTAATTTCACACATCAAAAAGGAGAGTGCATCTTCGGACCTGTTCATAAAAGCATGCAAAACATATTATGTCCACATTTGTGTAGTGCTCAGCTGCTACTAGTGTGGGGTGGAATACTACAAATCGGAGTTGATACAGGTGTGTCTGTATGTTTGGAAAGATGATGTTTGTAGTATGTCCTATATGGGAGGAGTATATAACCAGTTATGGTTGTTTGGAGCGTTTTATTGTGGATAAGTTTTCTGAATGCATGCAATAATCATCAATTATTGTTCACAACACACAGTACTAAACCTTGCACTATGTTACATGCATTAAGATTTATTTTGTATAATGCAGATTAGGAAATGCATAAAAATAGAGCTGGTACTTTTTTCAAGAGAACCATAGGGCACACGTTACCTGGCATCATAATCTTTATTGACTTTGAATGAAATCATAATTAGGTGTGAGAAATTATTAAGTACGCTCAGAGGTACTAAACCAGTGGTCAGGCCCTCATAGTGAATGTGGAGAAGGACAGGGAGGAGATACGTTAGTAACTCTTTCAAAGTTTTCTGTTAATTTGATCAAATCTATCAAAATCTGCAGTGTTGGATTTTGAATTGTAAACAAAATTAATTTAGTATTGCAAGGGATGGTCCTATTGTCATGTATAAATACTTGTGACAGGGCCTTGTCTTCTTGAAAGGAGGAGCACCACCTGCAGTTGCCTGCATGCAACTTTTCCACATTACACCAACGCTTTTCTTTGTCCTTCATACAAAGCCCACTCCTCCCACTGCTCGAGGAGAATAGAGCCCAGGACCCCTGCAGCATAATTTGCACTGATGCACAATAGCCCACAGTGCCTCGTGGTATCTTTCTTTATATCTGAAAAAGCTGCATTCAAACCATCTTGGCTGTGCCTCGCACCCAGCCTTCTAAGAGGGGTGTAAACATTACACACACTCTGCAGTGCATGATGCATTTAGGCCCTGGCTACTCCATCCAGTGCCACGGTGACCACCAATGACCAGAGTACAGATGATTGTAAACAGAGTCTTACCAGGACCTTGCTTCTAGACAGGCTTCATTAGTTGCAGGGAGCTTGTTCACGAGTGACTGGAGCTAGGAGTAAAGGGGTCCTGTAACTTCTGTCTAGAGTACTGTCCAGTGGGAGGAACATTTGACATGTTCTCGTGTTGTAAGTCCTATGACTTTTTTAAGGGGATGGTAACCTCGTATTTTTACGGTATCACTATGTTCGTTTTTCTGTTATAGCAAGAGCTCCGTTTTTATGTAACCGTTGGTAGTTACAATGCTCTTGCTTTTTAGTACTCTTTAAAATCTGGAGTACGCTTTCCTCATCCGTTGTGGATCTCGAGGTGCAGCATTCATCAGGGATCTGATGCACTTGCCTATGTGACTAGCATACTCGAGGTTAAAAGCTGTAGTTATTATTTCTATATCTACTGAACCTCACCCTTGCCCCCTCTGTCTGCTGGCCACCAAGTGTCTTTTTGGTTTAAATTAAAGAAAATAGATTGCTAAAGTGATGTAAGTCACACGATGGTGCCAGCCAAGTGAGTCTGAAGAGAGTTGGCAGGCTGGGTATACTCTTCCACAGCACTATATAAATCCACACCACACAATTCCACGACTAACAATTCCAATACAACCCACATAACTCCCTACACACCACATAACACATGGGTAAAATACATTGTCATTTACAGCACAGTTAGCTCTAAATCAAGCAAATACCAGACCGAATGCATTGAAAATGCTTGTTTTAAATTGGTTTTAGAATTGTATTGTGCTGTGCTTTTTACTTTAACATTTTGGTGCTGCTTGAAATCAGCACACACATTTTGGGTTACTGCCTGCTGCTTGTTCCATAGATACCAGGGGTTTAGCAGCGATTCTCTCAGAACTGTGTTTTGACCTAATCATAGTGGGTTTATTTAGTTGATAAGAGTACCCCCTTTGTATATTAAGTACCCCATTTCTGACAACACTCATTATTATCATTTAGATTTTAAAACTAGCCTGCACAATCGGGCCGGACTGGGAACTGAAACCAGCCCTGGCAAACTGCGTGGCTGGCACCACGTGGGGTGAGGGGGGTGCACCTGAGCAGTTTGAGGAGGCCGGTTTCGGCCGATTTTGTTACAGGCGACCGATATTGCCGACCCCGGGTAACAAAAACGGCCCCCCAGGGGGCAACAACTGGCCCCCACCCTAGCAGCCCACCGGGGAAACGCCTGGTGCCTGCTATGGCCAGTCCGGCCCTGTGCACAATACCTATTTGTTTTTTAGGTACAGTACATTGTACTGTGAAGTGCTTTGCAGCTCGACCCATGCTTCCCTCCTAGTCCCTTGTTTGGGAGCCTTGGATGCATATAGTGTAGTGTCCTCTGTATAGAGATAAACAGTAAAGAAGGATGCAAGTAGAATGGTCCTTCATAGTAAATAAGGTAGCCTCCAACTCTTCTCAGCAAGCTATACCTGGATTCTCCATAAGACATTTATGCTTTCATTCAGAGGACATAATGAGTCAGAAATACATTATTACAGAAAGAAGCTTTACACTGGGACAATCTTCTGGTAACTTATGCCATAATCTGTCACTGCTTGCATGTCAATGTCAATATGATATGTATCAGCTGACATATTTGATCTATTTGCAAGTGGAAGAAATAGGAAGCTTACTGCTGATGTGAGAATACCATTTGAGTTTGTTCCTTTTTCATTACTGTTTTTAATTCTGTAGTATAGAAATCTTTAGGTCTCTCTTGAGCTTTACTATCTATTAAATAACATTAAAAATAATGACAAAAAAAGGATACATAGACGCGTTTTGAGTCAGCCCCATTAAACCACTGTTCACTTAGGGCTTGATTAAAATGTTGCTGGACGGTGTTGGAACCGTTGCCATAGTTGAGTACTTTACTCCCGTCATGGTGACGGTATTCCACCTGCTACGTTTAGAGATGTCCGCCTGCCCTGTGAACATCTCTTGCAGATGGCACCATGTGGGTTCCAGTAAATGCATTGAAAGTGTGCCTTGCTGCTCCTTCTGACAGAGTCGCTAGGCACAATTTAATTTTCATTTTTTATTTTCAAAAATCGAAAGCAGGAATTTGTTTTTGAAAAGAAAAAAAGAATTGATTACCCTCCTCATGGATGTTTTTTTCCATGGCGTGGGGGCCATTAAAAAGGTATTAGGTGGCGGTATGTAAAAGAAACAACTGGCCCCTCAAAGGGGCATATTATCAATAGACAGCGATAAATATTGCAAAGCACGATTAACGCTTTTTTATTTATAGCCGTTTATCGCTGGAATATATCGCCCGATTAGCATGTTATTAACAACGTGTATCACTGAGGCGATAAAAATTCCAGCGATAGCGGGGATATCGCCTTTTTCCATGGAACAACTCTGGTTTTCCAGCAATGTTCCATGGACATTTGCGATATCCTTGATGATAGGGCCTGTGGTCTAAGCCATACAATCCACCCCCCAAGTTAGGTATGCCGTAGTCTGGAATTTAACAGACGTTAAATTCCAGCGTTAAGGCCCAGTTAGCGGGGAAAAAAATCAGCTCTAAACCGGACTGGGCTTCGTTGTAAATGCAGTGAAGCACCGTTAGCGATATTTAATAATGTATTTGTAAGGGGCACGCCTACCTTGCATCTCATTAGTGATGCGAGGCAAGGCCATAGGAAACCGAGCGCTAAGGCAAGGAAACACGCGCTAGAATGTCCTTGTTAATAAATTGAAAAAATGATCGCTGCTTTTCACCCGAAAACGGACGCTAAAGCTGCAATAATGTTATCCCCAGCCCTTGATAATATGCCCCCAAATTGGATAGTCAGATACATGGCCAAACCTCCGACAGCTCTTACTCTAACGGGCTGTTGGGGGCATATGTAGGCGGCAGAGACAAGGTAGTCTAACCCAACATCAAAATTATGCCCTTATTTAATCACATTTTGAGTCGAGCAGCAGGATAGCATGCTTCGAGTACAGCAGTGTATCAGCCCCCTTCAGCTTCTGCTTTGTTGATAGTGAAAAAACTCACAATTTAGACCAGCCCACAGGAAGTCAATCAGGAAATAGAACATCATTTGTATTAGGTGACAACATTTTGACTCTTTGCATCTGAGTGCACATCAGCAAGGGATGTGCATCTAGAGGCCACCTCTGGCAACTCTTTCCCAAAGCCTTCTGAAGAAAGTAGCAGCTGTCTGATGTGGAGCTGAGGGTATACACTCAAAATATCGAGTTTTAATATCAATTTGCATTAATATCGAATTAATAATATACAATGGACACAATATTGAATGGACAGAATATAGAGAACAAAAATATCAAATAGAATAGCAGTAATATCGAATTCAAAATATAGAATGGACAAAATATCGAATGGACAGAATATAGAGAACAAAAATATAGAAAGGACAGAATATAGACAACAAAAATATCGAATTTGAGGTAAGTAAGTTAATATAAATTTTTTAATAATATCCAATTTTTTGAAGTGATATTTTTGTTAGTATATGTGTGAAAAGTGTATATTTATTTTATAATTTATTTTAATTAATTCATTTTATGGTATTTAATTTTTGTGTGATATAATTCTGTAGCGGGTTGTGGGTTTATAGGGGAATAGGGTGGGAAGTAATTTAATTATAATTAATTAAATATTTTAATTTATTTATTGGTATTTATTTTGAATTCATTGTTAATTAATTGTTAATTGTTAATTAATTAAAATATAATTGGTAATACATTTTAATTAATGATTAATTGATAATTATGTTAATGTTATTCATTTATTTTTTGTAGCGGGTTGTGCGTTTATAGGGTAATAGGGTGGGAAGTAATTTAATTATAATTATTTTTTTTATTTATGTATTGGTATTTATTTTGAATTAATTGTTAATTAATTGATAATTGGTAATTAATTAAAATATAATTGGTAATTAATTTTAATTAATTGATTCATTGATAATTATGTTAATTTTATTAATTTATTTTCATTAGCGGGTTGTGGGTTTATAGGGGAATAGGGTGGGAAGTAATTTAATTATAAATAATTAAATTATTTAATTTATATATTGGTATTTATTTGAATTAATTATTTAAATGTTTAATTGGTAATTAATTAAAATATAATTGGTAATTATTTGTAATTAATTGATTAATTGAAAATTATGTTAATTTTATTAATTTCTTTTCTGTTGCGGGTGTGTTCATAGGGGAATAGGGTGAGAAGTAATTTAATTGTAATTAATTAAATATTGATACTTATTTATTGCTTTTTTTGTTGTAATGTTTAATTATTTTTTAATTATTATTAATTAATTGTTAATTGGTAAATAATTGTTATTATTAGGTAATCATTTTTAATAATTAATTTTATATGTATTTTTAATTGATTAATCATTATATTATATAACATTGTTGATTACTTTTAATTAATTTGTAATTGGTATTAATATTTAATATATTTTTATTCATATATGAAGTATTTACTTTCCCTACTGTCACACTCTCTGGAGTGGGAATAGTAATTTTTATCCCTACGCTATCCAACACTTTACCTACTGTTGTACTCTCTGGAGTGGGAATAGTCATTTTTACTCCTATGCTATCCTACGTTTTTCCTACTGTTGCACTCTCTGGAGTGGGAAATATAAAGTTTAACATCATGCTATCCAATGCTTTCCCTACTGTTGCACTCACTGGAATGGGAATAGTATTTTTACTCCTCCGCTATCCAACGCTTTCCCTACTGTTGCACTCACTGGAGTGGGAATAGTCATTTTTACTCCTACGCTATCCAACACTTTCCCTACTGTTGCACTCTGTGGAGTGGGAATAGTAATTTTTACTACTACGCTATCCAACGCTTTCCCTACTGTTGCACTCATTGGAGTGGGAATAGTAATTTTTACCCCTACGCTATCCAACGCTTTCCCTACTGTTGCACTCACTGGAGTGGGAATAGTAATTTTTACCTCTAAGCTATCCAACGCTTTCCCTACTGTTGCACTCTCTGGAGTGGGAACAGTAATTTTTACCCTCCCGCTATCCAATGCTTTCCCTACTGTTGCACTCACTGGAGTGGGAATAGTAAATGTTATGCCAATGCTATCCAACGCTTTCCCTACTGTTGCACTCTCTGGAGTGGGAATAGTAATTTTTACCCTTACGCTATCCAACGCTTTCCCTACTGTTGCACTCACTGGAGTGGGAATAGTAATTTTTACCTCTATGCTATCCAACGCTTTCCCCACTGTTGCCCTCTCTGGAGTGGGAATAGTAATTTTTATTCTCCCGCTATCCAATGCTGTCCCTACTGTTGCACTCACTGGAGTGGGAATAGTACATTTTATGCCTAGGCTATCCAACGCTTTCCCTACTGTTGCACTATCTGGAGTGGGAATAGTAATTTTTTCCCTCCCGCTATCCAACACTTTCCCTACTGTTGCACTCACTGGAATGGGAATAGTAATTTTTACTGCTACGCTATCCAATGTTTTCTATACTGTTGCACTCACTGGAGTGGTGATAGTAAATTTAACCCTCCCGCTATCCTACGGTAAAAATATTGTATATTTTTTATTAATATTATGTTTAGATACATATATGTATTTAAAAAAATCCTTTTTTTTAAGTTACAACAATTATTTATTAATTTTAAAGTTATTTAAGTATTTTAAGTAGGTTTAAGTTAATTATATGTATTATTTCATTAATTACTTTCAAGACATTTAAAAAATTCGATATCTTGACTAACTATATTTTTCACAACGGTATTTTTGATTCGATATTTTTGTACTTACCTGTTTGGAGATAGGGATTGGATATTTTTGCATTCTATATTTTTTACTCGATATTTTGGTAAGTCTATATTTGTGTCATCGATATTCTTTCAGTGATCCGGAGCTTAGGTCTCATCCCATTTTACTCAGGGCATGTACATTAAATGCTGCTATTTTCTGTTAGTTTTATATTATGTTTTTTTGTATGCAATGTTCTCCATTAAATGTGTACACCCTGCTCTTTACGTAAAGCACTCTGATACCCTATTTTGGGTCTGGTTCGTCCTATAGAAAACTCTCAAAATAAATAAATAAATGCAAGTAGTAGACCAGCAGCAATCATTGTGCCACCCACTGCAGTAGTTTTTTTAACATGTTTAAGCCTTGGGCCAAGCTTAAAGCTTCATTTATAATGCATAAACGTCACCCATGGAGTATACCTTAAGCAGTCCATAGGGCAGGGTGCAGTATATTAAAAAAGTTGGACATGTACTTTTAAGTTTTATATGTCCTGGTAGAGAAAAACTCTTAAATTCGTGTTTCCCTACTGCAAGGCCTAGCTCTCCCATAGGATGACACTGGGTCACCCTATTACATTCATTAAATTATAATGTTCAATTGAGAGCAAGTACAAATGTTTAGTTTGATGTTTAAAGAATTGTAAATTAAAACCCTCTTTAATGGTAAAGTTGCATTTTGAGTCCCAAGTCTGAAAATTCCACTTTTAGAAAGTTGTCATGTTTTTGTCCCAACCATTTGGTCCTTGCTGCCTGTATATTGGGTCACATGACTAGGTGTAGCTGGCAGCTCCAAGACAGTGAGACAAAGAGGAAATAGGTGTTAGCAGGATGGGTGATCCCAGACTTGAGTAAGGGGGTGGGGCTGTCTCCTACCATTCTCTTGCAAATCTCAACGTCTCTGCCTTAGCACACTCACATAAGGTTTAACAGTAGTCTTTTGTGCCCCCACAGATGCTGGGGGCCAGGGCAGGGAGGAAGGACATTCCAGACACTTCTGTATGGAAAATCTCCTGAATCTTCTTCCACTTCACAGCTGGCACCAGGTGTTAATATTGGACCCTCAGACCCAACTCTTCAAAACACAGCTGGACCTGTGGAAGACTCAGATAGGACTGCTGTGATGCTTGACTTTAAGAAGGACTGCTACTCTTCTATCCTCCGGCCCTACTGCCTTAGTCGGAACGACCAGAGCTGCATCTTGAACCCACGACACCCAGAGTGACTCCAAGAGATAGTTGGCTGGCTTCCTGAATAGAGCATGAGGGGCAGAAATGCTCCAACAACCTTGAACCCTATACCTCAACTATGCATGCTGTTAGTCCTGCCCCCAAAAAAGTGCCAACCTAGTCCTGGATCCTTGAAGTAGGCTTGAAGGTGTTCTACCTGTCTAGCTGTGTTTATTTTGGGCAGAACAGACACAGCACAACACAGATCCTTGCAGCTCTGCCTCAAAACCGACACTGAACAATGGATTCTTAACACAGGACCTTGCATTACAGCCCTGCAGCTCTCCGGAAACACTGCTGTACGGGCAAACTTTGGCACAGGACCTCGCATCGCGGTCCACAGCTCATCAGAACTGCCGCTGTGCGATGCATCCTCAATGCAGGATCTGGCAACCCTCCACAACCAGGATTTTAGGTACTTTGTTTCACATGCCTAACTAGGGGGCATATTATCAAGGGGGTTTATCTCTGCTTTTTTGGCTTTAAAAGCCAAGAAAGCTTTTATCTCCCTATTACCTAGCTGTCGCTAACACCAGTTAGCGACAGCTAGTAGGAGATAGCGACCATCTTGGGCCCCACTTTGCATGTCAGTGATATTTATTACTAATGACATGCAAAGTGGGCGTGCCAAGATGTTAGCGACTGAAAACAGTTGCTAACATCGCTATCTCCTATTACCAACTTTTGGAGATATTCGCGCTAAGCGTGAATATCTCCAAAAGCTAACACCTGCCCTGAGCAGTTCATAGCTATGTTATCCAATGGGAGGTGGCTAACATGGCTAAGAGCATTAGCTCGGTAATGCATGAATATCACTGACTTTTCAGCGATATTTATGCATTGCGGCGATTTTTATCGCATTTGCGATAAACCTTGGTAATACCAAGGTTTATTTGCGGTAAAAATCGCTGCAGCTCAGCTGTAAATTTTTGTCCCTAACCAAGCAATAGCGATAATTATCGCTATTGCTTGGTAATATACCCCTAGGTTTCTGTATCTGGTACATGCTCTATCGTGGGTGGCCTGAACTTGTGACTTTTCTGCAACCCCATTTGCCACTTTGTGCTTTTTTAGCATTATTTTTACTTAAATCTTCAAACCTGCATATCTCTACTTGTGCTAATTGGATTTTTGTCATTGTAGGGTAAATGATTAAAATATATTCTATTTTTCAAAAATTGGTGTGGGATTGTTAATGTGCTGTGTTTCTTTCTTTATTACTGTTTGTGTGCTGCATACTTTGCCCCTAAATGAAGCCTGACTGCTTTTGTGCCCAGATACCAGAGGATTAGGCGTAGTTTCAATTGAGGTTTGCTCGTGGCTTTTGCTGGTTGAGTGGGGTTTCACCCCGTCAACCAGAAATCCAATTTCTTGCAATAACCTTTCAGGAAGACTTCGCGAATCAGGTAGAATTTGCTTATTATGCTCTTATATTTCTCTAGTGTAAAATTAAAGCAGCTGTTTACAAATTCTTGCACAGTATGATTAGTCTAGGCGCTGATGCTGCGGTTTATCTGCACAAACAAACACTGGGAAGTTCCCACTCTTGTCAGAATATATGTTGAAAACAAGCACAGCCTTCTCAATTCGCCTGAAAGCTCTCCTGGCGCGCTGCTGGTGCTGCCGGCGTCCCTGAAGGATGTGTAAATGAAACCCCTCACGCCCGCGCTAAATCGTTTGTCAAAATATAAGGAACGCTCGAGGCCAAGTTTACAAACGCCATCCTGCGCTCTCCAGGGGCGTCTAAGCAGCTTTTCCACAAAAGTTAACTTTGTTGATGTCAGAGGGAGCCCAGCTGACTCCAGGCGCTCTCAGAATCTGAGCAGAACAGAAACTGAACCCGAGTGCCTTCATCCCGGGTCAGAGCCCTCTGCGTGCGTCAAGGTCTATTGCTGGAGTGTTCTCTGCCTCCAGTCTGTTCCAGTCTTTTTACTGCCTCATTAAAGGTTGTAGTTGTTGTTATTCCAGTGAGTGATGGAACCACTGCTTGTGTGTCCTTATGGGCTGAGAGAGTCTGTTTCTTGAATACGAACTAGAATTGGAGTCCTGAAAGGTTGACCAGGGGCTTTTCAGTGACCTCCACTGCTTGATGGAGCAGGTGGAAGGCACCAGCAGCCATTTTGAGACCGGGATTTATTTTTCTCCAGCGGGCTATGATATAGACTAGAGGGAGAGACAGAAAAGGGAGAAAGAAGGAGGAAAAATACATGAAAACGGAGACAAAGGGAGAGTACGGGGAATACGGGGATGAAAAACTTGCAAGAATGCGATGAGTTAAGGAGACAGGAATTACGTGCTCAACCCATTTTCTGGTACCAGTGCTTACTTTATGATGTTTCTAACCTCTACCCAGCTAACACGTGACTTAGCTGGACCCGAACTAAGCGAAATCCAAAAATCTGACATTGGCAATGCCAACAACTATGAGCTTCAGAGGCATATGTACAAGCCCCTATCGCCACTACAACTTCACTTTTCCCGATGTTGTGGTGGCGATAGGGGATGCGCCTTATGTACAAGAAAGGGTTAAGCAACTTAACGTGGCTTAACGCTGCCTTATACATAAGGCTCCCTTTCACACTATGGTTAGCGTGAAAGGGGCGTGCAGTGGGTGTTGTGATGGGCCTTTTACCGCAAAACCCATTGTATTTGACGCTGCTCCCTATGTACAAGGGTGGTGTACATAGGAGGCAGCATCAAAATCAAGTCCAGGAAAACCCTGATCTTAAGTTGGCGAAACGAGGAGAAATGCATGCCACTCGCATTTGAGGACTCTGTGTGCTGGGACATTTTGCCAGTCTGATATCCGGGGACAATCCCTTCACCTGCTGTGCTGGAAACCTTCGCCGACTTGGGGCTAACGTTTGAGCGCGGGACTGCGAGGACCAGTGATCTTTGCGGCGTGTGACCTGCCGCACCTGGGCCCTCTTCCCGCCCTAACTTCTTCCTATTTAGACATGCCCTATCCAGCGGGCCGGGCGCGCGCCGGGCCAAGGGCGGCTAGTTTAAGCCCGTTCAAGGCCGATTAATACTGGACCGGGCATCCCCTCTTACACTTGTAAGTGTGAAATTGTATGTATACTGCTGTAATATCTTCTTTTCACAACTTAGGAAGTAGGGGTTACAACCTCTGTCTCTCAATATGACCACACGTGAGAGTAGGAGTAAGGCCATAATGGGAGGGTTCCAATTAACAGGCACCTTAGATAATTTTATAATAAGGGCTAACTCGGTAATAGATCAAGGCATCAGCCTAATGGAACAAAGGGTGTCTCAGGATTTAGCCATGGCTAAAAGGTCATCTATGGGCCATTTTGCATCTGCACGCACCCCAGAGCATAACATTAGAGCAAATCTTATAGAGACTCGGGTAGTTGTGCATAGTGTGCCCAACACATTAGCGCAACCTCAAATACAGTCTTTAATTGACCTTCATCCTTCCCCGGTAGCGGTAAATACTTCAGAAATTATAACGGTTGGGTCCCAGGAAGAAACAAACACGAGGCAATTGCGGGAAAGACGGGAGGGTGCCATACCGAAAAGAAAACGTGTCAATACCACCTCTTCAAGAGGCAGAAAATCTAAGGTAGCTAAAGCCCGGGGCACTAGTGATATTTCCAGTAAGCAAGGGGTATAACAAGTGCAAGTTACTAAGGTTAGAAAGGACTTACCGCAGCTAGATACATTGAATGAAACTTTAGATTCTAGAGCTGCAGATAACACAGTAGTTACTCTTTCAGGTACAATGGACGAAGCTGACGAAGTTGAAGTTGATAGCCTACTATTACATCATCTGGGGAAGTTGCTCAAATCTTTTCTCTCACCCCTGGAGACTAGATTATTACGCATTGAAAACCAGCTTTTTGATATGGAAAAGTTAATAAGAACGTTGTCAAGTCCCAGGATCGAAAAAGTGCCACACAAAGAACCTTTAGGTATGGTACCAGACGGACAAGTAATAAACAATCCCCAGCTGCTGACACAAAAAACAAACCCAAACACTACTAAGGTACCAGTGAGTAATTCACAAGAAAAACCCTCGGCAACTAGTCAGCACCCTAGACAGGAATAGACTTGCTCTAATGCTACCACTTTAAACCCGAGAACTCATTCTGCCCGTATGTAGTCGTACTGACAGATGTCCCAGAACTGGGTAAAGAATAAAGTTTCACATTGGCTTAACACCAACCGTCCTCTACCACCACATATGACAAGCAAAATCCTAATGGTACGTAGAGTGCCCTGGGTAAGTTACAATAGAAAAACAACTTATGGGGACTGTGTGGTAGTCAATTTCGAAGACCCACGAACGGTGGACTACATCTGCTCATGGAGACCCCAAAATAATAGGGTAGCCATAGAAACCAGACCTCTCTCATATTTTTACCCAGTGGAAGATCGACCTGACCAGGGAGGGAACTGGACATGGGTCACGCACCATGCACGGAGTGGGATGGAACAAGGGGGTTACGGATACCCTAATAGCTGGAGAGGGGCACCGACGGCTAAAAGGTTCAGCTGCCTAGAAATGGTGGATTGACTACACCCGTCTAGGGAGATAATAACTGGCACTTATGAGGGGTCATGCATGCACAACTCCATAGTTACCCATGATTCAAATGCAGGTAGTGACGTAGCGAGATATTGTGGTGAAGCACATTTTAACTCCTCTTGTTTGCTGGAAAAAGAAGGAGAAATTAACGTTGAACCTGTTGGGTACAATTTTGGTTTTGACTATGCCCAGGGAGGAGTAGTATCTAGTGTCTAGGGGTTCGTCCTTTTGCTGTCCTGGGAGTGCTGTCCCGGTTGCCTCTTCCCATCTGCCTGTAAAGAACCGACGCCTGGCGGCCCCCGCTCCGCGGGTGCCGCTCGTAGGCTCAACACACCATAAGGGACCAGGCTAATCTTCCACTGCTGTGCATCGGAGCACCAACGCGCTATTTGAACAGTACATTCCTCACTCAAGCCCAGAGGCGGGACTGTGAGGACCAGCCTGCTGTGCGGCGCAGATCGGCCGCAGCTGGTCCTCTTCCCGCCCCTCTCACCTGCTTATATTGGTGTGGAGAGTGTGCTGCTTGGGTTCGTCCTTTTGCTGTCCTGGGAGTGCTGTCCCGGTTGCCTCTTCCCATCTGCCTGTAAAGAACCGACGCCTCGCGGCCCCCGCTCCGCGGGAGCCGCTCGTAGGCTCAACACACCATAAGGGACCAGGCTAATCTTCCACTGCTGTGCATCGGAGCACCAACGCGCTATTTGAACAGTACATTCCTCACTCAAGCCCAGAGGCGGGACTGCGAGGACCAGCCTGCTGTGCGGTGCAGATCGGCCGCCGCTGGTCCTCTTCCCGCCCCTTCCTGTCACACCCCCTGATATTGTGTCTCAGCCACGCGCACGCGGGACGCGCGCAGGGCAAAGGCCGGGGCGAAGACCGGGCTAAGAGCGGGCCGTTGTGTGGCCGTTAGGTGGCTGGTGAGGCTGGGCTGGGCCCTGTCCCTGAGTCTCTCAGGCACACACCCCGAGCTGGAATACATAATGTATGCTCCCTCACTGTGCTGTACCACGCGGCTGTGGTGATTGTCAGTGGCTGTCAAGTCCCTCTAACTTGTTGACTGGGTCACTATTACGACGCTTGTCTTGTTTTTGGTTACTTCCCATATTTGCTTATTGTCTGTTACAATGGACATGGTCTCACCTGGGAAAGCGGGGGCTAATTCCAACAAGGGCACATTGGACAATTACTTTAAGAAATCCATCTCTGAGATTGAAAGAGAAGAAGCTCTGGAAGAGAAAAGGATGGAGCGTCGTCGCTCCATCGAGGGCCATAAGGCTAGATCCACCCTGGGTACATCCCTGCCTACTCGTGTACCTAGTATAGAACTGATCACTGAGGACCCCTTTACATCTCAGGGTGTCCCTGAACTCTTAAGAGATCTCTCTTCTGCACCACTTTCTCTTGTGGATCCCTTCAGTCCATCTCCTCATGCCCCCCCACCACCTGGTAACTCTGATGTAGCCCTGAATCCCCCGCCAGCTCCTATCCAAATTGGAAAAACTAACCCCAAAAAAACCAGCAGAGGAAGGTTGTGGCCCAGATAAATCATGGTCCTCCGCCCAAAAAGAGAATGAGGAAGGGGGGCTCCATACAAAAAGGCAAAACTAGTCATACTGAATTTGGCAAGGGCAAGGGGGGGGACAGCTACAGCTTCTGCTTCTGCTTCTAACTTAACAGAAGGCACAAGACTTGATATTCCATCAGTGACCATACAAGACACTCCATCTCCCCTAATAGTCACTACCCCTCCAAATTCAAACTCTGAGGAGATCCTCCCGCTTGCCCCTACCTTGGAGTTTCTTGGGCAAATGCTCAGGACGCTCACTTCCCCAATCATGGACAGATTACGGGCCATTGAAGAGCGGTTAGGGAATCTGGAGCAGACCATTCATAATAAACTTGACATCCAGATGGTTGCTCCCGCATCCACTACAGTGACAGCTTTAGCCAGCTCATCAAATAGTCTAAAACCCTCTGTACCCAAGAAGCCCCTCCCAACTTCCTCTAACCTAGCTAAGGCGGCTCACATAACCACTACCATTGCCACAACGGCTTCCCTCCCCGTGTCCAATCTCCCTACTAAAAAAGTGGCCAACAATCCCTTGGGAACTTCAACTTCTAAAAATGATTCTAGACCTGACATGCACCCGACTGGTGCCATTCCCAAGGGCGGAAACAACAACATGTTACCTAGACCAATCCAGACGGCTGAAGAGAGGGAACCCCCTAGTATAGTTCAAAAACGTAGGATTCCCCAGGTTGAACTGCCTCCGGAATCACTACCTTATGTAGTGGTGCTTACGGGTGTTCCCATTCTTGACCCTGATAAGCGAGAAGGCCCTCAACAACTTAAAAATAAGACCATGTATTGGCTGTCTAAGAACAGACCACTCCCCGGGAATGTAAATGGGGACATAGTGCATGTGCGCCGACTCCCTTGGTTGGGGGGGCGGGTGAAAGACATAGATGGCGACCTGATTGTGATCAACTTCAGGGACCCGGAAGCTGTTAGGCACATTCTGAGCTGGATGCCAGGGAATCTTGGCAAATCCATCATGCCGTGTGATCTCACCTATTTTTACCCTAGAGCTCTAGTGGCCCCCCTGTCATGTCCTTGGCCCTCTATGCCCTCGACAGGCATTAATGGTCCTAACCAAATCAATCACTATCTTCCCTTGCACCCTGACCCGCCGATCCTAAAGAATGCTCATAGGTGGGGATCTGTCCCTCAGAGGGGCTATGGCTCCAACTATAGGAGTTTGGACCATGCCTCCCAAATGGGGGGGATGGACCACTTGCTTCCTTTCACACCCTTGGAAGTTGGCAACAGATTTGAAGCATTCTCTGGTCTAGACTCTTGTGATTGACTCGAGGGATGCTCCCCGGGTCAGTCTACTGCTGAGGGGGCCTCAAGTGAACATCACGGTAATTCTGTTGCTCAAGCTTTAAACCCTCCCCGCCCACTGCTTGGAGATGACTATGGCACAACCCTAACCCATCTAGTGGGAAGCAATCACAGTTTATCTCCCCCCACACGGCTCTCCAACTTCCATGTACGCAGTGGTGGAGTTACTTCCGAGGGCCAAGGCCCTACACTCTATACTAAGTCCAGAGCCCTGAGGGTACTTTCATGGAATGTTGCAGGGATTCTTAACAAAATACAAACTGAAGAATGGGATTCTCTGATAAATAACAACGAGATCTGCCTCTTTCAAGAGACATGGGCGAGGGAACCGGTTCACAAGACTGGTTATGCTGTATTTGAAATCCCTGCTACTTGGAATGGAAGGGGAAGGCCCTCAGGCGGTCTGGCGGTGTGGATAGCATCTCACACTGGGTGTATAGCGGAAAGCATACCCACGCTTTCCCAGGATATCCAGTGTGTTTTACTAACCTGGGCTGGCGCCCCGAAGTTGGCAATAATAAATGTTTATTCCCGCCCACTAGGACCAACGGCGGAGTCTATCACACTAGAAGACCTTGCATCTTTTTTGAGTCAGCTGCCGACAGATTATAAGGTGATTTTGGGTGGCGATCTTAACTGTCATTTTGAACCCTTAAAGGGCTTGAGGGAAGGGGCCCTTATGGCAGAAGACGATTACTGGGGCATACCACCGTGCCAATCCCCCCATCCCAGAGCCTGGTCGCCACTTGCAGTTCAAATTATGTTGCTAACTCTCAACTATGCGCTGAGAGCTTGCAATGGTCGCACACCCTCAGACACCCCTTCAAAATGCACATTTAATAGACCAAACCAGGAGTCAAGACTGGACTACATTTTTGTTGATACCAGTCTGTGGCCAAAGGTTGAGGATTTTAATATTATCCCCCGCACGGACAGTGATCATAATGCCCTCTCACTTACCTTGCGCTATCTTCCTGAGCCCACCGGACTCTCCTCCCTGGGAAAAGGAGATGAACGGGGAAACCTTGTATTAACTTCCAACAGGCGTAGGGTGAGATGGCAGAAATTCTCCAAGTCGGAAGAAAATATTGGGAAAATTTACAGCCTTGTCCTCCCAAGATTTGAGGCTTTGGGAGAAGTAATTAGTCGCTCCAGTGCTCAGGACCTATCCAAAATCTTACCCCCCATACACGAGGACTTAGTGGGAACTCTGGGAGAGGTCCTCTATCCAGAGGTACCTAAACCCAAGCATAAAACCAGAACTTCCACTTGGTACAACTTGGACTGCAGAAAGGCTAAATCTGACCTTATCGCTGCAGTCAAAGAGGGTGCCCCCCGTAATAGGGTGTCTGCCTTGCGTCAACTTTACAAGGACACTATGGCCCGTGCGAGGTCAGATTGGGACTGGGATAGATGGCATGATCTTTCAGCAGCATTAATAGCTAAGGATACTAGAAGATTTTGGTCCATAGTCTCCACTGGCTCAGGGGAACCCAAAGCTGCGGTTGAACCCAATATAGCAGCACATGTATGGGAAGACCATTTTGGGAAACTTTACGCAGATGAAATGGAAAACACTGATGCCACTATTGCAACACTCCTTTCCCTCCCTGGAGATACTCTGGAGTTCACGCTAGGGGAAGTGGCCAGTGCAATAGATGGCTTAGCTATGGGCAAGGCCCCCGGCCTTGATAAACTACCTGGTGACCTCTTTAGGTCCCATCCAGAGATCTGGGCGCCTTATCTTCTCATCCTTTTCAACTCAATAGCATGTGGAATGGCGATCCCCTGCACTTGGCTGGGGGCAGAGATAGTCCCTATCTTCAAGAAGGGCTGTCCTCTGCTCCCATCCAACTACAGGCCGATCAGCCTGATAGATGTCCCCCAGAAGATTTATTCGCGACTTTTATTGGACCAACTCATGGATTGGATGGAGGAAAATGAAATTTTAAGTCCTCTCCAGGCTGGCTTCAGGAAAAATACGTCCACCATGGACCAAATCTTCCGCCTCGTTCTCCTTTATTGGAAAACGGTGACCATCGAGGGCGGGAGATTATACATGGTGTTCGTAGACCTGAGGTCAGCCTTTGACCTTGTACCACGGAAAAAACTCTGGGAGGTCCTGAGGGAGATGGGAGTACCCATTAATCTACTCCAGGCAATCATAAGACTCCACCAGGGTAACTTCGCCCAGGTACGTTGTGGGCGGGGTGGTGTTTTGACACAAAGGTTCCCTGTTTCCCGGGGGGTCAGGCAGGGGTGCGTACTTGCCCCAACCCTTTTTTGCCTTTATATGAATAGTGTCATCTCGCATCTAGCAAATATTGGAGACAACGACGCCCCGGTCCTGGCAGGCAGGAGGGTACCGGCAATCATGTTTGCGGACGATACCCTCCTGCTTTCTAAATCGCCCATGGGTATTCAGAGAACTCTGGATGGCTTTGATCTCTTCTGTAGGCAGTTTGGCCTCGAGATCAACGCCGGGAAGACCAAGTATATGATTTTTAACCCCTCCTCCACAACTAGACCCAACCCGTCCCTAAACTCCACGGTCTTAGAGAGGGTAGAAACATTCCAATACCTGGGCGTAACCCTCCAAGAGAATCTTTCATGGTGTCCACAGATTGCAAGCTCGCGAATAAGGTTATCTCAACTGTCTGGGGCTATCCTGAAGATTACCAACACCTCAACATATAAACCTATAGCCCCCGCAGTTGAGATGTACAAAACCCAAGCAAAACCTGCTGCATTATATGGCAGCGAACTTTGGGGACACAAAGCTGCAAATGAGTTGGTACGTGTTGAGAACAATTTTATGAGGCGCCTCCTGGCCCTCCCAGCTGCAACTCCCTTGCTTCCCCTACGTTTTGACTTGGGCTTATCATCTATCAGGGAGGATGCTGAACTTAACCCCATAAGATTTTGGCACAGACTTTGGTCAACTAAGGAGCTTAACCACTACAGGAGTGATCTTGTGCATGTTATGAATCTAAACGTTAATGACAAGATCCCCTGGCTAACTTTTGTCAAAAAAGAACTGTTTCGGCTAGGCTTAAATGAACTGTGGTTGGCCCCCGAAACTGGTTGTACTAAGGTCCCTCGGAAAAGTCTAGTGAAAGCTTGCAAGCAACAAAATCTTCTAATCAAAATGACTGCACCCAGCATTGGCACTTTAACCCACTGTTTTACCCAATCCAAAAATACCTATAAATTTGAATCTTTCCTGGATTTTATTTACCCGGTCGCAGCAAGGAAGCTCTTTTTACAGTGGTGGTTCGGAACTCTCCCCCTTAAATCCTTCACGAGTAAATGGACCAATGGAGGGGACAAACTTTGCCCTGGCTGCAATTCCTGTGATGAGGAGGAAATCCATGTCCTGTTTTTCTGCTCCACCTATAGGTCCCCAAGGAAGTATTGGTTGGTGCCCTTATGCAGAAACATGGCAATAAGAAACTGTTCAACTTCTTATAGAATACTGAAATCTGATTCCTCCCCTCACATTGTCTTTGCAGTCTCAAAATATTTGTTCGCCATGTGGCGTATTAGGTCCAAGTTGATTAAGGCTTTACCAACATAGGATGATAGTTCCGGCCACTGTTTTAAACTAAAATTTTAGCCCCCTACGGCAAAGTTTTTACATCATGCTATTTTTAACTCAACTAATATAATTGTGATGTATCATTCTTATACAATTTTATCTCATTTAACTTTTCTTCCAAAATTTGTATCCATTTGTATTACATGTATCAAATGTCGATTTAAAATGTTGTACGTCTTTTTATGTATCTTTTATGGTCTTAATGACCGAAATAAAGATTTTTGGATTGGATTGGATCTAGTGTCGAGCAAGATCCGCCTGGAAAAGTGTTAGCAGGGGACACAGAGGTGCGCCCAGTACTTGATAATAGCATAGTTAATCTCGACCTGGGAACCCCGCAAAGAAAGGTGGAAGTATCTGGGGGTAAAGTTACTATGTTATCTTGGAATATATCTGGCTTGGCGAATAAAATTAGGGACCCTGTTTTTCTGTCATTTGTAGATAATTTTGACATAATTTGCCTTCAGGAATGCTGGGAGCAGGACGAAATGCACATTAATGGCTTTCGCACTTTTTTCTCAGCCGCCAAGCAATCAATAAGGGGCAGAAACTCAGGAGGCCTTTGTATCTTTATATCCAACACCGCAAACATAACTGTTAAAATATCCAATGTGGGGTCTACTTATTATCAGCTATTATCACTTAATATGGGAGGTAATCAACTTGTCACCTTGCTCAATCTTTATAATAATATCCTGAAGAATGAAATAACTAAGGTGTCTGATGAACTTATAAATATCTTTCAAAACTCACCAGAAACTAGCCAAGTGGATAACTGTGTCATCTTGGTGGGTGACTTTAATTGTCACTTATGTCCTTACAGTGACCTAGGCACTTGCGGGTTGGTCAACCTTCAGGGTGATCCTTGCACCCATTTCGAGCACACTACTATTGGGAGTCTTTTTAACACCTTATTATTTCAGTGGGATTTGGGGTTCGCAAATGAGCTTTGTAGCCCCCAGGTTGCTTTACAATTGACCTTCAACGGGAGGGGGCATTGGTCAGTGATCGATTTCATCCTCGTCTCAAATAGACATCATCGCAGAGTTCTCAGCTTTAATACTGAGGACATTGCAATGAGCGATCACTTTCCAAGTAGCATAACTTTAAATCTGGGCTCGAGTAATATTAGGACTAACAGTGTAGTCGATAACCTTTATCAATACGGGATAGCCTTGGCTAAAGTGAATGGCTACTCCATTAAATGGAATAGGGTCGAGCCTAATGATTTTCTCGAAAGTCTAATAAAAAGTCAGTATAATGATTTAATGATCTGTTTAGCAGAAAATACTGATTCTACATCAATTACTAGAGCTTTTCAAAAGATCTCAGAACAAATCCGTAAAAATTTAACTGGCTCGGCCTGTGCAGGTGCTAGATCTAAGGCGGAGGCCTGGTTCGACTCCGAGTGCAGTAAAGCGCACTCGGCCCTAAAAAAGGTGCTTAAAATAGAACCGAAAAACGTGGAGGGGGTAAAAAGTGCCAGAGTACATTACTACTCCGTAATAAAAAGAAGGAAAATAGAATTGAAGGAGGTGGCATGGAGAACGCTCCATAAGGCTTGCACTCTGAGAGATAACACCGCCTTTTGGAAGGCCGTGAATGCCCCTTTCTCAGCCGTCAGGAAAACAGATTTAATAGAGAATGCTATAGAGGAGGGCATGTGGGTTACCCACTTTACTGAATTGTATAAGAAAGATGAGTCAGCGAATTTAAGGCACCCTGATAGTTCTGGAACAGCTGAGAGTAACTCCGTGGGGTTATTTCCTCTGGATATTGTATTTTCCTTACCCGAAGTAGAACTAGCTATTGCGGAACACTCTTCCAGTAAAGCGGCTGGACCAGACGTTTTTAAGTCCAATATTGAAATATGGACACCCCTCCTGACTAATGTATTAAACAGTCGTAATGAAAAGGGATTTCCTTTGACTTGGCAAAAGGTAATCGTAGTACCCATTTTCTAAAAGGGAGACCGAAACGACCCAAAGTGCTACCGGCCCATCTCTTTATTAGACCCCTTGATGAAAGTAGCAGGTAGAGTTATATTGAATAGACTACAGACATAGGCGGATGAAACGGGCGCCCTATCTAAGTTCCAGTACGGTTTTAAAGCAGGCTTAGGCACTGTTGAACAGGGACTAAACTTGTCTTTGATCATGGGTAAGCATGTGGCAGCAAAAAAAGGCAATTTATTTATGACATTTGTCAACCTGAGTTCAGCGTTCGACTGCCTGAGTCACGAAACTCTGTGGGACACTTTATCACTTCTTGGTATTGATTGCAATATTCTTAATTTTATTAAAGAACTATATAGGGGCGCGGGGACCAAAGTCTGATTTGGGAGCAAGGGGGAATGTACAACAAAGTTACCTATAATGAATGAAGTCCGACAGGGCTGCATTCTTGCACCGTTTTTATTTAATATATACATTAATAGTGTGGCCGACCATTTAATGTCTGAAAATTTGGACTACCCCCAAATTGGTGGAACCCCAGCACCTATTCTTTTGTATGCTATACTACGGTTCACAGTGAGCTGGATGACGACGAGTCTGCTAAAAATAATCCAGATAAAACGGAGGTTCTGGTAGTTTCAACTGCCACCTCACCTTGGAATGATTTGTTCTGGCCCCAAGAACTTGGACCGACCCCAAAGCCATGCCCTAGCGTAAAGAGCCTTGGTGTTAATATCGACCAGGAGCTCTCAATGACTAGCCAAGTATCCGCCGTCGTTGGAACTTGCACTAACTTGATTAGGCAGTTGCAAAAGTTAGTCCCCTTACTTTCTATAAATATGCTCCGAACCATCGTTTCGGCAACAATAGTCTCCGGGATCGACTACGAGAATGCATTATATCTAGGTCTGCCAAAAAATCTGATCAACCGCCTGCAGGTCACCTTGAATGATGCAGCACGTTAATCTTCAGATCACCCAGACAGACCCATGCTTCCCCATTATTGCACAGGCTACATTGGCTCCCCATAAAGCAAAGGGTGGAATTTAAAAGCCTGTGCATTGCCCATAAGGCAATTTATGGGCAGGCGCCTGCCTATATAAAAGAGAGGATTGAAGTTTATAATCCCAAGCGAGCTTTAAGATCTTCCAACTCCCAATTGCTGTCATGTCCGCGCTTTAAAATGGCAACCAAAGGCGGGAGATCCTTTTCAATCCAAGCCCCTCAAATGTGGAATAAGCTACCTGAGGCCCTTCGTAAAGAAACTAACCTCCTCCTTTTTAGGAAATCTTTGAAGACACTTTTATTCAGAGATGCCTTTGGATCTCTGTGAGTTAGGCCGATAATCCGTATCCCTGTTTACTTATCTTTTCTTGTTGCTGTATCTGTCAGAAGCACCTTGAGACTTGACGGTGATTTGGCGCGATATAAAACCCAGATAACAATAACAATAACAATATGCAGATGATGCGGTCATCATGGCTATGACCCAAGTGGCCCTTCAGAAAGCACTAACCATCTTCTCAGATTACATGGGAAGTAGGGGCCTAAAGATTAATATTGGGAAAACCTTTACTATGTGCTGCACATCCAAACATAATGTACAATGTAATACCTTTTTAGAAAAGTCAAAGATAGGCTTAACTAACACTTTTTCCTATCTTGGGGTCGTTTTTAACAAAAAGGGTACTTGGACATCAGCCGCTAGCACAAGAAAGTTAGCATTTTCGTGTGCGAACGGCACAGTGAAACACTTTGCAAATAAATTAGGGGGCAGGCGGTACAGATTTTGCTGGACATCTACAAAGCAAAATGCGTGTCGACGGCAATATACGGAGCAGGCATATGGGGGGTGGCTGACTGCAGAGATATTCAATCAAGTGAAAACGCTTTCCTTCGATATTTACTCGCTGTCCCCAAATCTACATCTACAGACGGCGTAACTGACCTGGGTGCTGCCGGGACCATCTGAAACGCCCAACCACACTGCCCTTCAGCCTACCCTTATCCCAGGAGGGATCCGCCGCCTTTTGCCGCTGTGTCAACTGCTTGCAGCACCCGCTTCGCGGGTGCCGCTGCGCGGCTTGTGGCAAGGGGTAGAGGCTGTCAGGGCGCTTGCTGTTGCGAGGAGGAGGAGTTGAGATCCAGCAGAGGGAGCGCGCCAGCAGGGACTCACAAGACCAGGAGTCCCTGCGCTGCACAGGTGTGCACGGCCGCACCCCCAGCGAGACACGCCGCCCCGCCTGTCCGGGGCTCAAAGGCAGGAGCTTCCTTGTCACAAGCGGGACCCCACAGACGGCGTACCTGACCTGGGTGCTGCCGGGACCTTTTGAAACGCCCAACCACACTGCCCTTCAGCCTACCCTTATCCCAGGAGGGATCCCCCGCCTTTTGCCGCTGTGTCAACTGCTTGTGGCGAGGGGTAGAGGCTGTCAGGGCGATTGCTGTTGCGAGGAGGAGGAGTTGAGATCCAGCAGAGGGAGCGCGCCAGCAGGGACTCACAAGGCCAGGAGTCCCTGCGCTGCACAGGTGTGCACGGCCGCGCCCCCAGCGAGACACCCCCCCCCACCTGCAACGCCCCCTATTTAACCACCGGCCTGTCGCTCAGCGGGACGCCTAGCGAAGCCCGAGCAAAGGGCGGGCTGTCTGTGGCTGTCAGGGGCTGTCAGAGGCTGGGCTGGGCCACCCCTCCTTCACCCACCATCTCTGGTCCAAGAGCTTGGAGTCTTCCTGTGTGTATAGAGGCCCCCGTGTCTACCCGTTCTGGCAAAGCACTGAGGGGTGGGGGAGAAGGTGTCACGGGGAGCTCAATGATAGGCACAATGGACAAATTCATCACAAGAGTAGCAGCGGTCATTGAAAAGGAGATTGTGATGACGGAACGCCACCTCTCACAAGATTATTTCCCTTCTAAACGCTCCTCATTAGGAGCAGTGGCATATGCCCTGTCTCCCATCTCCACCCACCCTGCCTCCCTTCTTCCTGGGAACCTGTCCGAGCAGCCACGGATTACAGCTATAAGGGAAAGTATTGACAGGTTGGAAAGTTTAATATCAGATCCCTTGCCCTCCAGCCCCAGCCCAGCGGCTACAGATCCCGACCCGTCATACACATAAGTACTTCCACTGGCCACAATTCTCAACCGCCCCATCAGGTCCCTTCCCTGGCTTGCAACCTGTTGCCCTTGGTGCGAGCTTGCCTGGTTCGCAACAAGAGAAAAAGGGTTGCTAGTATACGGAAGGGGAGTCTTACTTCACTCCATAAGCGACCGAGGAAGCACGTCCTCAGAGGCCCTACCCCACCAAACGGTGGAGGTCCTGAAACATCTGGAGGAATTGCTCCTCTGGTACCTGTGGTTGAAACTCCTCTGGCCCATCACTCGGTCCCGGTATCATCCACATTATCACATGAGGTGCCCTCCCCCCAGTTCATTGAGAAATTGGTCAAGTCTCTGCTGGTCCTGCTTATCGACCAAGTTAAGAATCTGGGGGACAGGCTAGATAGATTTGAACAGACCACCCGGGACAATTTCTTCTCCCTGAAAACTCTCATCAAACTACAGTCCAAACTCAGGGAGGACACTGTGAAGGGGAATGATGGGAAAGGAGACTCAGGGGGCTTAATACAGGGAATTCCTTCGCCAACGCCTGCTCCTGCACTAGTTACAGGGAACGCTTCGACATCTGCGATCCCTGCTACTGCAAAGCCGACACTTATTACCCATGTTGCCCAGGTCCATGTCAGTACCCCCCCAGTAGTGAGGATTGCAAAGCCCAAACCTGTCCAAAAAAAGCTGTATGAGGGAGGGGCTTGCTCTAAGTTAAAACGACCTCCCGTCCCACCCACTGACGCCAGGGGATTAGCCCCGGTATCAAAGGCAAAAACACTTCCTGGCCAACCTGAAATCCCTACCCCTGCGGTTATACCACAGAAGGTGGCTCGAAAATGTCCCCCAGTTAATCTCCCACCTGAGTGTCAACCATACGTTGTTGTCCTCATCAAGGTTCCAGCCTTGAGGGACGCTCAGTTGGAAACCCATCAGGCACTAAAGAATAAAGTCATCCACTGGCTGAAGGCCAACAGACCCCTTCCCTTGGGTGTGGATGGCTTGATTCTGGGCGTGCTCAGGGTGGGATGGATTGGACAGGGAAAAAAACTGTTCGAGGGTGACTGTGTGGTGGTCAACTTTCAGGACGTGAGAGCTGCCCACTCGATATGCAGTTTGGGGCAGGGCGCGGTTGGTCCTGGTGTTGAAGCGGTTGATTTAACATACTTCTACCCGCGGCCGGTCACAAACTGTCCTGGCCAACCCCCGCGTTTACCTCTCAAAATAGTGCCTGTGGCCAATGGCACCCTGTAACAACTCTATTTCAGCCGCATGCGGTTTGGCCAATGCTGAGTTGGGGTCCCAGGGGGTACTGACTCGTCGACTCCCTTATGGAGGCTCGGGGGGTTCGAACATCTGACGATCAGTCCTATCCATCTGCAACGAGGATTGACCCCCCGACTCCATTAGGGGAGCAGCGTGCCCTAGTAGTTATACGGGGACCAGTTGAGGGGAGGGACCTAATCGAGCCTGCTATTGTCCATCCTCCCTTGGTAGAGGTAGACTTGGATGGCACTGTTGAGCCCAGTACCATTGCAGCTGTGACGGACCCACCCTTTAGGGTTCTCAGCTGGAATGTGGCTGGTCTGGACAGAAAGCTGGCCTTGCCCGACTGGAACGCGCTTGTGGAGGATTACTACATATGCTTGTTTCAGGAAACTTGGAGTGGGGAGCCCTTACACAAGGTAGGGTACTCATCCCACCACATACCCGCTGTCTACTCAGAGACTGGCAGGGGACGTCCCTCGGGTGGCCTCCTTGTTTGGGTAGCTTCCTCGCTTAATTGTAGGGTAGAGGAGCACCAAACAAACTGCCCGGACCTCCTCAATATCACCTTAAAAAGCCCAAAGGGTCGTGTTATTCTCAACATCTTTAATATTTATGCACGGGGTACCAAGGGGGGCAGAGAATCCCCCACTATAGCCCGCCTTGAGGGTTTGCTTCGATCCTCCCCCTACAAGTCTTGTACCCTGGTAGCGGGTGACCTCAACTGCACGTTTGAGCCCCTTGGCTCAGAGGTCACCCAAGATCTGGAGGATGATGACTACAGGAGGGGGATACCGGCTCTTGAGCTCAGCCCAATTAAAAGATGAACGGAAGTGGTACTCCAGGTTAATTCCCTAATAATGGAGTTTGACCTGAGGGCCCTCAATGGCAGGACTAGTTCTGATAAAGGGGGAGCCCATACATATAATAGGCCCAACCACACGTCAAGAATCGACTATATGTTGCTTGACGTCCACCTATGGAGCTCGGTAAAAGATATGGAGATTATACCTTCCGTTGAGAGCGACCACAATCTGCTCTCACTTACCTTGTCTCCTTGGTGGCTAGAAGGGTTAGGGAGCTGGCCCCCACGTGCCACTGTCCCGGACCAGTCATCTGTCTCAAACTGTGGTAGACGGCTGAAGTGGGCCAAGCTGACGCTATCGGCCGAGAAAATATCCTCCATAACGCAGCTTCTAGCCTGCCAGCCTTAAGTAATCTTGACTCTCCTGAGGGTCGGCCGGTGGAGGTGTCCGACAGGTTTTGTAATTTACCCCATGCTTTAAGTAACCTTTTTATTGTCCCATCTAGTCTCAATGGGAAGAAATTACGTCCCCGGGTCAGAAGGGGCTGGTTTAACCGTAAGTGCAGGGAAGCAAAGACACTGCTCGCTGAAGCAGTAAAATCTAAGTCTCAGAGTAGGACCAGGGAGGCCAGAAGGTTTTACTCATACTGCTTGAAAACTGCCAAAAAGGAATGGGAGGATAGCTTTTGGCAGGACCTCTTGGCCGCAAGTCAAGGGAGAGACGCCAAAGGCTTTTGGGACCTGGTGGGCAGTAGAAATTGTCCAGATGACACCTTGAGGACCTGTACTATCACGGCCCAGGCGTGGTTTAACCATTTTAAGGCCCTCTATTCTGCTGTAGAAGGTATACTCAATGACCCATTCTCCCTTCCCCCATTCTCTTTGGACAGAGGTACTGTCCTCTTTACCGCACGGGAGGTTACGAACCTGATTAAATCCTTAACACCTCTAAAAGCTGCTGGTCCGGACGGGTTGCCAGGGGATCTTCTTCGAGCCTATCCGGGCGAATGGGGGGTGTTGATCTCTACCCTTTTGAATGCTATTATAGAGGGAGGATCCGTGCCTGAGTCTTGGAAAGGGGCAGAGGTAGTCCCAATTTTTAAAAAGGGCTGTCGGGTCCAACCGGGGAACTATAGGCCAATAAGCCTTATTGACTCGTGCCAGAAGGTGGCGGGAAAAGCAATTTTAGGGAGGATTCTCCAGTGGGTGGATGAAAACCACATATTGTCCGATCTGCAAGCAGGCTTTCGTTCCGGTACAGGAACTATTGAGCAAGTCTTTAGACTCCTGCTACTTTACTGGAAGGTGGTGGAGCTGGGCAAAGGCAGTCTTTACTTGGCCTTTATAGACCTGAAGACTGCCTTTGACCTGGTTCCTAGGGAGGAACTCTGGAGGGTTCTGTATGGTCTTGGGATGCCCCCCTACATTCTAATGCTCCTCATCAAACTACATAATGCCAACTATGCCCAGGTGCGATGGGGGCAGAACGGGGAAAAGACCGATAGGATCCCGGTTATCAGGGGCGTCCGGCAGGGTTGCGTATTAGCTCCCACCCTATTTTCCCTGTATGTGAATGGGGTGGTAGAGCACCTGCTTGGAGAACCTGCAGACGCTCCCTCATTGGGGGGCGTAAGGATTCCAACCCTGTTGTTTGCCGACAACACCCTCCTTATCTCCAAGACTCCCCAGGGACTCCAGAAGCTTTTGAACCGCTTCCAGGACTTTTGTACAAAAAGGGGACTTGTCATCAATGTGGACAAAACCAAATATCTAATCATGCACCCTCCCCGTAAGCTTGGCCGCCCTCCTATACTGAACTCTATTCCCCTTGAAAGAGTATCAGAATTTGACTATTTGGGGATTCGTATGAGTGATGTCATGAGCTGGACTCCCCATATCAACAAAATGACTATCAACCACAAAAGGGTGGGGGGGAGCTTTGTTGAAGGAGTATAACAACTCATCCAAACATTGCGTAGCCCCAATAATTGACATTTACAAAGCCAGAGCTGTAACAGCATCTCTCTACGGGGCTGAGCTATGGGGCCTTGGTAACATGGAGGTTTTGACCAAGGCCGAGAACAAATTTCTGAAGGACCTCCTGGCCATCCCGATGAGCACCCCAACAGTTCCGGTGCTTCTGGACGCGGGCTGCAAAGCAATCAAGGATCAGGCTCGCCTCCGGCCCCTTCTCCTTTGGGCTCGTCTTTGGAGGGTTCCTGAACTAAATACAAATGCAGACGGGTTGTCTGAGGTGATGGGTTGGGGTGGCTGGAACAAGATTAAATGGCTCAGGGACATTAAAACTCTCCTGGGGATCTAGGTCTGGGGTCTTGTTGGTCCACACATTCTGCTCCGCCGAAGGCGACCCTAAAAAAACTTTACTGGGAATGGGTCTCGGCTCAGCTCATCAGCAACCCGCGTCACTGCAATTCCACCGCAGCTTACCTGAAAATAAAAGACGTTGTTGCTTTTGAGCCTTACCTGGACATAATCACAATTTCTGTGGACCGGGCACTCTATATCAAATTTAGACTAGGCACTTGACCTCTAGCAGACCTCCTCTCAAGATGGAATATGCCCGCGCAGGCATCTCGCCACTGCGCCATATGTAAAACTAGGCCCAAAACTGTGGCTCATCTCCTTTTTGAATGTCCCGATTATGCCCGCCCAAGATCTCACTGGCTTAAACCCCTATGTAGACAACTGGGTACTCGCCAGCATATGGTGGCCTCACGGATTTTATTAACAGATATATCCTCTCCCATAGTTTGTGCTGTATCTAAATTTTTTAAATGGGCATGGTTGATCCGCTTAAAAAGACTGTCCATATCAATTTAATTCACTTTTAACTAATTTATTTCTGATCAAATTGCCAGTTTTTATCCACTTGTTCTTAACTGTACAGTCTTTTACGATGTGCTGTTTTTTTTAATACTTGTTTTGTAATGCTTTTATGATACTTGCATATCGAAATAAAGCCATCAACCAACCAACCAACCAACATATGCATGCCATAAGGATCTTGCTCTTGTCTACATCTCAGACTTAATCAGGATAAGTCCTGTTCTATTATGGCACAAGGTGTGGACCTCCGCAGCAACCGAGCTCAATAGGGGAATAATTCAGGACTGTCTTAAGCACCAAGAGGCCTTAAAAATTGTGTGGCTTTCCATGTAAAGGGCTTTTTGACAGAGATAGGTTTCCCTGAATTCTATGATTCCCCTTCTTCGTTAACCTCAATCACTAGAAAGGCATTGAAAGATGCCTGCCTTTTGTATTTAGAGGATAAACGCTGGCGATTAGAGGGGAAAAAGGTGTCTGTTATTCAGAATCAATTAATGCTACAGGGTCCTGGTATGCAATGTTATTTAAAACACATTGAGAGTAGTTATAGCAGGATGTTATTGTCTCGGTTAAGAACAGGTAGTTTTTTCAGGCTGATTACCTTTCCAGACACCAACAATTGGTCCAAAGACCTAATATTATGCCCATGTGACAATATCTCACAGCAGTCCATGCTACATTGTATACTATTTTGTAAGTTCTACTCCCTCTGTAGGAAAAGATACCTGATACCATTATTGAAGGAATGGGGCCTAAGACAGTGCAGACCTGCTTTCCTGAAAATACAAATGTTACAAGATGAAATGACAATGCACCTAGTATGTATGTTCCTCAAAAGTGTTTTTAGATGCAGATCAACAATGCATTGAATATTCTGAGAGAACTGTACTTGGCACTGTATTATTGATTATTTAAATTCTTACTAGTGATGTATTTTTCTATTGTGCTTTTATGATTTTTTAATGGAATCGAATAAAGCTATCTTTAACTTGACTTGACTTGGCATTATTCCCCTAGTTTTTGCTTTTTCCATGTGTGCCTCTCTCTTGTGCATGAAGCAGCACACATGAAAGTGACATAATGACATTTTAGGATTGTTTATGTGCAGGAAGGGACACCTTCCTACACATGAACAATCATCCCCTGCACACAGATACCCTTGCACTCTGGTGCCTGTGTTGGCGCTAATTTGCTAAACTTAGCGCCATCGCAGGGGGAAATCCAAGGCTGCACCACATTCTTGTAAATATGGTGCAGCCTTGCGTTTCAGAAGTGGTGGAGCATTTCCTTAAGCCAAGGAGACTTACGACATGCTCCGCCACTTCCTTGTAGATATCCCCCTCAGTGTGCTAACACAAAGCCTCATTGTTGGTGTTACCAATCTTTTTTGCAGGAGAGAGCAGCTATATTTTATCTTTGAATAGTAAACCAATGTGTCTTGTAAATGTATTGTATGTGTCTTGTAAAGCGCACTGCTGCCCTGAGGCGTCGTGGCGCTGTAGACCGCTGGGGAACCCGTCCTGGCTATCCCAGTGAGATGGTCCCTACTGGGTATCTCCAAGGTGAAACCAGGCATCCCCGGTGAATGTGGGGGGCCGTTGTAGAGATGAGGCAAGCTAATGCCCAGAGTTGCCGAGTGTGATCCCTGGTTAGAGTAGGCACCGAGGCGAGAATTATCGAGTCCGCTGACCCTGGTCCACGACCCTACCACGTCGGGAATTGAACCCTGGTCCCGGGCTGTTCTCTGCTTCCAGGCCTGCCACCTCTAACCAGTGAGCCACACCACTCCACATGTGTTAGAGGCCTGGCAGTGGAATCAGTCCTTACCAGTGAAAACATACCATTTACTGCTCGTTGACCACATTTGTAGTCACTGTAAACTATGAAGATCTAAATCTCGAATAGGTCCAACATTGACTTCCATGCTTTCTCTTTGGATGCTAGTAAGTGGTATGGGGTATACACCATGCTGGAGTCTGTTCTGGTTTGCCTCTCAGGATAGGACTTGTGTAGGGATTTGAAAGACAGTGAAAGACAGAAAGAGAGAGCCAAACAGACACGGAGCGAGGTAGTGATGTGGTACCTGTCCTGGGACTAAATTAGTGCACGTCTGTTGTACCCAGTCTGTGTAATAGTTCCATGTGTGAGCAAAAGGAAGGTTGTACTATAAAGGCTAGCAATGTGCCTGTGTATAAAAAGGGAAGCTTGCACTTCTGTCCTGGTAATTGTTCAGTGCATATAGGAGACTTGCGCTATATAAGCTATCTGTGTCTTGAACATACAAGACCAAGACTTTTTGCCATTAGGAAAAGCTTCTATAGTGTTCCGAGTGAGGGAAGCTTGCACTTCCCATGCTTGATTTTACCTATTGTGTGTGAAAAAAGCTGCTACCACACCTGATGCTTATTATGGAAGTTCCACTGCAGATCACTGTTCTGTAAATGCTCAATGAGGAAAGTTTGAACTAAGGTTACCTGCATTGTACTTGGTCTTTCTGAATGACCCATGATCATTTATTTGCCAGAGCTGTGCCGAGTCTGTATGCATAATGGAAACTTGTGCTGGCTCCCACGTGTTTGAGCTAAGGGAAGCCTGCACTGCAAATTCTGGCACAGTAAGTTTTCTACAAATATAGGAAGCTCACACTGCTGTCACCAGTGCTATTGGGTCTGAGACATGGTAGCCTATACTATTGCACCAGTGCTGTGCGTGAGTGTGAGAGGATTGTACAGGGTTCTGCATTCCCTAGCTGTTGTGCATGTGTAGGAGAACCTTGCTTTTATAAGTATACCATCTGCATGTTATATCTTTTGTTTGTATGCATGAGAAACTTGCTTCTGTATCTGGCTTTTGTGGTAGAGAAGCTTGTACTGCAGTTGACTGTCCTGTGCAGAACCTGCTGTTTAACTGAGGGAAGCTTGCATTGTAGATACATGTATTGTACCTTTTGTCTATGTTAGGAAAAGATGCATTGTGTATGATTTTTGTATTGTGCTGTACCTGGTGTGTGTATGAGGGGAGTTTACACTTCACAAACATATAACATAACATAACATGGTGCATCCCGAGCGCCGCACAAGATGGCCGTCGGACTTTGATCCTACCGGTCGGCTCTGGTGTTCACCCAAGGACTCAGCGCATTTGCCACATGAATACTCCTCCCGGGCCTGGATTTCATGGTCAGAAGGTGAGCACTACATTTCTTGATCTTTTCTGAGCTTTTTACACACAGCACTGGTATAGTTGCTCTCACGGTGCGCTGAGCAAATAGGAGGCACAGCCATTTTGTAAACTCATGAGTTCCTAAGAGGCATTTTTTGATGCGACACTGCAGCTGGGGACATTTACTAATTATTGTTAGATGGCATAAATAATTTGACCTCAGTGGAGGGCTCTATTTGCCTGTTTAAGGTACACTTTGCTTTCATTATCCTTCTTCTGCTGTATTAATACAGAATTTCAGGCTGTGCTGTGTGCCTCAGGGGGCATTAAGATCTAAGGCCCTTATTTGTCCCCAAAGTATTGGCTGAACCACGGTGCCTGGAGGATTACATCTCATCTACCATGGGTAATCTCGTGGAAACAGTTGGCATAAGCAAGGAGCTGAAGACAATAGGCCGCAGTAAGGGGCTTTAGTGGCATTCTACAACCATTTTTTGTCCATCCCGGATTTACTCTGTACTTGCTTGACTCCTCTCAGTAGAGCTATATGCAATCTCCCAAAAAGCTGAACCATGTAATGGTGAGGACTCTTTATTGCTGCTTGAACCACTGTTACTACCTGTAGCAGGGATTCTGCTCCTACACAGAACTGTGTATAGAGACTTGGAACCTCAGTGAATTAGGGTGTGCCAAAACTCACCTTAGTAGCCAAAATCCCCTACCAGACTAGCAATCAGTGTCTCATTTGTTCTTCCATACCCCCAATTATTAGACAACCCAGAACATGGAACTTAGAATACCTCAGGCAATGTGGAACACATGAACACTCTTTCGTTATACAGTCATGCTAGTCCAAAACGGGGAGTAAATGAAGACACGTGCAAGTTTAAAATATTTATTTCTAATGCCGTGTTCTCAGGCGCAGTATCTTAGCTAATACAAGCAGACATATTATAAGCAACAAGATTATCAGCATAGTTACTATTCCATAAAATACAAAAGGAGAAAGCATGTTATAATGCTAAATGGAAATAGACTAGATTACACCTAGATTTCACGCTCCCTTGCTATTAGGTTATTTTATATTTACAGAAGGTCTCTTGGGTTTACAAGGGCGGCCCCATACCAATGTCCTAGTAGAAATGGATCACATCATTTTCTACACCAGCTCTCTGCATGCGAATGTTCTCCAAAGAATGTTTGAGCATGCCTGCGCAGCACATTATTAAACGCGCCAAAATCAGAGGTGGCCACAGCTGCATATATGTTATGTGTAGAACGTGCGCTGATCAGACCGAACAACAACCACTGTGTTGAAATAACCTTGAAGGCCTCGGCACTCACTGTTCAGACAAAGCTTACGAAACCAAGCTGCTAGTACAGAAAAACATATTATTCTCGTGTGGAGCAAAACAGTCCTCTAAACATTTGTAATAATGTGTGCCGTATGCAAAGGCAGCAGAAAGGAAAAATGGTGTTTAAACTTCTTAGCTCATGCTAACAACACAGTGTAAATGCAAGGCTCAACCCCATGACACCCTCCCTTGATCCGAGCATGGATAAGACACAGGGCAGATTTGGAAAGCAGAGTTCATGAACGACTGTCAGAACCAAGTTCAAATTGCCACATGGAAAAAACTTGAAGCATGCTGCCTCTTGGTAGCAAGAGGCAGCGCTCCATAATACTCAAGCATTCGATTGTGGAGCAGCAACATTGGTGACAGATCTTTTCGCAACACAGGACGTGCATCAATTTTGAAATACACAAAACAACAGAAGTACGCCTGTGGCCAAAGCTAGCAATAAGGGAAATCCACCAAATAGGCTGGAAAAAATCGATTGAAAAAATGCCGGGAATACACCAAATATAGTTTGAAAAGAAGTCACAAAGCCACTGCTAACTACTTTAAAAAAGTGTGCCAGCCCTGTGGTGGAGGATGCATTAAAGATAGTGTGAATTAACTCACCGAACTGCAGGGGCAAATCAGTATTTAATAAAGCATGCACCTCTGTGCGGGTGTTTGCCACGTGAAGGACAAATGTTTCACGAGCAGATGTGAGGGCGACTTCTTTTTGGGACAATAGAGCTCTTATACGGCTCATCTTGTTGAACTCTGCATTCAAGGTCGGAATTGTCGGCCAGATGGAAACATCAAGCTTCCCATGCGGAGGAGGAAACATTACATTATTACAACAAACCACGCTCTCACTGACCGTAACCACGTAAGGAATTCCGGCAACCATCCCACAACAATCTTCATTATTTAAAAGTAAATAACTTTGCCAGTAACACCTTAGATGCGGCGCAAATATCCCTCCCCAGTGCTGCGCTGTCCATTGGAACTAGTGCTGAATGGACGTCCAATGGACGTGCGCAGCACTGGGGAGGTAGTGCTGCCGTCGGCCAACGCCCCGACGCAGCACTTAAGAGGTTAATGTGAATGTTGGTATGATAGCAGGTGCGGTTGTGCCTTTCAAAATACAGGCTAAATTCGGCTCGTTCTGGTTACAAGAGCCATGCAATTGGATATTCCTACACATTAGTGAATGATCAGACGTTGTAGTGCAATCCTCACCATTCAAATAAACCTCTTTTCCCTCCCTAAGGCATCTATAGGTAAATGCTAGCGACCAAGCTTCATGGAGATAAGCGGTGCCCAGAGGTTCATATCTGCCAATTGTATAGTACTTCACACATGCTTCGAATTTGAAAAGAGGAAAAGGTAGAGTTATTAACCCGTGGATAAGCCATGTTGCCGAATTGTCTCAGCCACAGACAATGGTAACGGTTCTAACTTTTCAATGTGTAACATAGAAAAAGTTGCATCTTTCATTGACATAAAACGTTGCTTTTCAGTCAAATTAAACGGGGCAAATAATGATGACGTATTCATGTAGTGCCATGGCACATTTACAGCTTTTAAAGTCTGTAAGGTCCAAGCAAACTGCATAACAGAACGCAATTGATTCTGACCATGATACAATACAGACACTTCATCTTGCACAATATCAACAACAGATGACACAATATTATCTAACGTATAAATGCGGGAAGTAAACGTGTTATTGCTGTTATCTACAACTGCTAGCACTTTCTCTAAAATTGCTTGATCTATAGCTCTAATGCGGCAAGCTGCCTCAATTTGGGACAGTTTCCAGACCTCATTGTAAATAGCATATATCCATCTTTTAGATTTACCGGAAGCCGGGCCTTTCACGAATTCATTCAGATTAACATTGTCAGTCAATTTAGATAAGTGCAGCTTAACTGACGCCAAAGTGGAATGTTTGAGCCAACTCTGACATAATTTGCCACAGAATGGCCACTTTCAAAACGAAGATCCACACTGACCTGTGTGTAGCCTGGAGCTAAACCCAGAAAACGATGTTGGCAAGAATCAGCACTTTTGTGCCACAGCAACCAACCCTAAGGATCCAAACTGGATATATTAAAGGAAGAATTCAGTAACATGGTCTGTAATTCTCTGATGGATAACTTAGTATTATTATCCCAACCAGAATATTCTTCTAATTCAGGAAATGAAGGGGCATTTAATTATTTAGTAGTAGCCAATCCAAAGCAAGTCGTTTGTGAAATTGTAGAATTCAAAAACAACATATGGTTCGGGATGAGGCATGCACAATGCAAAGCCTCAGTGCCTTGCACTTGCCAACTTTTAGAACCCCACACAGATTTAAGATCAATAGTATCTTTCCACAGCTCGTAGCCCCCAACTGCCAATTGGTCCAAAAAGGACTTAGAATACAATAATTTTGTGTGGGTAAGTCTAACCTTGGAAGTGGACTTTTCAGTCATTTTAAAATAAAATGCATTAGGATTTGACTGATTAAAATCAGTGAAGTAAGTGAACCTCTTTAAAAAAGAAGTGGAACTGCCTTGTACAGGAGCGGGACAATGCTCCCACTGCCTAAAATTAACAGTATTCCTCCTGGTATTTGCTTTATGCAGGTAGTGATTGCCAAAATGTTGATAACAAAACAAATCACCATAATTTGCAGAATCTAAATATAAATCTTCAGCATCAAAGGCAGCATGACATTTCAAATCAGAAAACAAAGCTTCTATGGTCTGAACATCCCAATCATCAGAACGTATACTTTGTTTAATTACATCCCCCATAGAAACTCTCAGGACATTTGGGACATTTATAACCTCAGTGGGCCCATGGATTTGAAATCTAATAGCATCCCACACAATCCCATCTATGACAGGCCAAGCAGTGATGTTAACAAAAGCCAGGTCCCTCTTTAATCTGTGTGATGTTCTTTCTTCAACATGGTGTCTGTTGACAAGACGGAAAAAATACACCACAAATCCAATAGACATGAACAGGTAAATCAAAAAAAGCACCAACCAAATGTAGGTCCAAGGAGGAATCAAAAAATGTGTTTTAAACAGTGTTGCAAGAACAGAAACCTTGGAAGGGGTCTTCGATGTGTGAGAGTCAGTGTCAAATGAAAATCTGGATTCTGTAGCCAAACAAGTTTGCAAATCAGGCATCAATAAGTCAGTGGGGTAGGTATATTCAGTCTCATCAAGGTGAGCACCAGGTAATGAGCTCAATAAAGGACTTGAAACTGCAGGCCTCTCAAGGGCAACATCAGGCCTGGGATTAGGAGCCGGGGCCAAAACAGAATTCCTCAAAATCGATGGACATGAGACTGCCAGAGTAATACTAAATATAATCGGCCACTCTGTGTAATTTGACATGGAGATATACCTGTTATCTTTACGACCTGGAAGTGGTGGTGAAATGACTGTTCTTGTGCCCTTCACACCAAGCACTGGAACCGGAGCTTGATATGAGGGACCAAACTCCTTCTTGTTTTCCATCTTCTCTCGAACCAGTTCCCCAACTTGGGGTAGCCTGCCAACCACCGGAATCTGCAACGCAGCTTCAGATGTGGAGGGCAAGTGTTCCTTTACAAGACTGTCTCTCGTCTTTTGTAGATCCTATAAAACATTGCAATGTTCATCTACCTCAAAGGAGGCAGCAACTGCCGCCTGGTCTAGACCGTCAAGGTCCGGTACAAACATCTTGATACCAAAGAGCACTTTGTATGGGGACCGCCCACACAGAGACCTTCTAGGGAGATTATTAAGGGCACGCTGCAGGCTATTGAGGTGGGCCAGCCAGTTCCTGCCAGTGCCTATAACTCTAGCTGTCAAAGACTGCTTTAAATCTCGGTTCATTCGTTCCACAACACTATTACCCTCAGGTCTGTACAGAGACGAAAACTTGACTTGAACCCCCAACAAAGTCATGGCATCCCTATACGCCTTAGAGACGAAAGCAAGACCCTGATCCGAATGGAAGGTGCCACAGGCAAAAACTCCCTACAAAGACACGCAAATCTCTGATGACAGTTTGTGAATCAGCGCTGCGGTGTGGCCACACCCACACAAAGCGTGTGCATGAATCAACTGCTACTAAGGTGTACTTATACGCAGTATCAGAAGAAAAAGGACCGCAGTGATCTAAGTAAACACAACCAAGTGGCTCATTAGAAATGTACAACTGTGTCTGGGGCAGACGTGTAGCAGTTGAAGGATTAATCTACTGGCAAATGTCACACTGAAGGACATAATCACGCGTCTGTTTGTACAGTCCCCGCCACCAGAAAAGTTGTTGTAACTGCTATACAGTAGCTGAAACGCCCGCATGCGCAGGCGGAACACCTTCATGGGCACCTGTAATCAGTGTGGACTTGCGGTCTGCGTTGGGAATTAACCTTTCACCAACGTCCGGTATTTTCACATAAGGAACTTTATCAGGACTTAAGTGGTATGAATACTTAGATGGGAACCCCTTAGGATATTTACTTCCCTCTCAGTTGCGGCTACATCCGCCAAGATATCATCAGCAATCTTACTTCTGGTATGTGTAACTGCTGCAACCAAATATGTCGATACTGCTGATTTTGTGGCCTCATCGGTCAAAGAATTGCCAACAGCGTGAACTCCGACGCGCTTATGACCGAGAGTGTGAATTACATACACGAGGGGCAACTGCTCTTTAAGCTCAGCCACTCGGATTCAGATCATTTTATGTTTTATTGTGCTACCTTTGGAGTCACGAAAAGCATTCTGAATCCAAAAGAACAGGTTCTCATTGTAAGACTGGACACAGTAGTAAGAATCACTCACAATAAGAGTCGTCACACTAGGATCAGCGTACTCCAATGCAAGCATCAGAGCACGGAGCTCTGCCAATTGTGCGGTACAGTCCCCTAAAGTCTGCGTGTGCACGACTTTGGACTTGAATTCATCTTTCACCATGGTACCTACCACAATGGTGCAAGCTGAGACGTACGCGTGCTTAGACCCATGCGCAACTTGCGCTGAACCATCAGTGCATATGATACAATGGAAATCCTCCAAAGGTCGCATAGTCAATGGCGCAGGATGAACAAATTCATATTGCAAAAACTCCTGAAACTGTAAGGAGACGTAAAAGATCCTGCCCATTGTATCCACCTTGGGTGCAAAGCTTTAGAATTGGGTACACTGGCCTTCGTCGCTGCCTCTAACGCAGGATACGGGGTAACAACCAACATGCGCTTTCCTTGCGACAGTACGTTCTTTAAGAATTGCTATTTGCACTGCTGTCAACATTTTTTACACAGTGGAAAACCGCATTTCTGCCGAAATATACAAGTGTGACTTGTAAGCAAAAGGTACTGTGTCACCTTCGTTAAAAGTAACGTAAGTGAAACCTACCGCCCCAGGGATGATTCTTATTATCACCAGGTTGGTGTGGTTATCACAAGTCAGTAAGAATTTAGATTTTAGAAGATCAGCTTGCAAAGATTGTAAAATGGCTGAATGTTCAGGCAGCCAGCACGATTTGGTGAAAGTAGGTTGTATCAAAGCCTACAAAGGCTTGATGCGCTGGGCATATTCGGGAATGTATGTACGTCCGAAATTCAAAAATCCCAGCAAGGACTGTAATTTTTTCAGAGTTGTAGGAGCGCGCAACTGTGGGCATTTCTCCAAGAAGTGAGAAGCCAATCCTCGACCTTCATTTTTGAGCTTGTAGCCCAGGAACAACACTGTGTACTCTGCAATGTGAGACTTCGCAAAGTTGAATTTGTAACCGAAGTCCGCAAAGTTACAAATTATGCGGTCAACGCGAGACAGATGCGCTCAAATTTTGTCATCTGTGAGATAGATGTCATCCACATACGAACACGCATCTGGGTCAACTCTCTCCAAGAGAGAGACAATACGGGCCGCAAACACACCTGAACTATTCTTATAGCTCATCGCCAGGCGTTTAAATTGGCGTTTTTTGCCGCCACAGGTAAAACTGGTCCATTGGGAACTTAGAACATCCAAATTGTGGGCAAAAAAAAACGTTGGATATGTCAAGCGTGGTTTTAAACCGTTTTTGCACAAGACCATCCACTAGAGCAGAGCTGTGGGTATTCTGTACTGCACAGATACGGCAATGCAAGTTCAAATTTTGGTGATCCAATACCAAACGGTACGAACCAAGACATCCCCTTTTGAGCATTATTAACTCTTATAGAAAAACTAAGTGCACGTCTCCTAGATATCCTCGTCAAGCGGTACAGCGTGTATTTCATCCTATATTGGGTTCTATCGAGAAGTAAAGTGTACAATATCCTACACTTTCTCCCACATATGAAGGGTACATCGAATGTCTTGGCTATTCCTCCTTTCTATGTGGGTAGATCTTTGAAGCAGAAGGACAAAGTCTTACCTCTCCCATCTTCCACCATCCTCATTACTCGCTCATTAATATTAATCTTTCTGTGGTGTGGTCCACAATCCTCCCTCAGTCATATCATTTATACTTCCAAAGCGCCACTAATAAATAGAACACCAATAACCACCCCTTTAGGTAAACCTAAATCCAAATTGAATCTCTTTTTCTCTCCATTTGGCCTATACCAAAGTGGCAGAAATTATGTGAGCAGATTCATTCTACTGCACGTCCTGGCAACCTCACTCAAACGCTATGTTATTTCTACAATAGACTCTATCATACATCAGAGCACCTGTTTAAACTCGAACTGCTCAAATTGCTCAAAAAGGATACTTGCTGGCAATGTAATACTAGTGCTGGTACCTACCTTCACATGTTTTTTCTTTGTCCTAAGTTGTCTCTTCTCTGGGAGTAGTTATGGACACGAATAGGGGACATCACTGACGTTCCCACTCCCTTGCTGTTTTGTTTCTTGGTGGGTTGAGCAACATATGACCTAAAATAAACAAATTTGCCAACATTTTAATCTGTTGATTGCGATTGGCTTCCAGGTAATCACCTCTAATTTTAAATCAATGGACAATATAACTTTACAACAATGGTGGAAGTTGGTAGTCACAACCACCGTCTGGAGCACTATAATTTACATTCTGCAACCTTGTCGGCAAAGCTTGAGTAACTTTGGGAACCATTGACACGCGATCTGACTTTGCATGCACACAATACAGCTTAATTACCAAATGCATTTCAATAGATTGATTACAGGTCTTGCTTGTATAATTCTCTATTGTTTATATTGTTCTTGTTATCATATAATGTGTTTATGCACTTTTTTTGGAAGTTCATCTTTATAACATAATTTAAAGTTTGCTACCCTTCAACTCTCTCTCTTCTCTGTTTACTCTCTTTCTATATACTTTACCTTCCCTTAAACTCTTTCCTTATAATGTTTTCTTAGATTACACTCATTCAATTCAGTTATCTGACCGCTGCAATACAATGTGGGCAGTTGGACTGCATAGGTTGGAGGGACAGACTGACTCATTTGACATGCTCAAGAAGCCCATCGGGGCATCGGTCGGACCGTAATCCCTACACTGCTTTTGGGATTATGATGTCCGTTTCCCACAGCCTATCCATGGTGATCCCACCGCCATGGAAGGCTGTCTGAAAAGGATTTTGGGGCCCCTAGCAGGGCCCCATCCCCTGTGGGTCTCCACTATGTGGCCAGGGGGGCACATGTTGTGCCGCCCAAACATCCATGTACCATGTGCCAGGCACTACATGGTGCCTGGCACACAGTGCAAGTATGTTGACAAACATCCCTTTTTCTATTGCAGCTTGTGCTACGGCCCTTTTCCGGGCCACAGCACAAGCCACAATAGAAAAAGGGATGTTTCTGACTGCCTACAAGACAGTCAGATCATAATCAGGCAGGTGGGACCTCAGCCGACTTGTCGGGCAGTCCCACTCCCTGTACGATGGTAGTCAAACACTCGTCTGACCACAATCGTACTAAGGCCCTTTGCTCATTGGCACACTGTTGCTAGTCGTCTCTTGATGAAGACTTGAGGATAGTGTCTATTCTCCTCTCCTGTAGTTTAGCATACAACTTTCGTCGTCTGCCACACCTTCTTCTCCAGACCTTGAAAGAGTACACCTCTTGTCTTGTAAAACGTGCATACTTTGCCTTACTGAAATGTGCTTATTAATAAACTGATGCAAAAACAACAGTTGATGGACAGAATGCAGAACAAGGTCATACATTCACCCCAGTACTGAGATCTGGGCCTAAATCCATCATTGTTTTGCTCACCATGCCATTCCAGTTTGAACCCAGCCATATGCAAATTAGTCTTGACCCTGTGCCCAATGGGAACAGTCCAGCCCGAACTGCCAAGCGAGGTCCTCCCTGGACTGGAAACAAGCATCCAAGGACCGGTTTCGGGCTTTCAGCCCTCATCAGCCTGGATAGCTTGAATCCAGTGGCATGGAGAGCACGGGACTCACGTCTGAGCATACCCGTCCCACTCGGGGTGACAAATGCAAAAACAACAGTTGATGGACAGAATGCAGAACAATGTCATACATTCACCCCAGTACTGAGATCTGGGCCTAAATCCATCATTTTTTTGCTCACCATGCCATTCCAGTTTGAACCCAGCCATATGCAAATCAGTCTTGACCCTGTGCCCAATGGGAACAGTCCAGCCCGAACTGCCAAGCGAGGTCCTCCCTGGACTGGAAACAAGCATCCAAGGACCGGTTTCGGGCTTTCAGCCCTCATCAGCCTGGATAGCTTGATTCCAGTGGCATGGAGAGCACCGGACTCACGTCTGAGCATACCCGTCCCACTCGGGGTGACAAATGCAAAAACAACAGTTGATGGACAGAATGCAGAACAATGTCATACATTCACCCCAGTACTGAGATCTGGGCCTAAATCCATCATTGTTTTGCTCACCATGCCATTCCAGTTTGAACTCAGCCATATGCAAATCAGTCTTGACCCTGTGCCCAATGGGAACAGTCCAGCCCGAACTGCCAAGCGAGGTCCTCCCTGGACTGGAAACAAGCATCCAAGGACCGGTTTCGGGCTTTCAGCCATCATCAGCCTGGATAGCTTGATTCCAGTGGCATGGAGAGCACGGGACTCACGTCTGAGCATACCAGTCCCACTCGGGGTGACAAATGCAAAAACAACAGTTGATGGACAGAATGCAGAACAATGTCATACATTCACCCCAGTACTGAAATCTGGGCCTAAATCCATCATTTTTTTGCTCACCATGCCATTCCAGTTTGAACCCAGCCATATGCAAATCAGTCTTGACCCTGTGCCCAATGGGAACAGTCCAGATGGAACTGCCAAGCGAGGTCCTCCCTGGACTGGAAACAAGCATCCAAGGACCGGTTTCGGGCTTTCAGCCCTCATCAGCCTGGATAGCTTGATTCCAGTGGCATGGAGAGCACGGGACTCACGTCTGAGCATACCCGTCCCACTCGGGGTGACAAATGCAAAAACAACAGTTGATGGACAGAATGCAGAACAATGTCATACATTCACCCCAGTACTGAGATCTGAGCCTAAATCCATCATTTTTTTGCTCACCATGCCATTCCAGTTTGAACCCAGCCATATGCAAATCAGTCTTGACCCTGTGCCCAATGGGAACAGTCCAGCCCGAACTGCTAAGCGAGGTCCTCCCTGGACTGAAAACAAGCATCCAAGGACCGGTTTCGGGCTTTCAGCCCTCATCAGCCTGGATAGCTTGATTCCAGTGGCATGGAGAGCACGGGACTCAGAGTGGGCTAAAAAACAGTGATGGATTAAACACAGATCTTTTGACTGGGTGTGAGTGTTTGATTGATTCAGACGCTCTGTCCATCACCACCCCCTTTTGTACCGCTTTTGGCCACCATAAGTGTGGCAGGGTATGCTCAGACGTGAGTCCCTTGCTCACTTTGCCACTGGATTCAAGCAAGCCGGGCTGAAGACGGCTGGAATGCCAGAAACCGGTCCTCAGAAGCTTGTTTCCGGTTCAGGGAAGACATGGCTTGGCAGTTCGGGCTGGACTGTTCCCATGGGGCACAGGGTCAGACTGATTTGCATATAGTCATGTCTGAACTGGGTTGGCAGAGTGGGCTAAAAAACAGTGATGGATTAAACCCAGATCTTTTGACTGGGTGTGAGTGTTTGATTGATTCAGACGCTCTGTCCATCACCACCCCCTTTTGTACCGGTATTAATAAACTGAGGTTTATATATTTTTTCAGATTGTCCTATGTTTGATTTATGAGACGTGCGGATTATGCATACTAAGGTACCTATGAAATATTATTTCAAGCTACACTGGACTGGCTGGTGTCCTTCAAACCCAGGAGCATATAAACTGGAGTTTATAGGTTAGATAGTCCAGTATGTATTGTACGTACTGCAGAGACCCATGTGTACCTTGCAAGTGTCAGATTCGAATCCCACCTTCAGCATTCTTAATTGAGTACCATTGAGCACTTTAGTATTAGCTACCACTATGTGATTCAACAACAACACTTTTCCTCACTATGTAAAATCTTTAATACTGTTGGTATAGTGAATGTTGGCTGGAGGTTTCTAGCTGGTGAGTCTGTTTAAAAGCAGTGGCAGAAGAACACAAATTCTTCTCACTGTCCTTTCTGTAGATGTAGGGTTTAGCGAACTATTGAATACAACACTCATAACTTTTTATCCAGGCTTTAGAAAATATAACTATGCGAAATGAAGAATATACTGAACATGTCTATTTGTTGGTTTTTGTGTTTGTCATGTGCAGCGCTAACGTACAGTTTAGGTACAGAGTATGTGTGCAAGCGGTGTACGCAGCTAGTATACAGGTTGAGAGAAGGTTGTGTGCATAATATTTACATCAATTCTGCACAAGTTACCCATTCAGGGCTTGTGTATTGGGTAAATTATCACATCTTTTGATTGTGTGTGCTGTTGTTCAGGGTGCCCAAACTTTGTGTGCACATTCTCTGCAAAATGCACAATTTCAGTACAGCTTTCCAGAAGAATCAGAGTACAGGTTGTTTGCCTTTAATGTGCGGCTTGAGGTAAAAATTTGCCTACAGGTTGTGTCTAAATTGTGTTGATAAAAAAGTGTGCAAATGTTCATAAGATTGTTTTTAAAGTATGTCAAAGTCAAAAAGTTTTTATTTGTACTGGTACTCAGCCGAGGACCACAAATATAATTCAACATATACATAGTAAAAAAGTTTGTCAGTTTCTCAATACAGAGCTAAAAACAATTTCAGGAATTTGTACAAATTATAGCAGGTGAATTCGTTCGGGGGTTGTTTACATAGACTAATAAGGTCTTTCTTCGACTGAATTCTGCTAGAATGATAAATAGGCTCAAGAAATCTTGTGCGGGCTGACGTTACATTCTGGTTCGGGCATATTAATAACAAGTGCTCTAGAGTCTGGTCGCCGCCTGCGCACAAAGTACATAAAGGCGATCCTCCCGGAAGCCATCTTGAAGTATATGAGAGTACGGGAAGGATACCCAGTCGAAGCATGGCAATTGTTCTCCTTGCACCGTGGGTCAAGGTTAATTTGATGTAAGACCGGCACTGTTTGTATTCTAATGTATCGACAAAAGGTTTATAAGTAGGTAGTTTACTGCAGTGCTTAGAGTCCATCTCGAAACTTATTTTTGGGGTAAAACATTTTAAAAACAATTTTAATTGTGCTGGTGACCAGGTTAGCAACTTTTTAGTGTCAATATTAGCGATGCGGAATGCCTCTGTCATGTTTTCTTGGAAAGTCTGCTTTTTCATATCAGACTCAAAAGTTTCTTTTTTCAGCAGCGACCTTAAGGTATTCTCTTTTGCGTGCAGTAGTTGGTATGCCCACCTAATGACGTTTGCAAGGGCTACAGCATATGAGCTAGTAACAGATAATTCCAGTCTTAGTGCTTGGACTGGGACTGCGTCTGATAATTTCAAAATTTTCCTCAAAACCTTTCCCTCTTTACGATCCATGAAAACCCATTGTTTAATAGGTATGTACTCCATAGCGTAAGATAATACAGGTGGTATTTTTGATTTGTAGACATTTATTAGGGAAGAGAAATGCCTATTGCCTGTTGCGCTGTAGAGTTTCTGGAGGGCCGCAGTGTGAATATCAGTTTTCCTTTGTAGGTTATTTATCTGCTTTGCATTAGTAAGATTTTTGGAGAGGGTCCTGCCTAGGTAGGGATAGTCTGCCACCTCTTCTAATTTATCTCCTCCTAAGTTCCAAACATATCTTGCGCTTCCCTTCCTCCCAGAGAAGGCGAGCACTTTTGTTTTTTTGATGTTTGGGACTAGAAAGTTCTCTTTGGAGTAGTTGAACAGCAGATCCAAAGATGTTTGTAATCCAAAGGGGGTGAGGTCCAACAAGACAATATCGTCCGCGTATAGCAATGCATTAATTTTTTGGTTTGCTATTGTCGGGGGTAAGTTGGATCCTGATTGGAGAGAATTACACAGGTCACTTAAGTAGAGAGAAAAAAGGATTGGGGCTAAAAGGCACCCTTGCTTTAGTCCATTTTCAGTTTTGATTTTTTCTGTATAACCCTTTTCTCCCCCTAGTTGAACTTGGCACCACGTATCGGTGTGTAGGCTTACAATTGATTGTAGCAGCTGTTCCTGTATGCCAAGCTTCTTCAGTTTCCTCCACAGCGTTGGTCGATCTACGCGATCGAATGCTGTAGAGTAGTCTATAAAGGCAGCGTAGACAACCTGGTTTTTTTGGATTACGTATTTATCGAGGATGACCTGGATAACTGCGATGTTGTCTGTTACCGCGTGGTTGGGTCTGAAACCTGCTTGGAACATAGGGATCAGGCCAGATGAGAAAGCCCATTCTTTTAAACGTTGAAGAATTTCAGCAGCGAATACTTTGCCCACGGCGTCTATAAGAGCAATTTGGCGGTAATTGCAGGCGCTGGTTTTGCTACCCTTTTTGTGAATGGGGATGACGATACTTCCCCGCCAGGATTTTGGGACCTGGCCTGTATGTATGTTATTGTGTTTAAATTGTACAAGGACTGTAAATTATCTGCAAGTCGCAAAAATGCAAGCAGCAATTCTGTATATTTATGTGCAGGTCTAAAAAATGTATCTATGGTGGGGTATAAAAATCTGGTATTTGGATTAAGTGAACATTGTGAATGGGCTGTATGGAGTCCAGGTGAAAGTTTGCAAAGAATGAATATCGGATAATGTATTGTGTGTAATGTGTGTGTATTTGTGTGCACCTCGTGTGTGTTGCGTGCTAAATTTCCAGGTCCATGTGTGAAGTAATGCTCCAGTCCATGTTTTTTCTTTAACTACTGGGACTTGTAGTCTTGAGTATTGCATTATAAAACAGGACTACAAGTCCCAGAATTAAAGTGAAAAACCTGGAGCAGCACATCATGCTTGGACCTGGGAAACCTAGCAGTTCTGTTCTGCATATGTTAAGTGCATAGATTGTGTTGGGGTTATGTCTATGCTGATCATCTATATTCATTCAATTGTATATTGCATGGATAGCCCCTTTAAGGTTTAATTAGGAGTCACTTGGCTGCATTGGATCCTTCTGATATAAACCTAGCTCCTCCAAGTAAACACACACACACACACCCACACACTGAAAACTAACGTAGTAAATGCTATATAAACACCAATACATATATGCATAGTTAAAAAGTATTTTACATTCTAAAGTTTTAAAATAGTATGAGAATTAAAGTCTCACATGAAGCTGTTATATAAAAGTGACATACAAGGCACAGCGTGATCTTGTGAATCTAACAACAAAAAACAAATGACAAACATAATGTGTGGACAGATGAATAAATAAGATGATCATTTTCGAAATCACTTCAGCTCAAAAGACAATACCTATTTCAGGCTTGTTGGCCGAGGATACCGAACCTTTAGTATTATTATCATCGCTGTTTTGACCCTAATGCTACAACGTGGGGCTCTTTTTCACATCCATAAACTGGTTGGAACTCTGTCTCTGAGCACTGATAAACAGCTGTACTGCCACTGCAACAAGCCAATTGCTTGGTTCCTTTGATTGTTAAAACAGAAGTATTTACCATCAACTTCTAAAAGCATTTAGAGACTAAATCTGCAGGCTTCCGAGGGCTGCAGAGCCTGAGAGCTCTCCATGGAAACCTGATGTACAGGGCAACTTTAAACCTAAATGGGTTGTCTGGTGACCAATACTGTGCCTGTCTTGCCTCGCATGCATGATGGTTCTGAAAGAGCGCTGTGCCTTACTAAGTAATCTCTTAGTTAGATCATCAAAGATATTCCGCCATTGGTTGTATTAACCTTTGTTGTTTGATATGAAGCATTTAAAGGGAGTAGACATCAATAATACATTTCTTGTTTGTGTAGCCAATGTGATCCCACAATAAGAAGCAAGAGTCGCTAAATATAGTTAACAGGTTTTATTTTGGAATACCAATCAATACAATATATATGCAAACCAAAAGAAAGTTCTAAAGCTGCAGGCTTCTGAGGACTGCAGAGCTCTTAACCCCTTCCCTGCTGCCGTTGGCCGTTGCGAGCACTACCTCGCTAGTGCTGCGAACTTCCAACGGCCGACGCAGCCCTGCCCTCTCCGCGGAACTGCCGCGAAATAATGGCCACGGCTAAGGTGTGAATAGAAAATTAAATATGTACATGGCAACTTTAAAACTAAATGGGGGTCAGGCAATCAATATTATGCATCTCCTGCCTCTCATGCATGATGGTTCTGAAAGCGAGCTGGGCCTTACAATGTAATCTCTTTTATCAAAGATTTTCCTCCATTGGTCGTATAGACGTACGTTGGTTGGTGTAAATTATTTAAAGGCAGTAGACATCAATAATGCATTTCCGATTTGCTGAGCCAATGCGACTCCACAATAAGAACCAAGAGTCACCAAATATTGTTAAAGGGTTTTATTCTAGATTACCAATCCATCCAGTATATATGAAAAGCAAAAGTAAGTTGAAAAAGTACAGCAATACAGCAGCTATCCTGAAATATCATAGTAGTTTAGTTAAAACAGAATGAGATACAGAACTTTGATAACCACCACAATAAAGAAACAGATTAATGCAACCAGGTGTTCTATAATGAAACTTACTTTCTCCCTACTAAACATAAGCTATTTATAGGGTCATCAACCAAGGGTCGGTATTTAACGAGCATAGAAGGTGTAAGCATAAGCAGACTTCAGTAGAAGCCTTTGAAAGAAGAAATAAATATTTATGCTAGAGCTGAGCTTCACACTTGCAAAAGTAGGCAAGCAGAGAGATCTGTACCTCTCTAAGTCTAGGGAATCTGCAGTATTTCTAAGTGTGTGACCACCAATTTAAAAATAACAGGAGATGTAGAAATGTCCTTATCGCCCTTCACATCACCAGGAGCCAATCAGACCATTACTCAAGTGCATCTGCAACATTACTTTACTTTCCCAATGCATCAAAGTTAGACTGAGGTTCTCAACCTTGAGCATCTTGCCTTCCTGCTACATGATAAACAGAAGGCTTCTTTCAGTCATTGTTTCTCAACGTTCACTGCCTGCAAAAAAAGAAGGAACATTTTGGCAAAGCAAAGGTTTTGATAGCTACATGATATAAGGCTCTCTTGGGCATATTTACTAGGAAGTTTGGGAGCGCAGCGTTAGCCATCTTGGCTTAACGCCTTGCTCCTCCACTTCCAAAATGCAGGGCTGCACCTTATTTACAAGGATATGGTGCTGCCATTTACCCCGGCACTGGAGCTTATTAAGCTGCCTAGCACCACCTTCTCTTTTATGATTTATTTTTAATTAATAATTTGAAGAAATGTGTCTCTTAATGTCACAGTTAGGTCACCTGAGTAATAGTGTTACCTATCTGTTGCATTTGTATAAATTGTTTATATTTGTACCCTGTAATTCATTTGACCAAGATAAAATCATCTATTTTTCTATATACACCCCCTCAGTTCTTCCTTTTTATATGAATTCTTTGACAGCATGTGTAAGTTTACCTAATACATTGTAGGAGTAAACTAAATGATACAGACTTAGACGCTACCATAGATTCAATGGTGTCAAACTAACTAAGAATAGGAATTGTTTTCCAAAAAAGAAAGGTGTCTATTCATTTGACCCTTATAAGTTGAAACTCTCTGGTAAAGATACCAAATATTGTGAAATAAAATCCTTTGAAGGCATACATACCTGATCATAGCACCAACGCAGACACCCTTGCCCTATAGTGCAAGGGTGCCTGCGTTGTATGGGGAAAGTTGTTCATGTGCAGGAAGGTGACATTATATTCACTGTGTGCCATAACTTCATTAACGTGTGTCAAGCATTAAATTGCATTAATGAAATGTATTTACTGTATGATTTATATGCATGTGCACTAATGTTCACTTCAAACATGAAATCATTTATTCTTTGCTCATGTTGTACACTTACACTTCAAGCTATATTGCATTTATTTTAAAAGTTATATATATATATATATATATATATATATATATATATATATATATATATATATATATATATATATATATGTAAACATGTTCTCCTTTACCCGTGTTTTGCCTTTATTCTGAAAACTAAATACTCACATGTATAACCATGTATTCCAGGTGCATATTAAACGCTCGACTAAAGTTAGCCTGACTACAGGTTCAGTTGAAATGTATATTTAAATGTCTTAATTGGTATTTAAGAAAACAATTGAAGACTTGACTTTTTGATTTGCCCTAATTCACTGTCCTATAGTTCTAGCGCCGGGACACTCTTCGGAGCATCTGTTGCGCTTACAAATTCTTGTTGTTATTATCAGCGGTGGTAAAGTGCATCCAGGTCCACCAAAATCCCACTTTAAACTGATGCCAAGAGGTCTGGAACCATCAAGGTTCATTTAATGTCTATTTTTAGGTCTCATTTACACATAGTTGTACAACTCAAGGTACTCAAACTCTTACAAATACACATACATACACAAACACTACGGAAGGGTGGATTTTTGGTCAGCCCTCATTTAACACCTTCGATGCTCATGACGGAATGGTTCCGTCATGAGCATCGGTGTCCCTGTGCTCATGACGGAACCATTCTGTCATGAGGACAGGGGCACGAAATCCCTCTGCTGAAGACAGCAGAGGGATTTCCAGCTCTCCCCCAAAGCCTCGGGAGCTAGGGAAGAGCTTCCCCAGCTCCCGAGGCCCCCTCCCTGGTTTCTGTGCAATGACGATCAGCGCGCACGTCGCACTGTCGTCATTGCACAGAAACCAAAATTGAAATGAGCCTTAGGCTCATTTCAGTTTCACTTTCTATGTGCTCAGGGCTATCTCAGCCCCCACGGCACGTAGAAAGACAGGAGATGTATCATTGGAAAGGAGAGAATCTCCCCTTTTCAATGGTAACCCTACCCAGTGGATCCCTGCTTGGGGATCCACCCACTAGACACCAGGGAGGGGGGAGCGGCCCCTTGGGCAAGGGCCTTTGCTCCCCCCAAATACATTTGGTGTAATTTAGTCTTTTTGCCCCCCTGGGGGGCAGATGGGGGCAGTAGCCCCCAACTGTTCCCCCCGGATGGCAAAAAGCCCACTAGACCCAAGGGACTTTTTTTTCGGCGCATAAATTATTAGGGTGGGGGCTGCCCATAGATGGCATGTCCATGCCCCCACCCCCGCAAAAATTGTGTGTGTGCACTGAACTGTGAATAGGAAATAAGGACCTCAGTGTCTTGTGGTGTACCGGAAACTCATCTCAGTACCCAGAACCCCTATCTGACTAGCATCAGTGTCTCATTCGCTCTCTGTCCTACCGCGAAGCTACCAATGATTAGACAAACAAGAACAAGCGGCTTAGAATACTCTCAGGAATGGTGGGAATCAAGAACACTCCTTCGTTTCTATTTCTCATATAAGTCCATACAGTATTTTGGCTAACTTAAGCAGGCACTTGATTAGAATGTATTGTTTTTTTGCAAGAGAGTCATGCAAATCACAGTAGTAAGGCCACCATTGCGCAGATGGCTCGTGCTGCCACAGGATAAAAGCAATCATCAAATACTCACCCCTCCCCACAAACACCCCTCCCTCCCCCTGCCCTCACCCTAAAACAATCAGCATTATTACAATTCCATAAAACGCAAAGGGAGAAATCCTATTATACTGATAGTGGAAACAGGTCATATAGCGCCTTATGTACCACCCTCCCCTTGCTTTCAACGGGGAACCCCATACCTCAAAGATCAGCTTAGGTGAATCACATCAAAGGATCAGCCATCTCTCTTGCAGAAGGAAAGGTTTTTCTCCAAGTGCATGCAAACCTGCTTGCAGTGTAATATTAAAGGCACACAAATTTCAGCTTCTTGCAGCTGGATGCATATTATGTCTAGAGCGTGGGCCGATCACATTGAATCAACAGTATACATTGTTATTTGACCTAGACGCTGTGAACACAAGCAGTACAGACGGAGGCTGCTGTGTAAGTCTAGGGATGTGTAAAGCAGACAGTTCTCATGTGAAGAAAATTAAGCAAGTTAACTTACAACAACAGATATAGGTAGTGTTGTGTGCAAAAGGGGCAAAGTTGCAAAATGGCGTTTAAACTTCGAATGCAGTTATTCTAACATAGCAATGTGTGCAGACAGGTATCGGTCTTCACTACAATGGGGACAGTAGCCCCCAATCTGTCCCCCTGGGGGGCGGGGGGGGCAAAAAGCCCACTATACGCCAGGGATTTTTTATTGACAAATTGAATTAGGGCGAGGGCTGCCCAAAATAGGCATGCCCATGCCCCCACCCCTCCCCCGCAACAATTAAAGCCTTCGTGCCCCCTGGGGGTAGATGGGGCAGTAGCCCCCAATCTGCCCCCCCCCGGGGGGCAAAAAACCCACTAGACGCCAGGGATTTTTTGGGGCAAATTTTAATTAGGGTAGGGGTTGCCTAAAACAGGCATACCAATGCCCCCACCCGCAAAAATTACAGCCTTTCTGCCTCCCCTGGGGGAATATGGGGCAGTAGCCCCAATATGTCCCCCCGGGGAGGGGAAATAAGCCCACTAGCCGCCAACAATTATGCTGGCTTTTTTTATGTATGGGGTGGGGGCTGCCCAGGATGGGCGTACCAATGCCCCCACCACCCAAAAAAAGTAGCCACAGTGTTTCTGCCCCCCTTGGGGACTGAGGCAACCCTGTGTTCCCCAAAGTCTTCCGAGAAAAATGGTATAGACATTTGTGGATCCCACAGATTCCAGAACTTACCACCACAAAAATGTGAGGAAAATCTGTTTTTTTTTGGACAATTGTTTAGGTTTGCAAGGGATTCTGCCTTGCAAACCTGAACAGAACCTGGTGAGAGGGAGTCAAGTCACCCCATCTTGGATTCCCATGGGTGTGTAGTTTTAAAAAATGTATAGGTTTGCTAGGTTCCCATAGGTGCACGCAGAGCTAGTGTTCAAAAACTATAGCTAGGTACTTTGCCAAAAAAGGGTCATTTTTCACTGTGAAATTGTGGTGTGTCCACGTTGCGTTTTGTGCCATTTCCTGTCACGGCCACTAGGCCTACCCACACATGTGAGGTACCATTTTTCTTGGAAGACTTTGGGAAATGAGGGGTGGGTGGAAATTTGTGGACCCATGCAGATTCCAGAACTTTCCACCACAGAAATGTGAGACAAATTTGTTTGTTTGACAATTTTTTAGGTTTGCAAGGGATTCTGGGTAACATAACTTGGTGTGAGCCAGTCACGTTACCACATCCTAAATTCCTCTGGGTGTCTAGTTAAAAAAATATATAGGTTTGCTAGGTTTCCCTAGGTGCTGGCGGAACTAGGTTTCAAAATCTACAGCTAGGCACTTTGCAAAAAAAGGGTAATTTTTCATTGTGAAAATGTGGTGTGTTCACGTTGCGTTGTGAGCCGTTTCCTGTCATGGGCACAATGCCAACCAACACAAGTGAGGTACCATTATTATTGGGAGACTTAGGGTATTTTAGATTTGTAAAGCAACTGTTATGTTTACTTTCGATGCATTTCTGCCTTCCAAACGAAAGACAATGTGTAAAAAATAAGTCATTTTGAAAAATGATTGATGATTCTCATGCTAGTATGAGTATTCCCAATTTCGAAAATGTGCAAATATCTACTGTGTTTAAACTCTATATTTTGTTCCCATTTTAGAAATGCATAGGTGTCTTTCATACAGATTTTTCCATGTATACATTTTCCCAGAATAATTGCTATATATCTTGTACAGAATAAAAAAAACATTGCAAGTTGTTGCTTAGTTTTTGGCTCTGGGTTCGTCGGGGTCTTGGTGAACCTACAAGTCCTATATATCCCCACAACCAGTAAGGTCCAGTGGATGTAACAGTATATTGCTTTCAAAGAGTTGTCCTAATTTGAAGAAGTTACGGATGAAAACATTGACACAAAAGGCTGTTTTTTTTAACTAATTTTCAATGTTTACAATATTTAACTGTTAGTTTCTATAAGGAAACCATGAAGGATCTACACAAATGACCCCTTGATGAATAAAATGTATAGCTTACCAGGATCCATTATTGCTTTCAAACCCTTTTCTACCATTAACTGGAAGTAGGTTAAAAGCACAAAAAATAGCAAAAATAGGCAATGTCCCAGAAAAATGCCAAAACTGTGTACAAAATGTTGGTTTTCTGACAAACGTCTGCTTGTCCCTAAACGTTGGCAAGATTGTAATTTCAGCACTACAACCCCTTTTATGATACCATTTGCTGGAAAAAAACAGAAGCTTTCACCTGTAGCCCTTTTTTTTGCATTTTTCCCCAAAAACCTATAATTTTGCTGTATTTTGGCTAACTTCTGGGTCCCCTCTAGGGGACTCCACAAACCCTGGGTACCTTTATAATCCCCATGATGTTGGAAAAAAAGGACACAAATTTGCCTTGGATACCTTATGTGGTCAAAACTTTACAAGGACCTAAGAGCAAACTACACCCTATAGCCAAAAAAGTCTTAGCACGAGGGGGGGAAAGGCCTAGCAGCAAAGAGGTTAACCATTGGCGGCTGCCCCCACCACTGCCTCTTTATGCCTTCACCAACCTCCCCACTGCCCCAATGCAGGATGTGCAACCAGTGAACCCCTATCACCACCCCTTGCTATGTAGCGCCAGCTCAATCTGCATAGTAATATTTTGGCTTTACCAGTGCTTTTTGAATGTATAACAATCATTGGAAAAGGCAAACAATTCAAAAATTACATGCATGCACTTATACACCACGCACCAGTCTTGAAATGCATGACTTGTGGTGATCATCTTGTAAATACGGTTTGCAGTTCAATGGCCCCTTGCTGATTTTCAAGTAAATTAAGGCCACAGCCTACCTGATTTCTTTTCCTTCACTCTTTAACCTGTATTTGAGTCTATGCAGGGGCAATGTCAGGATCAACGCCTTCCTCCCATCTAGGCTGCACACACAGGGGCATATTTACTTGTCCCAAGCGCCACCGAAGGGTCACTTTTTCCAGTGGCAATGTGTGCTGGCCCATATTTCCAAGGCCACGCAAAGTCACCCTGTGTGGCTTTTCATGGCCTTGTAAATAAGGCTCCTTTTTACACATCACTTTACAAGAAAGGAGCATGCAATGAGTGTTGCTTTTTGATGCTGCTCCAGATTTACAAGGATGTGTAAATCTGAGGCCGCACCAAAAACTAACGCCATTGAAAAGCAGGTGTAACAGAGGTGCAATGAGGAGAAGTACTTCTCCTAGTTTTTTTGCCTTTTTTTATGTGTGCTGCATTCTTTTTTTTGCAGACATGGGCTGCTTTGGTACTCGTAGAGTTAGCTGCAGCAATTCTAATGCTTTGAGAAGCGGTTCTTGCTGTACAAAAAGATATACAAAAAAGTGATGGATGAATTGCTTGAATTAATCTTACCCATTTGTATTTACTCAGACTGCATCCCAATCCATTGCTATTTTGCACATCATGCCAGACAAGTTTAGACCCAACTAGATGCAAATCACTCTTGTCTCTTTCCAATTAGAACAGTCCAGCCCGAACTGCCAGGCGTGGTGCTGCTGGAAAAAAAGCATCCCAAGGCCAATGTCGCCCTTTTAAGGACTCAGCAGACGGGTATGGCTTGATTCCGCGGATCTAGTGGCACAGAGTTTACAGCTGTGCACCTCACTGCTTGGCTTTTTATATGTATAGTCTGTTCCATTTATCTGACGTCTTTATCACCCTTCAGACCGACTGGTCCGGTTCTGCATCGCCCTTCAGACCGACCGGTCCAGTTCTGCACCTTATCTGATTTGTCCTTCTATCTGTGATTGTCTTTGCTGCTATTCATTATGGTCCTGTTTATCCTTAATGTTTGATTTATCCTTTTGTTTTATTAAGCTTTCTGATGTTATTCTTATGATCCTGCTTAATTTTATTGTTTGTTATGCCTATACCCATTTACTGTAAAGCCCTCTGATACCCGCAAGGGTCTTGCTCGCACTCTATAAAACTTTCAAAATAAATAAATAAGGGCACACATCGGGGCATACCTGTGCCACTTAGGGTGTCTCATTGAAGCACAGAATAAAGTGATGGATGGAATATTTGAATTAATATCAGCCACTGGTAATTACATGGGCAACATCACAATCATTCATTACTTTGCACACTATGCCATCTCAGTTTGGACCCAGCTATATGAAAAGTTGACCCTGTCCCAGTGGAAACCGTACATCCTGACCTGCCAGGTTAGGTCCTCCCTGAAGTAGAACACATGCAACTCAAGACCGGTTTCATCGGTATTGCATCCATCACTCTTGTATGGTTTGGTTACGGTTGGCAGTCTGTAGGCTCATTTAAGCCTGAGCTAAATCTCACTGTGGGTGCCGGTTGGTGACATAGTACAACTGTGTGGTGCCAGGCAATACTAGCGCTCAGAGACTGATAACATTCCACCCGTGTTTCTGAGTGTGCACAGATAACAAACCAACAAAGGTTATGCTTTGTTATAATACTGACCAAACCAAGACGACTGGTCGGTTTGTCCCTCCTGGCAGACCTCTCACTAACCGATTGCAACCTATTTATTTATTTTGGGATTTTATAAAGCGCTTAGTTACGCTCGCCGGCGTGTCCCTGCGCTGAGAGGGAACCTGTGGGAGAGTGGGAAATTAAGGCAGTGCTAGGCGAAAAAGGTGGGTTTTGAGGGCTCTGCGGAATTTAGCCTCAGAGGGTTCCAGGCGTAGTTCAGTAGGGAGCAGATTCCAGTTCTTGGCTGCGAGGAGTCTGAACGATCTTCCCCCCATGCGAGCTTTGCGGATTTTGGGGACAGCAGCCAGACCAGTACCAAAGGATCTAAGCATCCGCTCTGGTCTATAATGGGTGATGAGACAGTTGAGGGGGGGGGTGCCCTCCCTCCAAAGATGCGATGACATATGCATAGAGCTTTAAAATTAATCCTTTCACGGATCGGCAGCCAGTGAAGGGACTTTTGGGCAGCTTTAGAGGACGTTCTCCTGGGGAGCCTTAGCACCAGCCGGGCTGTGGCATTTTGCAATATTTGGAGACGGTTGAGACTTCTGGACGTAATGCCCAGATGCCCCCCTGGCAGAGATCATTAGATCTCATGGGTTCTCACCAATCTCTTACGCTGACGATACTCAGCTGCTTTTCCCCTTTCAAACCATTACTCCCGCAGTCATGCAATCTTTCCAAGACGGTATGAGAGCGGTGGCAGGTTGGATGGCCCAGAACTTCCTCCAATGCAACGTGACCAAAACTGAGGTCATGTTGTTTGGAGGGGCCACCCTGCTCTGGTCCCCGGAATGGTGGCCACCCGAGCTTGGACCTGTCCCAGCGCCTAAACAAACCATTAAAAACCTGGGGGTACGCCTAGACCAAACTCTGATCATGAAAGATCACGTCAGTCAGGTTGCGGGAACGTGTTTCCGTACAATTGGTCTTCTACGGCGTATCTTCCCTTTCCTACCAAACACTCATAGGAAGACGCTGGTTCAGGCACTAGTCCTTGGACGGGTGGACTATTGTAATAGTCTACTCATTTCCGCCAACCAGGAACAACTTCGCAGACTGCAGGTGGTACAGAACACCGCGGCAAGACTTATCCTGAATGCTCCCCCCCGTACCCCTTCCCGCCCCCTCCTTTCCTACCTTCACTGGCTCCCAGTGCAACAGCGGATTCAGTTCAAACTCTGCTGCATCATGCATAAATGTATCTACGGTTCTGGTCCCAAATATCTGAAGAATATCTTTCTTCCTTACTCTCCTGGACGCACTCTACGCTCTAGCAACACTATGTTGCTATATGTACCTAAAGTAAACAGAGCAAGACAGGGTGGCCGTGCCCCCTCCCTTAAAGGTCCAATGCTGTGGAATTCCCTCCCCCCCCAGCTAAGACAAATTCCTTACCTTCTCAACTTCAGGAAGAAATTGAAAACTTACCTATTCACACAGGATTAATTTAGCCTCCCCTCTGCCTTTTCCGATCTATAGTTTTGTTTAACTCAATCAGAAGCCACGCGCGGAGATACCCCTTCGGGGCTGATTCACGCGCGATACAAGTCTATAAATAAATAAATAAATAAATATAAAAGATTGGCATAATCGAGTCTCGATGTGACCAAGGCATGCACAAGAGTCTGTCTGGCACCAACAGGGAGCAGGTCAAGGACCTTACATAAGGTCTTGAGTATCCCGAAGCACATTCCGACTACCCGATTAACCTGGGGAGCAAATGACAAGTCGGAGTCAAATAGTACCCCGAGGTTTTTGGCCTGTTGACACGGCACAGGAGTAGGGCCCAGGCAGTCAGGCCACCATGCCGAGGACCACACAGATGCCCCCCCCCCACCACGAGCACTTCAGTCTTGGAGCCATTCAACTTCAGGCAGTTGTTAGACATCCAGGAGGCAAGCTCCTGCATGCAAGCACTGAAGTTGGCGGCCGCAATTCCGGGTGCTCGTGACAGAGAGATGACCAGCTGTGTGTCGTCAGCGTAAGATACTAGTTGGATATCATATCTTTCCACAATGGTGGCTACCGGGGAGGCGTAAAGGTTAAACAGGGTGGGGCTAAGGGCAGAGCCCTGGGGAACCCCTTGGTCGAGATTGAACACCCTACAGTAGTGTTCACCCTGTCTAACCTGAAAGCCCCTCTCCGTCAAGAAGGACTGTATCCACCTGAGTGCCACCCCATTTATTCCGCCCTTGTTGAGACACTGTAGCAAGATGGAGTGTGCTACAGTGTCAAAGGCGGCACTAAGGTCGAGTAGGATGAGTGCCATAGTTTGTCCCTCATCTATCCCTTGCCTGATGGTCTCGGTGGCCAAGAGCAACGCAGACTCCGTGGAGTGGCGTGAGCGAAATCCAAACTGGATGGGATGAAGAAGCTTGGATTCATCCACAAAAGTCATAAGCTGGAGATTGACCACCTTTTCTGCCACTTTGGCCATGTAAGGGAGAAGGGAGATAGGTCTCAGGTTGTCCATCCTGTCCCAGCTGAGGTTAGGTTTCTTTGGAAGCGGGAGCACAATCGCTTGCTTCCACTTTTTAGGTACAATGCCGGTCCTAAAAGAGAGATCAAGAACATCTCTGATGTAAGGTTCAAGGGTTTCAATACTTCCTCTAAGAAGGTTCGGTGAGGCCGGATCACAGGGGGACCCAGATTTGATGGAACAACAGATCCGCTGAAGCTCATTAGAGGATGGAGTGATGAAGTTGCCTAACTTGTTTATGCCTGCGTCTAGATGTAAGTTTTCCCTGAACTCTGTTGCTTTTTCCTTACCCCCTGTAAAAGCGGAATAGATATTGGCCACTTTATCAGAGAAGTAGGTGGCAATGCGATTGCAGGACTCAACTGAGACCGAGGAAGGGTCGACAGAAGAGCTACATATGGAGATTTCTTTGTAGATTTTAAATAGCTCCTTGGTGGAGTTATGAGCTTGCTCTGAGAAATAGTTAGTTTTGGCGCGCCTGATTAGGTTATGGTATTCCCTGCGTCTGTCTATATATCTCAGTTTGGCTTGATCTAGATAGGCCCCCCTCCATTGCCGTTCTACTTTTTTACATTCCGCTTTAACAAGGCGGAGTTCTTCGCTAAACCAAGGGGCAGATTTATGAGGTCTAGGTCTACTACAGGGTTTTTTTTGGCAGAGGGGGGCTGTATCGTCCAGGGCATTAGTAATGCGCTCATCAAGTCTATCGGATGCTGTAGCAGCATCGTCCCCACCTGGTCTCCCACCTTTGGTGAGGGCAGAGTCGAACTTGGCTTTGGAGAACACAGTCCCTTTGCGACTCAGGTATTTAGCGTTAGAGAATTTTCGAGCATTACTTGCAGGAACAGTTATTGTGAAAGGAACTACAAAGTGGTCAGACCAGGGAACAGGAACTGGAGACCGGACTTTTACACCATCCCAGTTGGCAAATATAGGATCCAACAAGTGGCCCTTAAGATGGGTGGGGGCTTTAGATCCAAAGGATAATTGGAGGGATAGGAGTTGCTGATAGAAGTCAGTGACTGCTTTGTCTGCTAGATTGTCTAAGTGGATATTCAGGTCACCTAAAAGCAGAAACTTATCCCTACGGAGAGCAGTCTCCGTGATACCATCAATCAAGCTGGTAATGAACTGGGTAGAGCACCAGGAGGGCGATAAATCAATAGGCCATTCACCGTGTTCCCCATGTTAACCTTGATGGAGAAGGTCCCTATCTCGCTGTCAGCGATGGCGAAAGCTTCAAGTTGGCAAATCAATGGCTGTTTGAAAATTATCGCTATCCCCCCACCTTTCCCTTTAGCCCTATTCAGATGAACCATAGTGTAGTTAGCAGGAAGGGAAGCAATTATGTCAGGTTCAGAATTGGAATCAAGCCAGGTCTCTCTGAGAAACAATAGATCGAGTTTCATGTCTGAGAGTAGATCGTGGATATCAAGGCTATGTTTCCTCATAGATCTTGTGTTGAGTAGCCCGCACGTAATCCTGGTGTGCTCGGCCCTGGGAGGAGGTCTAGTCTGCCACGTATAATGACACACTTTGCAGCTATTCGTGTCCTCAGCATTAAGATTGTGGAGACAATCTTTAGCATAGTCGGGGCAGAGGTCCCGGAGTTGTTGTGCATTCCAGCATATTCTAGACCCATTTTGGCCAGGGGTACTGGCCCCTGTCCCCGTACATCCGCGGACGGGCCAAGACGGGCTTGCCTGCGCGCCCGCTGCGCCGTCGTCTGATGGTTGCCATTTAAAGGGGCAGAAAGGGGGCGAGAGTCTGCAATCGACTATACCGCCACCCCACAATCCTGCTAAGATGGCGCTGTGTCAGTCCCCGCTCAGCTCCTAATCGGCTGTAAGGGATCACGGTGGCACTGTGAGAGTGGAAACAAACAGCGCGCAATGCTAAAAGTATTGCAATGAAGTTAATGAATTCTTAAAATCAAAACACTTAAAATAGAGCACCCTGCTATTCCCGGCTGAGCCTCAGGAAAGCAACTTACAATTGTCACAGATGATGCCAGTGAACATTTTAAAATAGTAACACGCCTAACTCTCCCGGCTGAGCCTCAGGAGAGCACCACAAGATCAGAATGCGCGCGTGAACCAGCGCTGTTTAAATATTCCAGGGGGCAGGAGTCTGCAATCGACTATACCGCCACCCCACAATCCTTCTAAGATGGCGCCCGCGTCAGTCCCCGCTCAGCTCCTAATCGGCTGTAAGGGATCGCGGTGGCACTGTGAGAGTGGAAACAAACAGCGCGCAATGCTAAAAGTATTGCAATGAAGTAAATGAATTCTTAAAATCAAAACACTTAAAATAGAGCACCCTGCTATTCCCGGCTGAGCCTCAGGAAAGCAACTTACAATTGTCACAGATGATGCCAGTGAACATTTTAAAATAGTAACACGCCTAACTCTCCCGGCTCAGCCTCAGGAGAGCACCACAAGTTCATTCACCTTTGCCCATCGGCTGCAAATTATGCCTGCAGAAGGTAATAACTTAATAATAATGATAATAACAATAATATTTATTTAGCAAGCAACTAAAACGTCCATCACACTATAGAAAAAAGAAAGAGTGAAAAAGTACCATATGTCTGCAAACAGAGATTAGAAAACAAGAAGAATTCCTAAATCTTCCCTGACCTTTGGCTGGGCCAAAACCAGAGCTTTTCACCTCACAGTAGCAGAGGACCTCCTGCCAGGAACTGTGTCCTGAATACTTTGGAACGTCATAGGCTGGCAGCTGTACCCAAGCTCAGGGCCATGTCCCTGGCCTGCCAGAGCCCTGGCTTAGGCCTTGTTAGAGCTTGCATGCTGCAGGAGTAGATAGTGCACACTAGACACAACTATCTAGTCATCCTTGTGTACAACCACATTGCCACAACTCCAGTCACCCATGCATCTAACCAAAATCCGCCTATAATTGCATTTGCCCATTTGCCCATATGTGGGTTTACTGACTGGATGTGAGTCTGCATGTTATGTCATCTGTGTATTGCTTGTGTGCATATGGTCCACTACAAGTGTTCTCCATTTTTGTTTTTTTCAAATTTACCACACAATCAACTATGCACATTATAGCAAAGAACACGTACAAGTAAAACAAACTATTTGCTATGCCGGAGCTTGTTAATATGCGCCTGTGTCCTCCATGTTGGCCCAATGCTACTATTGTTGCCTATAAGACTATACGGATGATTTAAAATTTTACAGGTGGATAATACCCTGTTGGGATGGTGAAGGACATTGCTCGCACCATCCCGAGGTCCTCCGCCCACCAAATTTAGAGTTGTCCGACAGCCCTGCGTGCAACTCTTAGCTTTAGCATGTGGCTCCTGTCAATATAGTATACTTTTGACAGACAGCAATTCATCAAACTTTTATAAAGTTGTACATTTTTGAAAAATTTGAAACTAATGACCGCCTTCTCCATGGAAGTTCTCTCCCATGGTGTGAGGGTCATTATTCTTTACTTCTACTGTCCCTCACTGCCAGGTTTAACCTGGCAGTGATGGAAAGCAAAAAAATCTACTAGCACTGTCCACTCTAAATAGGGTGGACAGTGTTATGTATTAACCATAGATGGCGTGTACCCTGTTGGACATTTGAAGGAGTATGTCAGCGACTTAGCTGGAATAAACTTCATCGTCAACATCCTGAAGTTCCTCCCACCTTTAATCGTGTGGGCACGCATTTAGTTTGCCAGAGCGATTACTCCAATGCCATTGCAATGAAGTATCCTCTCTGCCAATATTCGAAATCAGCCCCTTTTAAAAAAATTCTACATTCTCTGATCCATCCAACACTCTGACTGCAGTGAAATATATAGAGAAAAATCATTAGACTGATTGAAAGCTCGAATGCAAAAAGTTACTTTCACTAAAGTAAACTTAATATAAAAGAATGCACATAAATGCCACTGAATGCACACCATTAACTTTCGTCATTCATTTCTATTATTTCTGCGAATATTCCATTCTATGATCTCCCACAAAGCCTTTCATTCAAGAAACCTTTTCCATTCATTTGTTAAGGGTTTCTTTGTTAATAAAACATTCAAACTCACAGTTAGGTTTCCTTTCTCTTGCAGGACTAAAACTATTATCATAGCAGATTAAATGAGAAATGTTAATTTTTATGCTTAAATATAATTATATTCAGACTGGTATCTAAACTCTGGTTATGCTTATTTCACTCAGGTTTCTCTCAGTGGGAAAATTAATGTAAGCGCAAACACTAACAGGAAAGATTGAAAAATAAAAATATTAATTTTGCCATCACTTTCTTAGGGGCCCATTAGGATGTCGGGCGGATTGCCCCCCAATCCGCCTGACATCCACATTCGAATTCCCCCTCCATATTAGTATGGCGGGCGGGACTTGGCGGACGGAAAGACCGTCTGCCGCTTTTCTGCCCGGTCCCCTTGTGGCCGGGGCGGAAAAGGATTAATATGGTGGCGGTGTCTATTAGACACCGCCACTATATTACAATGGGCTTAGGGAGATGCCTTTCTGTGGCGGCGGAAAGGCATGCGGTCTTCACTCTGGGGGGCCCCTGTGGGCCCCCAGAATGAAGGAGAGATGGGGGGTGCACACGGGGTACCCCCCTGCATCTGCATAAACAAAGTGGCAGGCACCGCGCTGTGCCTGCCGCTTTGTTTATGCAAATGTAAAAGTGCATATTTAGCATTGATGCGGGCGGTGCTGAGAGCACCGCCCGCCACAATGCTAAAAATACAGGATGCGCCAGCCACAGTGGCAGACGCATCCTAATACCCCCCGCGGGACCCCCACCCTTATGGTGGGCGGTCCCGATTACCGATGGGATGGCGGGCGGACTAAGTCAGCCCACCTTCCTAATGGACCCCTAAGTGTGGTAACTTAATCTACAAGGGATACATTTCAATATTAAAATGATGAAGAAACCAATTGTTAGGGTATTAAAGTGCAGAATCTGTTACACCCAGGTACTGCAGCAAAAACCTGTTTCATATTCGGGTTCACAGAACTGTTTTTGATGCAGTAAAACAACATTTAAAACACTTCAATAAAATGGATTCACATGCTTCATAGTTTGCCTGGAGCATTACACATATTAACATCCACCTGCATGGTCAATATTGTTAGATTTTAGAAAGGGACATTGATTCTAGAGATTTCTGAGGATGGTGTTCAGATACTGAGAGAAATAATACATTTGGGGCAGATTTACAGGAACTGTTCCGGGGGAAGAGAGATGTGCAGAGTTATACTTACTAAACATGGCCTTCTGCTACTCTCTTGACCTGTGCTGGTGCCCTTTAAGCTACCAAGCATCAGGGACTCACCTTGGCCCCATAGTGCAAAGGTCTGCAAGTGCTGGCTAGCATAAAATGTGTACTGGAAGCATGCAAAAATCATACATTTAGGGATTTTCTTTAATAGTTCAAATATTGGATATGTGTTGTGTAGATTTCCAAAAAGGGCTACCATTCAATATCTTGGGATAAACAGGAAATTACTCTGTACCTTAAGTTCTGAGAGTATTCTTAGTAGTGATATGTACTACACTTGCACACCTGTGTATAGTTCAAAAATATTATCTCATTTATTATAAACTTTTCACAAATTTTACTCATGCATTCTTGCATGAATCTCAATATTTAACATTATCTGACATTTGGAGTTTCAGCCTGGAATTTCTCCCAACAGTTTGTATTTAAGGACACCCCCAAACCACAATACTTTAAAATATAATAATAAAAATACACAATATTGAGAAAAAAATAAATTAAAAAAAAACAATTGTGAATATATTTAACAGGAATGTTTCGGTGGGGACAAGTTTCACCCCACCTTCTTCAGGACATATACAATGATTAAAATATATTGCAGTTAAAAACAAAAAATAAATGATAAATACCAATTGTGAATATATTTAACAGGAACGTTGACCCAGCGTTTCGGCTGGGCCAATGTTCACCCCACCTTCTTCAGGACATATACAATGATTAAAATGTATTGCTGTTAGAAACAAAAAACTCAAAAGCAGGAATAAGTGTCCGATACAGAACCTCCCATTCTTTTCTTTTTGTTACAAATGTATTTTTCCCCAAATATTGAGTATCATAAAGGGATGTTCTTCATTCATTTAGATGATTGCACTAAATATCACCCATTTAACAATGTGAATGAATTCACCATAGCCTACTTTCACATAAATTGCTCTTTATTTTAGACTAGCTTACCCGTCGCGCGTTGCTGCAATCTCAGAAGAAAGGAAATTCAAGGAAACTCGTTATGATAACATTAAATTTACATTGTGTTATTGTTATTGAAACTTATTCATTTTATTTTTGAAAACATTTCTAAGTGTGGCTTGAGCAGTGCGTCCTTGATTGGCTTCTAATCTTGATTCTGGCTGCTCTCCTGTTTCATTTGAGCGGGCTTGAGCAGTGCGCAATTAATCGTTTCCACTCTTGAATCTCGTTGCTCTCCTGTTTCATTCGAGTGGGCTTGAGCAGTGCGTAATCGATCTGTTTCCAATCTTGATTCTCATTGCTTGTTGGTTTGAGAAGAACGGGTTTGAACAGTGCGTACTCGATCGGCTTCCATTCTTGATTCTCGCGCTCGTTCGTTTGAGAATTATGGGCTTGAGCAGTTTGTATTCGAACAGCTTCTAATCTTGCTTCCCGTTGCTCGTCTGTTTCTGAAGCTCATAATGCCTTTTTCTTTCGTGCTTCTGATGTAGATTGACCAATCGTTTGGGGGTCATAACTGTCGACGATGCTCGCAAATTCGCTGTCTATTTCAGTATTCGAAAAATTATGAGGGCCCTGGAGGGCTGATATAAAAAAAAGTTGATAGAAACCTTTGCAGGAGTGTACTCAACAACTTCCCAAAGGTTCATGGCGATCGGATGAATGGTGTAGTAATGCATAAAGGACAAACAGACATACTTTTGTATTTATATATATAGATAGAAGATATAGTTTGGCAAACTTCGGAGTTAGGCAGGCCACTCACGTAATGCATCATTCAGGGACCAAATCTAATTAATTATCAGTGTTACATTCTGCACTTTTGTGACCCCACAATAAAATACTAATTTAATTCAAAATGAGCCTCTATTAGAACATTAAATGCTCATATGAGTGCTATATTTAATTGCTTTATAACATGGAAATCCAAATTTCCCCTTCAACCTTACCATACTTCCTTGTTCAATGTAAGTTATGTCTCATTAGCTTTCTTAACACTCAGGCCTTAATTACGAGCAAAGGTTTTATTTATTGCCCCGGATAAATAACAGTACCATTGGGATGTTATTTTTGAAGTGCAATAAATAACTCATAGTATGAGTTTATAGGGAATAACGTATGGATTTTGGTGTTTAACACACCAAAATCTGCATGATACTGTAAATACTGTATGTTTTCCCAAGTTAAAATTTGGAAGGTTTGACCTGTCAAAATTAAATGAAGGTTATTTAACACATCCGATAATTATTGGATGCATTAAATACCTCTGCACTCGTAATTGCAACCCATGTGTAAACAAGAGTTTACACTGGGTCTTAAAATTATGAGTTGCTTCTAATGAGGCCCCTAGTCTTTTCAGTAAGGACGAGTAGTCTCCATAACCATTGTTTAACCTTTTTAATAAAGTCTATCCTACATTCACAATGTTGTTACTCTCTGCTTTATTTCCCCTATGTTGAAAGTATTTAATATATTAGTATTCTTTATCTACTCCCCATACAAGTTCTCACATATAATCTCCATGTGGTGACTCTCTTTATTCGTTCACTTATAGTGGAATTTTCATATTGAATTACATGGCTTGAAGACGTTTATGGATTATTAAACATACCCATTAGTCTTATCCGATTTTTTGTTACTATAGACTCCGAGTCTTATAGACACTAACAACTATTTTTTTATACATCTATAAATTGCTCGCCTTTAGATTCTTTACTTAATCCAATTCAATTTGGACCTCAGTTCTTTAAGTTTATAACCTCGGCTGGAGCTGTGGAGTTGAAGTCTTACTCCTATTTTCCTGATGTTTCTTTAGTGTTATAAACTCTCACATATACAATCAGGCCTTAGCCACGCTCAACTCAGTTATATACATATATTTAGGCCAGTCTGGTATGCTCTATAACTCATTTCTTTTTCTTACTGGGTTTAGAAAAACCTCAGTTATCAGGAGCTGAAGAGTTAAAATATGCCCAACTCACTTAGCATTTGCTTCCTCAAACCACTAAATGTCGAGAATACATATATGTGAGGGAAAAAGGCATTGGTAGAAAAGAATGGTAACAGGAACCAATGGAAGTCATATAGAAAACTAGAGAGAATGTCTCTTATTGGGCGAGACTAAAGCCAGTAGAAATATCAATACAGATTTTAAACGTTGGGAAACGGCAAACATGGCCTGTTCTGATTTTACAAATGAAGGTGAAGCACACACTGGTTGGAATACCTTTAAATAAAAATATTTAAGGTGAACAGGGACCAACGAGGGGAGAGGTGTAAAAATAGATTAATGATAATAAAACTAATGAAGGTGTTTTAATTCTACTACTCCTGCTGACCAAGGTTTGGCTGTTCCAACGCTACCAGTAATGGTTTTTGATGCTGAGCTAAATCTATAAAGTTTGTCAGAACTGGCTTTGAGTAAAAAATAAATGCGTCTTTGATCATAAGAGACTCTTTTTACTTCTTAAATTCTGCAAAAAGCGAAAGACCTGGCTTCTCGAGTAGTCCCACCAGGCCCTCGGTGCTCTAAGGCTTACACCTGCTCAGTGCCAGGATGCCATCTACAAATCTGTATAGCATAACAACGTACAGAAAAACATGGCGGCCAGCGAGTAGCGGGTCGCGGGTGAGCTCCCGGTTTGTCCGCTGAATGAATTTGGAATGTAGGAGCGGAAAAAGATGTGAGTTTGCCATTGGAAGAAAGATGTTTTTTAAATAACCAGCCCGTGATGATTATTTGCACTCACCTTGTCTTGCCTTGCACTCAGGCTCCGACTCCCAACCCCCGACTCTAAGGGGCTCCATTAGGATGGCGGATGGATTGCCCCCGCCGGGCTGGCGATAGCCACCGCCAGCCTGGCGGGGGCAATCCGCCCGCCATCCTTCCCTGTATTCCCCCCTGCCATATTGGAATGGCGGGGGGGGGCCACGGCGGAGCAAAACACCGCCCGCCACTTTTCCGCCCCGGTCGCATTGCGGCTGGGACGGAAAATGATTAATATGCTGGCGGTGTCAAGCAGACACCGCCAGCCATATTATGATGGGCTGAGGGTGATGCCTTTCCGTGGCGGCGATGCCGCCACGGAAAGGCATGCGGTCTTCAATCTGGGGGGTCCCTGCGGGCCCCCAGAGTGAAGGAGGGGGGGTATTGCACATGGGGGGGTACCTGTGGTACCCCCCTTCATTTGCATTGACAAAGCGGCAGGCACCGCGCCGTGCCTGCCACTTTGTTAATGCAAATGCAGAAATGCATTTCAAGCATTATGGCGGGCGGTGCTGAGAGCACCGCCCGCCACACTGCTAGAAATGCAGGATGTGCCCGCCACTGTGGCGGGCACATCCTAATGCTGGCATCAGGACCCCCGCCCTTAAGGCGGGCGGTCCTGTTGACCGCCATCCTAATGGAGCCCTTAGTGCGGTGAGAGGGGCTTGTCCCAAGTGTAGCCGCCGGGCACGAGAAGAAGTGAGGTAAGGCAGCGCAGCTCAGCTCAGCGAGGATTTATGAGGGTTTCAGTGAAGGAGGCAAGCGTTTTCTCCGGCCAACACAGCGCCGGAACAGGTGTGGCGTGGAGCGGCCCTGGAGCTCCGTAAGGGGAGAGGAGCAACGGCACTAATCTCCTTCAGGGGGGCTGGAAGTAAAGGTGCCCATAGAGAAGAGGACAGCAATACCTTCTCACAGGAAGAGACACCTCCAAACAAAGGCAGCCGCTCAAAGGATCACAAGCAGAGAAGTGCTACCCGCAAACAAACTGCATCAGTATTGAAATCAAGAAAGGTAGGAGGAAAGTGGTTTTTGGTGGCATGCCAGATGAGGGGGTATCTAGGTACGCACTCCGCAATTTAGTAGAAATGCTGGGAAAAGGAGATAGCCGGGGGATGTGTGAATTTCTGAATGACCTCTGTAAAAACGAGAGAGGAGGCAGAAGGGTTTGTCCGCGGCTGTTCGAGCAGTAGCAGATCCCCCCCCCCCAGCGCCTTGAGACCCTCTGGGTAAGTAGTGCGCTATATAAATACGTTGATTGATTGATTGATTGATTGAAGGGAGAGAAAGGCGATAAGGGAAAGAAGGGGAATGAGTGGGGGGGCAGAGAAAATAAAGAAGGTGGAGAGAGCAGAGAAAGAAGAGCTGGGGTCTCTGAGGCTCTATACACCGCAGTAAAAAAAACGATACCCTCTGTTCCAAAAACAAGACATAGAAAACCCCTACAAAAACCCTCACAAAAAAAGAGCCCGCAGGATCTTAGAGTTAAAACCAACCCCTCTCTTAAAACCTATTTTAAAGTCTTACCAAAGATATTAATTTTGGGTGAAAATATGATGGAGGGCTCAAAGAATGACAGGGAGAAAGATGCCGAGAGGCAGCTTTCATCCCCTGAATACCTCCCAGACTCGCCAGAAGGGATGGGGCACTGAGCAGGAATGTCGCAAATAAACTCCGTCAGTAAATTGGAAAGTTTAGCCCCTAATTTTGGAAAAAAATCTGAACAAGACTCTAATTATCCAGATAAGGAAGACTCGTCAGTCGGACGACTTTTAACGTACAGAACATCTCGTTGTGGTCCAATCCAAAGTTTGCACTTATTAAATATAATAAGGTAACCCAGTGTTAGTCAATTGGAGAGATAGACCTTAAAATAGTGAAAAACAACTTCAGGAGTTTTTCACTACCAGGGCATATAAACCTTAAACCCACATGTCCTACCTTTTAATTACAATGCACCCTTCCATAAGTGGATGACATATGTATTAACAAGCATTGGCAAAGCCAATAGGTCTGGCGTTGGCCGCCAGCCCTTTCGCAGTTTTTGTTATGTCATGATTTGTGCAAAATGTTATTGTTTAAAAATCTGCCCACCCCTCATTTAATCTAAAAAAATGGTTAAAGGCTAAAGTATTTCTCTGGTCTCAAAAAAGTACACATTACCATGGTACTCTTGGCACAGAAAGAAAATACATTGTGTGTGGATGTGGTCCTTGTGATAAAGGAGCATGTTGTAACTCATCATGAAGTCAGTCAGTGGCTGAAGTCGGCTAACATTGCCCCTTGATGCCTACTGGTGTGGGTGGAAGATAAATGTGCATGACACAATCAAAGACTAATGGATGAAGTACGGCTGAAAACCTCAATAAGTAAGTAAACTATACATGCTTATAGAAAAATCAAAATGTCTTGGCTAACACATAAGTAAAAAAAGCATGAAAGAAGGGAAGAATGTAAGGGAGAAAGGTGGACAAATAAAGAAGAAAGGCAGAAAAAGGGAGAAAGAGTGGGACAAAAGGAAGGAAGGCAAAAAGGAAGGATGGAAGGCAAAAGGGTAAGGAAGTGATGCAAAAATGAAGAAAGGGAAGGAAAGAAAAAATGAAAAACTAAGAAAGAAGGAAAGGGAAAATGAAAGAAAGTAAGAAGAAAAAATAAATATAAAAGGCAAATGAAAGAAGGAAAGGGTAAAAAAGAAAAAGGAAAGGAGGCAGTAAAGAAAGCAAGAAAGTAGGAAAGAAATTAACAAAGGAGGAAGGAAGGAAAAAGGTAGGAAGGAAAGAAGGAAGGAAAGGAAGGAGGAAGGAAGGAAGGAAGGAACGAAGTAATCAAAAACCAAGAAGGCTAGAATGAAAGAACGCAGGCCAAAACAGAAAGAAAGAAGGAAATAAGGCAGAGAATGAACAAAGAAGAGACAGCAAAAGTAAATACGGAAAAGAGAAAGAAGGCAAAAAAGAAAGAAAGAAGGAATGGTGCAAGAAGAGAAGGTAAAAAAGAGAACGGATTAAAGAAAAAGGTAAAAACAATGTGAACAGTAAAGAAGTAGAAAAAGGAAAGAAAATAATTAAGGCAAAAAAGAAATAAGGAAAGCAAGAATTCAAGAAAAAATAAAATGCGTCAAAAAAAGAAGAAAGAAGGAAAGAAAGAATGAAGAAAAGCAAAAGAGAAAGAAAGGAAAATAGAAAAAGAAAAAAGAAAGAAAGTGAATGAATGAAGGAAAAAATAAAATAAAATGAAGAAAGGAAAGAAGGAAATAAAAGGGGTTAAAGATAAAAACGAAAAAAGAAGAAAAGAAAAAGGAAAGGCAGAAAATAAGGAAAAAAGAGAGAAGCAAAAAAGAAGGCAAAAAGGAGGAAATAAGGAAAGAAAAAAAACAGGAAAGTAAGAAAGAAAAAAGGAAAGAAAGACAATGGAAAGAAAGAAGGAAAGAGTGTTCACAGTACAAAAAACTGGCTACTAACACCTAAATTACACCTCATCTACTTTTAAATGGAACTGTTGCAAGAGTGCTCCAAATTAAACACCATAACTTTTGGTTTTCTTTCTGGGCAAAGTTTATCAAAGAATCAATGTTGAAACAGAGTCCAGGAACACCATATGGTATGCTGTGAAATAGCAGCAGTCCACAACAAAAGGCATTTATAACAGCATTGGAAGGAGATCGGAACTGGTAAAGCTTTACTGTGCACTGTGTGCACTTCAAAAGTGTCCTACTATCGCATCAGGCAACACTAGCACTAAAGAGAATTCCTTGTGCGAGGATGTACACCTTATGCAGAGGCAAAATGCAGTCACTCAAATTGAAGTTAACCAGAGGCTTAAGTAGACTGACCCATTGCCCGACAACAGCAGACCAAAGGGTGAAGAGAAGTGACCCTTTTAATTGAGTATAGTATACATATCCATACTAATATAATAAAGAGAGAGCCCAAACCTTTGAGGCGGGTAATCTCAGAAACAACAGCACCAATTACAACACCCAATACAGCGTTGGAAAGGGCAGTTGCAGCAGAAGGACATAGGCTATGCAGACGCCCACCATATACATTTAAAAGGTAAAAGAACCGTGCCAGCAAAGTAGTCCCTTGTGGGCATGTCTGCGTTGTGCTGTGGGCGTGCGCTGGGGCGTGACAAACGCTGGGGGCGTGTGGTATGTTCTGCCCTTCATGCCATGTGTCATATCGTGTGCTAATCCCACCCTGCTCCCTTTAAATACCCCTGCACCCCATTATCATAACCCACCCTTACTCCTTAAAATACCCCAACACCCTTAAACACCAAACCCATCCTAACCCTGTAAATATACCCTCTACCCCAAAATCCAAACCTATCCTTAAACCCTAAAAATACCCCTGTAACCCAAAACCCAAATCTAGCCCTGAACCCTAGAAATACCCTGTACCTCAAACCCCAAAACTACCCCGGAACCCTAAAAAACCTCTGTACCCCAAAACCCAAACCTAGCCCTGAATCCTAAAAATACCACTGTACCCCAAAACCCAAACCTACACCTGAACCCTAAAATAACTTTGTACCCCAAAACCCAATCTAGCCATGAACCCTTAAAATACCCCTGTACCCCAAAACCCAAACCTACCCCTGAACCCTAAAAGTACCACTGTACCCCAAAACCCAAATCTGCCCCTGAACCCTAAAAATAGCCCTGTACCCCAAAATCCAAACCTACCCTTGAACCCTAAAATACCCCTGTACCCCAAACCTAGCGCTGAACCCTAAAAATACCCCTGTACCCCAAAACCCAAACCTAGCCCTGAACCCTTAAAATACCCCTGTACCTCAAAACCTAAACCTACGCCTGAACCCTAAAAATACCCCTATACCCCAAAACCCAAACCTAGCCCTGAACTGTAAAAATACCCCTGAACCCCAAAACCCATACCTATCCCTAAACCTCAACACTACCCCTGTACACCATAACCCCAAACTATATCTGAACCCTTAAAATACCCAAACACCCCAAAACATATACCTCAGTACCCCAAAACATATACAGCTATACCCATACTTACCTTATCCAAACATTAAAAAAAACATGCTTTTACCATTCATGCATTTACAACGAATTTATTTTGTTGTAAATGTATGCGTGGTAAAAGCATATAAAGTGTAATGCCATGCGTTATAATGGCATTGCGGAGTTATGGTACTTTCGTAATGAAAGTATGCGGTGTGATGGTATGCGGAAAGAAAGTTGCGGAATAATGGGTGTTTACCCTCCCCCGGTAAGTACATTGGTGGCAGGGCGGCCCACATCTCCAGCAACATACTGATATTTTTTCACCACCCATTTGAAAAATGCACATGTCTCTCTCATTGATGGCCAGCACCGATATACACTTTTAGACACACCCCACAAGTTCTAGAATTGCGAACTTTAGAGCTGGGGAGCTACGTTCGAATCTCGGCATCAGCTCAACATCCTGTGATTCCAGGCAAATCGCTTTGTCTCCCCGTGCCTACCACAAATGAATGAGTTCTTCTGTAATGTAAATTGTGCTCATGCCATGTTGTCGAGTTCGCGCTATATAATATTGTAAGGAAAAATAAAGTAGGGAAACTCGAGTTCGCATACTACTGAACGCGCACTCTTCAGTGCATCAGCAGTGCACTGTGAATCGTAGCGTTTCACAGGCCTGTCACAGATAAGAAATGCTATCAAAACGAAATCCTACAAAACAATATACTACTGGCCGGCAGCAATTCATACCCGGACAACGTCGGGACGGGCTGCTAGTTATTTTAGTAAAGTGAAAAGGTCTCAGCTAACACCAGACAGAAAAAGGAAGGTTTAGATCTGGCAAAAGGTTTACTTTACCTGATCAAAATGGCAGTTTAAAACTGCACTGCAGACTGCTTTGGCATGCCTAAAACATGTTTCAAAGAGACACTTTGGTGGGTAGCACTATGAGCTCTGTAGGTCCACTGGTAGCATTGAATTTCCAGGCTCTGGGTAATGAGGTACCATACACTAGGGACATACAAGTAAATTCAATGTTACAATCAGGGAGAAAGCACAAGGACTTTAGCACTGGTTAGCAGTGGTTAGCAGTGGTAAAATGTACAGAGTCCTAAAGGTAACAAAACAGAAGGAGTGAAGGAAAAACGTTTGGGGGTTACCTTGCACAGATGGCCATGTCCAACATGAACCTCTCCAGTATCAAGCTTAGGCAGACTACTCAATCCCTTGATGAACTTCCTGCTCACGCAATAGAACTAAGATAATTCCCTCTTCTGCAGAGACATTTGTCAGTTCTATGGCACTAGACTGCCCCATGGGTAACCCATCTCATCACCTGTGAACCCCATCTGTGAAGTTCCTGACCTTAATTTTCTCACAGATGCATCCCACCTGGCAGACAATGCCACCATGGCCAACAAAATGATGTGGCCTGTTTCGACCCTTGTATCTGACTTCTGTCCCCAGCCCAAGGAGTATTCGGCCCATAAGGGCAACAACCAATGGAGGCTATTGACTACTGTCAGTACAAAGAGCCAGGCCCTGGGCCATGCTATGCAAGGTGTATGCTCTAAGTGAGGGCCTTAGTTAAGCCTCACTTCCGGCCTTGGGGCTGGAAAGGAGTTTCCTAACAACGGCTGAGGTTTTCCTAACATCTGAGGTTTCCCAAAGTCTGGGGTAGCAGCCCTAGATGTTAGTCACCCTACTTCCACCCTCCCTCCTTCCATCTCAAGATCTATACCCTGTTGCCGAAGAGGTGCCTGGCAGGCCAGGGCTTCCGGAGGCAACCATCATCCCCCTCAAGGGTGACACCATCTGTCTGTATCATACAGGGATCTGCCTAGCGCCGGTCTCCATCCCTCTGTCTTAGTGACAGCTTAAGGAGCACCTTGTGGTCAGAAGTGGCCTCTGCAGGGTTCGGGGTTTCTGGCAACCCCATATCTGCTTGTCCTCCTACTGTGGAATGTTTCCATTTACTGCCCCTCTATCAGGGCCTCTGTATTCCTCCTTTAGAGAGTAGTAACCCCAGAAGCATGAGCTTCCAGGGCATCTTAGGCAGCCGTCCCTCCCAGCTCTTCTAACACTGGTGGGAACCAATTTCCCAGCATGCAGTCAAAGGGCATCTGGGAACTACCTATGACCCTCCTCAGTCCCCACTGCCATTATGCTTCTACAAGAAGGTGGAAAAGGTGAGGGAACCATTGCATTTGACTCAGTAGTACATACATAGGCAATCTGTGGTCCACCATTCTGAATTGAAAAAGAAGCATTTACAGTGTACAAGTCACTAAGCAAATTCAAGAACTTCAGAGGTAACTTCCAGTAGAATTAAAAGATGGGTCCAAAATCTACAATAGTACTCATTTGATGTAGAATAAATCCCTGGTACAGCTTTCTTTGGGGCAGATTTCTTGTTCCGACTGGTTGATGACATTGAAAAGGAACAGAGATTCAGTGATAACATAAGTGAGGATATGGAATTGCACAAAGAAAATGTGTGTGTGATCACCATGTGAGTCATTGAGGAGAAAAATTGGAAAAAGAGATAGAACAGATCCCATTCTAAGTAAAGTACAATATTTGTTAATCCAGGGTGTTATAGTGTAAAAAAGAATAAAGAGTAGCTGAGGCCATATACGATGGTCAGAGAAGAATTATCAGAAGTAGATGGATACCTTTTTAGAGGCACAAAATTGATACCTCATGAAACTCTCAGGAAAAAACTGATTGACATAACACATGAAGACCATCCGAGGATCACCAAACCAAGCAAAGGTTGAGGTTAGCCTATTGGGGGCCAGGGATGGATGTACTGGGTGAGAGAGGGATAAGGAATTGCATAGCCTTTCCATCGGTGATAAAAGTGCACGCTCCACCCACGCAATGTCGCACCCTACTTGAAGGTTTCTGGATGGATAAAGCAATGGATATCATTGGGCCACTGATGGTAGAACGGAATTCCCCATACAGTCTAGTTTTAGTAAACATAATTAAAATGGCCAGGAATAAAATTTGTCTCCGACATCAGCTTGACCTCAGTTATAAACTACCTGATAGGGTTTATTTTACAAGAGGGACTACCCTACACCCTCTTAACTTGGAGTCAATGGAGTTTTACTCCTGAGAAATGGTGGAATTTATCCAATGTAATGGAATAACACATACTCGTTGTGTCCCTGTATCACCCAAAAACGAATGGGGCAGTAGAAAAATGTAACAAAACACTCAAAGAGGGCATTCAGCTAGCAAGATCAAATAGGTTGAACTGGAAAAGTGGTTGATAGGTCAATAGAGGCTCATCGTTTAGGTCAGTCAACAGGTATGACTCCCTTTGAGATGTTAAAATGTAGGAAGCACAATTCTTGACGGATACCTGAGTGGACAAAGTGGCACAAAGATTGGGTGAGGGTTTATGTAGGCCAAAAGTGGAGGAAAAAGGAGTTGGAGTTGCAGGCAGCCCGCAAAACGAGGTTTGACAAACTGCATAAGACCAAGGTTATTGTATTTAAAGTGAGTGATTGGGTAAGAGTTAAAGCTCCAACTGGCATTAAACAACGGTCAAAATATACTGAACCCATGAAAAACATATAGCTATTTCGCAATATCGGCAAGACACAGGATGGTAGAATATGGAATTTGGGGAAGATGGAGAAACATTACTGCGCTGATCATAATGGGGAGACATATGAAAACAACAGTAAAGCAAGGACAGAAAGTGGACATATGAATGACAGTCCTGTGTTACATAAATGGAAAAAAAATACGGTTCTGGTCACATCAAGTGGAAGGATGACTTGCGCCAGAGTTTCTTAAAAGATTACTTAGTGAGGTAATTCAGAGGCAGTTATTATATTAACTTCCCCTTATCTCCGGAGTTGTAATGTTGTACTTCTGTCTAGTTTAAACTTGGTGAAGTCATACATTAATATCCTTACTTAACATATTTGTTTAATTTACTTGTCTTTCTTCAAATGTGTTTCTACTGATGTGGCTCTATGCTCTCTGGGGTGGGGATCTGAAAAAAAAATGTTGCGAAAAAAGGGAGCTGTGTGGTATCTGTCCGTCACCTACGTCACTTCCACTATTGAAGATACCAGAACATTGCAGAAGAGACTAGAAAAGTGGAACCTTGCCGGTCACAAAGTTTTAGAATATAGAGTGCGATGGGTCTAAAATCTACAATAGTACTCATTTGATGTAGAATAAAGCACTGGTACAGCTATCTTTGGAGCAGATTGCTTGTTCCGACAGGTCCATGACTTTGAAAAGGAACAGAGATTTAGTGATAACCAAACTGAGGATATACCATTGCACAAAGAAAATGTGTGAGTGATCACCATAGGAGTCGTTGAGGAGAAAAATTGGAAAAAGAGATAGAAACAGATCCCATTCTAAGTAAAGTACAATATTTGTTAATCCAGGGGTGTTATAGTGTAAAAAAGAGTGAAGAGCAGCTGAGGCCATATTGGATGGTCAGAGAAGAATTATCAGAAGTAGATGGATACCTTTTCAGAGGCACAAAATTGATACCTCATGAAACTCTCAGGAAAAAACGGATTGACAACCAGGGATGGATGTACTGGTTAGGAAAGGGATAAGGAATTGCATAGCATGTTCAATCCATACTAATATAATAAAGAGAGAGCCCAAACCTTTGAGGCGGGTAATCTCAGGAACCACAGCACCAATCACAACACCCAATACAGCGTTGGAAAGGGCAGTTGCAGCAGAAGAACATAGGCTATACAGACGCTCACCATATACATTTAAAAGGTAAAAGAACCGTGCCAGCAAAGTAGTCCCTTGTGGGCATGTCTGCGTTGTGCTGTGGGCATGTGCTGGGGGCGTGACAAACTCAGGGGGCGTGTGGTACGTTCCGCCCTTCATGCCATGTCTCATATCGTGTGCTAATCCCACCCTGCTCCCTTTAAATACCCCTGCACCCCATAATCATAACCCACCCTTACTCCTTAAAATACCCCAACACCCTTAAACACTAACCCATCCTAACCCTATAAATATACCCTCTACCCCAAAACCCAAACCTATCCCTAAACCCTAAAAATACCACTGTACCCCAAAACCCAAATCTAGCCCTGAACCCTAGAAATACCCCTGTACCTCAAAACTAAAACCTACCCCGGAACCCTAAAAATACCCCTGTACCCCAAAACCCAAACCTAGCCCTGAACCCTAAAAATACCACTGTACCCCAAAACATAAACCTACCCCTGAACCCTAAAATAACCCTGTACCCCAAAACCCAAACCTAGCCCTGAACCCTTAAAATACCCCTGTAACCCAAAACCCAAACCTACCCCTGAACCCTAAAAGTACCCCTGTACCCCAAAACCCAAACCTACCCCTGAACCCTAAAATACCCCTGTACCCCAAACCTAGCCGTAAACCCTAAAAATACCCCCGTACCCCAAAACCCAAACCTAGCCCTGAACCCTTAAAATACCCCTGTACCCCAAAACTCAAACCTACCCCATAACCCTAAAAATACCCCTATACCCCAAAACCCAAACCTAGCCCTGAACCCTAAATATACCCCTGAACCCCAAAACCCATACCTATCCCTAAACCCCAACCCGACCCCTGTACCCCATAACCCAAAACTATATCTGAACCCTTAAAATACCCAAACACCCCAAAATATATACCTCAGTACCCCAAAACATACAAAATTTACAACGAATTTCGTAGTAAATGTATGCGTGGTAAAAGCATATAAAATGTAATGCCATGCGTTAAAATGGCATTGCGGAGTTATGGTACTTTCGTAATGAAAGTATGCGGAGTGATGGTATGCGGAAAGAAAGTTGCAGAATAATGGGTGTTTACCCTCCCCCGGTAAGTACATTGGTGGCACGGCGGCCCACATCTCCTGCAACATACTCATATTTTTTCACCATCCATTTGAAAAATGCACAGGTCTCTCTCATTGATGGCCAGCACCGACATACACTTTTAGACACACCTCCCGCCACAAGTTCTCGAATTGCGAACTTTAGAGCTGGGGAGCTAAGTTCGAATCTCGGCATCAGCTCAACATCCTGTGATTCCAGGCAAATCGCTTTGTCTCCCCGTGCCTACCACAAATGAATGTGTTCTTCTGTAATGTAAATTGTGCTCATGCCATGTTGTCGAGTTCGCGCTATATAATATTGTAAGGAAAAATAAAGTAGGGAAACTCGAGTTCACACACTACTGAACGCGCACTCTTAAGTGCATCAGCAGTGCACTGTGAAACGGAGCGTTTCACAGGCCTGTCACAGATAAGAAATGCTATAAAAACAAAATCCTACAAAACAATATACTACTGGCCGGCAGCAATTCATACCCGGACAACGTCGGGACGGGCTGCTAGTCAGTGATAAAAGTGCACACTCCACCGACGCAATGTCGCACCCTACTTGAAGGTTTCTGGATGGATAAAGCAATGGATCTCATTGGGCCACTGATGGGAGAACAAATTCCCCATGCAGTCTAGTTTCAGTAAACATATTTAAGATGGCCAGAAATTACATTTGTCTCTGACATCAGCTCAACCTCAGTTATAAACTTCCTGATAGCTCCTGAACTGGTAGTTCGTATGCTGTGGCTGATGTGTAGTAAATAAACTTGATGCTTCTCTACACTCTCTGATCTGCTTATTGCTAAATCCATTTATCTTGCATTGGACAGGGGGACTGCTGCATGTGCCTATTCCTGGAAGTAATTACTTTGAGGATCAGTTGGAAGATATTTTACGCAGGGTTTTCATGGATCAGAGGCATGGACAGTTGTTCAGATCCCAAATCAAGCCAGACCCTCCTCAAAGAGTCTCAAGGAGAACATGTCTGAGGGGATTTCGATTTCAGGCTGAAAAGAATATGTCGAATCATCCCTTTTCCTTTAGCTGTCAAAACTCTAAACATCTCCTCCTCCAAAACTCAAAAAGTGTTTCTGACTATGCTTAGTATCCTGTTTTGTGGGGCGCCTCTCTCTTTTCATGCAGGAACGGTGAGATGTGTTGATGCATGAGTTTTGCAGATCCTGGAAAGAGGATACTCATTGGAGTTTATAGAAATCCCTCCAGGCTCCAGTCCAATGCATCATACTTACTCAGTAGATCCAGTAACATACTTGGCTATAACTCAGGTATTGCATAAAGGTGACACAAATCAATTAAACGTGTATTTAATACAGCCCTGGGTACAAGTTGCTCCTTCTCCCTTGGGCACTAAGCTTCATCTACCCAACATTCTCAGAACTTGAAGAAAGGCAATAGCAAGCATAGAACATTATCTATTCTAACCTATGGTGGTCTGTAGGGTGCAAAGTATAAATCATTTAAAGCACAACACATCTTCCTCCATTAATGGAAGGTAAGAAATTTGCATAAAAGATAGAACATGAAGAGATGAATGAAAAACAAAAGAAAACAAACAAAAATGAGTTCGAAGCACATAAAGAACATTTTGAAAGGTATTTGCCTTCATAATAACCATTCTAATTCTTCCTGTTTGACATCTGTCATTCGTCTCAGTGAGAACATTAATTTTTGGTATTTTCACAGCACAAACCTTTGGGGACGGGGTTTCAGCCAACTTTCTCCATCCTTCCAACCATAATACCGCTCCATTGTATCATCCACTCTCGTGCCCAAGTTGCAAAGAAAAGGAAATGGTCCTAGGTCTAGAACCCACTGGTCAGAGGCAAGCACATGTCTTGTCTCTTGTTGCCCTCACACACCCCGAAGGATGTCATGCTTCATTGGGTGTTTGCTCCTTGTCAGGCTGGAGCTGTAATGCCCTACTAGTCCCCCAAAAGTTCATTTTAGAGTAGATCTTTTGGGAACAGCCGTATGATGAGTGTGGGTGTGTGGTGTGAGTTCTATGTGAAGGGTGCAAGTGTGTGTGATGCACACTAACGGTAATTCCCGTTAAGGTGCGGATTAACCAACGCCCCAGCCCATGGTGCATTTCTCTTCATGACTCTAGGTCACATCAGGAGCAGTTCAACTATTTAGTTGCAGCCTAGCTGTAGAGTTTCACAGCCTTGGCACGTCCTGATTTCACAGGGCTTTTCTCCCCTTCACTCACGTGCACCATCACATCACGGCTTGTTTTCGGTCCTGATGAAGTGCCACGGATCCTTTTGACCTATGAGGCGCGAAACATGTTGACCTTTAAGTTAGCTGGGCACATTACGTCCATTGGAGTAATGCACGACCGCCAGGTATTTTACTCTGACAAGGGTACCTCCACAATAAATGTACCATTCTTTGGTAACCCTTAGCCAGTTTTAAAATTATCACAGACACTTGCCTCCTTCACATAGGACTCACCCCTCACACCCACACTCATCATACGGCTGTTCTCAAAAGATCTCCGCTAAAGTGACCTTTTGGGAGACCTGTAGGGCATTGCCGTGCTAGCCTGATGAGGGGAAAACGATCGATGATGAAGCATGACATCTTTTGGGGTGTGTGAGGGCAACAAGAGACAAGACATGTGCTTGCCTCTGACCAGTGGGTTCTAGACCTAGGACCATTTCCTTTTCTCTCCTTTTGATGAGTCGGTGACCCTTGGCACCCCTACCTCCAATACAGTGAGCCCCATTTGGTTTGACGACTAGCTTTAGGAGCACGGGCACTGGACCTTTATTAGCTCCTGGTCCCCCCTTTTCTTTTTGTTGAGATAGTAATTCTGCAAGCACAAATCATTTTCATCACTCATTTCTTCCACTTGAGTTTATTATTCCTAGTCAAGTGAATGATGCCATTTATCCCCGTATTGAAGTGCTCCACAGTTAAATTTTCCCTCTGGCTGATAAATAAAGGTAGTTTTATGCCTAATTACATTTCTCTTCACAAACTCTTGAAACTTATACAAAAAAAATTTGGAACCATCATCACTTAATATACATTTCGGTAGACTTTTCGACAAGAATGCTTTGTCCAAGAAATTGAATATGGACTCACTGTACGCCTTACACATTCCCTCAATTCCTGGTTATTTGGAAAAGTGATCCATAATCACAACAATTTAGCTAGATTCTCTCTGATCCTCACATACTTGTACCATCATTTAAATACTGACTCTTTCCCACAGCAGATTAGGACTTGGAATCAGACACAAAGTATTCTGATTTTTTTCTGAGTTGTTGCAGTCTACACACTTGCAGAATCTTCTGTCCACACCTTTATCTAAACCTGGCCTCAGTACATATTTCTTTTAATCTACACATTAATGTCATTATGCTTAAATGGTATTCTTGACATACATTAAGAATTTTACTCCTCAAGCCATTCGGTGGAATAACCCAAATGCACCTCACCCACATGTCATTTTCCACAGTAAATCAACCCTTACTTTCCAGAAGATACGTCTTTCTTTTCAGACCAACCTTTGTTAACATGCATCATTGCTAGGCCTGGGAGTAATTGTAATTATGCCTGAGTATTCAGGGTACTTCTAGCTAGTCTGTGTTACTCATCAATGTGGAATTACAAATAATTATTTGATCATGCCCACATGTGTAAATGAGATTAATTTTATTCTATCTTGTTGCTTAATACATCCTTGCTCATTTCGTGTACCAAATATGTAACTTGATCCCTTTTAAATTCACACTTTCTAATCCCGCTGTGAGACCTACTTGAGTTTATTATTCCTAGTCAAGTGAATGATGCCATTTATCACCGTATTGAAGTGCTCCACAGTTAAAATTTCACTCTGGCTGATAAATAAAGGTAGTTTTATGTCTAATTACATTTCTCTTCACAAACTCTTGAAACTTATCCAATAAAAATTTGGAACCATCATCACTTAATATACATTTCGGTAGACTTTTCTGCAAGAATGCTTTGTCCAAGAAATTGAATATGGACTCACTGTACGCCTTACAAATTTCCTCAATTCCTGGTTATTTGGAAAAGTGATCCATAATCACAACAATTTAGCTAGATTCTCTCTGATCCTCACATACTTGTACCATCATTTAAATACTGACTCTTTCCCACAGCAGGTTAGGACTTGGAATCAGACACAATGATGAAAGAAAAGTATTCTGATTTTTTTCTGAGTTGTTGCAGTCTACACACTTGCAGAATCTTCTGTCCACACCTTTATCTAAACCTAGCCACAGTACATATTTCTTTTAATCTACACATTAATGTCATTATGCTTAAATGGTATTCATGATATACATTAAGAATTTTACTCCTCAAGCCATTCGGTGGAATAACCCAAACGCACCTCACCCACATGTCATTTTCCACAGTAAATCAACCCTTACTTTCCAGAAGATACGTCTTTCTTTTCAGACCAACCTTTGTTAACATGCATCATTGCTAGGCCTGGGAGTAATTTTAATTATGCCTGAGTATTCAGGGTACTTCTAGCTATTCTGTGTTACTCAGCAATGTGGAATTACAAATAATTATTTGATCATGCCCACATGTGTAAATGAGATTAATTTTATTCTATCTTGTTGCTTAATACATCCTTGCTCATTTCGTGTACCAAATATGTAACTTGATCCCTTTTAAATTCACACTTTCTAAATCCCGCTGTGAGACCTACTTGAGTTTATTATTCCTAGTCAAGTGAATGATGCCATTTATCACCGTATTGAAGTGCTCCACAGTAAAATTTTCACTGTGGCTGATAAATAAAGGTAGTTTTATGTCTTATTAAATTTCTCTTCACAAATTCTTGAAACTTATCCAATAAAAATTTGGAACCATCATCACTTAATATACATTTCGGTAGACTTTTCTGCAAGAATGCTATGTCCAAGAAATTGAATATGGACTCACTGTACGCATTAAAAAGTTCCTCAATTCCTGGTTATTTGGAAAAGTGATCCATAATCACAACAATTTAGCTATATTCTCTCTGATCCTCACATACTTGTACCATCATTTAAATACTGACTCTTTCCCACAGCAGGTTAGGATTTGGAATCAGACACAATGATGAAAGAAAAGTATTCAGATTTTTTTCTGAGTTGTTGCAGACTACACACTTGCAGAATCTTCTGTCCACACCTTTATCTAAACCTGGCCACAGTACATATTTCTTTTATTCTACACATTGATGTCATTATGCTTAAATGGTATTCAAGACATACATTAAGAATTTTACTCCTCAAACCATTCGGTGGAATAACCCAAACGCACTTCACCCACATGTCATTTTCCACAGTAAATCAACCCTTTTTTTCCAGAAGATACGTCTTTCTTTGCATACCAACCTTTGTTAACATGCATCATTGCTAGGCCTGGGAGTAATTTTAATTATGCCTGAGTATTCAGGGTAGTTCTAGCTAGTCTGTGTTACTCTTCAATGTGGAATTACAAATAATTATTTGATCATGCCCACATGTGTAAATGAGATTAATTTTATTCTATCTTGTTGCCTAATTCATCCTTGCTCATTTCGCGTACCAAATATCTAACTTGATCCCTTTTAAATTCACACTTTCTAAATCCTGCAGTGAGACCTTTTCTTTCCAAAACTCTTAAGACTTGTCTCAGCTTCTTGTGATGTTCACATTTATTTTTTCCCATAGCCAGGATTTCCTGGAAAAAGATTACTCCACTTACACCTTTAAAGCGAATGCTCAGTGACCATTGAAATATCCCTGAAGCTGATGACAGTCAGAAAGTAACTCTTAAGAATTTGAAACATCTAGTCAGTGTTATTAATGTTGTTAAATTCTTTCAGTCTCGGTGTAACAGGACTTGGTGGTAGACAGTGCCTAAATCTATGGTGAAAAACTATTTTACTCCTTTAGGAAGTGATAACAGTTAGTTAATTTTTGAAAGTGGACATTGATCTGTAAGGATGATTTGAGTTCTAAACATCATCTCACCATTGGAGTGTTGTGCCCCAATGAATGGAGAGACCCACACCACAGATTCCACAGGTTCTATGATCACAGCTCTTTCTAATTTATTTAACCCCTGTGTAAGCCTTTCTTCTATAGAAAATGGGAAATTTCTAACTTCCTGAATAAACTGTTTGGCATTCTATTTTTGTGTGTTATTCATTATTTATTGCAATTTTAAAGTAAAATAACATCATAGGAACATACACAATTTTGTGATAAACTTTGTTAAGCATGCCAATGTTTTGGTAAAAAGCCATAGGAAAACCATCCAAACCTTTCGGTTCCACAATATCCTATTCCTTTACAAAAAAACAGCGGTTGGGGATTGTTAGGATCCAATAAAATCCCTAGATCCCTTTGCTATATCCAGCCTAGAAGAGACTGGTCTTCCTTAGCCACGTATAGTTTACACTTGCTTCCCTGTAATTGAATTAGAAAAAGCAAGATGTTCTGTACTCCTTCATTTGTAACATTTTTAGGTCTCGCCTTGGCAGTGCATGCTCTGCATGCGCTGCCTCAGCTTGACCTAAAGTAATCTGTATGTTGGCTTAAACTTCATGTAATCTATTTTTTCGCTTCCTATTGGCTTACTTTTGGTAGTGTTGTTGTCATCTCCATCTTTGTTGGCGGTTGGTCATTTGCTAACTTCCTTGTAGTTCCAATACAGCAGTGCCTAACTGCAGTGTTAGTACGCTCTGCTTTCACTTCTTTTAATTGAAATGCAGTGTGCCATCTGTTTTTCACGCTGTAGGCTGCTTTTGTAATTGGAGACTTTTCAGCAGCTGGCTAGTTTTTGCTGTGTGACTCCTATGCTCCTCCACCCCTCCATCTCTGCTTTCACTCCCCCTAGGTCACAGATGGGGTCGTGCTGCTATATGAGGCATTTTTATCAGTGTGGCTCCCTTTCATGAGCGCGGCGCTGGTTCTGCTTTCATTCTTGTATTTATTTACCCTGCTCCTCCGCCCCACCGCTCTCCCTCACTATAAGGTTGAAAAGCTGCCAGCAGAGACTGGTGTTCCTGCCTTGCCCGTTACTGAAATTCACCGCTCGCAGCGCTTGTTAATCAGTTTTGTCTTCCACACAAAGTTATTGTTTCTCAGAAGCACGCTCAATTTCCCTGACAAAATCAGCTCATTTTGCTCAGTATCCACTCATAAAGATCTGTAATCAGATCAGCCTGAAGTACAAAGCCAAACGGGGCTGCGATCCGTCAGTATATAAGATATGGGGTGTCAGAACTTGCAGACTAACTCGTTCATTAAATATATAAAACTGTCAGTGGAGTGGTAACGTTTGCCTTTCTATTTTTTCTCCTAAGGTATGCTTGCATTTCAGAGCAAAGGACTTAAAAAGGTGTTGACGTGGTACATGGCTTGTGGTAAATGTCTACAAAGACGGAAGGTGTAAGCGAGTTTGTGAAGCTTTGCCCAGTGTAACCCCCTTTCTAAAGCACTTTCTGCTGCACTGGCATCGGCAAATTAATCAAACCTCAGGCTCTCTTGGATCGGACCAATCACGCAGAGCCTCACCATCCAATAATCAAATCAGCAGACCATTATTTAATTCGAGTCTTTAAAGCCAGGAAGTTAATTCTTACAGATTCTTTTTTCTTGTTATAAGAGGGCAAGGGAATACCAATTGAAAACCAGCATAAAACTTGGGGAACCGGGTTGAAGTCTCGGCAACAACGCTCAAGAACCTGTGATTCTGGGCAAATCACTTAATCTCTCCACATTACGCTATTTATCCGTGGCTAATTTAACATACCGTATTGCAGTTATTTCAATGCAAATCTTGCCTTTTACACTTGGGATTGTCTTTATTTATTACTTTTTAATTGTGCAGCGTTTGGCATATTTCCTTCTTTGGCCATTTGTTATTGTTGGGGCCCACAACAGTGTCAAAGCATTGTAGTTAGCGGGATGCAAATGCCGCATTTTTCATTGAGGGATTGACTTTATTGATTAGCACAAAACTTGGGGAACCAGGTTGAAGTCTCTGCAATAACGCTCAAGAACCTGTCAATCTGGGCAAATCACTTAATCTCCCTGTGGCTAAGAAATAATGAATGTGTCAATCTGTAACGAAACTGGTGCTGATGTAAAGTGCTCTGATACCCGATGCATGGAGTCTAGTTCACGCAAGTTAAAACTCTTTCCCAAAAACCCACACCTAGCGTGAGTATTGTCATGTTTCTTGCCCCAGGAATGCACGCAGGACGAGTGCAAGGATGTTTTCTAGCGATATCGGTTCTTTTAGTACTCTTGCTCGGAACTCTATGTCCCGACAGCCCTCGATGATGCGTAGCCTTATTGCCTGCTCATTGTCAAACTTGTCGAATTCACAATGGGTGACTAGTTTCCTCAGCCTTGTTGCAAAATCATCTAGCGATTCTTCAGCTTGTTGGAAGGCTATCATGAAACTGTACCTCTCGAAATCAACATTTCTTTGCGGATCGAACTTGTCCGTTAGACACTTTTTTAATTTGTCATAGGTGGCAATTTCTTCTTTTGGCAGTGTTACCAGCAGATCCTCGACCTCGTCTCCCACTAAGTTCAGAAACAGTCCTAATTTCTTGGCCGTCGTGACATCTGTTGTGTCTACGTAGTTCTCAAAACTCTCAAAACTCCTGACCCATTTCTCCCACCTTATTCCAGTTTGTGGTTCTGATAGGCTAAATGGTAGTGGTCTCCTGTATTGGGCACTTGGTTTTGGGTCTGCCATCCTGCCTTTCGTCTTTGTGTCTTTTTTTTTCTTTTTGTTTGTTGTTCTTTGTCCCTTTCTGTGATCTCCTGTGCCTTTATTCAATTCTCTCTTTATTTCCTTTATTTGTGCCTTTTCTTTCTTTTATGTCCTTTTTCTTTACTTTTTTGTGCCTTTACTGCCTTTTAGATCCTTTTTCGATTCTTTTTCCTTTTTTGTCTGTGCTTTTTTCTCTACTTTGCGCCTATTTTGGCTGTCCTCGCGCTTTGCCTGACTTTAAAATGGCCACCGACTTGTTCTTTGTTCCTATTGGTCCATTCACCTGTCTTCAAAATGGCCGCTGACACTCTCGCGGGACTTCCTGACCAATCAGGACGATGACTGACCCCAAAATGGCCGCCGAGACTCTCTGCTTTTTTCAATTCTTTAAATTTGGCGCTCTTTCCTAGGCGCTTACCGGGGAGGTTGCTTGTCTTTCTTTTTCCTCCTGCAGCGATCGGGGTGGGCTCCCGCGTCGCTGCTGGTCCTCTGATGGCGCTGCACTTCTTCTTCTGGTCACGACGCGATCCAGGGTGGGCTCCTGGTTAGAATCGCGATTCTGCACGTCGGATGATTCCGATCCCGCCTCGTCGCCAGATGTCGTGTTCCTTGCCCCAGGAATACACACAGGAAGCCAGCTGGTGTTACAGGTACCTTTATTAGATTGTAAGTCAAAGGGAAATCCCTGGAGTGCGTTCATGAACCTCACAAGCCCGTGTAAACACACATATACAAAGACACGGAAAAGAACCTATAGTCCACTGTGTTATGGGGAATATATGATAATTTCCACAAAGAAATAAAATCGTTTACAGTCTTATTTTATTAAAAACCATGAATCAGAACAATTAAAATCCAAGACAGTTAAAATCAAAGAAATATTCCTTGAGAAATCATAAACATTCGAAACCAATACTTTTCAGACACAATTCAAAAAATAATACAAGACCAATAGAAACATTTCAGCAGTTCATAGACAATAGACATGGAACAAAAATTACACCGTAAAAAACCCCTAGTACTATTATGGCTTCTGGATATCTCTGCCACTGTGCATTAATAGATCCACAGGCCTATGCTATTTTAGCTTCTGTAAACATTAGTAGCAATATTGCATGTCCATCCCGTGTTTACCGGGCCCTGGTTGGATTCTCTATATCAGAAAAAAATGCGTCAACGCGTTTCGGTGCAGTACATTTGATTCTGTGGCACCTTCTTCAGGACTTCTTTTGTTGGGGTTTTCAAAAAGTGGTTAAAATGCACCTTCTCCCCACTTTCTGTGGAAAGCGATCCAGAATGGGATCTGCGTAGCGTTGCACTCTAATTCTGCAATCTTTTGTAGCTACGTCCTCTCTCCTTAGACAGGAGCTCCTTGTATTGGGATGTCGTTCTCTCGTCTTTTTGATCTACTGGGCAATTTTTGGTTGTGTATCTTATGGTATTATAAAATTTTCCTTGAACGGGCATAGGGTAACTCGATTTCTCCCTCGAACTGGATATGTTCTCTTACTCGACGGAGCCGCGTCTCTGCCTCGTTCGTACACTCTCTCTGATTCATGGTTTTTAATAAAATAAGACTGTAAACGATTTTATTTCTTTGTGGAAATTATCATATATTCCCCATAACACAGTGGACTATAGGTTATTTTCCGTGTCTTTGTATATGTGTGTTTACACGGGCTTGTGAGGTTCATGAACGCACTCCAGGGATTTCCCTTTGACTTACTGTCCTCTTACCCTGTTCCCTGGTGAAAGTGGGGTACCCTCTCTTTTGAAACCTTTATTAGATTGCCAGCCTATATCGTACAGTGATGCTCATGCACGACCTCTCACCCCGAGGTCCTAACCCAGTCTGCCCTCTGATCCCCTCCCCTGACCGGATGTGGTGTCCGGTGTCCCTTGTCCCCAACCCAGAGTCCCCTGGGTCCTAGTGCCATCATTGTGGCACGACAAGTATGATACGGGAAGGCAGGGTGAATTGGCAGCATGCCGTAGTTAGGGACATGTACAGGCTATGTTTTTTTTTATCTGTACATCGCTTACTATTGTGTCCTTATTGAAGTGGCCTAAATTGTAGCACTGCACTCGCCTGTGACATTAGGGGATTGAATTCTCAGGAATACTTCTAAGTTCAGTTCTGAGACATTTACAGGACTTGCATATTGCACCACTATTTTGAAATGGACATGCACCACTATTAAAGCCAACTACCTATTTTAAAACGAATATAACATGCAGAGGGGTTCTTGTGCTTTGTTACCTCCTGCTCCTGTTATGTTCCTCTGTTTTCCTGTAAATCTTTATTATCAATCTCTGACATCATACCAAGTGAAACCAGAAGTGTAAAATCTAGATCAAATGTGATGACAGAGTGAATTTGAGTGGCGGCAAAACTCAATCAATCATTCACTTGTCTCTGTGAATTAGTCTGTGACATGTGGATTACGGACGGCTCACTGCAGCGAGTGCTTAACTGAAATACTCACTGCAGTGTCGGTCTGTAATCTACATGCCACTGAACCCTGAGCTGTACTGATTGAAGCTTGCACTATTGTTATCAAACTAACTGTTCTGGCAAGAAAAGGCACGTGCACTGCTGCTATCTCAGCTCTATCTGTGCTATGAAGGAGGGAAGCTTGCACTGCTGCCAGGCTTGCAACACCCATTGGGCTCAAAGGGCTTCAGCGATCCCTGTCGTGTATGGCAGTCCGGGATGAGACAGCTTCCCTGGCACACACACAGCCACACCCGAGTACTTCACAGGTCTTAAAAAGACTGATTGCTTGTTATCGAGGCTTTGTTGTTTTTTCACCCCTTCTAAGAGCCACTTCATCTCCACTCTGGCTATTGGTGGAAGAATTAGCCCCCCCCCTGAAATTTTTTCTTAGCCTCCCCCCTTAAATGTGGCTCTAGTTGCACCTCTAACTGCTGCTGCTCTTCTATACCAAGGGCCTCTGTAGTTACGCAATCTGCGGCGTTTTCTGCATAGGTATGGATTTTCCTTATTTGGGTATAATCTCCCACCTCCTTACAATCGGCGTTTTCTGCATAATTATAGATTTGCCTCATTTGAGTATAATCTATCACCTTCTTATAATCTACAGATTGTTGGTTTTGAAAACATATAAATAAAAAGCATTGTCATTTACAATGCCAATAGCTTAAAATTTTGTAAATGCGAGACCTATTGTATTGCAAATGCTTGTTTACTCTATTGTCCTAACGTTTATCATCCACCTTGATTTTTTTGTGCATTTCAGTGCTAGAGCTATCTCTTTTAACTGATCCTAACCTATCATCATTCTCATCCACTCACCTGCCTCTGACCTCATTGTCCCGCGCCTCCTCTATGACTGCTCAAGTATAGTGTTCTGTTAACGAATGCTATGACTTCCTTCGTGGTGACACCCTATTGACCAACCAATTGGATTATTTAATAATTGGCTTATTGCCATGCGTAACAATTTGATCGTAGATCAGCTAATTCTGCAAGGAACCAACCTGACATGTTGCAGTACTTCTTTTTAGAGCGCACACACACTCTTCAACATTCTCATTCTTTACCTGCTTTCTATTCTAAAAACTTAAAACTTGCCCATGGCCATACAAACTACAGGTGCGAATATATGTCCAAGTGACAGGTGCGAATATATGTCCAAGTGATCAAGGGAATGTATAAAACATCTCCTCACCAAACAGTCTTACCTTCTTTTCAATTTGGTTATACAACTGCAAACGCCCTAGATCCAAACAATGCAATAAAAAACATTTTTTTCCCTAAGTCATACAATCCTTTTCGAAAGTGGATTTGTGAGACCTGATTTAGAGTTTGGTAGGCAGGTTACTCTGTCACAAACATGGCGGATGTCCCTTCCGCCATATTGCAAGTGCCATATGATATAATGGTATTGAAATATGGGTGATGGGGTATCCATCACGTTTGTGACGGAGTAACTACATCCTCAAACTCTAAGCAAGGCCCTTATTTGCAAAAGTATTCTTCGCATTTCTTCGTGGGTTCACCTTAAGCTAGCTTGCAGTCTTAAGGGGCAGATAAGCTAAGTGTAAGATTGGCACACATGACTGAAACATCCTTCATACCCTTAAGTTTAATAAAAAATACGGTACAGTAAAAAATCAATTACAAAGAACTATATAAGGTCCACTGCATTGCTGCAACTGGGTTCCGTCCATTCAGTATGCATGGATTTATTTGGTTTTGGATCACTCAGTTTGGGACATTCTACTCTGGGTGAGTCTCACTACATATGTCTCACCCACGGTAATCACCTGGCAAATGGACTCGACGTGTTTACCACCAGTATATACCTTTTAAGATAAGGCAACTGTGATGCAGATAGGGTAAGGGGTACTTGGATGGTTGCACGTGAACACACGTCACATGTGTTTGCACATGTGTAAGGGCTGACCTCTGAAATCCTAGTTTGCTGGGCTAGGTCTCAGCAGATGGAGACAGCCCTCTGCTGACTGAAGTGAAAGGAAGCAGCGTGGGCCTCAAGGTGACCTATTGAACCTTTCTCGGGGGATCTTTACCCGGATTAGCATTCTTTTTTACAGCATGGAGGCTGTGAAGTGGCTTTAAGTTAGCCCTGGGTCTGGTATGTCCCACTCAGTGTCCAGCAGCATTTCCTCTTGACCCAGTGGGGCTGAAGGGAATCCACGGGTGAAGGGGGTCCTGTGGATGGAACTGTCTGGGGTGAGTCTTTTCTGGGAGCATTCTGTGGAGTTCCCTTAGGGGACACAGTCATCCAGAGAGGGTGTGGTAGCAGGTTAACTCCACGGTAGCTACTGTGGATGAGGGTATGTTAAAGGACCAATGTAGTGACCTGGTTGATTGCCTGGCAATACTTAGAGGGTGTACTATTTAAAACGGGATTCAGTCCACACTTCTGGAGGCTTGTATGAGTGCTCAACTCAAATCCGTCGCCTCGGGTACTGATGAATGATGTGCTTTCTGACGTTTTCCCAATCCATCTGGAAACAAGACAGGGCTGCGCACTGTCTTTCCACCTCTTTGCCCTAGCGATAGAACCACGCGCCCGGCTTATCTGATGTGATGCGCAAATACAAGGGTGGCAATGGCCAGGTTCTCATGAAGATCATATTACCTTATATGCAGACAATGTTCTACTCTTCATTGCTGGTATACCAGTTGGAAATGGGAAACCTGGGGTTCTCCCAGATCCAGGCAATGCTCCATTGCACTCTGATTCCCCATGCTCTCCCGGCAGTAATTCGAGCGGACCTGCTCGCATGGGGCTCTGAACTATGGTATACACAATGGGGTGCTAAGTTCACATCGCAGATGCCCCAGTGCTATGGCGCCTGGCTGAGGAAGGTGGCAGCACTAGGGGGATTCCACAAATAAAATCAAATTGGCATTAAACTCCTCGGGGATATATGGTCGGGAACACAACTGTGCATCTTTCAAGACTTCCAAAGCATATACCTCCTTCACTCCAGTCAGTTCTATAAATACCTACAGCTCTGGCACGGTATCACCCTCCACGTCACTGCTAAGTGTAATGAATGATTGTGCTGTTGTTTAAATCTTAATAAAGTTGACTATCAAAAAAAAAGTAGAATCTCAATGAAGCACCAGCAGCGGCAGGGCCACAATCCAGAAGAAGCAATCAGTAATTGGTCTTGCTCCATCCAAAAGAAGAGGCAGTGAAGCCACCTCACACTGCCAAAGTGGAAGGCAGCAAATGAGAGTGACAATGAAGCCCACGAATGGTAAGCAATGGGAGGGCTCCAAGATCTCTGTTCAAAACAGTATTTCTCGCAAGCAAAAATGCATGCTATAGGGCATGGTCACGCAGGTGAGGCCAAAAAAGTGCATGAGTGGGGGGCACCCTGGGCAGTCCGTTGATTCAGGAGGGATGGCTTCCGTAAAAGTGATTTCACTCCTAAAATTGGAAGGACCTGAAGGTAACGTACCATGCCCTTCTTCACTTCTCTCAGTTACTTCACAATCTAGTAGTGATAGTGGGGACAGACAACACAGCCATGAAACACGACATAAATGTAATGTAATGTAATGTAATGTAATGTAATGTATAGGCATTTATATAGCGCACTACTTACCCGGAGGGTCCCAAGGCGCTTCGACCGCTGCGAAACCCTTCCTGGCTTCCCTGAGAGATGGTCCCTTAATGGGTATCTCCAGGGTGAGACCAGGCATCCCCGGCGGTCTGGTGGGGCCGTTAGTGAAGATGAGGCAAGCTAATGCCCAGAGTTGCCGAGTGGGCATTAACAGTCCAACAAACAAAACAGTCGAGCATGGGGCCTTGGTCCCTATCAGATCTTCCTTTACAAACAATTAGCTGGGCAGAGAATAATTTAAGGTTCCTATCAGCAACTTATATTCAGGGAAAGGACAAATTCCTAGCAGACAGGTTAAACAGGGTGTTTTCCCCTTCCCATGACCTTGGTCAAGCACGTCATATATTGAAACAAATATTTCATAGATTCAGAACGCCTCACCTTGAGCCCTGCACCAGTGGGGAGAATGCCTTTCAGCAGGCAATTTTTTCAGTATTCAGAAGGAAGGTTGTTGGGGGATAGATGCCCAGTATGGAGTCCTACTTTTGTAATCCTTCCTTTTCTTACCTCTGATAGCCAAACAATTAGCTCATCTAAGGAAAGAGCAAGTGGATCTCTTGCTGGTATCCCTTTTGGCCAAGGTTGTCATGGTTTTCTCAATTGAAAGTGACGGCGAGGGTGAGTAAGTGGTTTCTTACAATAGATATGTGTCACTACAATCTAACCTTTGAAGCCTGGAAATATACAAGAGTATGAGGTTGACTGTATTGCTGATGAAGTGGGGCTTAAGAGATCATCCCTAAGTGGGCTTTATTGTCTATAAAGCAGGGTGCATGGCATTAAAAAGTAGAACATGTGCAAATTTCATGTGATACATGTCATTACAGTGAAAAAGCCCCCAAAGCTGTATTTCACTGTCAGTGGGGGGACTTTGTGGAACATTTTGTAAAAGCCCAATACTCATGGTTACATTTTTGTATATTTATTGTTGAAAATGTATTTTTAGAAAGCTACCTTTTCTCTGCCAAAAGCTACTGGTTGCTAATTTGCATGAGCTCCAACTGTCACCGGGCAGCTGATTGATGGAGTGCCACAGGAGCTCTGCACAGGTGATGAAAGGTTCTGTCATCGTGGTTTTAGGTAGAGAGAGGCAAGGTTTGAATATCTGCAGTAGAGCACACAAGAAAAGCTGCTAACATGTGAAGGGTTACCCATAGGAACTTTCACACCACCGGTTAGGAGTAATTTACTCTACCCACATGCTAGTTCCAGGAATAAATGTGGCATCCCCTGTACCCTCCTCAGAACACTTTCTGGACCGATGGAGGAACATGGATGGTTGGACCTGTTGCCAGTAACCTGAAGAAAGCCTAGAATACGGGAGCTACTCATCCTCTTGCAGCCAGGGCAAAGAAGTAGATTTTAAGGGCCATAAGACTGGCTTTCCATTCAAACATCAGGGACACAACAAACATCAAAAGGCCCTTTTCTACAACTGCCCAGCTGTCCAGTTCAAACTGGATCTTTCCTAGACCTTGCTGCTGACCTCTACTGTTGTGAATCTTTACACTCAAAGTGCTGTTCCCAGGTCCTTGATCCTCGGCTGGTGTAGAAGTGTATTTCTCTTATCATTTACTGAAGCCAGGGTTTTAGGAACATTTTGATGTCAAGAACATCCGGAGGACCGACACTAACCTGCCAACCCAATCCTACAAGGTGTGTCGCCCCTAGATTCAATTGTATTGATAAAAAATATTCTTTTATTTTTATTACTTTGAGATTAGACATTGCTCTAAGTTAAGCCTGCCTGCTCTGTGCCATAGCAACCAAGGGGTTGAGCTCATCTTTATTTAGTGACTTTATTTGTTCTCCCTGACAATGGCTGTGATTATTACTTGAGGTGGTTACTCACCCCCCTCCAACTAATACACCAATGTCTTACAATTATCTATTAGACTTCCCTATTTAGGGACTTTTTTCGGATAAACTGAATCTTTTTTTGGGGCCAGGTTTGCATCCTAAGATTATGTCTTCTCTCCATTAGAGACAAGAAGTAATCTGGAAGTTTTTTCTCCAGTGGAGGAGGCTTTACACCCATTGGATGTGTTAAGTGCACCGAGGGTCTGTTTGTCAAGCTCACAATACTTTAGAAAATGTGAGATATTATTGATTCATTTTGGCTCATTTCGACATAGTTAAAAGGCTTCTATCCTAACCTTAAATAGGTGGATTAAAACTCTAATGTCTTTGACTTATACTGCACTGTACACAGCCCTACCAAGCATTGCACAAGACAGTTCCACTTAAGGAACGGCTGCTACTTGGGCTAAAGCCCGAGGGGCTTCATTTTTGTACGTATGTAGAGTAGACACTTGTGCTACACCATCCACTGTTGTTTTTCATTATAGATTGGATGTGGCAAACGTTCATACCATGGAGTTTAGTTCCAGGGTATTATCTGCCAATATAATCTGGGTGATTTTGTACGCCTAATGTTTTAATTAAAATTGGTGTTTGCAACCGTTAAGAATCTTGTTTTCTTTTATAGCAAAGCAGGTGGGATACATTAAGGGGTATATCCTCATAAAGTAAGTAGTGATACAGGAACATGGATTTATGATGCAATGATTAGGTTATTTACCAGTAATCTTCATTACTCCGAATACCTTATCAATACTTAAAACTCACTCCCCATTCACATCCTAGGTAAGGTAAAACTCTATTGTTCAGTTAATTAAGACATACAATTAAAGCACATAAAACATTTGAGAAGTATTCGCACAATCATCACATTATTACATAAACAGGCCTATTGAATATCAAAGAGCAATAAAAGGTCAAAGCATTAGGACGGGGAACAGCTACGAACTCATTTCATTCCATAAAGCTCCCAGGCCCATGAGTCTGTTAGCATCGTCTGACGTAGGCTTCTGGTACCTTTGTTGCATATGAAGACCTAGTTATGCTCACCCAGCATAAGAAGGTAATCATGGGCAGCGAGCAGGTAGTTAACAGTGTGTTGTTTCACTCATAATGTCAGTAGCTAACTAAATAAATAAAATGTCAGAATCAATTACAAATGGCTAAAAAAAAAGGTCCTTCTGTTTGGGAATACATTATGAGAGCGCGCTAATTGCTGTTGCAGATTGCATAATAATGGACACAGATAAGCAAAGTATAACCAGTGCATTGGTGTAAAAAGATTATATACTGTCCCGCAAGGAAAGTGCAATAAGTGCTATGACAATAAATTATTTGTTTTGCAAACTACAAAATGAATAGCAGAAATAACAAAAAAGATCATATCCTGCCCCTAAAGAAAAGTAAAATCAGTGCTTTGACTATTGGTTTTGTAAGCTACAAAATGAATGGCAGAAATAAAAAGAGTATATCCTGGCCCTAGAGCAAAATTCAATCATTGCTTTGACAATAAACTAATTGGTTTTGCAAATTACAAAAATAAGCACAGCGCATTAGCAAAAGCAGTGGTGACCTGTTGGTGTGAGGCTCGCTCAGTCAGTATTCTTGCAGCCAGTGGCATAAACCCCAGACATTTCCCACAGAGCCCGAGATCCCCTCCTTGTAAACAGGCTATTACTGCCGCTCGGCGCGTGTTGTTGTGAGTCCTCAGAAAATGTTGTTCCAGTGGTCTCTCTCGCTCGGCCTTCATTGCTGGGCAGGTACAGACCATGTGGCATATCTCTTCCTTTGCATACTGGTACAGCTGACATGAGGTCGCCGTGATTTGTCTCAGTGAAGCAGGGAAGTTGCATGAAGTGGTAAAGCAGCTCAGGCTGTAGTTTAACAGCTTTAGCTTTGCCCACAATTTGAGGAGTTCACCTAAATATAGATGGGGTTTGAGAAGGCCATATGAGCTCAGTGTCATCCATGCGGGTGATCTTTTTATCGGAAAACAGCGTTTACATCGCATGCGCTACAAGGCATGCAATTACAACACGGTCATTACAACAACTGCGTTGTTACAACGCATGTCATTTCTACTACTTGCTGTAGGGGGCGCGCTAAACTAAGGAACGGTATAATTTACTATTCCAACACCTTCCCTACCGTTGCACACGCTGGTGTTGGAATAGTAAATTATACTATTCCTTAATCCAGCGCACCCCCTACAGCAAGTCGTAGACACAACTGTTATATTCACCCTGCTCGCTCTGTGTCTCAGCTTATGTCGCGTGCTGAGCTCGTGCTTCCTGACTCTGTGACATGTCCAGTGTTCGGTCCAACGGCGGTTAATTGCCCGTTTGGTCCCGTTCTTGATGGTTGGGTTTTCTACGTCTCTGCTTAATAAAAGACCCTAACCTACACGACGCTGGTGTGCCGCCTGTCTTCATTTATAACATTTTGGCGACAGTCGAAGGCGGAGGATAACGTGAGAAGGAAAAGACAGAGTTTAACGAAGAGACGACGCAAGAAAGAAAACCCGACCAAGGGAAATACCCGCAGACCAGAGAAGGCGGATCGAAATTAAAACAAGTAACGTAAGCCTCAAGAGAAGGTATGTTGAGAAATCACTCACCGTGAAGGGAACTGTCTTCGTATGAGGCGTGACGGAGCCTTAACTGTTGATCTTCAGCCCGTCAACGCAGGCAACAGCGCCCCCATGGTGCCATTGCTCTTAAAGGGGAAATTATTGTAAAACGGAAAGGCAGCACCAGTGAGCCCCACCACTGGGGGGGAACAACTTAAAAGGGAAACGCACTCGAGCAAAGGAAGTGCATTTAAAACAGACACGAGCGTAATTCAGGCTACAGTGACACACTCACTTTAAAGCAACTTCGTCACCGTGTGTCACGCAATCACAAGGGAACTGTACTTTAAATAAACACGATCGTCATTAAAAACGGCCGCTTTTGGAGATAAGCCCAATCTACAGTGACACACTCACTTTAAAGCTAACTTCGTCACAGTGTGTCACGCATCCACAACGTAAACGACAGTGACACACACACTTTAAATTGGGGTATTACGAACCTTGCCGAGTAGTTTTCGCTCTGATTTATGTTTTTAAGTGATTTGTGTTGAGTAAACTTTTCACATTACTGTAAGTGTTACTCTAGGGTTTTCACTATGAATGTGAGTAATACCATCCAAGCCCCTGTCCCTTTCCTAAGTGCCCCTGGTGAACCATCCATGGAATGGGATGATTGGTGTGAGGCGTTTGAGAATTACATCATAGCCTTGGATGGTACAAAGTTTTCTGCTATCAGGAAGAAGGCTTTGTTACTGGGTGCTTTAGGGAAGGAGGGACAAAGAGTATTTAAATATTTGCCGAATCCGCCTTTAGACATTGATGATGTTTATAAAGATGCTCTATTTAGACTGTATACTAGGTTTGCTAAGCAGGAGAATGTAGTAATGCGCAGACATAAATTCTACACTGCCCCTCAAAGGGAAAATGAAACAATAGATGAATTTGTCTCTAGGCTAAGAGAACTTTCTGTGAAATGTCAGTTTGGGAACATACAGGATGAGATGATTCGGGATCAATTAATTGTGCAATGTTTTAGCAAAAAAACACAAGAAAAGTTGTGGGCAGCCAAAAACCCCACTCTCACTGAGGCTATTACTATTGCTAAAGTTGCTGAAGAAAGCGATAGGTGCATGAAGGAGCTTAAAAGAATACAACTGGGACACACAAGTAGTCAAGAAGTTGCAAGTTTGCAGGCAGATGCTTCAGAAAGCATAGGTTTAATACAAGGGAGACAAACAAATAAAGGGGGGAAACCCACAAACTCTTTTAATAGAAGTGGGACAACAAGCAAGTTTAAACAGACCACACGGTCTTGTAACAGATGTGGAAGCCCTTTTCACTTAGCTGATTCCAAGAATTGTACGGCTTTGTCTAGGGATTGCTTAAAATGTGGGAAGAAAGGGCATTATGCACGCATGTGTAGAACAAATAGCGCAAAAAAGGTTGCTATGGTTGAGAGTGAAGCTACTGATGATGAAGCGGAAGTAATGATGATTACGTCTGCTGGCAGCCTGGAGTTAACAGAGGGTGTTGTCCTATCTCGGCCTAAGGCAGATTTTGAGCTGAATGGGAATGTTGTGAACTTAATGGTGGATACTGGGTCGCTTTATACAATTATCCCAAAGAAATTGTATAATTCATCTTGCACCGGGTCTGTTCTGGTAAAATCTGACATCACTCTAAGAGGTTATCAAGGGGTGAGCATTGGTGTCCTTGGATTCTTTGAGGCCAATATTAAGTTTAAGGGGAGAACTACTCAGGGAAAGGTTGATGTATCCCCACATGGCCCTGCAATATTGGGATGGTTACACCAATATGAGCTAAATATAAGAGTGAACCCAAGAGCTGATCCACCTGTAATGTGTGTGGAAGGAGAAAATGTATGCAATATAGTTCATGAAAACTTAGAAGCCTTTCTTAAAAAACATGAAAACATCTTCAATGAGAAATTGGGGGAGGCTGTTGGTTACCAACATGTTATTAAAACCAAGAAGCGTGTAGCACCTGTGAAACACACCGCAAGGAAGATACCCCTATCCGCAAGAGATGAGGTCAGAAAGATTATCAAACAGTTATTGGAGGATGACATAATTGAACCTGTGGAGGCCACACAGTGGTTGAGTCCAGTAGTGATCACACAGAAACCGGACAAATCCTTGCGCTTCTGTGTGGACATGCGAAGTCTTAATAAAGCTGTGATAATGGATAACTTTCCACTTCCAAACATAAACGAAATTGTCCTGAGTTTGGGTGGAGGAAAGATCTTTTCAAAATTGGACTTCCGCAGCGCATACCACCAGGTAAAGCTTCATCCGGACTCGAAGCAATTTACATCATTCGTCACTCCGGAGGGTACATACCAATTCAAAAGACTTCCCTTTGGCCTCTGCTCGGCAGCAAGTGCGTTCCAAAGAATCATCACAGATGTCCTCAAAGACATTGAAAGGGTAGTATTTTTCCAGGACGACATCCTGATTCATGGTTTGAACATTGATGACCATAATGTTATTCTTGATAAAGTCCTCACTGATCTCTCAAGGGCTGGTTTGACATTGCGAAGGGAAAAATGTGTATTTGCTGTTGAGGAAGTAGATTACCTGGGGTACCACGTGTCTGGCCTTGGGATACAACCCAAAAAAGACCTTATAAGCGCAATATGTAATGTGTCTGAACCTGATGACAAAGACAAACTAAGGTCTTTTATGGGCATGGTTGAGTACTATGCGAAGTTCGTAAAAAACTTTGCAGAAGAGGTAGAACCCTTGCGAATCATCATGCGGAAAGGGAAAGGTTTCACTTGGGGTGCAGATCAGAGAAATGCTTTTTTATTGATCAAACAAAACATCTTAGATGCTAATATTCTCTCAAGTTTTGTACAGTCGTATCTCACCATCCTCACTGTTGACGCCAGCTCTGTTGGGATTGGAGCGGTCCTAACACAAAAAGGGGGTGGTAAACAAAACACTGTTGCATTTGCTTCGCGTTCTCTGACTGAGACCGAAAGGAATTACTCGGTCATAGAGCGTGAAGCATTGGCGGCTGCATGGGCAACCCGGTATTTTCGAGTGTATTTATGGGGAATCACATTCACACTCAGAACGGACCACAAGCCTCTGTTGAAGGTTCTAGCCCCTGGGGGAATTAGAAATTGCTCAGGGAGGTTAGCGAGACTTGCTGTTAGTGTCCAAGAGTTTACATGCAATGTGGAATACTTACCTGGTTGGTGCAACAGTGTTGCGGACTGTTTATCTAGATTGCCCGACACTAAAGAGCCTCCTAAAGAGTTGGTGACCGAGAATGTGGTCGCGTTTTTAGATGACTTAGAAAGTGATTTGCCCAGTTCTATATCTAGGAGGGAATGGATGGAGGAAATGAGAAAAGATCTTGTCATGGATGGTTTAATTAAGATGTGCAAGGAAGGGGTGTCAAGGCAAAGTACGGTCTCACCTGCTCTTAGGCCTTATGTTCAGTTACAGGATGAGATTTCTTTACAGGGCGAGTACATTCTTGTGCGGGGCGAAAAATATATACCCCCGGTATCCCTTAGACCCCGTATCATTGCCTTGGCGCATGAGGGCCATCTAGGCCAAACCCTTACTGGCAAACGCATCAAAGCTGACTTCTGGTTGCCGGGGGTAGCTGCACAGGTAAAGAGTTGGGTTGAACAATGCCAGTTATGCAAGGAGTCTGAAAAGAGGTTACAGGTTCGTGCAAGTAAGGATGGCATGGAAAAGATTGTTTCTGACGATGGTGTGTGGCAGAAGGTCTGCATTGACTTCATAGGTCCTTTTCATGACCTATTAGATTCGGAGAAATTCGCTTTGGTATTGGTGGATTCTACTTCCAGGTGAGTGGAGGTTGCCTTTATGAAGAGTATCACTGCTTAGTCCACTGTCAAGGTACTTGATGAGATTTTTAGACGTGAAGGGATTCCCTCCATGGTTTTGACAGATAATGGCACACAGCTTACCTCTGCCATTATGGAGGATTATTTTGTATTTCTGGGCTTGAAGCATTTGTGTACTTCGCTCTACAACCCACAAGGGAATGGACTTTGTGAGAGGGTAAATAGACTTGTTAAGGGCACTATGCAACTTGCTTTAGCCTCAGGCCGCTCAGTACAGAAGGAAATTAAAGAAATGCTGTGGGCATACCGCACAACAGTTCATAGCAACATGTCCGTGACACCCTTTGAGCTCATGAGGGGGAGGGCGGCGGGTACAAAACTAATTCCTACCTGGCTACATGAGAGAGTAAACAAGGTGGGATGCAACATCCCGGGGAAATGTGTCTCTACTAAAATAGCTGAAGGGGACCTGGTAAAAGTGAAACCTGGCGGTAATCAGAGGATGTTCAACAAATTTAGAGGGCCCTACCAAGTGAAGTCGGTAGTTGGCAACTACATTAAGTTGCAGAATGGACAAACGTGGAACCTCCGCAGGGTGGCACTTTACCAGAAAAAGGTTAAGCCTGATTCTTCAGTGCCAATCACTAAGAATATTGTTGCTGAAGGGGTTTGCAGACCTCTTCGCCGTAGGGTTGCTCCTGCCTATTTAAAAGACTACGTTTAATTTTGTTTGTTTAAGGGAGGGTGTGGGGTTACATGGCCTGTGTTACCTGGCTCTGCATTCTCAAGAGTAAGAAGTGTATTCAATGCTGTATTGTTTTTCTTTGTGTCTCACCTGTTCCCTTGCAAAAGGTTGCTATAAGCTTTTGTCCAATTTGTTCTGTTGCACCCTTTTCATTCTCTGTTTAAGGAAAAGAGATGTGTTATATTCACCCTGCTCGCTCTGTGTCTCAGCTTATGTCGCGCACTGAGCTCGTGCTTCCTGACTCTGTGACATGTCCAGTGTTCGGTCCAACGGCGGTTAATTGCCCGTTTGGTCCCGTTCTTGATGGTTGGGTTTTCTACGTCTCTGCTTAATAAAAGACCCTAACCTACACGACGCTGGTGTGCCGCCTGTCTTCATTTATAACAACAACTTGTGATGGAATGGTTTGCGTTGTAACAACGCAGTCATGTTGCAATTGCATGCTTTGTAGCGCATGTGATATAACATTGCATATTACTTTTTAACAGCGAGGTTTTGTCAGTGGAGGAAGACTTCTTAGCTACTGAGTTAATGGCTCTATTTAAAAGCAGCTTGAGGGAAGGAGAAGGACCTGAGTGGCTTGGCCTGCAATGTTGTTCAGGTTAGAGTCAAATAATTATGTGCCCGGGTGTTGTTAGAATCATCTATGGCTCTCCACACAGTACTACTTTGTGTTCCTTCGGTCTCCTTTTTCAGCTTATAGCACATTTTTAAGTATGAACCAAGGATGAGAAACCGAAAGCAAGCCTTACATTGGCTGGGAAGGTGTGCTGTAGAAGGCTAAAAACCCTCCAACAGGAGCCAAGTATTGCATTTTCAATCACTTTATCATCATCAATAAGTTTTATTCGGTTGAAACACAGCAACCATAAAAGCACAATACAGGTATTAAAATACATTCATATCAAATACATAATAAAAAGAGATACCATACCAAAGAATAGATGAATTCATACATACAATAGATTTACCACAATATTACAAAAGGTTTTTGAATTATGCGAAAGTGCAAAGTGCATTAGCAGGAAATTTCATTCATTCGTGGAGTAGCACTAACTACGGTAATAGACAACCCCTGACATCAGGATATTGTTATCAGACCATTCGAGGATCAGTTTAACAGGTCAATACACCCAATCTGTATCGGAGTGTACAGAAAAACAATTCCGAATGGGTAGGTTATCATTGCTGAGTGTATGGCCCTTATTGCCCCTACAGTGATTCTTTCCTGTCTTTAATCTAACTGGGGGCATGTATGCAGTTCTGGGGTAAAAGTGTCTCAATTCCCTTAAAACTATTGGGCCGTCACCCCTTTGAGGCTGCAAGCCTTGCAGATAAGGGACAACACGGGGATCCCTAAAATTTACGAGGATGAGATCACCCGCTATATCTTTAGTTAGAGGACCCAACCATTTCACCCTTCTGACGTTCAAAATTTTCCTGACGATGTTTGGTGGGAGGGGCCTGTTTTTTGTTAGCCAGAAAGATACCTTGTTGGCCAATTCCACTTGGCCCTCGATCTTTCCGTTGCTTAATTCGGGCACACCTGAAAAAATACATACAAATGGAGCGGCCTCCGGCGGTAGATCAATATGATTGATTTTTCTTTGCCTGTGGCCATTCCTGGTTGCCGCCCCAAAACTATGGAACACACTTCCTCAATCCATTAGATCCAGCCCAAATCTCCTGTCATTCAGAAAGAAACTGAAAACATGGTTGTTTAACCTCTAAGAGCCAGAAGCCAAGCACAGGAGAGTTCACAATAGTACAGCGCCGAGACGCCTGCGGGCATTTGTTCGCGCTTAAGAAATGTTAAAAATAAATAAATTGTTGGAGAGAGTCCCCACTAAGGGCGTTGGATCATTGATCGTCCCTACTCTGTTATCAGCGCTCTTTGGTATTACCCTTATTGGTGTTATCTGCCGAGTATTGGATGGTAGTGGCTTTTTAGATTTTTTAGGGGCAGATGACTGGGTTGGAGGGGTACTGTTTTGTGTCAAAGTTATTGGGGGATCGGCAGTGGCTGGGGGTTTTACTTTTTTAGCTCCTACCAGACTTTCTAAGAGGATCGCGTTTGTCTTCGTTGTCTCTTCTATAGATGTTACTTTTTCACCTATTACCATGATTTTTTTGACCAATGGGGATATTAAAGATTTAACAATAAGTTCAATCAGGGCCAATGGGTCGGTTGGTATGAAAGATAGGGGAGAATCAGAAGTTGAGCGTGCCCTGAATGATTTCGGGGTTTTGCTAGTGGCAGGGGGGGAACTTGCATGCCGCTTTCTTTTAGTGGGGCGAGTCTGAGGGTTAGTTGGTAAAAAACTGCTATCTTTAACTGATGTTATGGAGTGGCTTCCCAGGTAGGTTACTTTAGGGTTGGGAGGTGTGTTATACTTAGGACTTATATTTATTGGGGCACCTGTTTGTTTGTTTCCCTCTTCAATCCAGGTGTGATTAGTTTTGCAAAGCGCGTTCAGTTCTTCCAATAAGGATAGTGATTGGCAGTAGTTGGCTGTCACCAAAGGGGAATCACGACTGGATTTTAAATGGTCCAAACTCCCATTGCCAAGCCCCGCATGGGAGTTAGTGTTATTTATGGCCCCTTTACCAGCTATAATATGGGTTGCTTTTGAAAGTAATATGGGAGCAACAACAAGCACCAGTGCTGGGCCAATGTACAATGTCAGTAGTCCTTTTCTGTTAGCCCAAGTGTGAATCAGGGTAGTCACTGTTATGGGTCTATAGGTTTTACCTCCTTTATCCAGTGGATGGCAGGTGAGATGCAAATGGGATGGCCCTGCCCTGCCTCCTATGGCCTCTGAGGGCCACAGAGGGCCTGCCCTTTGCCCGGGCTTAGCCCGGCGCAGTCCGGCGACGCGGAGGGAGCCTCGTCCGTTATCAGCGCCTACGGGCGCCCAGAAACCGGAAATGACCCGCTCAGGCCGCTGGAGCTGTAGTCCGGCAGCGGCCGTGCAGGTGGAGAGCAACGGCAGCGTGCAGCACTCACAGCGTGTGGGCCCCAGCAGCAGCGGCGGAGTGTGCCCGGTACATCCCTCCTGCACCTCGACTTAGGTGCTGAACTGAGTTCCCCCGCTCCTCAGTGGGAGCCTCGTCCGTTATCAGCGCCTCCGGGCACGCAGAAACCAGAAATGACCCGCTCAGGCTGCTGGGGGCTGTAGTCCGCCGGCGGCCGTGCAGGTGGAAGCAACGGCGGCGTGCAGCACTCACAGCGTGTGGGCCCCAGCAGCGGTGGAGTGTGCCCGGTACGTCCCTCCTGCACCTTGACTTAGGTGCTGAGCTGTGTTCCCCCCAAATGCAAGCCTTACATTGGCTGGGAAGGTGTGCTGTAGAAGGCTAAAAACCCTCCAACAGGAGCCAAGTATTGCATTTTCAATCACTTTCTCTGCTCTCTGCCACGTAGCTTCTACTACAAATGCTATTGAGGGTAAGTATTTTGCAGCCATAACATTCAGCAAAGGTTGGAGAGTTGAGCCCAATATGTTCGTCAGGGAGAAGGATGCGACATTAGAGAATTAATTTTCCTTAGGACTAAACAACAGCGGCTAGCAAATGTACTACTTGAGTGAAAAAAAGACTCAAAATAGTTGGACTCTTTCACTGATCCCAAAAGTGGGCCTTCTTAAAGGAACGTTATTGGAGGTATTTGCCTTTTGGTAACGGACACGTTTTTAGGTCTCACCAACGCTGCACGCATGCGCTGCTTAGGAAAAGACCTTTAGAAATCGACTCAGGTAAACGTGCACGCATTGCATTGCTTTGCATGGCAACGCGTGCACGTTTGGCGATTCCCTTGCAGGCGCGAGCTTTCAAACCATCTGTTAACTACAAACAGATGGTTCCTGCTCGCTCCTGCAAGGGAAACCGTCGCAGGCCCTCTCCTCTCTCCCCTTCCCCTGATGCCTCCTTTCAGCGCGAGGGGCACGCGCTTGTTACCATCTGTCCCTCTCCTTTTTGCCCTTCTCATTTCCATCAATGTGTTCAGTGCTACTTTCAATTGATAAATGCTGTCAAATAATCTGAAAGGCACAAATGAATTTGAGCTCATAAGGTTACCTCCACAGTGTTCACGGCCTGTAGCAGTACATGAGAATCCGGATTGGGGGCGAGAGAGGCTGGGAGGGGGTAGGAGGGGGCTGGTGAGATCAAAGGGCCGAGCACAGTAGCCCGAGGCCTGCTCAGCTTTTGCCAATGGTGAAACTGCCTGTTGGTGTTACTAGATAGATAGTACGCTGGCTACCCCCAGCCAGCATGCCTAAATCTGCTGAAAGCTCAGACAGTGTCTCTTCTTCCTCTTCCTCTAAAGATTTTTCAGAGGAATTTTTTTCTCTGCCAATGCCAGCGCTTTAGCTTTTAAGTCCATTCTTTGCTGGGCGTTTGTTCTCCCTCTTCTGGCACCTTTGGACACTAGTACAGGTGTTGGTGAAGATTGGCCAGACTTTAGAAACTGCTTTCCTGTCCCAGCCTTAGCTTGTTTGTTTCGCAGTTTCGCTGCTGCTGCCGCTTTTAAGACTACCAACATCTTATTACTCTTTCTCTTTCTCAGTTATTTAGTTGCTTAGTGGATCAGTTGTTTAGAGAATCACAAAATTAAATAGTCCCAAGCAATTAATACATGGAAAGGATCTTGCGATAATTGAACCTGCAGCAGCAGAGCAGAGTGCAGAGTTTTTTTTTACAGAAATACCGTGTCCTGGACAATGCTCCTGTAACTTTACAATAGTTCCTTCTTTTAATATGCGAACATATCAACCCCAATGCTTAAAGAGGTCCATACACACATCAATCTGGGCCACCGCACCGCTCCTACTCCTCGCAGGTTCACAGCTCACAACTCCTCAACTTAAACACAGAATGTCCTTTGTTTGCAAATAAACACGCTTTTTTTTTTGGGCTGCCTTCTGCTCAGGGCCCCATTTTTGCTCTACACACACAGTTAATTTAGTCTCCAGCCAGAGGCTTAGCGCCTCACCTCATTGTCTTGCTCGGCTGGTTGGTTTTAAGCCCCCTGGCGCTTATCTGACGCTTATCGCAGCGTCCTCCTTCCGCATACCAGCACCGCAGGCCAGCACCTCGGGGGTTCCCGCGTTTTCCACCTTCTGTGCCTTAATGTTGCACCGCAATTGTCATCACGGTGTCTCCCACGCCGCTCGTAAAAGAAAACTGCGGCCGAGCAAAGGTGGGTGTAGGAGCGGCTATGGGCTGCAGGTCACAATATGGCTGGGCCCGATTCACAGAGTAAGTGCCTTCTGTGAATACCAAAATGAGTAAGTGACTTCCGTGAACAGCAAAATGGTAGAAAGTTTAGGATTTTGTCTTAACTTAGTTCTGTGAATCGGGCCCGTAGAGCCTGGCAGGTCCTATGCAGGGGCAGAAAAGCTCAAAGGCAGGCGGGCGGTTACACAAAATCACGGCGGCTGGAGCCTCCGCACAGCAGCTTCATGGTCGGAGTCTCGGCGATCACGGGACGCTTACGGCAACGTGCGTGGGTCACGTACGCCGCATTCCTCCCCCAAAAAAAGATGGCTGTCTTCTGGGAGGAGATAATTTATTAATTAAACCAGTGGGTCGAGAATAATAACAGGGTTGGAGTAAGGAGAAGTAAGAGAGAAAGGGTGAGAAAACAAGTTCCTCGTGCACCACAGTGTAAGCAGTGGAAGAATGCAATTTGTTCAATCAAAGCAGAGTGAGAAAGGAATGCTCCTTGGGTGAGATAAACACCAGAAATGGAAGACAAGCATTTAAATCATGAACATGGAGCAGACCCTACACCACTCTAAGTTTATATTGCCTAAAGTAGATCTGTTGCAAACCGGCAGCTGTCGGTAGGTGAAACCTAAAACATAAATGTCTATGTCAAAGGTTGTAGGCCTTAATATTCAGAGTGACAACGAATTCCAATGCTAATTGATTAGACCTGAAGGAACTGAAATACAAATGATATATCTGTTGTGGTGAAACAATACGCTGTTTTGTTTTTTGTTACTGCACATGCCTTGCCCAAGTTCTAAAGGGCAGATGTTATGGTTGTGAATATCCTGGCAAAGACAATAGGCTAACATGTTAATAGAGTTAATCTCTTATGTGTTTTGCAGAAAGCGATAATAGAGGTATTAATGTTTTGGAGGTTCGACCTCTAGGTGCACGAATTGTAGCAGGTACCTCGACACTAAGGAAGTCTAAATTGCATGCTGTGAACTTTCTTTACAGTATATGATTTGCACCCCAGTTAAATTGTGAAATAACTTTGCCATTTTGTAAATATGTGTATTTTTTTGTATTACCATGTTTTGTGTTTTGCATCACATGTCCTGTTTGAAAAGAAAATGTGATAACTGGACAATGATTTATTAAATATGATTTTATTTATTGCTGCGTTCGGAGCTCATATCCCACAGCACCTTTCTGAGTCAGCCTTGGATGATTGGATGACTCTACTTTGCTAGCCTGAGTGTCAAGTGCTAAATGAGTCATGTCAAATTTGAAGGTCCACATTACCAGCTCAGGGCACCAGAGATGAAAAACCTGAGTTGACACAGTAAGGAACCAGTAACTTCTGACTACACTGAGACATCCTGAACCAGTTTTCTCTACGCATTTAAACAGACAGGGTAATATACCGCATATATGCTTTCACATAAAGACCAACACACCTAAAGGCACACATGCACACAGAGCAGCAAAATAGGGATCCATTCACAAGGATCTACAGATATTCATGCAGACAGGCCACCAGGCATGCAGGCACCCTTGTGTAGAGACGAATAGATGTCATTGTACTGTATTGTACTGCAACATTTATATAGCGCTTACAACTCTTGTGTGGGGTGCTGAAGTGTTTGCCTACATGTGTAGCAATCGACACCATGTAGGGTGTGTGGTTGGAAGGGTCTTAAGTTTGTTTTGATCCTGAGTGGGAAGTGTTTCTATGTTGTGCGTGAGGACTAGAGGTGAAGATGCTGTGTTATGCAATGCAGCTCTGCAGGTCCCTTTATGGCATTTCCTATTTCCATAGTCTACATATCTGGTTACTGCACTGTGTTAGCCTTTCTGAAGTATTTTGTTTAAAGTTCATGGACCTGAGCAGGCATAGGTTGGAGAAAGACATGGATCAGAGATCTTCTGGGTTGGACTTTGTTACTGTCATCTCACATCTGATTTCCATTGTGATATGCCATAAGGTAGTATAACCCGCAGTGTTGAGCTAAATTGGAATCCTCCGTTGGCCGGCGGCATGTGGCAGATCTCTCCAATTACCCCATGCTTGTCCAGTTTGTGATGGGTGGTTCATTGAGGTGGACTGGGACAGTACTGGGTGATGGACATGACCACAGCAGCTTTGTCTTATGTAAGATGAGGATGTCAAGCAGCATAAGGAAATTATTATGCAGTCTGTAAGAACCACAATTGATTGCCCATCCGCTGAATGTTACGATAAAAGTGTGTGTTATATATTGTATTGTATTGTAATTGCATTTATTTATTTTATAGCACTTACTACCTCTGATGATGTATTGAACTGCTTTATGTTGAGCAGCAGGCTGCTCAGGAAATCAGATATAGTTAGTTTTTATATGGCATATTGTTGGTTATCAGATTCGTTTTGCTCTCTTCAGGAAACCATGCAATGCATTTACTCCAGTTTCTATGTAGTAGATTACATTAATAGGAGTTAGGTGTGATGTTTTGTGTCATGTTGTGTCATGTTATGCCATGTTATGTAATGTTATGCCATGGTATGTTATGTTATGTCATGTTATGTTATGTTGTGGTATGTTATGATAAGTTGTGTTATGAAATGTTATGTGTTGTGTTGTATTGTGCTGTGCTATGTTACGTTGTGTTGTGTTATGCTATGCTATTTTGCATGCTTTACTAATGTTTTATGCAATCTCAAAATTCTAATAGTGATGTGAAAGGATTTAGGAGGAAATAATAGAGAAACTGAGAAATGAGCCTTGCAAATGAAATCGTATTTCCTAGACTGGAGGAGTGGCGTATTATAATAACAAGTACACTTGATACCCCACTTTTGCTGCTGTATATAACACAAGTTATTTTAGACTAGATTAGGCATTTAATTAGCAACATGGAAGTAGAGAGATATGTAGGAGCCAGCATTGGGAATATAAAATAGGAGATTAGGTAGAAATGAGGGGAAGGAGCAAACAGAGCTCCAAATCGAGCCCCAGACACATATACGGGCATATTTACAAGCGCCTTACTGCACATAAACAATCATCCCCTGCAATGCAGACACTCTTGCAACAGGGAAAGGGTGCCTGCGTTGGACACTGATAATTCCTTTGAAGTTGGGCCCTGCATGGAGGGGAGGGACCACCCTCTCTGTGCAGGGCTTTGTGTAGCCGAGTGGTGGACGCAGAACTGATGATGTTGCTGGTTACAGGGCACAGTGTCATCAGCTACACAAGGATGGACAAAGGGGCTGAACATTGACCCCACACATGCTCCGCATCCTAGCGGTAGTCTTCTCTGACCTGGATGGCCAGTTGAAAGCCCGACAGCAGCAAAGAGGGGGGTGAGTATGCGCCTTGTAGCACACCTTTGTTAGACATGCATTTTACAGTGCCTTAGCCTGCTGCCCCTTTTACTGCTTGGAAGTCAGCCAAACCGACTGCTCTGCTTTGTAAGATGCATATGCACAGGGATAATTTGATGTCCAGTTACGTACCTTTCATCTGGGACATGTGAGACTGTTATGTTCAGGGAAGTGACCGAAGTGCCATGCTCATCTCATCATCAAAAATCACAGAAACATGGCCATTGAGGTAAGCTCTGGAGAAATGCAAATGCACAACATGTGCCAACAAATTGACTAATGTATGACCTGTTCTCAGTGTGGTTTACACGAATGTGTGAGGCATGTTGTTACTGGAGAAAATAAGTGTGAACCATGCCATACATCACCGTAGCAGGTGACATCAAGATTGAGGCCTTGGTGAGTTTTGCATACTCATTGTGCCACTGTTAGGTCCCAGCCATGCTGCTCAGTGTTATGAAATGTATCACACGGGGCAATTACAGGTATGCTACCTCTGATCATCTGTCATATTGGCCTGTCACATGAGTGTGTGACAGCTTCCATTCCCTCCATTCAAAGGAGTGTGTCTATGTGTCTGACTCTGTAACAGTGACAACACATGCCATTCACTGACAAACACAGGTGGTCGCTGGTTGAACCATGGCTGAAAATGTGATTTCTGATGTTAGATACACATTAAGAACAGTTCCAAGTGTGTAAATGCTGTTGACTATACATACTTGGGGCTTTGTAAACCATGTGTACAATGCATCACTGTCAGCCTTAGAGGTGTAAAATATGCACCATTTGAAGTAAGTCAACAAAATGAGATGGAAAAAAAGGGGAATTTAAGGTGTCAGCAGTGGTTTTATGTCATTACATCGCATACTAATACAGGCGTGCTATTACAACGTGGGTAGTACTACGCAATGTCAATGACCTCACATGCCATTACATCTCATACTTTTACCATGAGTATACCTTTAACACGCATGCCATTTCAATGCAAATGCATGCACAGTAAAGCTATACTTGTGGTAAAAGTATGCAAGGTAAGTGACAACCCTACCCCTACACCTACACAACACACTACTCCCACCCCACACACTACCCCTAACCCTAAACACTACTACACTGCAACACTACCCACACTGCTCCCACCCCTACACTATCTTAAACCCTAAAACACTACTACACTACAACACTAGCCACACTACTCCCACACCTACACTACCCTAAACCCTAAAACACTACTACACTACAACACAACCCACACTACTCTCACCCCTAGACTACCCTAAACCCTAAAACACTACTACACTACAACACTACCCACACTACTCCCACCCCTACACTACCCTAAACCCTAAAACACTACTGCACTACAACACAACCCACACTACTCTCACCCCTACACTACCCTAAACCCTAAAACACTACTACACTACAACACTACCCACACTACTCCCACCACTACACTACCCTAAACCCTAAAACACTATTACACTGCAACACTACCCACACTACTCCCACCCCTACACTATCTTAAACCCTAAAACACTACTACACTACAACACTACCCACACTACTCCCACACCTACATTATCCTAAACCCTAAAACACAACTACACTGCAACACAACCCACACTACTCCCACCCCTACACTACCCTAAACCCTAAAACACTACTACACTACAACAAAACCCACTCTACTCTCACCCCTACACTACCCTAAACCCTAAAACACTACTACACTACAACACTACCCACACTACTCCCACCACTACACTACCCTAAATCCTAAAACACTACTACACTACCCACACTACTCCCACCTCTACCTCAAACCATAATACACTACAACACTACCCACAGTGCTCCCACCACTACACTACCCTAAACCCTAAAACACTATTACACTACAACACTACCCACACTACTCCCACCCCTACACTATCTTAAACCCTAAAACACTACTACACTACAACACTACCCACACTACTCCCACACCTACATTATCCTAAACCCTAAAACACAACTACACTGCAACACAACCCACACTACTCCCACCCCTACACTACCCTAAACCCTAAAACACTACTACACTACAACAAAACCCACTCTACTCTCACCCCTACACTACCCTAAACCCTAAAACACTACTACATTACAACACTACCCACACTACTCCCACCACTACACTACCCTAAATCCTAAAACACTACTACACTACCCACACTACTCCCACCTCTACCTCAAACCATAATACACTACAACACTACCCACAGTGCTCCCACCACTACACTACCCTAAACCCTAAAACACTATTACACTACAACACTACCCACACTACTCCCACCCCTACACTACCCTAAAACCCTAAAAAACTACTAATCTACACACACCGCTCCCACCCCTACAGTACCCTAAACCCTAAAAAACTACTACACTACCCACACTACTCCCACCACTACACTACCTAAACCCTAAAACATTGCTACACTACTCACACTGCTCCCACCCCTAAACCCTAAAACACTACTACACTACAACACTACCCACACTACTCCCACCACTACGCTACCCTAAATCCTAAAAGACTACTACACTACCCACACCACTCCCACCTCTACCTTAAACCATAAAACACTACAACACTACCCACACTGCTCCCACCACTACACTACCCTAAACCCTAAAACACTACTACACTACCCACACTACTCCCACCCATACACTACCCCATCACTAAAACACTACTACACTACAACACTACCCACACTACTCACACCCCTACACTACCCCTAACCCTAAAAAACTACTACACTACAACACTACCCACACTACTCCCACCACTACACTACCCTAAGCCCTAAAACACTACTACACTACTCACCCTACTCCCACCCATACACTACCCCTAACACTAAAACATTACTACACTACAACACTACCCACACTACGCCCACCACCACCCTAAAACACTACTACACTACACACACTATTCCCACCCCTACACTACCCCTAACCCTAAAACACTACTACACTACCCACACTATTCCCACCCCTACACTACACCACCCTACCCTACCCTAAACCCGCTACCCCCACCCCAAGCACAATCCGCCTTACCTCTTTCCTCGTGGTTCCAGCTTCACTGTCTCTGCTCCCGGTACCTGCTTCCTGCGTTGTCAGAGGTCCACGTCTTTGTGAGGAAACAGCCTCAGTTTCCTCACAACGCCGTGGATAGCCATTACATCGTATGCGTTGTTAAAGCGCATGCATACCATTACATGTGATGTTATAGTATGTGTGGTTTTTACCACTCGCTGTAACATTGCATGCATTGTAACGCATGCAATGTAATTGCAAGGCGTGGTAAAAACCGCGTTGAAATGGCTGTTCTGCCGTCGGAAGTGTGCTATATATGTCTAAGGGAAATGAGGGACATTCAGTTTTGGGATATGCAAAAGGGGATCTCTGCAGTCTAGACAGGATTGGTACACAGTGTTAACTGGACTCATGAAGAATAGATAGTCTGTGCAGGCAATGCACCCAGATGTGCCATTTGCATGGTGGTCCAACATAAGCATTGTGAAGATGCAGTTTTTGGACTTGGAAATGTGTTGGCCATTGCTCACATCGGAAAATGGTTAGCTGTTTACAACTTGCACAACATTCTGATTCATCCTCATGACACTGTGCATAGATAACACAAGACAGTGGGCCGTGTGCCTCTCACCCCAGCTATGCTTATGTCCTTGGTGATTTCTGAATCAGAGTCATTTGTGTGACCTGACATGAGAGAACCTACTTTACAGGACGAATGAGCACAATCACTGTGATCTGTGTGACATGACTCATGCAATGAGTATGCAAGCTTTAAGTTCAACAAGGATGTCATTTGACCTGTGACATTACAGCCAATGTTTCCTAATTTGATAACAAGGGATTACAGAATGGTTAAAATGTCTCTATTCAAATGTGTGAATCCTATTCCCGTTGTGAGCTCTATACTTCCTTGCAGAAGATGAGACATATTTCAGGACACAAAACCGTTAGGTGCAAAAGACAATACATCACCTCCTACTAAGCATGGGCGAATTTTGCGGATCTCGCGTTCGCGAATTTTGCGGATTTGCGAATTCGCAATCCGCAAAATCCGCGAATTCCCGCGAATTTGCGGATTTTTTTTTTTTGTGTTCGCCCGTGTTTCTGCCAGTTCGCGAGGGTTTTTACAATTTCGCAATTTGCGAACTTACCTGTCGGGTCGCAAGTTTTGCGAACTTGTTGTTTCTACGTGTCCAGCCTGTTTGGGACACTCTTCTTCATCACTGCCACTCTCTGTCACCACTGCCACTCTCTGACTACTCATGCCACCCTCTGGCACACCCATGCCACCCTCTGTTTCATCACCACACCCTCTGGTTGTCCAGTGTACATTATTTTCGGCAAAGCAAAGCACACCTTCCCTGCCTCAAGTGACCTGAATTAATTTGGGGCTGATTAATGTGTCACAGAATATTTTTTTAGCTGGCACCTGCTTCCTTAGTGCGCCCTGATTAGTGATCTTTTGCACTTGCTAAGTGCTTTCCTTGTTGCAAAATTAGTTACAACACCTGCCCTGCCCCAACTGACAATAATGAATTAGGGGCTGATTAATGGATTTTAACTTCCAGCCTGGCTCCTGCTTGTCTCCCTTAGCTGTAATTCAGGACCTTTGTGGCATATGTGTAACTATTCTGAGGTTCAGAGCAGGGTCACATAATAGTTGCAACTGGCAACTGAACTCTGGAGGGGCCCCTCAGGAAGCACTACAGGAAATGGCTACTAATGATGAGCCTGAACTTTTGAACCTGGCAAGTAGTTTCAGTTTTGCTAAGATCGTATTTCTGCAATTTAGCACTTATTCGCGGGGCGCGAAATTGTACTGGGAAGCCGCGAACTCACGCGAACAGTGCGAGCAGTGCGAGCAAAATCCGCTGCTCGCGGATTTGCGGATTTTGCGGGAGATTCGCGAATCTCGCGGATTGCGGATTTCCCGAAAATCCGCAAAATCCGCGAGCGGAACGGATTTTCCGCCCATACCTACCTCCTACATAGTAAAGTAGTCAACATTGTGTTCCTGGTAAATGAGGTTGATACGCCCAATGTTTCATAAAACCATATGTGTCAGGGAGCAAGGGTTAACTTGCAGAACAAAAAGTGTCATGTATGTAAATGTGATAGCATTAGTGAAATGGATGTAGTTGTTTAAAAAGTGATGATTTGTGATGTTACCTATGTGTCAAATACATACAGGTGACTTATGTGAATGTTTTGCATTATTTTCTACAGCATCAGCACCAGCAACTGGAGGAGACAGTGCCACAGATGTAGGGTGAGCAGATCGCCTGTCTGGGACCAGTGCCAAATCTGACATTGAGGCATCCACTGGCGGGGAGGATAAGAGGAGACACACTGAAGGCAGGTCCGCAACTGCGCATGATACATCTGAGGACCGGTCAAGGCTCAAGTGATGATTTCCTGGTGGTGGCACTGGAAATGATTCCTCAACATTCCCATATCCATCTTGCCAGCTGCTCCGCATCCCACTGTCAATGGCCGTTCATGTGGCAGGGGAGCCGTCTTCTTTGGGCCAGGCACCGTATCCCCTGCGTGGATAAACAAAGAGATTCTATCAATGGGGAGAGTGATTGTTTTTATGTTTTATATTTGCTGTGTCTAGTGGGATACTAGGCTCTCTCCTAGATCTGAAAAGACGAGAGCACTATGTGCTTTTTTGAATACCCCTGAGGTAATTGGAATTTTTATGGTCAAATGTGTCCCCTAACGTAGACCCCAACGGCTCCATGTACGCACTTCAAGTACATGTAATTTCCCTCCACAACCGAATCTGAAGACGCAAATACATTTGCGTCCAACGTTAACATGTCCTCTATCAGATCCACCATGAATGGATCGATAATTCAGTTCCTAAGTATGCCGTGCCACCGTCTTTATATGGTGCACTTTCACGTTTTCTCCTGGCTCTGTCGAGCTAGGCCCTGATTTTCTGTCTTCAAGCCACATCTGTTTCTGCCTCTGAAAGCTGCAGCATGGAGACGCATCCCTGACCTCTGCCTTACTTCCTGCCAAGCGAGCGGTGCCCGGCTCGGCCTGGTCTGCCTGCCAAGAAACAGTATTTTACCTTCAAGTTATCAGCGTAGCCAGCTCAGCTCCTCGAAAACACATTCCCGTCTAGTGATTTAGGTAAACATATCCCCGGCTGCAGAGCAAAGAGCAAGTCTTCCTGTCTCCGTGCAAGTAATTTACAGTTCCCGTTACCAGAGTAGGCCCATGGCCCCGCACGTAGACACGCAGGCACCTATAACACGCACTAACCTTCAGTATAGGGTAGCCTCTGCCCAAGTGACCTTTTACTTCAGATTAAACATTCTCTAAATATTAGATATCAGATATGTTATAGGGACAGGTCGATCTGACATGCCAGACTTCTGTCTCCTCTACTAGAGCTAAATGTCAGACCCTTAGCCTCCTCCAGATGCACGTCAATCACACGTCATAATAGCTGTGCGCGCATCCAGGCCATAGGTTTCAGCTGACTCTGCAAGAATTCTCCAAGCATCCACCCACTTATGACACTTTTCTGTGACGTATCTAGTTCACGCCTCTGTGCACACCCATGTTCACGCCTTTTTGCTACGCACATGTGTTCTTATCATATACATTTCACTTGTCACGCCTACTGTATTCAATGCTATTGTGTCATTTTCCTATATATGTCATTTACTGTTACTAAATCGTTGACATCTTTTCCTGCCATCATTGCATACCCGAACCCTTGTATTGATGGACAAGATCTCCATTGACTCGAGTCATTTAGTCATTCTTTATGATTAAAGCCCTTATGACTCAGACACCACGGACTCTGCCTCTCATTTGATTGAGCTATTTTCTTTAATTGTCTGAAATTATCTGGCAAACTCGTATACGGTAAAATATTTACCACATAATTTGGCGCCCGAACAGGAACCCCTCCCCTACCCCTCGCGCCGGCGATGCGTTGCAGGCTTTGCCCCCCACTACAGCTGTGACGGACCCCATGCGCATCTGCAGGTTTTCCTGTATCTCCCTCAGGCCTACGGAGGTGACGGAGACTGCGGTCGACATCCAGACGAGGCGGTGAGGAGTGCGGAGGATCCCGACCAGAGCCCAGCCGAGAGAGCAGTGTCCGAGGTATCGAGAGGCCCACCTGTAGTGTCGAGGCGCATGCATAGTCCGCAGCAGAAGCAGTGACGTCAGTCCAGTCCAGTCGAGTTTCCGAGGCCTTCCGTTCCGTGCTTCCCGGTGAGTACCGTTGCTGGGGACGCATCTAGACGGGTGCATTAATTTGTGTCCGGTCGAGACGGGTTTGGGTACACAGACCCGGTCTGCACTGTTTTAGCAGTGTATCTGTACTGTTTAGCAGTGCATCAAGTATCTAGGTATCAAGTTATTGTTGTTCATTTTCATAATGTATTAATGGGTTTTAATGTCGTGGTATGAGTGATTGTTCGTATTTTTCTTACTGTGTTCATTGTGTATAGTGTCTAGACCGAGGTAGCGATGCCTCTCTTCTCGAAATTGCGACACATAGGAACTAGGAAAGGGATACTTGAAGAAGCTGTTCCCATCCCACCCAGGGACACTCCTGGTTATTTTATGTACCACAAGCACGGCTTAGATGCCATATTATATCTAGACTTGTGGGTGGATTATACGAAAGACTTAGCAGGGAATCAGAAATGGCCCGTTACAGGGACATGGGATGCCGAGTGCATCATGAGAGTAGAGGAAGCGTTATGGAAAAAGAAAGCCAGACAGTCACAGAAAGATGCCATTGAATTATGGCGTAAAGAATCACATAGACGGACAGAGAAAGCACTCAGAAAAGTAGAGAAAAGCAGAGAGGATTCCGAAAAAGCCAAAGAAAAAGACCTACTAGAAGAAGGACAGCGAGTCAGAATAGAACAACACGAAAGACAGAGTAATGCCATTTTGACAGGCCTGTATCCAGTCCTGGCCGAGGGCCTGCCCAAGGCGACCCCGGAAACACCGAAAAATCTGCCCCCTCCTTTGGTTCCGACTAAAGTACGCCACAAAACCGCAGCAGATATTTTCCTTTCTTCCTATTTAGGCGACGTAGCTCCCGCATATACCAATGTACCTGCCCATGTACCACCTGCTGACATTAACCTACCCCATGATCATCTGCCCCCGGGTCCGCGACAGCAGACCCCTCCTGCACCGCTTCCTGCACCCGTACCTGTTGTTCCCCCTATTCACCCGCTTAATCCTTTTGGGTCTGGCACGGTCCAGGTTCCAACCCCGTCACAGCAGATACCGACCCTACAGCCCGGCTATGCTCAAGCCTCCGCTTCAGGAGGTGCTACAGGAGGTTACCGCACCCCGCCACAGTTACAACGAGTAACAATGAGAGAATTCGCAATGTCGCGAACACCTAAAGGTGCCCCAGCCGAAAAGCTCAGAGAACAGCTTACAGATTGCAGATATGACACAGTGCCTGGTAAAACAGGACCCATGTTGTTAGCTTCCCTACGTTTAAGACGTGTTACAGATTATTTGCAATTGCTACCAGAAATGCCAGACCATCTAGACAATCTGTATCATTTTATTAGAACAGGAGAAAGACCGGAGTGTGTTGGTGAGGCCATGTCACGTCAGAAAGTTGAGAACAAAGGTTTAATTATGCGATTTTTGGTTAATTGTTTAATAAGGGAACAAGATCAGACAGGCTTTCCACAAGATGAGATGGATAGATTGAACAGATGGAGCCAGAATATTTCTGAGGGTAAACACGATAAAGAGAAATGTGTACATGCTATGGTTAGAAAGATCCGTAAAGAAATAATAGCAATACATGCCCGTCGAGAATCTGAAAGGCAATCTGAGTCAGACGATAAAGTAACCTCAGAGGAGGAAGAACCAGAGAATCCAGCAGAAACCTCGCAATTACCGAATAGAGACATGGTGGCATATGTAGGTAGAGAGAAACTCCCTAGACCGTATTCTCTTGATAGGCCCTTCGATAGACCCATTCGGTTAGAAAACAAGAAACGTTACCTTTGCTCGATACCAGAGCGATGTACCCTTGAACATGTATTCCAAATCACTGACAAAGTACTGAAAGAAAGGGTAGGTTATCACAAACTAAATACCTTACGTGATCAGGAACTGGCCCGGTCCGCAGTACAGTGGGCCGGGGATGACAGCATATATAAAGACGATTCAGTAGTGCAAACATTTTTGAGTCTTACTCCAGAAGAACAGCGACTAGCTGGTATATACATGACCCAACACCTCATTATACAGTATGAAAACCAAGCATCTGATCCAGGTCCATTATATAATTTATTGCAGGACTTACTCATGAGAAGATGGAGAGGTATGGGTACCGATCTAATTGAAACAATTCTAGAACAACGTCACAAATATAGAACTTTCTTGACTCCACATCTTGTTTCCGTTCCACCCCCAGTCAGGCAACCATATCACTTTGACAAACAGAATCCTTTACGAGAAGTACATCCAATCCGAAACCCTGATGATACTTTTGCACGTGTGTATGTATACACGCCTATAACTAAAATGGAATTGTTAGAAATGAAGAAAATAGTGCCCAGTCATGATAAAGACCCTGCAGGTTTCCACCGTGAAATAAAAGACATGTTACTCATGGGAGATTATACCTATCCAGACATTATGAAAAATACTGAAAGTGTTATTGCCTGCCGGTATTTACGAGAAACTAAAAGAAAAAGAATGGGAGGTGGGAGACAAAAAGATTGATTGGACTGCATTAGAAGCCGAAGAAACGACTCGAACCCCAGGTGTAGGACTTGGGGAGAAAACCAAAGCATTACCAGGATTGTTAGTACAGGTTTTGCCAAGATTGTTAGCGACTAAAAAGGAGGACTGGGATGCTATCTCAGCCTGCAAACAGAAACACGACGAAGACACTAGTGATTTTTATTCCCGATTCGAGAAATGTTTTATTATTAATAGTGGCCTGAAAACAAGTAGCGAGTCATACCCACACCTTTTTGTATCCAAATTAGTCGAGAATTCACTGCCCCAGGCTAAGAACCGTGTACTGAAAGTCGAGAGCACATGGCAAGCTAATACGCCTTCCCAAATGTTACAAATGTTACAGTACCACCAGAACAGAATTAGAGAAGAACATGATCACGAACAGAGACGTATGAAGGACACGAAAATGAAAGTACTAGTTGCTCAGTCAGTTCCAGCTGACGGTCATAAAAGGGGTACGACACAATCCAATAATTCAAATTCAGCAGCTCCTGTTAAAGGGATATGCAATTATTGTAAACAGCCAGGTCACTATGTAAACGATTGTGCAGTTTTGAAACACAATATAGCCACAGGTAAAACTAAAGAGAGGCCGCGTCCTCCTAGACAGGACCAGGTCCAACAACACGTTCCACAGAGTGTCCAGCCTATGCAGGTTCCACAACAGACCGTAGCGGTACCACAGCCACAACCCATTGCCGCAACACAACATGTTACACAACAGATGTACCAGTATGCACAATCTGATTATCCTGATTACCAGCAATACACATGAAACAGCCTAGAGAGGGAGGTTGGCTTGCCCCTTATTGAGGTTCCTGTAGATCAAGAAGGTCCTTATGTACACAGTCAGGTATTAGGAAAGGATAGAAAGTTTTTGATTGACACAGGGGCAAGCCGGACAACAATCAGTCACGACGAGGTTCCAGGGGCACCCCTCTCAGGCTCACAGAATGTTTCCCTTGGATTTTCAGGAAAGCCTATTGTTAATGAAGTATCGAAACCTGTTCCCCTTGCAGTTGGTCCATTGTCCCGCACTACAGATTTACTGCTCACGAAATCATGTCCAGAAAACTTGCTTGGCATAAAGACACTGAAAGCTCTAGGAGCTGTAATTTGTTGTTCTCCGGAAGGAGTAAGGTTGTTCCTTCGTGATTTTAAGGGACATTATGTATTGAGAGATTTTGACCCCAGGTTACAGAATGTTCCTGCACATTTATGGGCACAAGGCCCCACTGATGTAGGTTGTATGCACATTACTCCATATCGTGTCACACTCAAGCCAGGAGTAGTACTACCACGCATTCGACAATACAAGTTACCGCCAGATGCTGTAGTGGCTTTACTGAAAATCATTGACGAGCTCATTGCACAAGGAGTGGTTGTAGAAACCGACTCAAATGTTTGTAATTCCCCTATCATTCCAATTCTTAAACGTACTGATCCAAATGCACCTCCAGTTTATCGACTAGTTATCGATTTACGAGAATTGAACAAATGTATTATACCACAATATCCTGTGGTCCCAGACATTTCATCCCTATTGACAGCTATTGATTCCGAAGCGACGTTCTTTACTGTAATTGACCTCAAGAACGCCTTCTTAAGTGTCCCCATTGATCCGGAAAGCCAATATCTTTTCGGATTCTGTTTAAATGGCCGAAGCTTCAAATTTGCACGTGCACCTCAAGGATTTACAGAAAGTCCCAGTATCTACAGCCAAGCATTGAAACGACAACTTGACAGTATTCTCATGCCTGCCAACACTGCCCTACTCCAATACGTCGATGATCTATTGATCACCGCCCGTAGTGAACCAGATTGTGTACAAGCATCACTGACAGTTTTGCATTTCCTGGCGGACAAGGGACACAAGGTGTCTCCTTCGAAGCTACAATTCTGTGCCCAGCAAGTGGTGTACCTTGGGCACTTGCTGACCAAGTGGGGTAGGCAGCTGACACCTGAACGAATTCAGTTAATTGCACATCTTCCGCAACCCAAGACACAGAAAGAAGTACGAGCCTTTATTGGACTCACTTCCTACTGCAGACAATGGATTCCACAATATGCGTTTCTAGCTAAACCACTTATACAGTTGACAACACAGGAGGCAGCGTCTTCGTCTGTCCTCCCTTGGACTCAGGAACATACACAAGCTTTTGATGAATTAAAGAAAGCCTTATGTCAAGCACCTGTTTTAGCGACACCATGTTACAGTAAGCCTTTTACACTTTTTGTCACAGAACGCGATGGCACAGCGTTGTCGGTTCTCACTCAGTTACAAGCTGACAAACACAGACCGTGTGCTTATTTTTCGAGTACATTGGATCCAGTAGCCCAGGCCCTGCCTGCGTGCTTAAAGTCAGTTGCAGCAACAGCTCTAGCGATCAGACAAAGTGACTCCATTGTATTAGGACATCAATTGACAGTACAAGTTCCACATTCTGTAGAGGTTCTTTTAAACAGAACACAGACTCAACACTTGACTATAGCACGACTGACAGGTTATGAATTGACGTTATTCCAGCCACACATAGAAATCAGACGCTGTAATACACTGAATCCTGCTACACTTTTACCATCGAACACCACAGATCCCACTCCACACGACTGCGTGGAGGTAGTTGACACAGTTACGAAACCCAGACAAGACTTGACAGATGTCGTATTACCCGATCCAGACCTGACACTCTATGTGGATGGTTCATGTTTAAGAACGAGTACAGGAGAGTTAGTGGCCGCGTATGCAGTGACCACTGAAACTGATGTCATAGAAACACATCGCATTGACACACTGTCAGCCCAAGCAGCAGAGCTCATTGCTCTGACCCAAGCCTGTATACGAGTAAAGAACCAGAAAGTAAATATATACACAGATTCACGTTATGCATTCGGAGTCGTTCACGACTTCGGTGTACTCTGGCAGGAAAGAGGTTTCTTGACCTCTCACGGAGCCAAGATACAGCATGGCCCCCTCATTCAGGCTCTGTTAGAAGCAATACATTTGCCTACAGCTATAGCTATCATGAAGTGCAAGGCACATACGAAAGTCACTGACAAGATTTCTCAGGGCAACGATTTTGCAGATCGAATAGCGAAGCATACAGCACTGACTCATACTCAAGCGACGGACATGACCAAGACAGATGTAACATCACAGACACATTGTATGACAGTTAGGGACCCCACACAAGATGTCATCGACATACAGACACATGCCACTCCAGATGAAATAAAGAAATGGGCTGAACAAGGAGGGGTCCAGACAGATCAAGGATGGATGACGAAGGGAAAGACCACGTGGTTTCTCCCTGACTCTATGGTTCAAGTTATCATTAACACAGCACATAGTCCAGCACATTTAGGAGAAAAAGCCATGTTGGATAGTGTACAGAATCTTTGGTTCAACAAGCATTTACGAGCAGCAGCGAAACAGAAAGTGCGTACCTGCATGATCTGTTGTCAGTTCAATCCTGGAAAAGGGATTCCCGTAGCGCAAGGTGGATTCCATCCTCCCGACTATCCTTTTGAAGTCCTCCAGATGGATTATATTCAGATGGACAGATGCCGAGGATTCAAATATGTCCTCGTAGTTGTATGTGCCCTATCCCGATGGACAGAAGCATATCCCGTCCCAGATTACACTGCCCCGACCACGGCCAAGCAGTTGGTTCGTGAGTTTTTCCCTCGATACGGTTTGCCCCGTGTCGTGTATTCAGATAACGGTCAGCCATTCTCATCCGAACTTATGAAGCAGGTCTCTCTTCTATTGGGATACCAGTGGAAGTTTCACTGTGTCCGACATCCAGAGGCAGCAGGTCTCCTGGAGCGACACAATCAGACTCTGAAAACTCGCCTTGCAAAAGTGTGTAAAGAGAAGGGAGTAGATTGGATAGTAGCTTTGCCAGTTGCTCTTTTTTATATGAGAATGGTAGCCCATTCTAGGACAGGGCTATCCCCGTATGAGGTGGTCTTCGGTAGACCTCCTAATATGTGGGGGACGCCTCTGCCGCAAAAGATTACTGATGTTGATAGTACTATGCTGACAGATTACCTTGCTTCCTTGATGTCTGCACTACAATCATGTCGTTCACAGGTCGCGGCAGCCTTCCCAGACAACACCGAGGTGAAGCCACACAAGATCGTCCCTGGTGACCTCGTATATATCCGCAACTTCGATCGGAAGAGTCCGCTGGAGCCCCGCTGGAAAGAGCCGAAAATTGTTTTGTTAACTACAAGGACTGCCGTCAAGTTGGAGGGCCGTAAGGGCTGGCTCCACTCGAGTCACGTGAAAAGACATTATGGACTTCCGCCAAACTCTGAATCCCAGAACTCCCACGTCCCAGTGACTGATACCAAACTCCCCCTTCTAGAGAAAACTCCCCAAGAGGAGTATTGCCAGAAACTGAGGTCTAGTAAGTCAGACAGTTTAATTGTTTAAGTCCCCCTTGGGTGAAGCGGTTAGGCAGTTCTGACAATGTATAAAATAGACCCAAATAGAGAGAGAGAGATAGACAGGAGACCAAGAAAATACTGTAAAAGTCTCCGGAGCAGATGCGTTTACACATTACTTATTATGTTTTTTCTGAGTCTTGCGATTATTGCAATAAGTTGGATGTTATGTATATATTTTCCTCTTGCACATTCTTTTTCTAATAACACTGTCGAGCACACGTTTAGTGCTCTTCCTCCACACGAATTGTCTTACAGGCTTGCGCTGCGCAACAATACATTCATTCGTATGTTACACCATTCTCATCAGATCAACAATGCTACTAATTGTTGGATATGTGGCCGACTCCCTCCCTATCAGAACTATAAGGGAGCTCTGCCCCTCTTTCCTTACCCGTTCACGCATAATGGTTCCTGTGGTGCATGGTTTAGTTTACTATCCTCTGTAAACACCGAATCTAGAGTTTCCCAAAGCAATTGGGTATGGGGTAATCTGAACACAGTCATGAACAAAGCGTGTTTCCCAGACAAGGAGGGTTATCCACAAATGACAGGGACAGATCTAGAAAATGAAGTGTATGGATTAGGTAATTTTACACTTAACCTCATGATTCTAAATGTTCAGTCAGAAACCAGTCCAGACTTGCCATCCATATCAGTTCTACCAGCGAAAGGTGTATTATGTGTCAGAAAGAAAGGTTCAGTACATCTAGGTCACAGTGTCTGTACTACTGTGGTCGAATTCAGTGATAAAGGCAAGTCTACATTCAAAGCTTCCCGACATTCCTATTTCATTTGTGGTCAGACAGCTTATGTCCGTTTACCTCCAGACTGGGATGGTACTTGTTTCATTGCTTTCCTATTGCCACCAGTATTCCTAGCCCCATCTGACTATCACAGAAATTCCCGCCTTAATATTGTTAGGCACAAGAGAGACCTCCCAATAGTTGATCAGACTGAAACTACCTGGGAACAATATACAGATTTCAATAAAGGATTCTTTCCCTATTTAGGCACTGTCTCCAATAGTAAACTGATACGCAAATTGACCAGAATACTTGAAGCCGTAGTGAATGAGACTACTTCTGCTTTGGGCAACTTAACAGAGGAGCAGTCTGCTATGAGACTTGTCGTTCTTCAGAACCGCCTTGTCCTTGACGTCATCCTGGCCGATAGGGGCGGGGCTTGTAGAGTCATCGGATCCAGTTGCTGCGTATTTATTCCAAATAATGCGCCATCAGTCTACAAAGCTATTACCCGACTTCACGAAATTGCCCATCTGATACATCAGAATCCAGGCTCTTGGACTTGGTCCGGTTGGCTCTGGAATACAATCACAGCTTGGGGATGGAAGCTACTGTCATTCTTAGGAATCATATTGGCCATGGTATTCAGTTGTTGTCTATGTCTGCAATGTGGGCCAGCAATTTGCGGCTTGTGCGCCACAGCTTGTGTTCCCCATTCAAGTGCACGTTCCCATTCCAGAAGAAAGAAAGAAGAGCAAATGATGTTATATGAACAGATTGATGGTCTCATGAACATCGACATATCATGAAGGGTCCGTAGGGGACAAGGAGGGAATGAGGTAATTGGAATTTTTATGGTCAATTGTGTCCCCTAACGTAGACCCCAACGGCTCCATGTACGCACTTCAAGTACATGTAATTTCCCTCCACAACCGAATCTGAAGATGCAAATACATTTGCGTCCAACGTTAACATGTCCTCTATCAGATCCACCATGAATGGATCGATAATTCAGTTCCTAAGTATGCCGTGCCACCGTCTTTATATGGTGCACTTTCACGTTTTCTCCTGGCTCTGTCGAGCTAGGCCCTGATTTTCTGTCTTCAAGCCACATCTGTTACTGCCTCTGAAAGCTGCAGCATGGAGACGCATCCCTGACCTCTGCCTTACTTCCTGCCAAGCGAGCGGTGCCCGGCTCGGCCTGGTCTGCCTGCCAAGAAACAGTATTTTACCTTCAAGTTATCAGCGTAGCCGGCTCAGCTCCTCGAAAACACATTCCCGTCTAGTGATTTAGGTAAACATATCCCCGGCTGCAGAGCAAAGAGCAAGTCTTCCTGTCTCCGTGCAAGTAATTTACAGTTCCCGTTACCAGAGTAGGCCCATGGCCCAGCACGTAGACACGCAGGCACCTATAACACGCACTAACATTCAGTATAGGGTAGCCTCTGCCCAAGTGACCTTTTACTTCAGATTAAACATTCTCCAAATATTAGATATCAGATATGTTATAGGGACAGGTCGATCTGACATGCCAGACTTCTGTCTCCTCTACTAGAGCTAAATGTCAGACCCTTAGCCTCCTCCAGATGCACGTCAATCACACGTCATAATAGCTGCGCGCGCATCCAGGCCATAGGTTTCAGCTGACTCTGCAAGAATTCTCCAAGCATCCACCCACTTATGACACTTTTCTGTGACGTATCTAGTTCACGCCTCTGTGCACACCCATGTTCACGCCTTTTTGCTACGCACATGTGTTCTTATCATATACATTTCACTTGTCACGCCTACTGTATTCAATGCTATTGTGTCATTTTACTATATATGTCATGTACTGTTACTAAATCGTTGACATCTTTTCCTGCCATCATTGCATATCCGAACCCTTGTATTGATGGACTAGATCTCCATTGACTCGAGTCATTTAGTCATTCTTTATGATTAAAGCCCTTATGACTCAGACACCACGGACTCTGCCTCTCATTTGATTGAGCTATTTTCTTTAATTGTCTGAAATTATCTGGCAAACTCGTATACGGTAAAATATTTACCACACCCCTCACACACTAAAAAGTCCTTTAGTGTCATCCTTCATCATGGGGGTCTTCCCGTCCCTCTAGCGGGGCGGGCGTGCTGCGACCTACGAGCTACGTGGGAGCACTCAGTTATTGTGACAGAAGGCTATGTGTTAGTGCAAGAGGTGTCAGTGAAGTGTAGGGACCTAATATGTGAGTGAAAAGGATAAAAGGGTTAAAAATTCCCTGGCTAGTAGAAAAAATATATTTTATTCGCTTCTCTAGCTGGGAACGTTAGGAAGGGGGTTTTGAGGTAGAGCAGTAGCTTGCTACCAGGTCGACATGTTTCATAAGCAGTCCCCTACTGCTTACTCATCAGGAGCATCTAATGGTCCCTACTACACATTGCTCAGTTCTAAAATGGTAAGCCTAAAGTCCTACAAACAAGCAGCAAAAATAGGCTGCCTATTTGAGCTTCAGGGCATGAGCTGGCCCTAGTGAGGCATGGCAAAATTACCAATATTGAAAAAATATTGACCTATTGCGGTCTTGTTCCAACAATTGTTCCAAGCCTCATGAGCTGATCCTCGGAGCAGCACGGGGGTAGGAATAAGGCATTGTTCTTATGCGGTCAATTTTACCGCTTTGAATACCCTTCGACTGCAAGCTCATGAGGCTTGCAACAATTGTTGGAACAAGACCGCAATAGGTCAAGAAGTTTTTCAATATTGGTAATTTTGCCATGCCTCACTAGGGCAAGCTCATGCCCTGGAGCTCAAATAGGCAGCCTATTTTTGCTGCTTGTTTGTAGGACTTTAGGCTTACCACTGTAGAACTGAGCAATGTGTAGTAGGGACCATTATATGGTCCTGATGAGTAAGCAGTAGGGGACTGCTTATGAAACATGTCGACCTGGTAGCAAGATACTGCTCTACCTCAAAACCCCCTTCCTAACGTTCCCAGCTAGAGAAGCGAATAAAATATATTTTTTCTACTAGCCAGGGAATTTTTAACCCTTTTATCCTTTTCACTCACATATTAGGTCCCTACACTTCACTGACACCTCCTGCACTAACTCATAGCCTTCTGCCACAATAACTGAGTGCTCCCACGTAGCTTGTAGGTCACAGCACGCCCCGCCCCGCTAGAGGGATTGGAGGACCCCCATGATGAAGCATGACACTAAAGGACTTTTTAGTGTGTGAGGGGTATTCAAAAAAGCACATAGTGCTCTCGTCTTTTCAGATCTAGGAGAGAGCCTAGCATCCCACTAGACACATCAAATATAAAATATAAAAACAATCAGTCCCCCCATTGATAGAATCTCTTTGTTTATCCAAGTTTGTCAGAAGGGTGATTCTATCAGTACCTCTACACTTCCTCTATTGTTTTGGAGGACCTTATCCCCTGCCCCTGTCTCCCCTGCTGTCCATCAGTGTGGAGGCGATAGACATCCTGAGGCAGATCTCTGTGGGGCAGACATCAGTGCTGAATGTCCTCCTTGCGCATACCACTATTTTGACACAAATATTGTCATTCATGGAGGGCATTCTCTTTGAACTGTCTGCTCTACACAGATCCAATCAGGCACACTCCTCAACAAGTACAGCAGCAGTGTCCCTGCTCCAGCAGTCCCTCTCCCCTCCTACCTCTTCCCCATCCACTGTCCCAACTACCTTCCCTGACCCAAGCACATGCAGCACACACATGCACATACTTCAAAAGCCACACGCAGCACACAGACACACAGACACAAGGGCAAACCCAGAGATACGCACACTCAGGAGACAGACAGCACACTCACCACCAGGGACATACCACCAGACGACACACTTGCACACACAGACACTCCACAGACCTAAGAACCCTCTGCCTAAACACACCACATTGTTCCTTTTGAATTCTTCCCTCCTAAAACCTGCACACCTGGTCTAAAAAAGTGAAAATAACCCCCACAGCCCAGATATCTACATCTGCCCCCCTGAGAAGAAACCAAGCCCCAAATAGGTCCCCACCAGAAACTCCACCCAGTCTTCCATTAAAAAAATCCACTCCCGGTACCTCCGTTCCCGAAAAACACACTCCTACAGAGACCAAACCCCTGTCTATTCCTGTCCACACTGTAAAAGATTTCACAAACCCCAAAGTAGTGAAGCCCACCCCACCCTGCCAAAACAGCTGCCATCCCAAATCTGAGCCCACCACTGCAGTGGACCCAACGCCTAGTCAATATCGTACTACCACTGCAGTGGACCCATCCACCACTCCTGATCCCATCCCTCCCAAATCCCAAACCAGTACTCTCTAGGTTTGTCCCTTTGGTGCCTGGCATGCCCCCTAGATGCCCATCTCAGGGGAGGTGACCCCTTGCAGTTTAGGTGCAGGCAAGAGTCAATGGGCAAGTTGTTTGTGCTCATTGGGCATATGAATATGTATGGAATGGCCATTGGCCTTTTGTTTTTTATTATCTTCAGTTCTCATGCTGAATAAAGCAGGTTCGAATTCGCTTTTGCAGATTTCTGTATGCTTCAAATAGTTTTTTATGTCAACTGTAAATCATGTACAAATAGTAGTGTAAGTATACAATAATGTTAGTATGGCATGGATTGCATATGGTCCATGGAGTTTGAGGTACTTTGACAGTATGTATTCAAGATTTTGGTGTCTGCATTTTCTGGGTATCATTGTCCACATCAGTTTTAGCTATGAGTGTGACATGAAGTCACAAACCTTTACTTTTTTACATCACAATTGCACATAGGTCATGTTTTCATATGTCAACATAGTGTTTAAAGTGCTACAGTTTTGGAGGAGCATGTTGCATATGTTTGTGATGCACAGTAAGACAACTGTCTACATGTGGTAAGCCGAGTGGACAGTGAGTGCATAGGAGTGTTGTGGGTCTGTCTGCCGTGCAGATGCTACTGGAGCCAGTGTCACATCCATGCTCTCAGTGGCCACACAGTGGAGAAGGTGGGATTTGTGTTGTAAAGCCTAGCTGCTGATGTGTTCTGCAAGGTTAAGGATGCATGTGCTAAGCTGTCTCAAACAAGTGTAGCGGTGAGAGCGACTGGTGTTTACAACTTTGATATGGAATGGAGACTCCTACGTAATGGAGCCAGCACACATTTTGCTATTGTCAGAGAGTGTAAGGTATGGGTTAAGTTTATGGGCAGTTCTTGTGTAGGAGACGTGAAATACCCACATTATCCCATTGTGAGTGGTGTTACATGCAGGGATGTGAATCAGAGTATGCAAGCTCGTGACATTGGTTTAATCCTGAACAAGGTATGGTATGAATAGTTAGATGTGAGAGGGGTATATCCAGCTAGATATGTTCGGATTATGGCATGTGATGAGAGCTGTAGTCTATGGCACTATTGTGAGATATGAGTGGAACAGTGCATTTACATTGTGTGAGGTTAGTTGGTAATGTGCATAATTCATTGGGGTTATTGAGCATGAAATCATATGTGGAAGCGGCAGGGCCACAGTGAGGCAAGATTAAAATTATCATATGTGACAAAGTGGATAAGTGTATGTAAAGGATGTACACCAGCTGAGTAATTTAGGGTGCTGAACGGTTGAATGTTAGATGTTGTACTGTTGATGTGTGTTGTTTTTGCATCTTTGAATGCATTTGTTTTAGAAATGACAATCTGTAGAACTTAACCAGAGTATGGTGGGTGTGTAGCGATATGTGAATGACTGAGGACATAGCCATTGAGCAATGTAAGTGTCTTGTTGTGAGATGTAGGGATGTGTAAAGGGTGTATGTCAGAGAGGGCAGTGATGCTGCACATTGTGATATGATTGCAGTCCAAGCCATTATTGAGGGTGCAACTGGTGAGCGTGTGGTCTGTTTGACATGTTACATTTGACCTCTGCTGAGGAGGTGATGAGTACAGTACATTGTGTGCATGTCATGTATGTAAGAGTTGTTGTGTACATAGTGCTGAAGAGTGGTGTTGTGCATGTAGGTGTTGATGTGAGAAGTGCAGCACCAGTGTGAGAATTGTGTTTGAAGTGTTTGAATACAAGTCTGTAACTTGCGTGGCAGACATGTTTTGACATCTAGCTGCACCAGATTGGGCTTATGAGGACTTTGTATTTATGTTAGTTTTGAAAGTTGAGCATTTTTGGGGTGGATGTGAGAGGGGTCATACCTGCACAAGTAGAGTTCATGCAGGCCATGAGGTCATGTTGCTATGTACATATGTGTAGATTTGGTATATGTAAGTAGACAGAAACTATTGCCTGATTAAATGTAAAGATGTGGAATGTGTTGTCTGCAGCTTGCTGCCTACCAATAGATGTTCATGACTGAATCTTTTAATGTCCACTTTGAGTACACTTTCATATTCAAGACCTATTGGCGTCACTGGAAAAGTAGGCTCCAACTAGCCTTGCCTTGTCTGAGCTGCATACGTGGCGTTTCAACCTTTCTAGGTAGTTATACTCAGTTATTGGTCATTTATACCCTTGGAAACTGCCCTGGGATGGATGTGGAGATTGCTACATTTGCAATGTCATGACTCAGGTACCTTTGGATGACAGCACATTCCTTAAAAGAGTACAGTCCAATCAAAGTTCAAGTCATGGATGTGTGTTGTTCTGCCACCTGGGCTCAGACTACTCCAAAACGAACTGGCACACTTGCCAGTACACTACACACGCATGGGTATTGCTGGCGTTCTGAATTGAATGTCTGTGGTATGGGGACACCAAGGGAGATGGAATCATTGTGATGATATCTCTGGTTGTGCTGAGAAATACACATTGCACTGTATGCAAACACACATGACACTGGAACAGTACTCCCAGTCCCATAAGTGTTTGCATCCTCTAAATGTATGTACCTCAGATCTGTTTGTGCAAGGGTAGCCCTTGTGTGTGTCCCTGAGGGGTCTTATTGTGCCCATTAGATACTGTCCTAGGGTCTGATGGTAGTATGGGTTTGTTGACAGTCTTCTTGATGTTTCCATAGATTTTTTACAGTGTTTCAGTGGACAAAGCAGACCTCATTTGGGACATGTTCTTTCTTCCTCACAAGATGTACCCATATCCCCTGGCTTGAGAATGACTATGTCAATTGTGTAGGTGAGCCACAGATTGAGCCACCCTTCCACTAGACACGCCAACACTGTTTGTGAATCCTAAGTTATGAGACTAATGCATACTCAGACTGCTGTGCAGGACACAATCTGCACATTCAAAATGGGCTTATTAATTTGCAGCACATACTACAGCCTGAGGAGCTAGATACTGAATTGCTGCTAATTACATTCTCCAAACATGACTGTAGACACATACAGATTATGTACTGTGTGCAGCGGCATCAGTCGACACATGTTGACCGTTTTCTACACTGTTGTTGGCCCATGCTTCTTTCAAATCAAAGATGGATTTGGTCTACGAATATATCCCTGACGACTGTGACATAACTACTTCTGAGCTGTTGTATTTGTAGACACTGAAATTGGTACAGAGTTTCTTGGTCTGTGGTCAAGTGTGTTGCTATGGCCAATATCCTCCGTGCTTTACTGTACACAGAAGCATCATAATGACATACTTTTGTGAGTAGGTTATAGTTTTGTTGCCTGCGATTTTTTCAGAGGGTGTTGTTGTAGAGTCATGCATTTAGTTTGTGATTATAAGGGATTATTATCCTTAGCTGGGTAACATACCCAAGGGTTCTAGAGACATCACTCTGCACCACCAGATGTAAACAGACCGATGTGCAACTGAACAAAGTGTAGAAAAGCTACAAGTAGGCATATGGGCCTACAAGGAGGACCAAGGAATGGAACAAAGTTAAGTTACGGATTATGGAACATATGAGTACCGTGAGGTGCAAAAAACAAGCTATGAGATTGACGGCCCACTTCTTAGAGTTGAACCACAAACCTGAGGACATGTCATGGACTGTTTTAGAACAACCTTACATCCCGCAACATGTCACGGACAACTCTAAATTCCTATTCCTTAGAGAACAGCGATGGGTTTTTAGACTTAAAAGTGATACACAAGGACTTAATGACTCCATTCCTTGGTCCTCCTTGTAGGCCCATATGCCTACTTGTAGCTTTTCTACACTTTGTTCAGTTGCACATCGGTCTGTTTACATCTAGTGGTGCAGAGTGATGTCTCTAGAACCCTTGGGTATGTTACCCAGCTAAGGATAATAATACCTTCGGTTTATGAATATGAGTATCTGGGGGCTATGCCAGGTGACGACATTCCATCTAGTCTTCACTTTGATAAGGTATGTTTTACCAACAATATTGGGTGCAATAAAGCACTTGATGCAATAACAGGTCTCATGTACACTGCTTGCATACATGATTTAAGTTTTAGAACTTCGTACTGCTGTAAGTTATTGAAATACATATCCCAGGCCACCCGGTAGTTTTGAACGTGGTCTCGCAAAATCTTGTGTATTCCGGGATTTCTTCCGGGTAAGCAGTAAGATGGGCATTTATTAACTTTCAACGTCAATATTATGAGGTAATACCAATACTTGACGATACAATAGCTTTTACTCATATTGCTTACAAATATGTTTAAATCTCCATATCTTCATACCCATGGGTTCTTTTCGAACTACATATCCCAGGTCACCCAGTAGTTCACGGCGTAGTCTCGCGATACCTATTGCTTTCCGGGACTTCGTCCGGGAACCCGGAAGACTGCCACTGGAAACTCGAGGATATTTAATTGCCTTCAACTTCCCGTTCGGTACCCCCCCCGACGGCTCTGAAGACCGTCAGAGGTACCAACGGAAAGGTAAGAGCACGTCCTTTAACTGCACACGCTTGTTAGATATAGGGGGCGAGTATAGCTTGTTTTCCTAACATTAAGACTCGACTGGGAGTTTATGACAATACAGCATCTTACATCAGGGTCTAGTCAAATAGTTGTCATCTATTAGTAGTTCCCCTGCATATTTTTTCCACATATTGAGGTGTGTATATTGTGTCAGAGCATCTCTGTGAGCTCGGAGGGCTGCTTTGCTTTTTACAATTAGCGATACATTAATGATGAGAGTGAGTGTATTGATGTCATGCTGGTTTTTGTGTATCGCGTGTTTGAGGCAATTGTCTCTGTTTTTAATGTTAAAGTATGATACACCACAAGAAGTTTTGTCCTCCATACTATAAAGGTAAGATGGAGTGTTGCCCCATTGAGTGGGTGTGTATGTGATGGTTTAAGACTTTATAACCACATATAATTAGAGAACTATCAAGTTATTCTTTTTCAAGATTCATTTGTGTTTTGTGCTATTTTATTTTTCAGAAAATTGTTGATCCTACGAGGAATTCTGGATTTGTGAGACGTCATACTCGCACTATATCCTTTTTGATGAGATGTAAATAGCAGTAGCTTTATTATCTTTAGAGGTCCTGTTGAAAGCACATGGCATAACTTCTTGCCTTTAAGTGCTGAAACATGTTGACCACTTCTTTTGAGGACAGCTATTTGTTAAAACTGGTTCTGGAGTCGTGTTTTTAACCCTTGATCGTGACTGACACTAATAAAATTTACAGTCTGTTTACGCATCAATTTTATATTTTTGCACTTCACAATTTGCACTGCACTGAAAAACTTGTTCCCACACATTCAATCTTGCTCATCTTGGTAACTATACCTTTTGACACTCGAGAGCTCTGATCTATATAGAGCTGGATTGTCATTCTATACAAAAGGATACCCAAATGATGAAGCTGATCACCAGGCTTGGTGAATGATGGGAATCCACACACATAAACTCTTATGTCACCTTGCCATATCACATTTTTGAGTCTTGTTAAGAATTTTCTTCTTTTGTTCTCTTATCATATAGACGCTGGTATATACTTTGTATTTACATGTCAGTTTGGGGCTGCATATTCCAGTTGGTCTTTAAACTCTGGCCTCTGACCCTATCTTACATATTTTTGTGTATTTTGTTTTAGGTCAGAACATACCCACTTTCTAAAAGTGGTATTTTCAAACACAGAATGTTAAAACCAACTTCCCTAAAAGATGTATTTTATCATTCTGAGGCATAGTAAACTCGAATTCCTACCATGTTCCCTGAGTCAGTTAGGATTATAGGATGTTATATTCAAACTGCCCACTCTGGCCTATGGGGAACAGGTAGCCTTGCAATAGTGAAAAACGAAGTAGGCTGTAATTCACTATCAGGTCATGCCACACCACCAGGGCATGTCCTACCTTTCACATACAATGCACCCTGCCCATGGGGGTACCTTGGGCCTATCTTAGGGGTGACACACATGTAAAAAAGGAAAGGTTTAGGGACTTGCAAGTGTGTGCACTTGCCAAGTCGACATGGCAGTCCCAGGGTACGCACAGGCTATGCAATGGCAGGCCAGAGTTACACTTTTCAGGCTGTTTGTATGGGCGGCACAATCCAGAGCTGCAGCCCACCAACAGCATTTGACTTATAGGCCCTGGCACTCGTAGTACACTTTTCTAGGGACTGACACATAAATCAAATAGCCAATCATGGAAATACCAATTCATAACACATTTTAGATCTTGCACTTTACCACTGAACAGCAGTGAGAAAAGTGCGCAGAGTCATTACACCAGCAAAAAAAGTGTTAAAACCGGGAGGTCAGAAAGCAAAAATTCAGGGGATACAAGCCAAAAGATGGCAAGTCTAACAGGGAGCCAATGGAGGTCTCGTAGGTGGTGGGTGATGTGTTCATGTCGTGGGATGCCGAGAACGAGTCTGGCAGTGGTGTTCTGGATGGTCTGGAGTTTTCGGAAAAGGGGTTTGTTGATTCTGGCATATAGGGTGTTTCTGTAGTCGAGTCTGCTTGTTATAAGTGTGTGGGTGATGTTTTTTCTGGATGCAGGGGGGATCCACTTGAAGGTCTTGCGGAGGATGCAGAGGATGTTGTAACACGTGGGGGAGACGGCATTGGTCTGTAGGGTCACAGTGAGGGAGGAGTCAAGTATGATGCTGAGGTTTCAGGCACGGTCCATGGGAGTGGGGGGGTTGACAAGGGTGGTGGGCCACCAGGTGTTGTCCCATGCTGTGGGGGTGGGTCCAAGGACGAGGACTTCTGTCTTCTCTGAGTTGAGCTTTAGACAGCTTTCATTCCTTCCAGGAAGCTGAGTCTGGTGATGCCGGGTTGCTTCGTGAGGGAGAGGATGAGCTGGGTGTCGTTGGTGTAGGACACTATGCTGGGTCCATGGTGTCTGGTGATGGTGGCGAGGGGGTCCATGTAGATGTTGAATAGCATGGGGCTGAGCGATGATCCTTGGGTACTCTGCAGTTGATCTCTGTGGGTTCAGAGTGAAAAGGTAGGAGTCTGAATCTTTGGGTTCGGCCGGTGAGGATAGAGCGGATCCAGTCGAGGGCAGTTCCCTGTATGCCGGCCTCGTGGAGTCTGTTGGTGAGAGTGCAGCAGGATACGATGTTGAAGGCTGCAGAGAGGTCTAGAAGAATGAGGGCTGCCATGTGGTCCTGGTCAAGGAGGGTGCAGATGTGGTCTGTGGCGGCAAGAAGTGCGGTCTTTGTGCTGTAGTTGCTGTGGAATCTGGATGGAGTTGGCTTCGATAAAGTTTGTGAGCTGAGTGTTGACGATCCTCTTGATGACGTTGGCTGCGAAGGGGAGGAGAGATATGGGTCAATGGTATTTGAGGTCCGTAGGATCTGTGGAGGGCTTCTTGAGGAGGGGCTTGACTTCTGTGAGTTTCCAGTCATCAGGGAAATTGCTGGATTCAAAGGTAGCATTGATAGTGTGCTGTAGCTCCGGTGCTATTGCGCAGGTGGCTCTGTGAAAAATGTGTAGAGGGCAGGTGTCTGTGGGGGCTCCTGAGTGAACACTCTTCATGGTCGTGGCAGTGTCTTCGGTGGTGACTGAAGACACCGCCACGTCTCCAGGTGTGACTTGCCTCACTGCAAGGCCCCTACATACAATGCACACTCCCTGCACCTGCCATGACATGAAAGGTATGGTTGTGTGGGGGAGAAGACACTACCTCTGTCAAGGCAAGTAAGGCAGGGCACCAAGGTGAGTATACTCCAAAGGCTGTTACCCAGCCTCAATTTACAGCATGCCGAAAAAATCAGGGCACAACATTGCAGTGGCATATTGGGGACTGTGTAAGTGAGTCCGTCTCTTGGTGTGGTATACGAAGGCCCAAAAACCATGGCCCAAATTTGTCCCCGGTGCACCAACCCATCTACTAATGCCCAATTGCCAGCATGGTCAATCCAACGGTATGCTGAACACTTTCTGATTGGACTCAAGACCCAGAGTATCCTATGGTCTTCGGCCCCCGTTGTGTGTGTCAGCCCAGGCTGAGACAGCTTCTCAACACATATACAGTACTTGAGCTGCTGTAAGTGGCTTGTGTGTCATGTTTGCGCATCAGCCCCCCAGTATTTCATAGCTTTTTTTTTAGACATTTCTGCAGATTGTACTCCACCTTTAGGCATTGAGGCACTTTGCATGTGCACCATTACTGGGTGTTTTTTCCACAAACCCCATATTTGTACCTACATTACTGGGTGTTTTGCTCCCAGACCCCATATTTGCACCTTCATTACTAGTGGTATTTGCCCCCAAACTCCATAACTACACCTACATTACTGGATGTGTTGCCCCTCAAACCACATAATTGCACCTACATTTCTGGGTGTTTTGCCCCCAAATCCCATATTTGCACCTACATTACTGGTGGTATTTTCCCCCCAAACCCCAGATTTTCATCTACATTACTGGGTGTTTTTGCCCTCAAACCACATATCGGCATCTACATTACTGGGGGTATTTGCCACCCAATGGCGAGATTGGCTCAACATTGCTGGAGACATTTGCCCCACAATCCATTGCTGGGGGTATTTCGGCCAACCCTAGTTTTGACTCTGCGTTGCTGTGAGTGTTAGACCTCCCTCTCCATATTTTGGCAGGACATTGCTGGGAGTATTAGCCCATCTGCCCTGTTCCCTTTGTGTCTAAATTGCTGGAACTATTGCCCTCCACCCCAATTGCAGTCCACCAGTGTCATAGCACAAAACAATGGAGTTTCCTGTGGTAAATATGGTGAGGGGCCCCTGAGATCCCCACAGCTCATAGAAACTCATAGTCGTAGGCTGAATAGGGGATCCCCCTGAAAGGTGGGGGCTCCATTTGACATATCGACTGTAGGTGCCCGTGTTACGCCTCTGCAGGCCACCATTCCTGTCACTGCAGCCAATTGGAGCAAGTTACAGTTTGCAACCTGCCCAATTAAATCCATTAGACCGGTCTGTTTGGAACCCACTAATAATCCTTATCTTGCAAACTCAGGGGCATATTATCAAGGAGGGCGATAGAGATTATCGCCACTTTTGCGGCCGTTTTCGGCCGCTAAGCGGCAAAAATTCTATTGCCCTATTAGCAAGCTGTCGCTAACAGCAGTTAGCGACAGCTTATAGGCGATAGTGAGCGGTTTGGGGCCCGCTTTGCATGTCAGCGATATTTATCGCTAATGACATGCAAAGTGGGCGTACCCAACCAGTTAGGGACTAAAAACAGTCGCTAACATCGCTATCGCCTATTATCAACGCAGGCGTAGCGATGGAAATATTAGCACTAAGCGCGAATATCTCCAAAAGCTAATGCCTGCTCAGACCAGTTCTTAGCCATTATATCCAGTGGGAGGTGGATATTATGGCTAAGACCCTATTGGCGTTAATGCGTGAATATCGCTGTATTCTCAGTGATATTCACGCATTTCGCCGCTATCGCCGGATATTTTATCGCTTTAGAGATAAACGTTGCTAATAGCACGTTATCTCTACGATAATATCTGGCGATGCTTGGCGATAAAAAAATACTCGTTAAGCCCATTTAGCGATAAATATCGCTTGCTGTTGGTAATATGCCCCCCAGTTATTAATCTATAGGTAGTTTTACAACATTAGATACTGGTCGCAAATTATGAACACTTTCTGCTACCAGCATCTAAGTACATCACGTTCATCCTTCTAAAACCACTGAAGATTTTTGAATGCATATGTTGAGTAGCATTATAAACAACAAGAACGTCAAAGAAGAGAAAGCTTCTTGAGTTGAGTATGTAATTATCCCTTATCGAGTCTGGTGGGGTCTGAAGTATGGCGTATGCACCACGCCGGATCAGGGGCTTCAGTATTGAACTGGATAAAGACGCTGCTGGTCTGTTCCTCTCTGGCTGCAACATGACGCATCACGTCACAGGACTGCGGTTCGCACAGGGAGCCGCATTTCCATCCTAAAGTGACGGGTTTTGTCATGGATTGATTGAGGTACCCAGGAGAGCTCGTTATCTGCAGCGCGTTCACGGGTTTAGAATGAGGTCATTACAGAAGACATAGGTGGAAGGATAGTGCAGCTTTTAGTCCGGCTCTTTCCCAAATTGCAGCTCTTTCTGCCATGAGCTCCTTAGGAGCACCGTAAGAGTCTTCATGTGCAAAAAGAAGTCACTGAACTGAGATTTTCTTCAATGCAAGATGTTCCACTTTTTCAGGTAAAAAATATCTTTGTGAAAAAGATAACTAACGTTTTGTAGAACACTGAGATCCAAAGGTTTAATACAAAATATAACTGCGACTCAGAAAACTTTCAGAATATCATTACGTGCTTTTTTTACTTTCTTAATTTCAGGTATGCGCTGGCACAATGACTCCATTATTAATATAAAAACAGATGCAGTTATTCATAAAGGCATTTTGGAATATCTAAAGTAGTACTTCTGTAGTACTCTATTGATTACTCTTCCACACCTTTATGAACTCTCTTCAAAGTATTTAAAATGGAATCATATGAAAATATTCAGGGAATATTCATATACACAGTTAGTGAAACTAGAAAGAGCTTGTAGTGAGGTCTTCCTGGGCCCTCTTTGGTTCTCCACTTTAGTTTTGGATTTTAAACATTTTGGCAGATTTCATTTTAGTGATGTTACTTTTACATATTTTAAATACACAGTATTTAAACATTGCCCGTTCGGAGTCAGCTTCTAACATCTAGACACATCAATGCATCAGAGCTGTATCTCTAACACAGTGGTTTCATTATCTAAACAGTGCACTATCTTTTTATGGGTCTGAGAGAGACTACAGCCCCGATAGTCCTGGAACGAATGCCGTATGCAGCAGATGTATGACGGTACAACGTGTACCGTTTCAACGCGTGCTTTTACAATTCGTCTTTAACAACGCAAGTCATTACAACGACTTGCGTTATTGGGCGCGGATAGTAAATAGTATAATTTACTATTCTAACACCAGTCCCCGTGGATAGTAAGGAAGGTGTTGGAATAGTAAATATACTATTCATTATCCTTTAGCGCCCTCCAGCGCAAGTCGTGGTTACGACTTGCGTTGTAAAGGACGCGTCATAAAAGCACTGCGGGGTAACATCCGAGTTGAAAAGGATGTCCCCCGTGTGCAGCATGCAGCTCTGATGGCGCTGATCTTCCATTCTGCAAAGAGGATTTGCCAATCCTACATCAGAGCAAGTCATCCAGTTATGGGGTCTCAGGCTAATCAAAACGATCAGGCAGAGGTTGCACCCACTATGCTCTCAGATAAGGAGTAGTGATAGGTATGCATATATGTATATAGAAATCAGATTGCCATGTTTGGACTGTTTACTCATTTTAAGATGTTTACAATGCTGGTTACTTTGCTTTTTTTTTCTGTCTAATAATTGCAGCTCACTGATTCTATACAAGATTACGATTGTTTATTTCAATAAATGTATTCACAACTTCGTTTGTATTTCTCTTATGAGTGTCATGTTTTATGAGGTTGCCAAATCACATGCCATCCCAAGAAGGTTAGGAGTTCTGGTGAGGCACTGTGAGCTACCTAGAATTGGGCCAACAGTTTCTGATGGTGTAGACGAACTCAGGGGCATATTACCAAGGGCATTATCGCCGCATTAGCGGGACTTTTTCCCGCTAATGCGGCAATAATTTTATCGCCCTATTACCAAGCTGTCGCTAACACCAGTTAGCGACAGCTTGTAGGCGATAGCGGGCATTTAGGGGCCCCCTTTGCATGTCAGCGATAATGATCACTAATGACATGCAAAGTGGGCGTGCCAAGATGTTAGCGACTGAAAACAGTCGCTAACATCTCTAACTCCTATTAACAACTTTTGGAAATATTCGCGCTAAGCGCGAATATCTCCAAAAGCTAACGCCTGCTAAAAGCAGTTCTTAGTCATGTTATCCAATGGAAGGTGAATAACATGGCTAAGAGCATTGTCACGATAATGCATGAATATCGCTGATTTCTCAGCGATATTCATGCATTTCGCAGGATTTTTACCGCTTTTGAGATAAACCTTGATAATATCAAGGTATCTCAGCGGTAAAAATCCTCGGTGCTCTGCGATATTTTTTTCCCGCTAACCAAGCAATAGCGATAATTATCGCTATTGCTTGGTAATATGCCCCTCAGTCTCTGCATTCGAACATCCTGTTGTCCTAAAATGCAGTCCTACCTTTTCTAGTGGGAACAGAATAATAGGCTGTGTTCTAGTTGCACTTTTACTAATAGAGAGTTGGATGCTTTGGGGCCAATTCAAAATGGGAATTGAAAGTTAATAAAAAAGTATTTTTTTAGTACCTTTCTGATACTCATAAATGCTTTGTGAATTGGCCCCAAATGTGTAAATATTTCACCATTTAATTGTATTATTCAGTTTAGGATTTTTTTGTTTAAATTATTGTAATCCCCCAAATGAACACGCCTGAATGCCACAAAAGAATGCAACTTTGAATGTTTTCTTTTTTCGGTCTCATATACAAACAGACAGCTGTAGTTTGCTAGATACATCATGTTTCCAATAAATAAATACACAAATGTATGGTAAAGAGGAGTTGGCTTTCTGTCTGCCTACTTCAGGCATTGGCTTTTGGAATTTGTCATGCTTTGGCAATGGTTTGCATGGGCTGTATGTTGTGCTCATGACATTTAGCGGATGGCTACATATTGCCTTGTGTGTTTTATGATGGGATGTGAAATAGTTATTTTATTACAATTTTACACATACCCAGCAAGCATTTCCAAACTCCGCTCGTCTCCAATGATGTTTCGCCTGCATTACGTTATGATCTGGTTTCTAAGGATGCCAAGAAGAGGATCAACTTGCCCTCCCTTGAACCCACATCATAACCTAAGAACTTCTCTGACTCTGGAACTCTGTTCTTTTCTTTCCCAAAGCACATGAGGACAATCACTCTCCAGGCATTCTTCCAGCAACTTCCACTGCATCAACCGGTACTTTCTGCTCATCCTGCGGAGCATGATCTTCACAGCTCCTAAGAAATTGAGGGGATGAAGAAGAAAATCTCCTTGAAGCTTTCAAACAGACGAAAAGAGGGACCAATGGCATGATATAATAAGCTGGTACTTTATCTCTACTGAATCACCTCTGCTACAATTTTATTGATTTGACCACTCGGCTGAGCTAATACATTCAGTCGAAACTGCCTACTGTCACCTTTAGTGTCATTTCTGAACTCAGGCAGCATTCAGATTCTAGTCCTTCTGTGTTTGTACCTAACAGTTGTGCAGTCTGACTGTGTTGTCCATGATCGCAGCCTGATCACAGTCCTCCACTTATGATCCAGGAGTGCCTTGCTGTACATCATTCATGCACCAGCACCAAGTTAGTCGATAAACTCCCTCGCTCTAATGTTCTTTGTGAAATTGGACTTCCTCGAATGCAGCATTTGCACAGAACAACATTCTATACTTACCAGAAGCGTTAAATGATAGTTATGAGTGGCTGTGCACACTATCCACATGTGAGACCCAGGTCTTGGCGTCTGTGTTACCTTATGCAGCCATGAACCTTTCCTTCTTATACCGTTGTCACACCTCTATTTATGGTCTCTTTGCCACCTGGACACAGCTTCAAGTCCGTCCACACAATTATGACATGGCAGCTGGCATGCGTTGAAGTAACTTGTAAACTATCATAATATCATGAAAAATTTTTATGATACAAAAACTATAGTATCAAAAATAACAGAAGGTTAGAATATAATTGTTTTAAAATTGATGTAAAATAGTTTTGTTTAGTATAGTTGTATCAAATATAACTCTTTAATTGTTATTACTTGGATCATTTCAAGGTATTAGAATTATTGTATAATTTCAATTATTTTGGTACAATTTGAAATTTTTCATTTCAATTTTATTTTTTACATTTAATTATAAATGTTTAATTTAGTTGTGGGCTGTTGGGTTTGTACAGTAAGGATGGGTAGTAAGGATGTGAAATTATTTCTAATGTTAAGGTTTGTTTCTAAATTGCAATTAATAATTTCTGTAAATTAATGTATTAACTTAAAATGAATTATGTAAATTATTTAATTGATAAACATATTTTAATTATTTGCTGTTTTTTAATTCATTGGCAATACGTTGATCAGTTAATTTAACTGTAAATTCATGTACATTAATCTTATATTTACTAATTGTTTAAATTGTAATTGTTTTATTCACTAATAATGTAATACTAATATTGTTTCATGTTTTATTAAATGTCCGATTTTGATGGGTAGCAGAGATTGAACTGTATTTATTAAAACAAACTATTTTTTATGTTTTTCATTTTATTTTTTACACAAAATATGTTTAAAATTAAAAATAATTGTATTTAGTGAAGTAGTGTGGCTCACTGGTTAGAGGCGGCAGACCCGAGAGCAGAGGACGGCCCGGGACCAGGGTTCGATTCCCGGCGCGGCAGGTTTCTGGACCAGGGTCAGCGGACTGGACTGTTCCCATGGGGCACAGGTTCAGAGCTGATTTGCATATCGCCATTGTCTAACCCAGGGTGGTGTGGAGTGCAAAAAAACGATGGATTTGGGCCCAGATCTTTGGACTGGGGTGAGTGTGTGACATTGATCCACATTCGGTCCATCACCTGTTGTGTTTGCATATTCCGCCCTAAGTGCGCTGGGGATGCCCAGACGTGGGTCCCAGGCACTCCACACCACTGGAGTCAAGCTAGCCGGGCTGATGAGAGGTGTTACCTCGAAGCCGGTCCGGTCCTCGGATGCTTGATTCCGTTCTGGGAAGGACATGGCTTTTGTAGTTCGGACTGGACTGTTCCCATGGGGCACAGGGTCAGAGCTGATTTGCATATCGCCATTGTCTAACCCAGGGTGGTGTGGAGTGCAAAAAAACGATGGATTTGGGCCCAGATCTTTGGACTGGGGTGAGTGTGTGACATTGATCCACATTCGGTCCATCACCTGTTGTGTTTGCATATTCCGCCCTAAGTGCGCTGGGGATGCCCAGACGTGGGTCCCAAGCACTCCACACCACTGGAGTCAAGCTAGCCGGGCTGATGAGAGGTGTTACCTCGAAGCCGGTCCGGTCCTCGGATGCTTGATTCCGTTCTGGGAAGGACATGGCTTTTGTAGTTCGGACTGGACTGTTCCCATGGGGCACAGGGTCAGAGCTGATTTGCATATCGCCATTGTCTAACCCAGGGTGGTGTGGAGTGCAAAAAAACGATGGATTTGGGCCCAGATCTTTGGACTGGGGTGAGTGTGTGACATTGATCCACATTCGGTCCATCACCTGTTGTGTTTGCATATTCCGCCCTAAGTGCGCTGGGGATGCACAGACGTGGGTCCCAGGCACTCCACTCCACTGGAGTCAAGCTAGCCGGGCTGATGAGAGGTGTTACCTCGAAGCCGGTCCGGTCCTCGAATGCTTGATTCCGTTCTGGGAAGGACATGGCTTCTGTAGTTCGGACTGGACTGTTCCCATGGGGCACAGGGTCAGAGCTGATTTGCATATCGCCATTGTCTAACCCAGGGTGGTGTGGAGTGCAAAAAAACAATGGATTTGGGCCCAGATCTTTGGACTGGGGTGAGTGTGTGACATTGATCCACATTCGGTCCATCACCTGTTGTGTTTGCATATTCTGCCTTAAGTGCGCTGGGGATGCCCAGACGTGGGTCCCAGGCACTCCACACCACTGGAGTCAAGCTAGCCGGGCTGATGAGAGGTGTTACCTCGAAGCCGGTCCGGTCCTCGGATGCTTGATTCCGTTCTGGGAAGGACATGGCTTTTGTAGTTCGGACTGGACTGTTCCCCTGGGGCACAGGGTCAGAGCTGATTTGCATATCGCCATTGTCTAACCCAGGGTGGTGTGGAGTGCAAAAAAACGATGGATTTGGGCCCAGATCTTTGGACTGGGGTGAGTGTGTGACATTGATCCACATTCGGTCCATCACCTGTTGTGTTTGCATATTCCGCCCTAAGTGCGCTAGGGATGCCCAGACGTGGGTCCCAGGCACTCCACACCACTGGAGTCCAGCTAGCCGGGCTGATGAGAGGTGTTACCTCGAAGCCGGTCCGGTCCTCGGATGCTTGATTCCGTTCTGGGAAGGACATGGCTTTTGTAGTTAGGACTGGACTGTTCCCATGGGGCACAGGGTCAGAGCTGATTTGCATATCGCCATTGTCTAACCCAGGGTAGTGTGGAGTGCAAAAAAACGATGGATTTGGGCCCAGGTCTTTGGACTGGGGTGAGTGTGTGACATTGATCCACATTCGGTCCATCACCTGTTGTGTTTGCATATTCCGTCCTAAGTGCGCTGGGGATGCCCAGACCTGGGTCCCAGGCACTCCACACCACTGGAGTCAAGCTAGCCGGGCTGATGAGAGGTGTTACCTCGAAGCCGGTCCGGTCCTCGGATGCTTGATTCCGTTCTGGGAAGGACATGGCTTTTGTAGTTCGGACTGGACTGTTCCCATGGGGCACAGGGTCAGAGCTGATTTGCATATCGCCATTGTCTAACCCAGGGTGGTGTGGAGTGCAAAAAAACGATGGATTTGGGCCCAGATCTTTGGACTGGGGTGAGTGTGTGACATTGATCCACATTCGGTCCATCACCTGTTGTGTTTGCATATTCCGCCCTAAGTGCGCTGGGGATGCCCAGACGTGGGTCCCAGGCACTCCACACCACTGGAGTCAAGCTAGCCGGGCTGATGAGAGGTGTGACCTCGAAGCCGGTCCGGTCCTCGGATGCTTGATTCCGTTCTGGGAAGGACATGGCTTTTGTAGTTCGGACTGGACTGTTCCCATGGGGCACAGGGTCAGAGCTGATTTGCATATCGCCATTGTCTAACCCAGGGTGGTGTGGAGTGCAAAAAAACGATGGATTTGGGCCCAGATCTTTGGACTGGGGTGAGTGTGTGACATTGATCCACATTCGGTCCATCACCTGTTGTGTTTGCATATTCCGCCCTAAGTGCGCTAGGGATGCCCAGACGTGGGTCCCAGGCACTCCACACCACTGGAGTCAAGCTAGCCGGGCTGATGAGAGGTGTTACCTCGAAGCCGGTCCGGTCCTCGGATGCTTGATTCCGTTCTGGGAAGGACATGGCTTTTGTAGTTCGGACTGGACTGTTCCCATGGGGCACAGGGTCAGAGCTGATTTGCATATCACCATTGTCTAACCCAGGGTAGTGTGGAGTGCCAAAAAACGATGGATTTGGGCCCAGGTCTTTGGACTGGGGTGAGTGTGTGACATTGATCCACATTCGGTCCATCACCTGTTGTGTTTGCATATTCCGTCCTAAGTGCGCTGGGGATGCCCAGACGTGGGTCCCAGGCACTCCACACCACTGGAGTCAAGCTAGCCGGGCTGATGAGAGGTGTTACCTCGAAGCCGGTCCGGTCCTCGGATGCTTGATTCCGTTCTGGGAAGGACATGGCTTTTGTAGTTCGGACTGGACTGTTCCCATGGGGCACAGGGTCAGAGCTGATTTGCATATCGCCATTGTCTAACCCAGGGTGGTGTGGAGTGCAAAAAAACGATGGATTTGGGCCCAGATCTTTGGACTGGGGTGAGTGTGTGACATTGATCCACATTCGGTCCATCACCTGTTGTGTTTGCATATTCCGCCCTAAGTGCGCTGGGGATGCCCAGACGTGGGTCCCAGGCACTCCACACCACTGGAGTCAAGCTAGCCGGGCTGATGAGAGGTGTTACCTCGAAGCCGGTCCGTTCCTCGGATGCTTGATTCCGTTCTGGGAAGGACATGGCTTTTGTGGTTCGGACTGGACTGTTCCCATGGGGCACAGGGTCAGAGCTGATTTGCATATCGCCATTGTCTAACCCAGGGTGGTGTGGAGTGCAAAAAAAAGATGGATTTGGGCCCAGATCTTTGGACTGGGGTGAGTGTGTGACATTGATCCACATTCGGTCCATCACCTGTTGTGTTTGCATATTCCGCCCTAAGTTCGCTGGGGATGCCCAGACGTGGGTCCCAGGCACTCCACACCACTGGAGTCAAGCTAGCCGGGCTGATGAGAGGTGTTACCTCGAAGCCGGTCCGGTCCTCGGATGCTTGATTCCGTTCTGGGAAGGACATGGCTTTTGTAGTTTGGACTGGACTGTTCCCATGGGGCACAGGGTCAGAGCTGATTTGCATATCGCCATTGTCTAACCCAGGGTGGTGTGGAGTGCAAAAAAACGATGGATTTGGGCCCAGATCTTTGGACTGGGGTGAGTGTTTGACATTGATCCACATTCGGTCCATCACCTGTTGTGTTTGCATATTCCGCCCTAAGTGCGCTGGGGATGCCCAGACGTGGGTCCCAGGCACTCCACACCACTGGAGTCAGGCTAGCCGGGCTGATGAGAGGTGTTACCTCGAAGCCGGTCCGATCCTCGGATGCTTGATTCCGTTCTGGGAAGGACATGGCTTTTGTAGTTCGGACTGGACTGTTCCCATGGGGCACAGGGTCAGAGCTGATTTGCATATCGCCATTGTCTAACCAGGGTGGTGTGGAGTGCAAAAAAACGATGGATTTGGGCCCAGATCTTTGGACTGGGGTGAGTGTGTGACATTGATCCACATTCGGTCCATCACCTGTTGTGTTTGATTATTATTTTAGGGGCAAGAAAATATATACCTTCTCTCTATCTACTCCTCGCTTAAGTGAATCAAATCTGGGGCAAGGTGAGGATTTCTCTATTAGTCCCTGTGACCTTCATCATTGTGAGAGTGGGGTATCAATTTTACAGATGATTTGGTTGGGTCTTCCATACAATAGCGGGTTGTGATATAAATTGCCGCATTTGGTTAATTATACACCTCTTCACATATATGGCCTGTTTATATCGGAGACAACTGTCAACAGTTTTTTTTCTGATCTCCATGCCCACTTGTTGAACTAGTCTGGGAATCTTCCACAGAGCGAACTGCTGCTTTTCGGGACCCATTGCCGATTTGGAAGGCAATTAAATCTGCTTGTGCTTGTGTCTTTGCCCACCCCCCTCCCGCCGTCTGACCCTTGTTCCAGCTCGGGGTCTGGCCGCAGAGCGGAGCGTGGTGTTGGGCTGAAAAACTACAGTGACCAGCATCTTCTGCGGCGCAATCTGCGTCAATCGCGCGCCAGGTGGCGCTATAAATCACAGTAACCCCGGTCGAGGGGGGGAATCTTCCACAGAGCGAACTGCTGCTTTTCGGGACCCATTGCCGATTTGGAAGGCAATTAAATCTGCTTGTGTCTTTGCCAACCCGCCTCCCGCCGTCTGACCCCTGTTCCAGCTCGGGGTCTGGCCGCAGAGCGGAGCGTGGTGTTGGGCTGAAAAACTACAGTGACCAGCATCCTCAGCTGCGCAATCCGCGTCAATCGCGCGCCAGGTGGCGCTTTAAATCACAGTCACCCCGGTCGAGGGGGGGAATCTTCCACAGAGCGAACTGCTGCTTTTCGGGACCCATTGCCGATTTGGAAGGCAATTAAATCTGCTTGTGCTTGTGTCTTTGCCCACCCGCCTCCCGCCGTCTGACCCCTCCCTGTTCCAGCTCGGGGTCTGGCCGCAGAGCGGAGCGTGGTGTTGGGCTGAAAAACTACAGTGACCAGCATCCTCAGCGGCGCAATCCGCGTCAATCGCGCGCCAGGTGGCGCTTTAAATCACAGTCACCCCGGTCGAGGGGGGGGAATCTTCCACAGAGCGAACTGCTGCTTTTCGGGACCCATTGCCGATTTGGAAGGCAATTAAATCTGCTTGTGCTTGTGTCTTTGCCCACCCGCCTCCCGCCGTCTGACCCCTGTTCCAGCTCGGGGTCTGGCCAAGAGCGGAGCGTGGTGTTGGGCTGAAAAACTACAGTGACCAGCATCCTCAGCGGCGCAATCCGCGTCAATCGCGCGCCAGGTGGCGCTTCAAATCACAGTCACCCCGGTCGAGGGGGGGAATCTTCCACAGAGCGAACTGCTGCTTTTCGGGACCCATTGCCGATTTGGAAGGCAATTAAATCTGCTTGTGCTTGTGTCTTTGCCCACCCGCCTCCCGCCGTCTGACCCCTGTTCCAGCTCGGGGTCTGGCCGCAGAGCAGAGCGTGGTGTTGGGCTGAAAAACTACAGTGACCAGCATCCTCAGCGGCGCAATCCGCGTCAATCGCGCGCCAGGTGGCGCTTCAAATCAAAGTCACCCCGGTCGAGGGGGGGAATCTTCCACAGAACGAACTGCTGCTTTTCGGGACCCATTGCCGATTTGGAAAGCAATTAAATCTGCTTGTGCTTGTGTCTTTGCCCACCCGCCTCCCGCCGTCTGACCCCTGTTCCAGCTCGGGGTCTGGCCGCAGAGCGGAGCGTGGTGTTGGGCTGAAAAACTACAGTGACCAGCATCCTCAGCGGTGCAATCCGCGTCAATCGCGCGCCAGGTGGCGCTTTAAATCACAATCACCCCGGTCGAGGGGGGGAATCTTCCACAGAGCGAACTGCTGCTTTTCGGGACCCATTGCCGATTTGGAAGGCAATTAAATCTGCTTGTGCTTGTGTCTTTGCCCACCCGCCTCCCGCCGTCTGACCCCTGTTCCAGCTCGGGGTCTGGCCGCAGAGCGGAGCGTGGTGTTGGGCTGAAAAACTACAGTGACCAGCATCCTCAGCGGCGCAATCCGCGTCAATCGTGAGCCAGGTGGCGCTTTAAATCACAGTCACCCCCGCCTCGCGGGACACCGGGCGAAGCCCGGGCAAAGGGCGGGCCCTCTGTTGCCCTCAGGGGCACGAAGGAGACGGGACGGGCCATTCCCCTAACAACTGCATTGGAGATACCCTGATCTAAGGAACCAAACGTGATTCTTATACTTTGGGAAGATGCACACTCATTTCCGGAAGATGACGAAAGCGCTGAAAACTCCAATGGCTACAAGATCCACATCGAGACTGAAAGGTGTGAGTACCCCACTACCAACTATAACTGCCATTGACAAAATGTTGCAAAAAACTATTAGTGTAGTGGCGGACGCTATCCAGGACACAGAGAGACGTCTCTCTTTGACGCCAAACATGTGCTTTCCAAATCTATCTTTACACACTACTAATAACACATGCAATATGGATGACAGTTCTAATTCTCAAGAATCCCTATTGATGCAATCCTTTACAGATTTACCAAATTCGCACATGAAGGACACAACATCAAAATCTCTATTCACGTGTCCTACAACGCTCGCAAACGAGAGTAGCCCTTTAATTCTAAAAAACTGCGATAACAATACAAACCGCTCGCATACATCTTCCCCAGACTCTGAGATCCAGCTAATAGAGAGTCACGCACCCGCCAGTCAAATCGCCCCGATGCCTACACTTGATCAATTAAGTCACAAGAAGAAGTGCACTAAGAAAAAACGCAAGGCCAAATATCTTATGAAAAATAGCCATCACCCTGCAGGCAAATCAAAACGCTCCATTAAAGACATGTGGTAGAAATTTATCCAGGGGAAATCTACTAACAACACTCCAACAGGGCCCATCCCCATTCTCTATCCAGACCCGGGTTTGTCTTGTAAAAATAACATCAATTCAGAGTCAATTGAGGTCAACGAGCAGACTGGACATATAGTCCAAACTTTTTCAACGAAAATGCCATCCCTGTCCGATATTGAATCACTGATCAAATCCCTTTTACACCCTATTAACGATCGGATAGTTAATATAGAGAAGGCCCTAGGAAAATTTGAAAGAGCACAGAACGAAGTTTCTTCTAACATCCTTAAAATGCTCAAAGCTCCTAACACAATCTCTACCTTTGTGCCAGCTAGCACATCTCTAAAATCTAACCACTCGAAAACTACAAATACTAACATCAACAACTCGGTGGCTAGTACTGTTAAACAGGTCACAACACAGAAACAGGGCCCGCCAACTGCAAATAACTTTTCCTCAACTCAACAAGTAGACTCTACTCCAGTTCAGACAGCACCTAAACTTACAAACAACACTCAGACTACTCCCGCTCCCGAGGACGCTGATGACAGTGAATGGGCTGCGGAGGGTTCACCCTTGGGCACAAGTTGAGTAAATAATGAAACTTCTAAGCACCTCATTATCCCAACCAGGAACACCTACACTAACGCACCAGGGACAAGTCAACCTAGACCCAGGACGACAAGAATGACCACACATATAAATCTTCCACCAGAGTCTAACGCCCAAACAATAGTTATGATTGGGGTACCTAAGTTAGTTGAAAATAGGAAGGAAACTTATGTTGAATTAAAGAACAAAGTTATGCAGTGGCTAACCACCCACAGACCACTTCCCCCCCACATAACAGGGACAATCTCTCATGTTAGGAGAGTAGATTGGGTGGGTACAAGATATAAATCAACTGAGGGTGACTGTATCGTCATCAACTTCAAAGATAGAGGAGCTGCTAAATTTATTGCCAACTGGAGGAGTTCCTCCACAAACAGTCTGATCCGCACAATGGGACTAAGTTATTTCTACCCACGTAACCCTCATGGTCAAAGGTATAATCCCAAACGTCCTTATGGCCACGAGAGGCCCCTGGCGTTTCAAACTCATCCTCAAACATGGGCTCCCGCCTTAGCTCCCAATCAGGATATAACCTTGGACCTAGAAGCGCAACGATATGTTCATCCCTGGGAAGATAGAACCTATAAGTATCCATCATACCCCATGTATGAGAACCCAGAACCTGCTCATCATCCATATACAAAATCGTATTCAGCCCATAACTTATACGAGATCCCAACCTCAAACAGATATGATGCCTTTTATAACAACGCCAATGACTATCTGGATGAGGTGGATTGACTGCCATCCGTCCCACCCTCAATACCATTAATCGATCAGTCAAAATCCATTGTCCCTCTCAACTTAGCAAAATCTGACATCTCTGAGAGTACCTATGCCACTCCTAGTGCACATTCAGACATCTCTAAAACAGAGCCGATAATATTTAGCTCTAAAAGTTTTTCTTTACAAGGTGTACCCGTCCCTCTCACCGCCGACTTATGCCTTCCCCCCAATAACATATGTCCCAATTATCCAGATAGTGACAGAAGCCCCCGGAGAGATACTGAAAGTCATGTTGACTTACACCCACATTCACCACTACTTACGAATGTAGAGACAGGGAAAGCCCATAATAACCCCAATTCCATCAAAATTTTATCATGGAACATTGCAGGTTTGGCTGCAAAAGCCAAAGATCACACTTGGGTAGCATTTGTTAAAAATTACACTATACTAGGCTTTCAGGAAACTTGGCTCACCGATAATAATGTCAAAGTCAAAAGAAACTTTATTTCGATTGAATTTACAATCATAAAAGTACATTAAAGACAGATATTTACAACAATTTATAAAAAGTTTTCATTTGAACATTTTTGACTGATAAATATATGACACTATGAATCGATGCGTTAAGAAATCGTTAAAAATCGTCTATACAGTAACACTCTGTACAGGGATCAAATAGCAAGTTATTCCCTCGAACAGAAAAGAGTCTTATGGTGCAGTAACCAATAGTTGGGAATGAATTTTCAAGCATGCTTTAAGAAAGCAAGCTACAGATTTGGCAGCAAACGGGGTATCTAAGTACTGAAGCGCCAAAAGAGCAGGTCTGCATCTTCTCAGACCTAATTGTCGGAGAAGTGGGACCAACCAGCGTTTACGCGGGGTCTCATAAAAGCTGCAAAAGAAGGTTAGATGCAAGGTAGACTGGCGAGTACATCCATCACACGGACAGCTAGCTAATTCACGTGACCAATCAGAGGGCTCAGGAAGTGAAACAAGATGATAAAATAAATCAAACCGAAACCTAGTTAAAACATATCTATCATAGTTTGACAGGTAAAAAGACAGATACGGTTGGATGCCATAGAAGGATTGAATCATCATTAAATGAGTGTTTGATTGTTTGCCAATTTCAGAACACATACGTTGGTCTCCTAAATGGGCGACACACAAATTCTTCAGAGTTTTTCTTGGTATAGCCATTAATGAGGCAGGGTCAGTGAAAAATGCTGGACAATTCAGATCGTTCAAGAATTTGAAAACATATAATAGCCAGGGAATCTTTTTCCAATAGGTCAATGTAAGACAATCAGTTATTAATGACCTAGTAAGGAGACATTGCTCCTGAGTCCATATACGATGCCAAAGGAGAATTGGTTGGTATCTAATGATGTCAGTTAGATACTCCCAACCGAGCTCCATATGGGTACCGTAAGTTGAAGCGCTTCGGGGAAGGGCTAATATATATTTCCAAAAATCGTTTTCGATTATTTGAAGCTCGTTAGTGGGCGTGTAGCCCCATACACCCGCTCCATAGGTGGCCACACTCATGCATTTGGCTTGGTAAATTTTCAAAATTACGGCTGGGGCAGGCTTGCCCAGCTTCCTTGAAAACAAAGTCAGCGCCGATGTGGTGCGCTGAAACTGCAGTTTCTTGCTGGAAGTGGCAGGTTTCCAGGACAAATGATTATCAATAAGAATCCCTAGATATGGATATGTTTTAGCAGTTTCTAACCTAGTGTTTTCGATAAAAAGAGGTTTGCATTTCTGAGCTTTCTTGCCAGTATACATAACAAAGGTCTTGGACTTATTTACTTTAAGTCCAAGAGAGAGCATGTATTGGCAGTACTTGTCCAGTTGAATCTGGAGCTGATTAGGTGTCCTTGCTAAAATGACAGAATCGTCAGCATATAGTAATGCAGGGATTGGCCGGGTGTTTATGCAGGGGAGGTCTTTTTTATCTATCAGCATCGCTTGCTCCAACCCGTTTGTATAGATGTTAAATAAGAATGGAGCAAGGACGCACCCCTGTCTAACACCTTTTGCAATGCCAAATGATTCCGAAAGCTCTCCATTAATGCCATACCTCACACATGCTTTTGCATCCGAGTAAAGCTCTCGGAGAAATTTCAGGAGTGCACGATCTACGCCCAGATTACTCAAGATCTCCCACAACTTGGAATGAATTACGCAGTCAAATGCGGAACTCAAATCCACATAGACCAAATAGATATTACCGCCTTTGGCCCAGGCATATTTGCCCATGAGCAAAGTCAGATTCAGGGCCTGTTCAACAGTACCCAATCCCTCCTGGAAACCGAACTGTAAGTCGGTTATGATCTTATTCTCTGTGGCCCAGTCCCGGAGACGTTCCAGAATTAGTCTTCCGGCGACCTTGCCCAGAGAATCCAAGAGGGAAATGGGTCTGTAGCAGGATGGGTTATCGCGTTCTCCCTTTTTGAATATGGGTAGAAGGACAGAGGTGGACCAAGAATAAATAAGGCCAATCTGAGAAGCTGCGGACATAACTTGCGTAACGATTGGGGACCATAGGTCTAAGTTACTCACAAAGATGTTGAGTGGGACACCATCGGGGCCGGGGGCTTTACCAGTCTTTGAGGTAGTCAACGCAGCAGTCACCTCCACTAGATCGAAGTGGAGGTCAATGGGATAAATATTATCGCTTGTAGAGGCTGCCTCCCCAAATCTGGAAGTCTCAGTTGTTGAAGTGGGGTCCCCAAAAATCTGTGAGTAATGGGCTACCCATTTTTCAGCAGGTACTGCTACATCTAGATGGCGAACAGCAGTCACATCAGCTAAAAAGGGGGCCTTAACTATTCGCCAAAACAAGGTGCTGTCCTTATTTAATGTGCTCTGGTGTAATTGGGCCCAAAGATTGTTTTTTATTTCCCGCTTGCGGGATTTTTGAGCCAACTTATAATTTCTTCTTAGAGAGGCTATTAAGGGCATGTCCCTGACTTGATTATGTAGAGCACTTTTTAGTGCGCAAAGGGCTTTTCGGCAATGGGAATCAAACCACCCCCTGGAGTCTTTATCATGAATCTTATGTTGGCGTGTAAGCTCTTGTCGTATAGCTTCTAAGATTTTGACAAAGCTAGAGAGGATCAACTGAGGAGATGATGTCTTCTCCAAACAGTGGTAAATTAGGGGAAGGGTTTTTTGGATAACCTTGCTGGTGACCTCTGAAGGATTGATCTTTGACCATTTTACAGCATAGCCATTGATTTTACTCATCTCCAGGGAATGCTGCGTTAGAAGGCTTGTGTTTGAACAAACTGGGGAGGGTGTATTCAGTGTTATGGTAATGCTATTGGAGTAGTGATCGCTGGAGGGATCAGTGCCAGTTATAACATTTTTTAGTCGATTATTTAAAGATTGAGAACACAGAAAAAAATCAATAATAGTGGAAAAACCTCTACCATGAAAGGTCGGCTTAAACTCGACAGTGGGACTCACTAATGCATTCGCAAATTCGAGTTCTAGTGCAAAAAAAACAGCTATTTAAAGCAGCCCCAATACTGCAATGAGCAAAGTGGGCCAAGGGGACATCGTGCTCATCTTGGAGTCCGCAGATACCTTTTTTGTAGTTGTTACACAGATAAACATTGAAATCCCCGCCCCACACAACATAACATTGTAACTGCGGGTTCTTAACTTTCTGGTCATGCAAATATGATGAAGTTCCTAACAGATTTTACACAGTCGGCAGGTGTAGAATTGTTATACATGTTAATAAAATAATAACAAGAGCTTTTGTCAGGAACTAGTTTAAGGATTTGGAAAATTGAAGATAGTGACGGGACTTCCATGGTCGTAAATGGAATTTGGTTGGAAATATAGATAGCTAAACCACCCTTGGGTCTTCCGTGGACAGACGGTATGGCAGGAAAATGAAAGGTTTTGAAGCCCTGAATGTGGATGGGGTCTATTGCCCAGGTTTCCTGAAGGCAGATTAACTTATGCTTATTAATCAAGTCGAGCCAAGACTGGAGGTGAGTCTTGGATCTGAGACCTGCTACATTCCAGTATAGGACTGGGAGATCCCAGGTTGATGGTAAAATAGGATTTGAAGTCTGTGAATCGTCAGAAGGACGTGAGGGTTGGGACTGGACAATTGGGACAGGAAGGGAGGAAATTCGTTTTGGGTCAGAGGGTTGTGGGATGATGTGTTGTTGACTCGGGTGTGAGTCCACAAGGGGAGTTGGCTGGGTGTAACAAGGTTCATGATAATTAGAAAGTGACAGCTGTGGAATCAGGGTTAGCGGGGGAGTGCAGGGCTCAGTATGGATATCAGACGGGGATGACAGAGTAGAACCAGCCATCCGAGTTTTCTTGGAGATAAGGTTGGGGTTAGTCGATACGTCGTTGGTGCCATTGTCTTTGGTAGAAAGGATTGGTGGTCAGTCTACCATATCCAAACAATCGTACCTGTTGGGTAGCTGTGGGCCTCTCCAGTTGGTAAAGTGACCAGATGGTGGATTACTAAAACCGTAACCTGGCCAGTGGTCTCGATCTCTATTTCCACCTCTATTTCCACCCCAGTTCCCCACCCTAGTCCAGGACCACGGGGGACCGGCATTGCGTCGTGTAGTCAGGGGGTAGAAATATGACAAATTATGGGTTGCTATTCCTTCAGTGGAGGTATGATCTCCCCAGGAGCAGATATGCTCAACTGTGTTAGGATCGGCAAAATTTACTATGACGCAGTCACCCTGGATGTTTTTGGGTTCATTGCCTCGCCAGGGCACTCTGCCCACTCTGCCAGGGCACTCTGCGCACAGTGGTCACTCTGTTGTCCAAGAAGATTGGTAAAGGTCTATTATTGGACAACCAGTATATTACTTTATTTTTTAATGACCAAACTGGTTCGTCCTGATTTGGGGGGAGTTCCGGGACACCTGTCACTATTACTACGTAGGGGGATGCCTCAGGTGGGAGATGGATAGGGTGGCCCCTTCTCTTTCGATTTCTCGGGATGGTGTTAAATCCAACAGAGTTTTTAGGATGGGTAGGGGCAGGGGTAGGAAGGGCGGGGGCAAGGGGGACAGAAAGTGAATTAGGTTGGGTAGATGATGATGACTTAGGATTGGTTAAAGGTTGGGACGGTACTGGATTTGGTTTGGGAGGTGCTTGTGGCTTGGTTGTAAGTACTAATGGTTGTTTTTGGTTAGGCTTCTCTGGGGCCTTTTGTTTGGTAGTATGGGGATTCGATGCAGTAGTACTGGATTTTGATGTATTTGTATTATGAATAGTGGGCCTTCCTTGAGCCAAGTTGGGCTCTTTCTTGTTACCCTTACTTGGGTTTAGGCCTAGAGACAGTTGGGTTAGTTGGGTCTGGACCAAATGCAGAGCCTTTTCTATTGGTTCTAGATGGAACTTAAATAGGTCTCCAATTCTGCTAAGCAGTAAACTATCGTTACTACAAGTGTTAGTTGTAAGGTTACCATTTTCCATACCTCCTTCACTGTCATAGCTACTAGAGCTGGTACAACTAGCGTTCAAGTTATCCGAATTAAGAACCGCTGTATGTACGAAAGACAGGGGAGGAGGTTGGTGAGGAGTTGTGAGAGGATTAAACGTGTGTGGGGAGGGGTGGGAAACAGAAGGGGTTGCAGGGATAGTTATGGGGGGAGAAGTCGTAATGTGATGAGACTTATTAATTTCCTTCTTCTTCGATTTTTTGGGAACTGCTCCTTCGCGTACACCCCTAGCTATAGTTGGGGAGGGGGCGGCGTCTGTTTGGGTAGCAAAAATGACTGGAGATTTTTCAAGTGAAAGATGGGATTCGGAAAGATCTAGGGACGCAGATAGGCCCACTGTGCGGGGAACAGTGTGCATCTCTGCATGTACTGTCAGGGGAGGGGGTAACTCAACAGGACGCTGGGGAGTTTTTGCTGTGGCCAGTAAGCCCATAGAAGAGCGTCTGGCGATAGCCAGGTCCTGTGAGACCCTCCGTTCCAGTAGGGTGATACCCTGCTAGATGGCCTCATTGGCTTTAGTTATGAATTGGTCTATTGGCCCAATGACCTCAGCAGCAGTCTGGGCCTGCTTCTTAACAGTATTTCTGGTAGTTCTCAGAGACATAATGCAATAATATTCGTTACAATACAGAGGTACAGTGAGTCTAATAAGTCTGAAAACAAACTACAAGGACCTGTTTAAAAGTGTACTCAATATCAGCGAGGAACAGAAGATAAAAGACAAACTTAAAAAGGGTGGCCCAGTCCAGTCTTGCCCGGTCTTGAACGGGCTTAAACGGGCCCGCCCTTGGCCCGGGCTTCGTCCCGCGCGCGTCCCGCGTTGCGTGAGGGACTGTTCAATTTATTTTGAGTGTACTGGGGGGCGTGGCCGCCGGGGGAAGAGGCACCAGCTGGAAGATGTAGAGGCTGCTGGTCCTCGCAGTCCCCCGGTGAAGGCGGCAGGTAGTTTAAAGGTTTAAAGGTCCAGCGCGCGCTGGGAGCGTGCAGGCTGTCCGCCGAATGCGGAGAAGCTCCCACCAGCGGCGCGACCTTGACAGAGCTGCTTGGCTTGTAGAATGCACCCTCCGTGTGCAGCGGTAATGCTTCCTCGTTAATGGCAAAAGCAGGTTTGGTCAAATGAGCGGCACCCGCGGAGCGGGTGTCGCGAAAAGTAAATAGGTCTGATGGGGGGCGTGGCCGCCGGGGGAAGAGGCACCAGCTGGAAGATGTAGAGGCTGCTGGTCCTCGCAGTCCCCCGGTGAAGGCGGCAGGTAGTTTAAAGGTTTAAAGGTCCAGCGCGCGCTGGGAGCGTGCAGGCTGTCCGCCGAATGCGGAGAAGCTCCCACCAGCGGCGCGACCTTGACAGAGCTGCTTGGGTTGTACAATGCACCCTCCATGTGCAGCGGTAATGCTTCCTCGTTAATGGCAAAAGCAGGTTTGGTCAAATGAGCGGCTATAATAATGTCTTTATTGAGGGATTCCAACGCTTCTTTGTTCCTGCACTACCATCATCGAGTGGAAGGGTGAAGGGGGGCCTGGCTACATTCATTAGCCTCTCCCTGGTGACACAGATAAAAAACAAGCAACTGGACAATAGGAATATAGAGATTCTGGAGCTTAGAAAGGGCAAACAAGCATTAACTCTGGTTAACTTCTATAATTCTGTAATGCCTTCAGGTGAATGTAATATTATCAAACTCTACGAGTACATCCACGATAATTTGGCAATTCTATCCCGGAACAAAATAATTGTTGGCGACTTTAACGCGCATATCTGTGGACACACGACATCGTCAACTTTGGGCTCTCTTGGTTGTGGTAACAGGTCAGGCCTTCACTTTGTGCACTGCCCACGAGGCTCTAACATGAACAATCTAATTGACGGTCTGGACCTGAGAATTGCAATGTCCCTGAAAGAGGACTCCTTTATTTACGAAACTCCAACTTATAAAGGCTCAGAGCAAGGATCTTTTATTGACCATATACTCCTATCCGTCGACATGGCAAATTCAGCTATAAATTTTAATATCCACGAAAGTATTCACAGTGACCATAACCCGATCTCTGTGGAAGTTAAAAATGGACTGTTTGAACTCCGTAAAAACCGTAAAGACCCGGGTGTCCTAAAACTAATTAATGGTAACCGTCGACTAAAGTGGTCCTCAATAAACAGTGATGCTCTACTTGAATCCGTAAAACTGAGTTGTGATCAAGAACTCACCCTAATCACCTCTAATACCACACCTCCGGATCTCATATTATCTGCCTTTGCTGTGCTGACTCGAAGAGTTGATGAATTACTCTCAGTACCATCGAAGGGACTAAACGAACAACAGCCAAGATGGTTTGATCACACCTGCTCAAGAGCCAGTCGACAACTAAAAATGGCTCTTAAAATAAACCAAGGGATCCCACATTAATTAAAATCTTGCGCTCCGAATATAAATCTGCTTTGGCATCCCGTAAAAAGGTTATAAAGGCAAACATCTGTGAATCTCTACTTGATCCATCTATCCTGGGCAACAGCTCCAAGTTTTGGAGCATAATCAACAAACCGATGTTCGATGATCCTGACCCTGCCACCATCGGTACTGGCATACCTGAAAATGAGTGGGTCTCCCATTATAGCGCAATTTTTAAGAGCGACAATACTAGGCAAACCCAAGCTCCGACACTTCCCGTAGAAGCGCCGCTGTTGTTCACGGACAAGGAAGTGGAAAGGGGGATTCGCTGTCTAACTAGTAACAAAGCCCCGGGCCCAGATGGTCTTCCCCCAGATTTATTTAAATCTAACGTCTCCTTCTGGGCTCCAATTCTCACAGCGGTGGTTAACGCTGGAGCCGCTACCGGGGCTCCTAAGTCTTGGGGAGCCTCAACCATTGTACCCGTGTACAAGAAAGGAGACAGAAGTAATGCAGCCTGCTATAGGCCAATCTCCCTGATCAACTCAGTTGCTAAGGTTGTTGGTGGGATCACCCTAAATGCGTTGTCCGTATGGGCCAAAAAAAATAAAGTTATGTCACCAGTACAATATGGTTTTAGACCAGGACATTCTACAATAACACAATGCCTGAATCTATACCTAATTAGTGGCAAAAATACTTTGGCCAGAGACGGCACACTAAATATGGCCTTCATTGACCTTTCATCGGCCTTCGATTGTGTTGACAGAAGTAAACTTTGGGATGTCCTGCTGAAAATGGGGGTTGAAAAAAACTTTATCAACTTTCTGGCCGACCTCCACAGTGACACACAAGCAAATGTGCGGTACACCAAAGACTTAAAAGTAACCAGAGACTTCAAAATAAATCGAGGGTTTAGACAGGGCTGCATTTTAGCGCCCTTTCTTTTTAACCTTTATATTAACGATCTAGAGGAGCATCTTTTAAAAACAAACACGGACTACCCATACATAGGGAAAAGGGGCGTTCCTGTCCTGCTCTATGCTGACGACGCCGTCCTTATCTCCAGAACTGCACTTGGCCTTCAAACTCTACTGGACTCTTTTTTTCATTTTATGAACTCACGAGGCCTGTGCATTAACAACGCCAAGTCATACGTCATGAAGGTAGGATCTGGGTCCAAAAAGTCTTACCCACTTTCTGTCAATGGGGAAAAAATACCTACCACAACAACCTTCTCATACCTTGGCGTATTGTTTGACAGTAAACTTACATGGGGACCCGCATTAAAGAAAAAGAGAGGAGACCTAATAAGGACCAATGCTGCAATAACTGACTTTGCTCGTAAAATGGGTAATACACCAGTGTTTGCGATGATGAAACTGTACCAAGCCAAAAGCATATCAGTTGCCTGCTACGGGAGTGACCTTTGGGGCTTCTTACCTGTGGCCGACCTAGCAACCACTGAAAACAGTTTTTTAAAACAAGTTTTATGTTTACCAAAGAGCACGGCCAACTACTCTACCCATGAGGAACTGGGCATGCCTTATTTAGAGGATAAAATTGCGGTAAACCCCCTCCTGTGCTGGCTAAATTGTTGGATGAACAATGAAATACCTTTCACCCAGAACATTTTATCGGAAGCACTTAATTGGGAAGGGAAATTCAAGATACCCTGGATAAAGTATATTCGAAACTGTCTTCAAGATTTGGGCAGGATGGACCTCTTCTTAACACCACAGTTAGTAACAAAGCGCGATGTAATTTTTGTAAAGGACACCTTTTTAATGACTCACCAGATGGTCAGGGAAGAGGCCGAATTGAAGAAGGGCAGCGTGATGAGTCATACCTTAACTAAATCATGTATTCAAATTGAACCATATCTATCCTGGCCCATCTCCAGATATGAGCGCTTTTTATTGACTAGATTTCGTCTTGATTTATTCCACCTGTTGCTAGCCGTGCCCAGTGGAGCCCATAGGGGACAAGTGTTGCCAGCTTGCGGCTGCGACAATAAGTCTCCGCAAGATCTGGCGCACTTTTTATTTATATGCTCCTATTACACGTTACCACGAAAAACGTTTTTAAAACCTCTTTTTAAAAAATGGAATTTTGTGCAAATAAGGCCCGCACTAATTTATCTTAAAATGCTGCACAGTGAAATCACTTTATACGTATGCAATTTTCTAAAAACAGCCCTGAGGTTTAGAAAAAGTATGGAAGGTTAATAAGTCTCTGATAAACTGCACTTTCACATTTGCACGAGCTGTGATAGGCTATCATGCATTCTACTGTTTTATATTTAATCTTTTTAACTGATGAATTGTTTATACATGTGTTTTTTTCTGTACTTTTATGACTGAACTTACCTTCAGTCGAATAAAGAAACTTTGAATTGAATTGAATTGTTGAACTAGTCACGTTCTGTTTAAATTTTCGCCTGAGGGTGGTATATTATTCGTACTCAGCATTTAATTATGTTATTAATATTTATTAGATGTACTTCTATTTATACATATTTTTTATATACAATTTCTATAGTATATTCACATGGCCCATCCTTGATAATGCTCCCCTGCGTTTCTTGATACATCGACCATTTCTCTGACTGAACTTATACATTAAATTTCACGGAGAGTGGCTTATTCAATCGTACATAGTTTCTTTTGCGACCTTATTACAACTCATTGGCATGAATACATCTTTAGATGCTGTTTTCCCCAATAGGGTCAGCACCATATGGTTACTTATAAGTTAGTGGCCATTTTTTGATAAATAATTATATTTATAATTTCATTCTCCTAAAATCTTGTTAATGGATGACCAACTTGATTTGGAAATGTAAGGATTGTATCTTATACTCTTTCTCTTCTCTTTCTGGATTGTCACTTCTTATCTTTTATCTTGCATTTTCTCTCTTAGCTTTATTTATTGTCATTTCTTATAAAGACTGGACATGTGATAAATTTGAACCTCAACCTTTTAATCTTTTGTTATATAGGCTGGCTAATAGCAGCCAAGATTGATTATATGTTTGTATTTTTCCTCTGTGGTCAAGTATACATGCAAACTTGCCCTAAACTGTATATATATTGATTTATGTGTGAACTTGGTGATTTTATTATTACGTGTTGTGTCTCTTTTTAGTGGGTCTTTACATGTCAAGATATGTACACATACATTGGGTGTTTTCTAATGAAACATCTCTAATTGTTTGATGTACATCAGGCTTTCTCCATCCTATGCTGCATCTGTTATGTGTATATTTTTATGCATGTTTTGTGCACAATCATTATATGTAATCAATGTTTTTATGGTTGTTTCAGCCCTGACGAAGTTCCGCCATAGGAACGAAACACGTTGGCTGCTTGTTTTACCTGGTATAATTACCACAATAAAGAAGATAACTATTTGGACTCAAAACACCGTCTCTGAAATATTCTATTGAGTGCGCCTTCCGTCATTTGTTAAAAGTTTGTCTGATCGGGAATTGTGCTTTGGGACAACAGGCACTGGAAGTGTGCAGCACCACAATAATATTTTTCATAATACTGTGTTGGTTGTGCAAAACCTTGGTCGGGTAGTCCTGTTTGTTTTCTCTTAAGCCTTCAGCAGTACGGGACTTCCCCCTGCTTCAGTATTGATTTGTCCCAGAACTCCTGGATCGTGTAAAGAACTTCGAGTTCTTAGTGACGTAATTATGTTCACCCTTACGTCAAACTCGGCACCTTCCAGGTATAAATAAACCCACATCTGCCCTAGCAAACACACAGTGGTTTGGAGCAGATCGACTAACTACTTGCCCGATGCCCTGCTGTAGTGAGTGCCGAAGGAAGCCGACCCTCCAGCTGACGCACTGAGAGAGACGCTGTCTTTTCTCCTGCCGAGAAATCCAGCTCCAGGGTTTCCCTGCTACCCTAGCGGGTTACTGGGAGATCAAGTCCTGAGAGAGAGATACAGGACCTCCTTCATTCTATAACCAAGGTACGGAGCTGATTAGATCCTTAGAGAATTCTTGGATAGATTATTGGCAGAAACTATTTAACTCAAGCTACACCTCACTTACTTCTTCCCTTGTACTAGACTTAGGTTAGGTACACCGGGGTAGGCGTATTTTAGATGCACCAGTTGAGTACTTTTAGTCATTATTTATCTTTGTATGTATTTTATCTATTTTATGTATTTTATGGCTTAGAAACCATATCATGCTTTTACAGTATTATTTCATAATACTCTTTTTACTGTACGCTCTTTACTTCATAACAAGTATTACGATTGTTGCAATTAACTTCTCTTGCATGAGAAAGAAGACTGCTCAATAAATAACCTTTTTATTGAAAACGCCTGTCTCTCTATTTTCTCTGCAAAAACCCTGGTGAAACGAAGCATGCACAATTGACTGAGTGAAATAGCCATCTTTTGTTTCCGCAACTCTGAAGATATATTTCTTATTCTTGGGGAACAAAGTTGTCATGTTATATGGTTGTCAGAAACTAATCCCTTCTTGTTTATTCGAGAAAGTTTCTAGTGACCTCTGAGCTAGCTGGCATTCACAATAAAGTCTAACATACTCAATAGGGACCTAGTCGACTTCAGTCCTACGTCTAATTATTGTTTATTCGAGAAAGTTTCTAGTGACCTCTGAGCTAGCTGGCATTCACAATTAAGTCTAACATACTCAATAGAGACCTAGTCAACTTCAGTCCGACGTCTAAACTATCGTTTATGTTATTCCAATGCGCAGAGCCTATTGGGAATATAGGAACTACACTACATGGCGCCCAACGTTTGGTAAGGGGATAATTTAACGCTAGATACTAGAGTAACTCAGTCGTGCTTTTCACACAGACCCCTTTTTCCGTAAAAACTCCAATAGACGTCTGGAGTGGGTAAAAGGTTAGTATCCTCCAGAACTAAATAGGACGACAATCCTATATATTAGTTTTTGGTTTATTCAATGTTCAAGGATACAGTGTTCCAAAATATTGTGCACCTAATCTTTGTTTCCTTGAAACTTGCTCTGCAAACTTTCGGTCAGTAAAATGACGGAGAGTGACGACGAAAGGGAGAGAGCTAGAATAGCAACTCAACTATTCGAAGAGGACACAAGTCTTCAGCAAAACAACCCTGATGCAATAATCATCCCGGTAAATGTAAGAAAGAGTGTAATATACAAACTAATAAATAATGGAGTTTCATCGAGAGGTGGTACAGACATATTTGTGGTAGAGGCACATGATTATCGGCAGACAGAGGTATTCTATTCATGGATAACTTTTCCAGCAGCAAATGCTGTGACACGCGAGTTCCACTACTACAAAGCAGAGGAACCTCCAGCGGAATACGTTTCTTTCGAGGACGTTGAAATTCCACTAACTTACCAGGAGCATCAGCTCTGGTTTAATGGCGCCCTAAAACATAAAAATCACATTACCATGATTGGTCCACTAGGTAGACCAGGAGCCACATGGTCGGATCTAGCCAGCTATACACCACATACTGACATTGAAGAAATGTCAGACAGAGAACTGTTAGTTCAACTAACACAATTAACAAAAGCATATAGACATTTAGTTCAATTGACAATTGACGGTACAACCTGCAGCCAAAAATTAAAGGAAACAAATGTAGCAGAACAACCTTTTGAACTTGCCAGAATAATTGAAAAATCCTATGAAGAATTAGGTAGAGATAGTTTGGGTGGGAAACCACTAAAACGACAACTAACAGAAAATCCAGAAAATACTTTCATTAAAAATAGTTTAATTACTCCTAAAAAGAAATGGGAAAATATCAGACAGACTCTTCCTTAAGAGAAACAGTTTCAGTCCAGAGGGAGGTCTCCCCAACGAAGAGATAGATCTCCAGAACGGGGGGTAGGTCTCCACAACAGTAGCCCTCTGAGAAAAGATATAACCTCAGAAATAGGGATAATTTGAAAAAGCCTGACAGATATCAAGATAATGATACAAGTCCCTCTCGATCTTTTCAGACTTCCTCACAGAAATCGGAAAGAAGAGGACGGTCAGAACATAAAGAAGAGCGCGTCAAGTCCAAAGACAAGGAACCCGCTCAACAAAGTAAAAAATCTCAATTTTCTAAAAAGAAGGTAGCAAGCATGAAGATAAAAAATATCGAGGATCCTGAGGACACAACTCAAGAACGGAGAGTGGGCCCAAACAATGCTAGACAGTGCAGCAGAAGTGACCATAGCTCGCAAGATTCTGATGAATCTTCTGGAGACAGTGGACACAAATGAGTACATTCAGGTGGAAACTGATGACACCAGAGTTAGTGTACCCCATAAATTATATGAAATAACATTGCATATAGAAGGGGACATAACTAGGAAAATATGAACTCTCTTTTGGGAGAAGCTATCTAAAGGCTATGATATTCTTCTAGCTGAGAAAGACTGGCCACCAGAATTTGTTAGGGAGTGCCCACATGGCGAATAATTGATTATGCCTGCCTTCTCAAATCATATTCCAATTCATAAAAAATACACATATGCAGAAAATGGGCAGTGGCCCAAGCCCCTGCATTATATAAAAATCATGTTGGATGGGATGAGGAATCCCCTCACCAGAAAATCCAGTTAAAAAATGAACCTACTGCACAAAGGCAGTATCCTGTTAAGCAAGAAGCTAAAAAAACAAGTCAGGGAGATCTTAGATCAACTTGAGTACCAGGGGGTGATTGAAACATGCACCTCACAAATGAACAATCCTTTGTTTCCTGTCTCCAAACCAGACAATTCATGTCATCTAGTATTGGACTACAGACACTTAAACTCTTGTTGCAAAACATTTGCAGTACAAAATTCACACAGTGCAGCACTAATGAATAACATTGTGCGCAAAAAATATAAAACGACATTAGATATTTGAAATGGCTTCTTCTGTCAAAACATTGCCCCAGGTATTTGACCGCTTTCTCGAGTATGGGGCCCCAGGTACAATTTTGTCGTCTTCCCCAGGGATTCAAGAATAGCCCAGGATTATTTTCAGCCAAAGCAACAGAGTTACTACAAATGTATGATGATGAGGCATTATCTTATGTCGATGACATCTATCTAACAGACGATGATTTGGACAGACACTTGAAAAGAGTGAACCCCATTTTACTTGGGTTCGCATCTGAAGGGTACAAATTCAAATTTAAAAAATCACGCATTGCCCACCTCACGGTCCTATTTCTAGGATATGAGTTATCAAGTGAAGGGAAAAGCCTAGCAGCCAATTTCTTAGAGAAATGTGCACTGCTCCAAGCACCAAAAATGCTGAAAAACTTACAATCAATTCTAGGTTTCCTGAATTTTGGAAGAACTTATGTTCTGAATTACGTAGAGAGGGTTAAACCTCTCTACGAATTAATAAAACCTGATTTCAAACAAACTTATTGGACTCAGAAATACACAGAAATTTTACGTTCAATACAAACAGACATGTTAGCTAAAACAAAACTGCAAACACGTGTAAACGTATGCAACCTTGTAATCTGAGTCATCCCAGGAAGATGCGGATTCACGCACCTGACCTATAACGAAGGTGAAACTGTACCAATAGCTTACAAATCACACTTGTACACACAAGCTGAAATAAAATTCACTTCAACTGAGAAAATTCTGACAGCGGTTCAAACTGCTATAGCAAAAGTAAGAGCCCTCGCACAGGGAAAACGCATATTGGTCGTTACACCTGTACCTGCCTAGGAGGCAGTAACCAGAGCGAGCATTCCAAATGCTAAAGCTTTACATCCAAGATGGATACAATGGGTTAATTCTCTTGCTGCAACAGACGTTGAATACGTTTTTGACCCTAGCTTGAAAACACAAGAATTTCTCCAATACGAGTATGAATGTCCTCTGCTGACCGAAATTCTGCCTCTTGAACATTATGGCTGTATAATATATACAGACGGATCAGCGGAGCCCGCAATTGGGGGTAAACAAGCCTATAGTGCTGCATGCGCGATTGTAAAAGGTCGCTGGCGCGAAGGTAAATTCAGACCTATGGTCACAAAAACTCAATCACTTGGAGACTGTACAGTTCAGCGAGCTGAACTACAGACTTTCAAGACGGCGCTTGAGAATACCGATCGCGCTATTCCCCACACTCATAGTGTGCGATTCATATTACTGCGTCCAGTCTTACAATGAATACTTGCAGAACTGTGTTCAAAACGGTTTCAAAGATGCGAAATGTCGCACAATAAAGCATAAAATGCTTAGGGAACAAGTAGTTCTTTTACAGAAAGAACTACAAAGGACTCACGTGATCCATACACTGAGTCATCAACGTGCTGGCGTTCACATTGCAGGGAATTCATTGGCTGATGAAGCCGCAAAGGCAGCCGTCCACACGGCTTCCGTAGCTACAATTAAGCGTTCTAAAAAAAGAATAGACGGTGAAATGCTACTAGCAGTAAAAACCTCAATTAAAGGCAATTATGCGGCGTTACCTCTAAACTATCCACTCGGAAATACATACATAATTGATGCAAACTCCGGGGGGGCGGAGCTTGCCGGCAACCGAGATGACCGCCTAAGCCTGTAGCTCCGCCGCGCTGATAACTCTATCCTTAAACATCCTGCATTGGAACGCACAAATTTTGGGTTCCCGTCACCTCACAGGGATGGTGAACCAACTGAGACAGCTGTGCCCCCTTTTTTCCCGACTTTGGGAGACGCCCGGGCGAGGATCTACGCTGTGGCTGACGACGATCGCCTCGAGTGCGGCAGGAAGCCGGCGTACGTCACGCGACGTGCAGTGTGAGGCGAAGTGTCGGAGGACCCTGGTGAGGTCGACACAACAGCGGCGCCGGGAACGGCGGTGACCTGCGGACGGAGCCTACAGCAACCCCGCTGGGTTCCCCTCTTTTGGCATAAAAGCTCTAGTATGGAGACGTGGAGATGAGAAGAAGCGGGCTTTGGCTTCACTGTCATTGTGGATAGAGACTGTTGATCCCATACACGCGTGTGGTGCGGAACACGCAACTGGAGCCCTAGTCGAGTGGTGATACGCAGCACAACTGGAGGTGCGGTGCCCCGAACATGTGAACATGCCCGAGTGGGTCTAGCCACGGTTTTGTAGGCCAGGAATTGTCCATAGCGATTCCTGTTAAATGGGAGAGTGACTGGAGTCTGCACGACTTAGGTGCCCTACTTAATGATTGCTTGACTGTCTGCTCAGCATCGTGGCCACCCACAGGGGTGAGCTCAACAGTGGGTGTGTGGGGATTTGATTGGCAACCTAACGTGCGCGATATCTAGTATAATTAAAATGTTCTGATGATTTATACTGTTAGGCGCGGCGGCAGCGGGGGTACGGCCAGACAAGAGTATGGTACAACAATAGAGCTCTGAGGATGTTTCACGACCTTGGCCCCTGCGCGCAACGCTCTTTGGAGACATTTTGGACATTGTTGTGGGAAGGGATGGGGGAGGGCTGGGAGGGCGTGGGTTCGGCAAGGCCAGGTTGGGGGAGGTCTGCTGTGGGTTGGGGGAGGGAAAGTTTCAAGGCACCCTGTTACGAAGGTGAAGGGGGGAAAGGGATTGAGTTACACATGCACACACTGTCCTCACCGTGCTTACAATATGTCCAGACACGTTTGCTGCCCTTTCACTGGATAGATGTCACATATGCCTGAGATGACAATGCAAAATAAGGCAGTTTCGATTCAAGCACTCACATGGAACATCAGGGGTCTTAATGACCACCGCAAGCTTAGGAAGGTATTGAGCTATTTGCAGCGACAGAGGGTGGACCTGGCTCTCCTACAGGAGACACACCTACCGCTCACAAGTAGAATTCTACACAGCAAAGGGTTGGTGGGTAACACAGTAGCGACGGGATTCACGACCCACTCTAGGGGAGTGCTGACGTGGGTCAACCCTAGATCGAAACTCACTCTTACATTGTTACAGACTGATTCAGAGGGCCGATTTGTGATATCTCATTGCTCAGGGCTGGGACATGATCTAATAGTCATAAATGTTTATGGCCCGAATTTTGACTTTCCGGATTTCTATGCGAAACTGGCGCATGCCGCCCGACCATACTCTGCTTCCCAGATGCTATGGGGGGGGACTTTAACCTGGTGCTAGACCCGGCTTTGGACAGATCTGCAGGCCCTTCACGTAGACCCACAGCTGCAGCCCAGCAGCTAATAACAGAGTACACCACCTTAGATCTAGACGATGTACTCGCTGTTAGATGAGCAGTTTCGAGGAGAAATGGCGGAAGATATAGAGTGCTATTTCGAGACCAATGTTGGCTCCGTGGACAGTTTTCAAACTGTGTGGGAAGCCTTTAAGGTATACATACGAGGCATTGCCATATCTAAACACTTGAGTGTGCTCAAATCTATTAGACAACGGCTCGCGCAGATAGAACACCAGCTGACGCTCCTGGAGGGTCGGCAACAGGGCGGCGCCGACCCGGTAGTTGCCGAGGAAATCAAAACTCCGATCACTGAGTATAATGAGGAGGCAGACAGAGAAGTACAACATATGGGGAAATATGCTACCGCACGGACATATGGTGAGGGGGAGCGTCCTAGCTCCCTCGTAGCTAAAGTGCTGAAAGGCACGCAAGGTAAATCTCAAATCTTGGAGTTGCTCTCGCCTGGCGGAGATGTGATCACGGAGGAGGCTGAAATAGCCGATGAGTTTCGGAGTTATTACTCGAGCCTATACTCCACTAACTGCGGACACCTCTCAGAGGAAACGATGGACTATCTTGGGCACATAGACTTGCCTCTGCTCTCGAACTCGGACTGCGAGTTCCTCATGCTGCCAATAGGCAAGGAGGAAATAAAGGAGGCGCTAGCGAGTATGCGATCCACCAGTACACCCGGTGCCGATGGCCTCACTGTAGGCTTTTATAAAGCATTTCAGGGACTACTGCTCCCACACTTGTCCACATTATTGAACGATATCTGCGTTGAGGGTAGCATGCCGCAATCTTTGCGGGAAGCGCTGATTGTCACCATACTTAAGCCCGGCAAGCCCCAGAATGAGTGTAGCTCTTACAGGCCCTTGTCCTTACTCAATGTGAACGCTAAGATATATGCAAAGGTCCTGGCGATGAGATTGGCGCTGCTAGCCCCCCAGTTAGTTGCACCCGAGCAGGCGGGATTTTTTCCCACTCAGAATCTCAATTATAACATCCACACGGTGCTGGGTGCGATGCAACACATCAGGCGGGACGCAAAAGCCTTTGCGGTATTTCTCGATATGGAGAAGGCCTTTGATTCCGTGGAATGGCCGTTCATGACCCGAGTGTTACGGCGCTTTGGCTTGGGCGAACCGTTTCTTCAGATGATAGGAGCGTTATACCATGGCCCGACAGCAAGTGTTCGTATAGGAGACTTAGTGACAGATGCATTCCATATAAGCAGAGGTACGAGGCAGGGCTGCCCCTTATCGCCGCTACTTTATGCCCTAGTGGCAGAGCCTCTTGCCTATGCGTTGCAAGAATACCACAGTAACGAAGGGGTGAGTTTTCCGACATACAAAATCGTGGTGTCGACGTACACGGATGACACCCTCCTTTATGTTAGGGACCCGGAGAAGAATTTGTCATCTATGCTCTAGGAAGTGGTGCGGTTCGGGGCGCTATCCGGATTGAAAGTGAATTGGTCTAAGTCAGTGGCATTCCCCTTAACCCCAGCGACCAGTAGATTTGACAGGGAATTTCCACTGCAGTGGACACAGGACCCAGTCCGATATCTAGGGGTGCAACTGCACACTGATTCGGACATACTCCTCAGAGAAAACTATGGTGTGGCGTACAGTAAATTGGAAGACGATGTAGAGAGGTGGTGTAAGCTCCCCATATCCCTGATGGGGCGCATAGCCATCATGAAAATGGTGGTGCTACCCAGATTCCTCATCCTGTTCAGCCCGTTACCGATTGTCCTGTCAAAAACTTTTTTCAGATCCTTGACTCAACTCATGATTACACTGACGTGGGGTGGCAAACAGCCTAGAGTGAAATGGTCGCTGCTTACACTGCCGTACGAGATGGGAGGCCTAGGCGCCCCAGACCTGGAGTTATACTACAGGGTCGCGCAGGCAGCACATCTGCACACGTGGATTCATGGAGACGAACGTATCCCCCATGTACGCATGGAGCGACTCTTCGTGGATCCCCTACCGCTACCGACAACGGTATTCAGGCCAGCAGACCGTAGGACAGGCTTGCTGGATTCCATCACAGCAACAAATCATGCATGGCACTTCCTGCTACAGGTGCAACATGGATCTCTCCTCTATGCCCCCACCATGCCGTTGGAATGGGCTATGTGGCTGTCACCAGTCAAGGAGAAGGGGGTGGTGCAGGCACTACATACATTTGGAATCGACAAAGTGGGTGACCTATTCTTGGACGGACAAACGAAGACGTGGGAGCAGGCAGCAGAGGCACAAAATGAGACCTTACTGCTGATTCGTTTTCAATTTCACAGAGTGCGATGTGCCCTCCTGGACCTCCTAGGCTCGGATTTGGCGGAGCCGCCCGAGTTGTCGGAAATCTCGTACGTCATCAAAACTGAAACTCTGTGCAAGCTAGTCACGAACTTGTACAGGACGGCGATGACACATAGAGAGCAACTCCTAATGAAAGCCAGAATAGTATGGCAGCCCGATCTACAAGTCAGAATAGACGATAGCATGTGTATGTACTGCTGCACGAGCACGAAAAAAATATCACTGAATGGAAGGCACAGATTAATCCACTTCAAGTTTCTTCAAAGAGTCTACTATACACTGGAGAGGCTGCACAGGTATGGACTCAGATGGTCGGCAGAGTGCGAGCGATGTCACGAGCCGACCGCTGACTTCATGCATCTGGCTTGGTGGTGCCCAGGGGTCCAGAGGTACTGGTGTAACGTATTTGCCGAGCTCAATAGAATACTGGAATTAGAACTGGCTCCGGATCCGGCATTAGCGTTAATCGGATATTCCAGAGGTTTGTGGTTGTAGTTTGACATCTCGTTGATACGGGACTGCTGATCGCCAGACGAGTGATAGCTCTATGTTGGATGAGGGGGCCACTGCCTACGGCCAAGAGATGGGCGCATGATATGCTATACTGTTGCCCGCAATCTGAACATTACAGTGAGCTTCTACCCCCTATAAGCTGACCGAAAAACTTCTGGGGACTATACCAAGCACAGTTAAGAGATAAGGATGCAGAGAGCACTGCGGAAGTGGCGGTAGGAGGGGAAGATACATAGCCGGACGAGTCATTAACTGAGGAGCAAGGCAGTAGCGCAGCTTAGGACATTACAATGGATCGTAGGTAGGATAGGACTCAGCTCCAATGGGGGGGGCACCGACACTAGTGAGGTTGGGAGTCATCTTGTTAGTTAGATGGGATACCGCTTCAGGGACGTCTCATGGCAGTGACAATCGAGAGGGAGTGGCGGGGACTTCTGGGCAAGATAGGTGACTACACAGTAGTGGTAGGGACATACGACGGGGGACACTACAGGTTGCATATAGGGGCGGGGGATAGGTGTGCAGGGGTTTTTTGGGGGAGGGGAGTTGGGGTAGTTTTTTCAGCAGCTTTTTTGATACAGCACGTTACAATCAGCTTAGGGTGTAGGACGATAGTGCAGGTAGTAGAGTAGAGGTTAAGCGATTCACTGCCCCCTCTTGGGGAGTACACGAGGAACACTCAAGCACAGTTTGACCACGACTGGAGGAGTAGGTGATAATGTCATTCGCCACCGGACCCCAGGGTTGTCGGCCTAGAGGCTGTGTGAAGATCTGAACGTATATGATCCTGACGTTATTATCCTGTTGCTGCCGGCCTCCAGGTTGTAGGCTATGTGCTGTGTGTATGCATAAGAATGTGCAATAAAGGTTTTTGAAACTTAAAAAAAAAAATGATGCAAACTCAGTTCCTCTTGCTCAAATCCCTGGAGTGGGGGACAGAGTAATTCCGAACAGGAAGCGGAGAGTTTTCTTGATTCAAGAAGCACACATGGGAGAGGGTCTGAGGCACCAAGGGATCTTAACTTCTCAAATGTAATTACAACTGAAGTACTGGTGGCCGGGAATGAGCATGCAAATTTATAAATTTGCAATGAATTGTCAGAACTGTAACAGAGATCGCAGTCATGAACCGGACCAGGAGACTGACAATAGCACAGTCAGTCCAGCCCAGACACCTCTGTTAGATAGCATTAGACTGTCTACATGCAGACGTCCCTATGGACGGATGCAACCCCACAACTACTAAAACAAGATTCATTTGGATGTGGTCCCAGTGCTCGGCTGACGCCAGAACTCTTTTAAAAGATTTGCGAATCATTATCGGCACATACGCAATAGGCACTCTACATTCTGACCAGTGTCCTGCGTTTAGCTCTCGGGCTTACAAGGAGGCCATGGCCAGCTTGGGCGTTGCATTGCGGTACTCTAGTCCCTTCCATCCTGAGGGTAATGCGGCAGTGGAAAGAAAAAAACGTGACATAAAGCAATCTATAACAGCGAGGGTATTAGGTTCGGGTGATGGGTGGTTCAAACATCTAATAAGTGTCCAACGTAGTCTTAATATTCTGCCAAGAAATTCTCTGGGTGGAATCACTCTGTATGAACTTTTGTTTGGTACTAGAATGATAATCGAAGACCTCGATAGTCAGACTTCAGTGGTGGAACAAATAACCTTTGATATCAAAGATCGTTTGGCTGTTTTACAGGACTTAAATGAAACAAGAAGAAGTCTGAGTAACACTAAGCTAGACCCATCGGCCACTGAAGCAAAACCACCCGTCCCAGCAAGACCTGTCTGGATTCCAAAGATTGGGGATCTGGTCAGGGCAAAGATAGCGGTGAAGAAGAAATTTGGGCCTTCTTACAGAATAGTAGTACCTGTCTTAGCAATCAACGGATCAGTAGTACTACCGCCCCTTGCTGATAAAAAGGAGAACAGAGTTGTATCAATCGACCTGGTAAAACTACAACATGTGGCCAATAATAAGTAATAGGCTCAGTGGACTCCCAAGATGTAGCAGAAGACCAAACCTTGCTACAATTCAAGAGGTTCAAACTGAGAGATTAATCACATTTGATGAACCTGCAGTGAATAAAAAAGGACTATGCAACAGAGCCATGGAACTTGTGCCTCTTGAAACCCAAATTGCTACAGTTCGTCAAGAAACACCTGTCTACAATGAAGTAGCCTCTGACTATACTAATATGACAAAGGAAGAAGCAACTAAAAAGATTAATAACAATCCTGATGCGATTCCAACAATTGACAGAACTGCCTCTGGCTATTTCATCAATTTCGATGACTGTTCTGAAGAACCCAGTGAACATGAAGAAAAGCCAGCAAACAAAACATTCAAAGAAAAAATAACAGAACTCTTTCATCAACTTGGAGAAATATATCTGATTTCACCATGGATTGAATTGTGGATTGTGTTAGGTGTACTTTTCCTCCTGCTCTGGCTTATTTTAGTTTTAAGCTTCAGAAGAATGATTGATGGAAAATACAGTACAATGGACACCCCACGAGTCGACACACATTACCTGGGGGCGTGAACTCACTCTCCTCTCCTCATCCAGCAATGTGGGCCTCCGATGCAATATTTGTGAACTGGCAACGGCGGGCTCTGGTCCGGGCCACTACTGCTACAAAGATCTCAGGCTGCCACAGGGCACACGCACACAGTGTTGCTGACACTCCCTTGAGCTTCGGGTGCACAAGCAATGATTGGAGCGGCAGACCCTGATGCAGAGGTCTAGCCCGGGATCAGGGTTCAATTCCCCGCCTCGGCGGGTCTTGGGCTCAAAATTCCATGGACCTGATAATTCTCGCCTCAGTGCCTATTTCAATCATGGAGCCCCACTCTGCAACTCTGGGCTATAGCTTGCTTAATCTCCACAACGGCCCCCACAACGCTAAGGATGCATGGCCTTCACCTTGGGGGTGCCCAGGAGTGGACGCCTCAAAGGGAAAGCCAGGATGGGTTCCACAGCGGTATTCGTACAAGTGCCTTGAGACCCTTGCGGGTGAGTAGTGCGCTATACAAGTATCAATTTACATTTACATTTAAAGAACCTGCGCACAGCGTCGCTGCAACTCACTTTAACTCCGGGTGCACCTTATCAAGGCAATCCTCACGAAGGTCTCACGCTGTACAAAGCACACTCACACAGTGTCGATGAGACTCACTTGGATTCCAGGTGTGCACGTTAACAAGGCAATCCTCACGTAGGTCTCACGCTGCACAAAGCACACCACACAGCTCTGATGAGACTTACTAGGATTCCGGTGCATACAATAACTGGACAATCCTCACAAAGGGTTCAGACTGCAAAAAGCACATGCACACAGAGTCGCTGATCCTCACAATCACAAAGCACTTCTTATGAGGGTCTCAAGCTGCAACAAGCACACACACACAGCACAGCTGAGACTCTCCTGGAAACTTATGTTTTCCTGAGTTTCTGCAACAGGGCGCCAGCTCACCACGGGCCCTTCAGGACACAGCACAGCAAAGTTCTTTCAAGCAGGGGGACCCAGCAAAGTCCCCTTAGCCTTTCATTGGTTAAAACAGCAAAATGCAGGCCAGCCCCAGAACACACAGCAAAGGTCAGCCCTTTCCTTCAGTCTCTTCAGTTGTTTCTTCCTTGGCAATGGTTCCTCTTGACTACGAAGAAGACAGTCTTGTTCAATCTTGATCAAGCCATTCTCCAAACTTCAGGTCTTCAGCTCTCATAGAACTCCTAACTTCTGTGAATACCTAAATGGGTAAGTGCCTTCTGTGAATACTAAAATTCTAGTAAGTTTAGGATTTTGTCTTAAGTTAGTTCTGTGAATTGGGGCAAATGTGACTTAACTTACAGTGAAACTTTCCATTCTGCATGTTAACTCCACCAACAGTCATGTAACTGCATCAGTAAAGACAGGTTGGAAAAGACAGAGTTTGAAAACAGTATCTGGCCTCTGCTTCCCACCCATGATCTCACCCATCCCCAAAAACTAAAGATAGAGCATTAACCATTGTTGTAAAATAGGTGATAGATATATTCATCAAGTGGCTGAATTGCACATAGTGAAACCTGAAACACTGTTGACCAAATTGTGCGATCCAAGGAAGTAATGTAATTTTGTCATGCCTCCTTTTTCTTCATTATCACATATGAGAGCATCTTCAAATACATGAATTCATGATTTATGCTGCACAAAAACCTCTCTTGTCTTTACTACAAAATGTTGCTTCATGTATAATAGCAACTTATGCCACATTTAGGGTGCCCAAGACAACAGACTTGCCCCTTGCATCATTACTGGCATCGTCGTTGGTGGGGAGGAGGGGTCATGAATATGTTTTTCAAAACTATCACTTCTCATAAATGCCTCTTGATGTATTGATATAATCTAAAAACTAAAGTGAAATGTGTCCCTATGATAGAGAAATACAATTGCTTGTACTTTGAAGATACTTATCATATTTGTACATGACATTTCTTGCACTATTTACATACTGTGCATAGCGAGCGAGCGCAGTGAGCAATCCGAACCACGGAAAAACCAAAGGTGGTGATGGACGGAGCGTTGACAATACAAACACTCACCCCCAGTCAACTGAGCTGGGTTTAATCCATCACCGTTCTTTAGCTCACTCCGCCACCCCAGTTCAGACATGGCCATATGCAAATCAGTCTGACCCTGTGCCTCATGGGAACAGTCCAGTCCAGCCCAAACTGCCAAGCCATGTCTTCCCTGGACCGGAATCAAGCTTCCCAGGACCGGTTTCTGGCGGTCCAGCCGTCTTCAACCGGGCTTGCTTGAATCCAGTGGCAAAGTGATCAAGGGACTCACGTCTGAGCATACCCTGCCAACTTAGGGCGAACAAAGAAAAACCAAAGGGGGTGATGGACGGAGCATTGACAATACAAACACTCATGGCACAGGGACTCTGCAAATAAACTATCAGTAGAGAATCCAGTAGCTATCTTTAACCACACGCACACCATCACACTTCTACTCACTGCACTTAGGCTCCCTCCAGAACATCTTTTAGCTTCACACCGGCAAACCGAGAAGATCTCTGGGCATTTCAGTGCCGGCCCAATGAGGAGCTGCCGATGATGAAGCATAACACCCCTTGGGGTGTGTGAGGGCCCTTGCTCCTTATTGGAGCTACCCCTGCTTAGTCACAGATTGTCTTACCTAGCATCTGTTCGTACCTGACACAACATTCCTCGCCTATCACCCCAGTTTTTCTTCACTTCTTGCCCCTTCTGCCTCTTTCTCCTCTCCCCCATAGGAAGAGCATACCTTCTTGTTTTACCATGAGAGTAGGAGGATGTCATATGGAAATGAAATCTTCAGTTAGATCTGGGTATCATCCATGTACTGACTATAAAAACCATAGAGTTACTGACAATATCTACAAGTTGTTCAATGTATAGGTTAAATAGAGTTGGGGACATGATCAACCCCTGTGGAGCCCTTGTTGTAGGCTAACTTTACTAGATAATAAGCTTCAATTGTAATCTACCTGTGAACGGTTCAACACATTTGAGGTAGAGCCCGGTTGGCCATGTTGCTTCTTGGCACGTTTTTCTTTGATCACCTCCTAGAAAACTATGATTAGACATTTTGTATCCATCAAGGTACTTTCCAGAATACAGCTGATTGTTAATTTACTTCCATAAATTATTCATCAACAGCAAAGCTGAACGGGGCTAAGTTGTAATAAGAAGACAACAAACAAACTTACTTCTCTGAGCAGGTGTCATCCTTCCATGGTACTTAGGGTCTACTGTAAGATGTAGTTGGTTTGTATGGAGTCACAGAAAGTGTTTTTTGTTATAAAGTAAAAAAAAGCCAATCTCATCTAATTTTTGTTGCCATATTATATGGTAGCAAAAACAGGCAAAGATTATGTGCAGGAACATGTGAAGACAATAGGCCATCCAAAGTATAAAATCAAACAAAAATTGTAAATTTTCATAATCCTTCAGACCTTACAACCAGGTTCATTTTCTAGAGGCTTTGTTGCTCCTTGGCAATTGCTTCCCAATAGTATTCTCACTGCTTTTAATTATCCTCCATGACAAGGGTCCCTGAAAGAATGTGTTCACGATACCTTTGCTAGTGTCAGGGAAATTGCAAACAGATACATTTTCATTTTATTATAAATGTGCACTGGCAAAGCTAAGAGGTCTGGCTGTCTGCTAACAAATATGACCAACATTTCTCTAAGCCTTTCTTTGCAAGCATCTGCACATTTAAGCCGAATTATTTGGCCAATGCTTGTTTTCTATTGTGGTTTGTTTATCATTTTAAACGATCTATTTACAGAGCTGCAACTTCTGTTTACAACTGAATTTGTATTAAAACTTCTCAGCAAGACATTTTCTGATTTTGCCCTGCCTTGGTTTCAATTCTAGTCCCCCATTTTAGGAGCTAAAGGATTCGGTGACATTCCTGTTACTGTTCCTTCTCACTGGCATCAAATGACTGTTGAGCAATGCCTCCTTGACCACCTATTGAGGTCCTGTAGAAGTTGAATGCTTACTATTTATTTCTCTAACATGACAATTTATACAAATTATTAGCTACCCTGAAGCAAAGAAACCATTCTGTGCCAATGCTCTTTACAAATGTGCACTCAAAACCAGGGGAGTAGATTGGTCAGTAAGATTAGGGGGTGTGAGCTTCAGATTTTCCAACAATCATGCTGGCATATACTGTTAAAATACATTATACAAAGAAAAGGGTGCATAAAAAGGTGAAAGGAGTAGTGGAAAGAGAGACAAATGCATATTGCTAGGGGTATTAAGTGAGAGAAAATACCATACTTGGTAAAATAACCAAAGTTTTTGAAGACTTTCAAATAAGACGAGGGTGTCTGTGTGTGTGTGTGTGTGTGCTTTTTTGTCATCACGTTTAAAAATTACCAGTGAAATCCAAAAGACACCTCACCATACCAATTGAAAATACCTGTACCCAACTATAATCCCCATAATACATTTATTCAAGGGTTGTAACACCTCTAACAACCCGCTGCACCCCCTGCTCAAAACCATTATTGTAGGAAAGTTGATTGTTGTTTGGGTCAGAAAAATTTTCACATCAAATGACAAGGTCATTGCCTGCTCGATGTCATACACATTAAATTAAATGCAGCATAGTATAAAAAGTCACTCAAAATACATTAAAACCCCACAACCAATTATAAAATAAAGAGAACAATTTTATAAATAAAATAAGACCAAAACGACAACAATCCAACGAGGTGAAATGGAGATATCATTTTTTTGTTTGCTTTAAGACGAAATAGCACAAGAATGCTGTTGCAATCTTCCCTCATTTGGTACATTCCAGCCCCCCCTCCCCCTACTAGACTCCATTGACAGTTTATGGAAGCGGTAGACTGGGACATAGGCACGATTTGAGGCTGACCCCGATGAAGTGCTGGCGAGATACACCAAGTGCATTGGTCTACTGTAAAATCTGGAACTCAAAAGATTTGAAAAAGTTTGTAAGTCCCAATACAAAAATGGACTTTGTCACTTTTTGAGAAAAAAAAATATTCCTGAGGGAGCCACTGCTGAAATTGTAGCTGCCTCTGTGAGACCAAAAGCCAGATACTTGAAGCAGGTTGGTCCTGATGGAGCCCTGGAACATTAGAGCTCAGGGCCTGCTTTAGATCTTGGGGGGGGGTTACTGTGTCACAACAGTGACGGATAACCCGTCCCGCTGAAATATAAATCCTATTATATCCTATATTTCGGCGGATGGGTTATCTGTCACCAGTGTGATGGAATAACTAATCTGCGAGATTTAAATCAGGTCCTAAGTCTCCGAGTAGTTTGCGCCCAACAGTGAATGGGACTTTGGGCCATATGTATCATGCTGCAGTTTTGCGATTCTGAATTAGAGATTTTTTGGGAATCGCAAAAGCAGAATCGCAAAACGGTATGTATGAAATAAATCGCACAAAAATAGCGATTCCCAAAAAATCGCTATTATTTTTTGCGATGTCAGAAATTGCAATTCCTTAACGGGAAAAACCTCAAATTTGCAAATTTCGCAAATCTGAGAATCGGAAACTCAGGTGCAGCTTGATGACATCACAACCAGGAAATGTGACTACCTATGCTGCACCTGAGTTTCTGAATCACAGAGAGAAGGAGTGTTGGAGAGGAAGCTCTGCAGTGAATGAAAAAATGGAGGACACAGGAGGCATGCCCAGCCAGGACACCCCCCAGCAGCAGCAGGCTGACAACCAGAGGAAAAGAAAACAGAAAATCTCTGAAGCCGAGCTGGAAGTGCTCATCCAAGAGATGGTCACAAGCCATGAAATGCTGTTTAGGAAAAAATCTCTCAGGGTGCCTGAGACAAGGAAGAGGCGCATTTGAGCAGACATCCAACAAAAGGTGAATGCTGTTGGGGTAATACACAGGAGTATGGAAGACTTAAGGAAGTGTTGGTACGACATGCGCCAGCGCTCCAAGGAGAAGGTGGCTGCCAGGTTGGGTGAAGCCAGGAAGGCTGGTGGAGGGACCTCCACTGCCACTGACTCAACACATTTGGAGGAACTGGTGGAGGGAACCCTACTTCCTGAAAGCGTCATGGGCGTGGCCGACCTGGACAGTTCCGACCCCCCTGGGGACCAGGACAAGGTAAGAGGCATGCCATCACACCCCTGACCCCCCCCCCCAACTACCCCCACACACCCAACAGTGACCCTGGGGCAGGACAAAACTATAAGGCCAGTGCAGGTACACAAGCACACACTGCAGTGCATTATGGGAGATGTAGTCACATGCACATAACAGTGGTGCATTTACACCAAGCCAATACCCAAATGCTTGTACACATCATGAAAGGAAAAAAGCAAGATACATGTAATACCAAAAAGTGATATTTAATCATTTACAAGTGCAAGTCAGAACAGAGAATAAATGTGTGCTTTTACTTCCACAGCATCAACTGCAACACTGGCAAAAGGAAGTGAGAGACAGGGCAATTCCCCTACAAGACCAGCGGCTGCGCAGGAGGATGAAACTGAGGACGAGCCTAGCCCAGTGAACCCACCCAAGCGCCACAGGCGGAATGTTGTGCGCCCACTACCCCCTTTGGAGGACGAGGGCAAGGACACTGATGGTGATGGGCAAACTGATACCACACAGCCAGAACCACAACAGCGCCTACGTGCAGAACCAATTGCAACTGTCCCAACCAGGTGCAGATCCCATGCTCCCAGCAGTCGTGCAGATCCAGGGGATGGGTCTGTGTTTGCTGGTCTGGAGCTCAACATGTTGCAGGTACAGCGCCTGCAAGCAAAACACATCAAGTCACACCAAAGGGAAGTCAGGGCAGGCTTCAGGAACATGACATGTGCCATGGAGGCACTGTGTGCCGAACTCAGGGCTGACCGTGTAGCTCGGCATAGGGAGATGCAGCGCCTGGACTTGTACACCCGGGCGGTGAACTGCCTGTCCTCTGCACCAGTGTATTAGCTAGGTGCAGCATCTGCATGCAGCGCGAGGTGGCGCACAATAGCCAGGACATGGCAAGGGCCCTACTCCAGATCACCACGGCTGTGGAAGAGCTGCGCGCAGTACGCACTACTGGGCCAGGAGTCCTGATTCCCACTGATGAGGACGCCCTATCAGTACGGAGCAGCACCACTCCACCACCCACCATGGAGAGGCGCCGTAGTGGCCCTAACAGCAGGCCTCGTGGCCAAGTGAGGGAGGCACTGTGCATCCCGAAACAGGGGCTTCCTCCCGCCACCGCCATTAGTGAGGAGATGTACATGGGACCACAGGGTGGGTGCAGCTACCCACTGTACATGGACACTTGCCCCTGATGGGATATTTGCACTGTGCAGGAACATGTGCAGGACATTTTGAAGGACATTGTGTGGCACTCAGCCTGTGTGAGTTAATAATCCTGATGTTAAGAAATAAAAAACACAGTCTGACAACTGATATATAGCATTGTGTCACTTTGTCTTACCTAGAAATAGTTGCGTGTGATCTCATCCCGCCTCTGGCGCCCAGAAGCTGCACCAAGTACACCGGCTGGCATGCGTCCTGGAGCAGAACCGGTCAGAACCGGTAGCTCCACCTCGCTCTTGAGCCGCCTGGTGTTAGTGGCTGCCTGGTGTCCACATTGCTCCCTCCTGGGCTGACTGGTATTGTTGTGCTCATTGCTGCGCCTGCCATTGCTGTTAAGCTGCTTTGATTTGCCCATTCGTCATTTATATTGTGCTCATTGCTGCGCCTGCCATTGCTATCAAGTTGTTTTGATCTGCCTATTTAATTTAATAATACAGCTCCGCTTTGCCTGGTATCGCCGATTTTGCCAGATTGTGCCCCCCAACCCCGTCCTACATTTGTTGTGCCTCTCCTACTCCCCCACGGCCCCTCCCCCACAGCCCTCCAGCATCCCCAGACCTCGCAACCCCACTCCCGCCTCCCAGCTGCTCCTCCCTCGCTGCGCCCCCTCCACGATCCATTTATGACAGATGCCTTTACGCGCAGCGTTCACGCGCAGCAAGCGCGCAATATGCACGCCGAAGGTGCGCCAAAGGTAAGCCCTTCTACGCCTGTCCGTGCCTGGACCACGCCCAGCGCCATACCCCCTGGCCCCCACCAAATGAACTCCACCCGCTTAACATACGACGGCGCAACCCTCTATGCACTCAACACCGGCCGACTAACCAACTGTCACCAAGCCGCCCCAGGACGCACCCATGGACCCTTCACCTGTCAATCCTGCAAGTTTTGCTGCATCAAGACCTACACTATGCCCACTAACGCCAAACAGAGCCCCGACAATAACCACCTGAAATGCATCCTGCTCAACACCCGCTCGGTCCACAGACACGCCATTGAACTATGGAACCTACTGGACACCACAACGCCGGACATCGCCTTTCTTACAGAAACCTGGATGAACACCGCATCAGCGCCCGACATCGCCATAGCCATCCCGGACGGCTACAAGATCATCTGAAAGGACCGCATCAACCAAACAGGAGGAGGCATCGCCATCGTCCACAAGAACACCATCCGTATCACAACCAGCTCCGATGACACCTTCACCACCGCCGAACACCTCCACTTCCAGATACACACCGACCCCAAGACCACACTAAGAGGCACCCTCATCTACAGACCACCAGGACCCTGCACACAATTCAGCGAAGTGATCACTGACTTTATCAGCCCACACGCCCTCCCCTCCGAGGACTACATTCTCCTAGGGGACCTCAACTTCCACCTGGAAAAGAATAACGACAGCAACACCACCACCCTGCTGGACAACCTCTCCAATCTGGGACTCAAACAACTGGTAAACACCCCCACCCACCACGCCGGACACACGCTCGACCCAATCTTCTCCTCCAGCAAGCACATCTCCTTCATTCACGCCACAGGACTCCACTGGACGGACCACAGCTGCATCCAATTCAACTTCAGAAAAACCACAACCCACCACCACCCACAACAAGTCCCACGCAGAGACTGGAACAAAATTACCACCGACCAGCTCACTACATCGCTACACCAAAACCCTCCCGCCAAACCATCGGACCCAAACCAAGCAGCCATCAATCTCGCACAATGGATCACCCACTGCGCCGACGAATTAGCACCCTTGAAAAACCATCACAACAAACCAGGTAGCAAAAAAGCTTCCTGGTTCAATGACGACCTCAAGAACTCCAAAAAGAACTGCCGCGCCCTCGAGAAAGCCTGGCGAAAAAAAAAAACCACAGACAATATGAGCGCCCTCAAGGACGCCACCCGCAAACACCACCAGCTGATCCGATCCACCAAGAAATTAGCATTCAAGGATCGACTCGACAACACCGCCCACAACAGCAAGGAACTCTTCAGCATCGTCAAAGAGATAACCAATCCCAGCACCGGCTCTAACGACATCACTCCCTCTCAAGACCTCTGCAACTCTCTAGCCTCATTCTTCCACAGCAAAATCGCTGACATACATAACAGCTTTGGCGACCAGTCCACCGCCATCACCACCACCGAACTGAAGCCCCCCCACCACCACCCTTGACGCCTGGGACCCAATCAGCACCGAAGACACCATCCGCTTGATGAACTCCATTCACTCCGGATCACCAACCGACCCATGCCCCCACCACATCTTCAACAAGGCCGATTCCATCATCGCACCCCATCTCCGGGATATCATCAACTGCTCCCTCAACACCGCTATCTTCCCAGAAAGCTGGAAACATGCCGAACTCAGTGCTCCACTGAAGAAACCCACAGCCGACCTGACTGAACTTAAGAACTACCGCCCCATCTCGCTCCTCCCTTTCGCTGCCAAGGTCATAGAGAAGACCGTCAACAATCAGCTTGCAGCCTTCCTCGAATCTAACGGCTCCCTCGACCCCTCACAGTCCGGCTTCCAAGCCAAACACAGCACCGAGACCGCCCTCATCGCAGCCACAGAGGACATCCGAACACTTCTCAACAACGGAGATACAGCTGCCCTCATCCTCCTGGACCTCTCCACAGCGTTTGACATGGTCTGTCATAGCACCCTTGTACAACGCCTCAAAAACGTCGGGATACGAGGAAAAGCACTGGACTGTATCATCTTTTTTCTCGAAACCCAGAGAGTACGCCTCCGATCTTTCAGGTCAGAGGCCACCTAAGTCGTCAGCGGGGTAGTACAATGATCATCGTTCAGTCCCACCCTCTTCAACGTCTACATGAGTCCTCTCGCATCCATCGCACGCCAACACAACCTCAACATCATCACCTACGCCAACGACACCCAGCTGATCCTCTCCCTCACCAAAGACCCAAACACCGCTAAAACTAACCTACACCAAGGGATGAAAGACGTTGCAGAGTGGATGAAGAACAGCCGCTTAAAACTGAATTCTGATAAGACGGAAGTCCTCATCCTAGGATCATCACCCTCCGCATGGGACGACTCATGGTGGCCATCAGCCCTGGGCAGTGCACCCAAAACAACAGACTATGCTCGCAACCTGGGATTCATTCTAGACTCCTCCCTCTCGATGACCAGACAAGTCACTGCCGTCTCATCATCATGCTTTAACATCTTACGTATGCTCAGAAAGATCTTCCGCTGGATCCCCACCGAAACAAGAAAGACGGTCACCCAAGCACTTGTCACAAGCCGACTGGACTACGGAAACACCCTCTATGCCGGAACCACAGCCAAATTACAGAATAAACTCCAACGCATTCAGAACGCCTCCGCCCGACTTATCCTAGACATACCCCGTCACAACCACATATCTGGTCACCTAAGAGACCTTCACTGGCTCCCAGTCAACAAGAGAATAACGTTCTGTCTCCTCACCCACGCACACAAAGCCCTATACGACCTGGGATCCAAATACCTCAACACGCACCTGACCTTTTACACCCCCACCCGCCAACTTCGATCGTCCAATCAAGCCCTCGCCGCGATGCCACGCATCCGAAGAGCCACCATGGGAGGAAGATCCTTCTCCTACTTAGCGGCCAACACCTGGAACTCTCTCCCCACCCACCTCCGCCTTACACAGAACCACCTCTCCTTCAGAAAACAACTCAAAACTTTGCTATTTGATAAGTAACGAACACCCCCCCCCCCCTCCCTCAAGCGTCTTGAGACCCTCTGGGTGAGTAGTGCGCTATACAAATTCTTTGACTTGACTTGACTTGACTTGACACATCTGGTGTATCAGATTCACTGAGCTCCACCGGTGTGCCTTTCCTGGTGGCGAGGTTGTGTAGCATGGCACATGATACCACTATCTTGCAACAGGTCAGTGGGCTGTATTGTAGTGCCCCTCCACTCTTGTGAAGGCATCTGAATCGGCTTTTGAGTATCCCAAATGTCCTCTCAATGGTTGCTCTTGTTGCTATGTGGGCGCTGTTGTACTGCCGCTCTTCTCTGCATTGGCCGGATTCGGATAGGGCATCAGTATGAAGTCGTGGACCGCATACACACTGTCACCTGTGGGGTGGGAGGTACATGGTTAAACACTGTTCTGCACATGCTATCCTTAACAAGTGTGGCCTCTGTTCAAATGTATTTACCTAGTAGATAGCCCTCGCCAAACTCCCCACTTGTGAGTCTACGGTGTATCCCACTGTGGCGGATGATGAAAGCGTTGTGGGTGCTGCCAGGGTATTTGGCAACAATGTCCGTGATGATGTGTTTGGCATCACACACCACCTGTATGTTCAGGGAATGGTAGGATTTGCGATTCCTGAACACATACTCATTCTGGGAGGGGAGGATATTGCAACGTGTGTCCCATCTATACATCCGATGATGTGGGGAAATTGGGCTATTTGATAAAAGTCCTTTTTGGTCTGGTCTAGTGCCTGTGGGGTGCTTGGGAAGTGAATGTGGTGATGCAGCCTCTGTACCATGGCATCAAGGAATGCGTGGAAAAAACGCGAAAGTGCACTCTATGACACCCCTCCTACAGAGGCAATCACCCCCTGGAAACTACCGGATGCCAAGAGGTGGAGTGAGCACAGGACCTGGATGTGGGTGGGGATGCAGTGTGTCCTGCGTGTGGGGTGTTCAAGAAAGGGTTTGAGTTCCTTAATTAAATCAAGGATGCTCTCTTCATCCAGCCTGTAGTGTGTATGGATGTCCTCCTCAGTGCGCTGGAAGATGGTAATGCGCGCACGGAATATCCTCTCTTGGCGTCTCCTCCTCTGTGCAGCAGCCTCCTGGCTATCACGTAAAGCCCAGCCATTGTGGAAAAAAGTCTGTTGCATTGTGGGACTCCTTAGATAGTTTGCACCTGATTATCACCTGCTCCTACTTGATGTTAATTGCGATTCTCTAAATTGCGAATTTTGTGTAATCGCAAATTGCGATTTTTTCATACATTCCATTGCGATTCCTTATTTTGCGATTACCCCATTTGCGATTTTCGCAAACTCTGCTAATCACAAAATAAGGAATCGCTTGAAAATCGCAGAAATCAGGGTCTCGCAAAGTAAGGAATCGCTATTTTAGCGATTCCTTATTTTGCTATGTAATTGTGCTTCATACATTGGGAATAGCTAATTTTTAGTCGCACACGCTGTTTTTTGCGATTCGCAGCATTTGCGACTAAAAATGTGCTTGATACATATGGCCCTTAGTGTTTTTCTCAAGAAATGCTGAGAGCCTTGAGTGGGATAAAGCAAAAATGTAATACAACGCTGTGGAACTGATGGTTTGATACGTTTTCCCACAGGGTTTGTTGGAAGTCTGAAAAAGAAAGTTTTCTATAGTTTCTAAACTTTTTCTGCCACCCAAACAACCACAGGAGTACACTAGTAAGATCCCCAGAGCCTCAAAGAAAGGCACTTAAGAGACTCTCAGGGTGTCATACAGAGGCTAAATGCAAACTCCAGTCATGGTCCAGTTGCCACTAGTCAGATTTGCACTACAGGAAAAAGGCCTTTTGCTGCTTCTTTCTTTTTTTTAAAAACATTTCTTTATTGAAATTTTTATAAACTCAAATGTGAATATTAGCTATAAGACATATCCTCACAAAGTACTCTACTCTAATCAGATATATAAGACACCATAAGATCCCAAAAGGAACAGAAATATCACCAAAAAAAGAAACAGAAGGGCCATCTCGCATAACCAGCATTTTGAACAATGCCTGAGTTGACCTCCCTACATATAGCATAAACCCCACCAGGACACAAATCCATAATTCCTGTGCAATCACAATCTCACTCCCCACCCTACTAATCAAAACAAAAACAACAGTACTAAACATGAACAAGACATATGGATCAGATCACATACCCAAAGAACTCCATCTTACACTCCAATTATGAAAGCTGGTACTCCAAGTGCCAATCCAATCGAAAAAATAAATGAAGTAATCTCATGCAAGAGGAAAGACAGTTAAAGGTCACATTGGCTCAAAAAGGATCCCTATAACTCGTCGTATATATGGATTTGATCCTGAACCTTGTAGATATGGCATTCATAGGTACACAAACTGTAAAGCTCAGCAAGCCATTCTTGATGTCTGGAATGTTCGCCAATGCGGTAATATACCATGAGGGCTGTTAGTATACATCTACGCCAATGGGAAGTAAGAACATCCAAGGCGACAAAGTCATGTAACAAGGTCAGTTTGTTGGATTCCTGATAAGAAATAGAACTAGTTGAGTGTAGTGTCACCCATACAGAGCTTGCAGTAGTCACACATAAAGTCAGCCAACTGACCTTTGGAGTCCACTTCTTTGTCCTGGGTAAAATAGCAGCAAGTCACAGACAGCAAGTCCAGTTCTTTTCTGATATTCTGCAGGTTCATTAAGTGTTCTAGGGATGGTGCCTTACAAAGCCCCAATAATAGTTGGAACACATTAGTGGGTGAGTGAACCTGGGCACTCCCTAATCAACTGGGTAAAAGTTCCCAGGGGCAACCCTACCCACTTTATCAGTGGTTCCTGTTTGCCATGCTGCAAACAGGCCCAAAATAACATATGCTAGGGTAATGGCCAGATGGTTTAAGTCTTCAGCTACACTATAGTTGGGCTTTGAGGGTTGGTGGTGTGTTTGGGAGTTTCATAGGACAATCACCAGTGTCCTCCCACATCTAACACTAAAATCCAGTGTGAAGCAGTCCCTGAACCCACAACAATACAGGAGACAGAAGAACAGTAAACAAAGCTGAGTCCCACAGTAACCAGATCGGAGATAATCAATATTTTGTTATGTTATCCTGTTTAATTGCTTTTAAAACTGACTTTGCCTTGGACAAACCTGTTAGGCAGGACAAGTCAAACCACTAAAGGTGGACCTTGCTGGGCTGAAGTAACTGGTTTACCCTACTTTTAGCTTCCTTGCATCAGCACACCCATCTCTGTGAGACCTTGGTGAGAAGGTATAAGTCCATTGTCAAAAATTGCTTGCAGCCTTACCCCACTAGAAGATTCTGTGCTCTGAAAAAAAGAGTCTACGTCCGAAAAGAAAAATCTTAACCGAGCGAGGGCACCAAAAGTATCCGGGCGGTGTGAGGACTTACCTGGATGCGAAATTCTGCTCTGAAGTTTTCTTGCAAAAACCAAAAGCTTCACCAGGACCTTGCCCAATGCCTGTCTGATGCTGTGTAACCCAATACAACCAGCTACCTAGTTCATAGTTAAAAACATCTTACAGAGCGAGAGCAACAGTCTAAAACATTATCACTGGATGGTTCGGTAATGTACTCCGTGCCCAAATTTTTACAAGTGATTTTATACCAACTTCTGTTTGGGAAGCAATGTAGAGACACCGTATGAATTAAAAGTAGTTCATTTTTGGGGCAACATGCTGTACCAAGGAGGTGTCCTTGTGCATTACAATGTATAGTCCTTAAAGCGCTCCATGTGCAGATATTCCCATAAGGATATTTCTGCTTGGGAGAAATCACGTAATTTGCAGACATGGCAAGGATGAGTTTGACCGGTCTAGCTTTGGCGCTATGGGTTTTCTGGTTAATGACTAAATTTTTGAGTAGTAATGAAACGTAGGGGCACAATTCAGCCTACAAATGCTAGAAACTTTGTCTTAAGATTATCTGCCCCATGACTGCCATTGTTTGCCTAAAATGAGTGAGTTGACTATTAAATGTTTGTTCACTTGTAGTAGGAACTTGGTGGTCCTGCAAGAGAGTTGAATTGATTTGCTTTTCAATGATGTTGGCACTGCGATACGGCAAGATCTTAATTTAAGGGACTGGAAGGCAGGACAGAGTAATTTCTGTCTTAGTTGATTTACGACAGGGCAAATACACAGGAAATGTAGTAGGCTTTCATTAAATCGACCACTTACATGGCAGAGAGAGTTCGGCCAATTTTGTTTCAAGGATGGAACCTGGTCTTTTGAAAGAAATGCTCCCATTCATGTTATTAAAAAGAAATGCTGGATAGTTTGAGAGATGTGGCACTTGAGGTAGGTTTGGGGCCCCTAAACGTTGTAATACTGTAAGACTGTCCCGCCGTGTTTTTTTCCAGTCATTTCCGCCTTATAGAGGGACCATGATTTTAGTTTGACAGCCTTGTTGGTAATTCTCTTGATAGCTGTAATGTTGATATTTAGCTCTCAGGCCTCATCTAGGTTTAGGGATGTCAAAGCTTTGTAGAGCGTTCTTGGTCACTCATTCTTGTTGGTGTGCTGGCTTTCCATTTCAGTCAAAAAACAAAGTGGCCACGGAGTCGGGTGGGGCAGCTCTCATCTCCCAGCACAGTTTGATTAGTGCGGCCATCCTCACTGGATGCTTGTGCAGAAGCCCAAATTCCAGGCGCACTTGTGCTTGGCAGGTGTGTCTGGTATGCGATAAATACTTTTGAACAAGATGGACTGTAGGTTGTTGAGGGTCATTACGTCTTTGCCCTTTAGGAGTTCTGAGCCCAAGGTCCAGGATTGTAAACATTTGGTTCCAATGATGGCAGTAGATATGACTGAGATGCAGTCCCCATCTTTTTTTTTTAAACATTTTTATTTATTCAAATTTCTGAGTAGAAAGAGAAAAGAAGAACAAGAGAGAGAAGAAAGAAGAGAAGAGTAAAGAACAGGCGACAATCCGCCACATAACCCCGCACAGGGGGCGCTGGAGAACACTGCGTTGAAGAGCCCAAAAATGAAAAGGAAGACGGTATACACGACTGTGAGGCGCAAATGGAAATGACATTGTCCGCCAAGCTATAATGTCCAAGGAGTGTTGATCCTTCAGCAGGTGGTCCAGAGCTAGCCAAGGCAAGGGACTAGCCCTACCCAGGCGTACAGTCGTAGAGAGGGAGCAGCCAGTCCATCTCCTCCTGCGGTGTCTTGTCGCAACCAAGATAAGTCAACAACCCCATCCCAACATCCCACGCACCCACCTTCCCCCCCACCCCCCACCCTTTCCCCGGTGATGGCGACCAGCATTCATTCATAGCTCATCATACATACAGGCTCTTAAATCTGGAAGAGGTGTAGAGCACGAATTGTTGAGGGACAAACCGCTGATGGCAAGCCTCGAGAGAGAAATCTAACCAAAGGGCCCCAGTGGAACATGAAGTTTTTAAAATTCCCCAGGAATATGTCCGACATTCTCTCCATACTCAGTAGCCGCCATAATCGTACATGCCACAAAGAGATAGCTGGAGCAGTCGGGCTTTTCCAGGCGGCTGCCAAGGTCAACTTGGCCGCCCCTAGGCACAGCCATATAATGCGTTTATCGGCCCTCGTCTGGTGTTCCAACAACGGGTCTCTAAGCCCCGACAAGACATAATCCATCGATTCTGGAATTGGATAGCCCATCACCCCCTTAATGTGGGATAAAATTTCGGACCAGAACGGTCGGATGGTGGGGCAGTCCCACCAGATGTGGCGAAAGTCCCCCAGCATACCGCAGCCCCGCCAGCATCTATCCGAGGCGGACGGGAATATCCGATTCAACTTGGACAGGTAGAGATACCAGTCGAACAGAAGCTTCAGATGGGCCTCCCTGAGGTCTGTTGAATGATTATGCGCCGCCACGTCTCGCCAGAGGCTCCTCCACTCGCTTTCAGAGATACCCCTGCCCAAAGTAGTCTCCCAATGGTCCATGTAACGGGGACGGGGGGACACCACGGTATCCAGTAACAGCCCATAAATGAAGGAGATCGTCCCCTTCATCGTCGACGTGCGAAGAATAAAGGCCTCAAACTTCGATAATGGCCTAGTAGCGGCGTCCACCACCCGAGACGATGTAGCCCAATGCAGGAGTTGAAGATGTCGGAAGCGTTCTGTGGGTGGAACGCCATAGTCCCGCATACAGTTGTGGAAGGTAAGAGGTGCCGCACCATGAAACAAGTGGGTGAGGGCTCTGCAACCACCCTCTCTCCACACATTAAAGGGTCCGTCGGCCAAGGCCGGAGGAAAAGCCGGGTTGAAATGAATGGGAGTAAACGGAGATGGGAAAGTGGTCCACGGTCATCGCCGCTGACCGTGTCCCAGACTTTCAATACTGTGCTGGTGGGGGTGCTAATATATGCATTCCTGGGCCGGTCAGCTTTAGGCTTCCAAGCTAGATCCCAAATGGATCTCCCGGCCACACTCCGATCCATGTGAAGCCAGTGCTTCTCTGAAAGCTGCTGGGACCATTCCACCAAGATCCTCAACTGTGCAGCGTTTTAATACAAGTGCATGTCCGGGAATCCCACCCCTCCCTCCCCCCGTGGACGACGAAGTCGCGCCCTTCCCCCTTGCCACACAAACTTCAACATCAGGGTCTTGAGCCTACGAAAATAGTCGACCTCAACCTCAGCATAATCTCCTACGCCGACGACACCCAGCTGATCCTCTCCCTGACCAACGACCCCGCCGCCGCCAGAGCCAACCTACACGAAGGGATGAAAGAGGTAGCCGAGTGGATGACGACCAGCCGCCTGAAACTGAACTCTGACAAGACGGAGGTCCTCATCCTGGGCTCTTCACCCTCCGCCTGGGACGACTCCTGGTGGCCTCCCGCCCTGGGCACCGCACCCAAACCGACAGACCATGCACGCAACCTGGGCTTCATCCTGGACTCCTCCCTCTCCATGACCAGGCAAGTCAACAACGTCTCCTCGGCGTGCTTCAACATCCTACGCATGCTACGGAAGATCTTCTGGTGGATCCCCACCGAGACCAGGAAGACCGTCACCCAGGCCCTCGTCACCAGCCGACTGGACTACGGCAACGCCCTCTACGCCGGTACCACCGCCAAGCTCCAGAAGAGACTCCAGCGGATCCAGAACGCCTCAGCCAGACTCATCCTCGACATCCCACGAACCAGCCACATCTCCGGACATCTGAGAGACCTTCACTGGCTCCCCGTCAACAAAAGAATCACCTTCCGCCTCCTCACCCACGCACACAAAGCCCTACACGACCAAGGCCCGAGCTACCTCAACAGCCGGATCAACTTCTACGCTCCCAAACGCCACCTCCGATCAGCCAACCACGCCCTCGCCGCCGTCCCCCGCATCCGAAGAGCGACTACAGGAGGAAGGTCCTTCTCCTACCTGGCCGCCAAGACCTGGAACTCCCTCCCGGCCGACCTGCGCCTGACCCAAGACCACCTCTCCTTCAGGAAGAAGCTGAAGACCTGGCTGTTCGAGCAGTAACGGCACCCCCCCTCCCCCAGCGCCTTGAGACCCTACGGGTATGTAGCGCGCTCTATAAGTGTCACTGATTGATTGATTGATTGAGCTCCACCGGTATAGGTAGTGCCTGGAAGAGATACAGCATTTTTGGGAGGAGGACCATCTTAAGCACATGGATCCTCCCCAGCCACGAAATGTACTTCGGCTTCCACCTCTCCAACTGCGCGCGAACCGCCGTGAGCATTGGGGGAAAGTTGGCCAAGAATAGTGCGCCCAGGGTAGAGGTCAACCGCACTCCCAGATACAACAAGGATGAGGACGACCACGACAGTGGAGTAAGTGCCCGAACCCGGGTCACCTCCTCGGGGGGTAGAGTCAGGTTCAGGATATAAGATTTGTCGAGGTTGACCCTGAATCCCGCCGCCGCCTCGAAGTCAGAGAGCACCGTATGAATATGAGGCAGTGAGCGCACCGGGTCTCCGATCGAAAGTAGCACATCATCCGCAAACAGAGAAATCTTATGCTGTTCACCCGAGAAGGGAAGGCCCAAGATTTGCTCCTTCCCCCGAATCGCAAGAGCCAATGGCTCAATACTTAAAGCGAAGAGAAGTGGGGAGAGTGGACAACCCTGGCGTGTCCCACGGGAATGGCGGAAGCGTTCAGATCTATGGCCATTTATCATCACCCTAGATGTGGGGTCGCTGTAATTAGCCTCAATCATTCGTATGAAGTGGGGTGAAAACCCGAAGGCTTCCAGGGTGCGATGTAAAAAACCCCAATCGACGTGGTCGAAGGCTTTCTCCGCGTCGAGCCCCACTAAAACCGCCGGTATATGAAGTCTATTAGCCTTCTCAATCAGATGGATCACGCGCCTCAGGTTGTCATGAGTCTGCCTGCCTTTGATGAATCCGGACTGATCCGGGTGAATGAGGGCCGGCATCAAATCCTGTAATCTCCCAGCGATAATGGAAGAGTACAATTTAGCGTCCAGGTTGAGGAGCGCTATTGGGCGGTAGGACGCGCACCTGGTAAGATCTTTCCCCGGCTTGGGGAGAACGGTAATCAGGGCCTCGGCCATAGTCTCAGAGACCCTCCCATCGGACACCATTCTGTTAAAGAGGGAGACCAGGTAATCGCAGAGTTCCGACGCAAATGTCTTGTAGAATAGGGCCGTATAACCATCAGGTCCCGGAGCTTTGTGAAGCTTCAGAGCCTTGATGGCGTCCAGCACCTCCTCCCTAGTAATGGGGGCAGACAGTAAGTCATTCCATTCTCTGGAAACCCGAGGGATAGGGAGACCATGCAAGAACGCGGCCTGGGCCCCCGGATCCAGGGTGTCGCCGGTATAGAGATCGGCATAAAAGCGACCGAAGAGAGCCGCCTTGTCAGCATCCCTGTGCTGCACAGAGCCCGTATGATCCTGTATACCCCAATATAATCCTTCTCTCGCTTGTCTCGGAGTTGCTGGGCTAAGTGCCGCCCCACCTTGTTCCCCTGGGAGTAGGAGACGCGTCGGAGACGCAGGAGGGTAAATTCAGCCCGATTGTTATAGTGGGCTTTCAATTTCCCCCTCACCGCCGTCAGGGGTCGGAGGGTCACCCTAGAAGGATTTGACTTGTGTGCTTGTTCCAAAACGGCGAGCTCCGCCTCCAGGTCCTCCCTCTCCTTTCTCCGCAGTTTATTGAGGGCAGCATTGAGGGCTAAGCACGTGCCCCGCAACGAGGCCTTGCACGCGTCCCAAGTGTTATACACCGAGGTATCAGCAGGTAGGTTAAGAGCGAAGAATTCCCCTATAGCCTTCCGCAATTCTTTACAGGATACCTCATCCCGCACCAGGCCTGCCGGGAAGTACCACTTCCGCCAGCCGTCCCCCCCTACGTACCACTGTAAACCAAGAACCACCAAGCTATGGTCAGACACTGAGAGCGGAAAAACACTGGATACACGGACATCCCCCCTAAGGGCTTGACTAACGAAGATATGATCTATACGAGAGTAAGAGCGATGTACATGGGAAAAAAAAGTGTAATCCTTGGCCTGGGGGTGCAAGAAACGCCAGCTGTCCACTAAACCCAGAGCCCCCACTTGTCGTTGTGTTTCATCCGAAAAGACTCCAGATACTGAAGAAGCCTGCACATCTCCTGAGGCGGAAGCCGGGAGAAGAGACTGATAACATCAAAACTGCTAATTTTAAACATTGTCTGATGTGATTACTGTGTATTTTAAAAGCCTCAAATCCTGTTGCCACTTTGCACTACCACGCCCAGCGGACTCTAGCGCTGACGTGGATTGACTCTCCGATTGCCGCCATTCGCTCGGCACCTCGAGGCCACGCCCACCTCCCTAGGCCACGCCCCCTGCGCCGTGTATTTTAGGCGCGCTGATCACTAGCGCGACCTAAGAAGCCTGCACATCTCCTGAGGCGGAAGCCGGGAGAAGAGACTGATAACATCAAAACTGCTAATTTTAAACATTGTCTGATGTGATTACTGTGTATTTTAAAAGCCTCAAATCCTGTTGCCACTTTGCACTACCACGCCCAGCGGACTCTAGCGCTGACGTGGATTGACTCTCCGATTGCCGCCATTCGCTCGGCACCTCGAGGCCACGCCCACCTCCCTAGGCCACGCCCCCCTGCACATCAATCATGTGCACTTCCCGACCGCGCAGCGGACGAGCGCAGCGGGTGCGCCGTTTGCGCGCCGAAGGCGCGCCTAAGGCAAGCCCGTCTGCGCCCGTCCGCGCCAGCTCCGTGCCTAGGGCCTCCCATGCTGCCAGTCCTCCGGCCGCCCAGATACTAACCTGGTCCAAATCACAACTTATGGACATAGGTAAGTCATCCTGTTCTTCCCCCTCACCTTGCTGCTTTCCCCTACCCACCCCCTTCTCACATAAATGCCCTAACTGCTCTTTCTCACTCCACCCCATCTGGACCTACCCACGCAAACCAGCTGACACCAACCCCAACCCCCTCCCTTCCAAAACTTACTCTATGGGACTAGTAAACTGCCGCTCACTACCAGGCCACGCCAATGACATCTGGCTGCTACTATCCTCTTCACCCTGGGACATAGTTTTCCTAACTGAGACCTGGATTAAAGACAGCTCCAACCCTGACATCGCTCTAGCTATTCCACCGGGCTACAGATTCTCTGGACTCAGCCGCGAAGGCTCCAAACCAGGAGGAGGAATAGGGGTAATTTTAAGGAATCACTTAAAAATCACCACCAGGAAAATCACTAACGCCAAACCTATAGAAGCTCTATACTTCTCCATCACAGACTCCTCCACTGCCGTCTCCTCAGGGATGTTGGCCTATGTTCCCCCTAACTCTTCCCAATCTGCCATCCAAGAGCTGTTAGCAATTACAGCAGATCTCTCTCTCAAACACTCTGACTTCATTGTTCTGGGAGACTTCAACCATCATGTAGACGTCAACAGCTGCAATCGCGCTGCCCTTCTCCTGGACTCCATGCAAAATCTTAATCTATCACAAAGGGTATCTGGCCCTACTCATGTCGCTGGGCATACTCTCGACCTCATATTCTCTAATCATGAGAAACTTACAACCTTTCCCCCTCTACCCCTGACATGGTCTGACCACTACTTAGTACCTTTTGAGATTTCCCTACCCCAAATTGTTAAACACAACTCCGCCATTAGAACTCAAGGCAGAAAATGGCACAAACTCTCTCTTACAGCCTTAGAACAAATATATGATACGACTCGCAGCCCTCTTCTGGATGACCTGGACGCCGCAGTATGCACACTAAATAATGACCTCACTTCTGCAATAGAAAAAATAGCCCCATTGCGTCCTCTCACCTCCAACAGGCAAAAACCCTCTGCCCCTTGGTTCACACAAGAACTCAGGACACATAGAAGCAAGTGTAAGAAGCTTGAACGACTCTGGAGACAGAGCTATGACCCAGCAGCCAAGGCGCTCTACAAACAAGGCCTTAAAGAGTTTCGTAAACTCAAACACCACTCCATGAGCACGTACTTCTCGGATACCATTGTCAAAGCTAAGAATTCCACCAGGACACTCTTCAACATAGTCAAAGACTTCACTCAGCCCAATGCCCTCGCTGCCCCTATCCCCATGTCGCAAACACTATGCGACAATCTCTCAAACTTCTTTGAAGAGAAAATTATCAACATTGCAGCCACCATCCAACAAAATGGTACGGTCAACACTAAAAGTCCCGACACGAATCATATTCCGGCCTTTACAGCATTTCAACCTCTTACTAAGGAACAAGCTACGAAATTATTTCTGGATTGCAAGTCGGGCTCTCCTCTAGACCCTGCTCCAGCCTCAATCCTGAGTGACATTGCTCCTTTAATTATCGACTCTTTTCTCGAAATCTGGAATTCCTCCCTTTCCACCAGTGTTGTCCCTGCAGCCTGGAAACATGCACTACTTATCCCTATTCAAAAGAAAGTAGGTATGGACCCTCTTTGTCTGAGTAACTACCGTCCGATTTCACTTTTGCCCAAACCCGCCAAAGTACTAGAGAAAGCAGTCCAACTCCAACTATCAGACTATCTAGAATCTAACTCCCTGTTTCATGACACCCAGTCAGGCTTCAGACCGGACTTTAGTACCGAGTCTGCACTACTCGAAGTCTCTGAGTCAATTAGAGAATGCTCGGACAGGGGAGAGGAGGCCATGTTGGTCCTCCTCGACCTGTCCGCTGCATTCGACACCATCTCACACGACACACTAATGACTCGCCTACAAGAGACAGGGATTGGCGGCCCCCCCCTCCTGTGGGTAAAATCTTTTTTAAATAACAGAACCCAACAAGTGATGTTAGGATCGTTTCTCTCTGACAAAAAACCACTGACCTGGGGAGTCCCACAGGGCTCTGCCCTGAGCCCTCTCCTCTTCAATGTGTACCTTAAACCTCTTGCAAAGATTGTTGAATCATGTGGAGTCAAGGTGACTTTCTACGCCGACGACACACAACTGGTGTTCTCCTTCAAAGACCATGATGAAAAATCATTTGACAACTTCCGCAACTGCATGGTAAAGATCGCCTCATGGATGGCCGAGAACAATTTAAAACTCAATACTGATAAGACTGAAGTCTTATTTTTTAATCAAAAAACTCCTCTACCCCCCAATATCTGGTGGCCATCCGAACTAAACCCTCCCCCAGAGCCGGTCCCAGCGGCCCGAAACCTAGGATTTCAATTCGACACTTCTCTCTCCTGCAAAACCCAAATCAGTAAAGTAACCTCTGCCTGCTTTGGAAAGCTACGCATGTTAAAAAAAATCATTCCCTATCTACCACTTGACTCCCGAAAAACAGTAGTCCATGCCCTGATAACCTCCCACCTGGACTACGCAAATAGCCTGTATTTAGGGGCCCCCGCCTATCTCATCAACCAGCTACAGAGAGTCCAGAATGCAGCGGCAAGATTAATCAACAATATTCCTTTTCGACACTCCATCTCCCCCCACCTTATCAAACTTCACTGGCTCCCAATAAAAATGCGGATTCAATTCAAAGCCCTGACCCTGGCTTTCAGAGCCCTCAATGACCGTGGTCCTGCATACCTCCGACGCAGACTGAGACTCTCTCATTCACAGCGTAACCTCAGATCCAACAATCTACGCCTAATCACAACCCCCCGTTTTCGTCTCACACGTACGGGTGGAAGGGCCTTCGCCGTTGTCACCTCTAAACTCTGGAACCAGTTACCCACAGAGTTAAGATTCGCCACCTCAGAACCCCTTTTCCGAAAAAAATTAAAGACCTGGTTCTTCTCCCAGATCTAAACTCTCATTCCTTCCCCCTTCCCCCCTCTGAGATAAGGTCTTCAGCGCCGGGACACCTCCGTCGGAGGTAGCTGTGCGCTCTATAAAATACTAAATAAATAAATAAAATAAATACTGCCCTGTGAGCCCCCGAGCTATCCATGTCCCTATCCCACACCATGTTGAAATCCCCCAGAAGGAACAAGTGCCCTTCTACGAAGTCTCCCACCTTGTCCAGTAACCCCTGTAGAAAACTATTCTGTCCAGCATTGGGAGCATAAACAACCACAAACGTGCACAGTCGACAATATAGCGACCCTTTCACCATCAACCAACGACCCTCCTTATCACTGCTCACCCCCAGAGGCTGAAAGTGGAGAGATGCCCGGAACAGGAGAGCCACCCCCCTATGCTTGGTAGATGCTGACGCCCTATAAATGAGGGGAAAGTGTCTGTGTCGAAGCCTAAGTTCATCTGTCCTAGCCAGGTGGATTTCTTGGAGGCCCACTACATCCAGCTGATGGTCCGACAGATACTTCCATAGCTTCTGGCGCTTCTGCTGGGAATTGAGACCCTTCACATTCCAGGTACCTACATTAACAGGCATAGTGGAGGTGGAGGTCCCTGCGCTGTGTGCCCACCCGTGTGATCAGGGCCCAACCCCCGGTCCTCACCACCAACCATGCCACCCGTCCCGGGCCAGACCCAACCCCAAGCTCTCCCCTCCAATCCCCAGGTCCCCCCCTTCCCCCACCAGTCCCCCGTCTCACAACTCCGTGACACCACCTGAATAGAACACCAATCCCAATGACCAGCCCAAAACTCTTCCATAGAGGACAACACACATCCCACACATCCAACGGTCGCCACCACCTCCCTGCCCCATCCCCCAACCCCAACTACCCCCCTGCCACAGACCCCCCCCAGCTCCATGCCCCCACCCCCCCCCCTGCAAACAAAAAAAACTGGAAAAACATCAACAAAGATCTCAGTGCACTGAACCTGAACATCGCACTCAGTCGATCCAGTAGTCTGTAGTCCGTATGGTCCCCCCCGATTGGGGGACGGGGTTGGGGCACCGACAAAGTGTCACCCAGGGCCACGGTCTGGGGTGTCTTCTCCAAAAGTACAATCAACCCACAGGACCCCAGGGCGTGTGCCCCTCCGGCGCCAAAGCATCAACAGCCCACGACTCAGGCCGCGCCCGAGCTCTGCGGGGAATCAGCCAGTGTGGCCGACGCCACCGTTGCTACTGCGTCCCCCCTTTCCTGTAGTCTTGCAGTGTGGAAGGCGGTCACAGGGCGGAACTCGCGCCTCTTCCAGAGGGTCATCGCCGCCAGGTCCTGGTAGAGCTGCGGACGGTGCTCCCTGAACTGTAAGGTAGGGATGGCCCTGGCCTTCGGCAGGATGCGTTCCTTCAACTGGAAGTCGTGGACACAAACCAGGATGTCCGGAGGCGGCCCCCCTCCTCGCCTCGGCAGGCCCACTCTATGCACTCTGTCCATCGTAATGTCCTGCACCTCCTCCTCATCCAAGATCTGTAGGAAGAGTGCCTGAACATAGCCACGCAGATCCCCCGCCTCACCATCCCAAGGCACAGCTCGGATGCGGATGTTATTCCTCCGGGAACGGTTCTCCAAGTCTACCGTGTGGGCCTGGAGGTCCAAATTCTGTTCCGTAAGTCTGATGATGTCCTGCTGCAACTGATGGACATCATTGGCCACACTCAAGTCGTGATCCTCTAGCGTTGCGACCCTCTCCCCAATGCCATCCACATCCCTCCTCACTTCCCGGAGGTCTGATGCCAACTGTGCCCGAAGTTCAGAAATATCCTCTTTGATAGAGGAGAAAAGCTCAGTCATAAAGGCCTTGGTGGCAGGGGCATCATCATCTGACTGCCTGGACGATCCGCTGGCTCCGGGAGAAGCTGGCTGCTGAGAGGACTTCGAAGCTCCATCCTTCCCCGGCCTCCCCTTACGCAGTGTAGATGACATCTCGGGAAAATCGCCTCAGCAGGGGCCAGGCAGCCCCACTCGTTCCACCGTGAAGTAGCCCACCACCAGGTTTCCCGCTGCAACCGGAGAGGGGGATTGGGGGCAAGGCGACCCCCAGCCAACTCAGCAAAGACCCGCACTCCTACCTCCCTCTCCAGCGAGCGCTCTAGAGACTGCGCCCCAGGGGGCTCCTCCGCAGATACTCCGCCACGCCACTCGCTGCGTCCAATAATGGGGGAGCCGGGGATCTCGAGGCTCCAAGCTCAGGTCAGATAGGTGGGCCCAGAAGTGGCAGCCAGCAATCAGCCATCAGCAATCAACCCTCCGGGACCGCACTGCAGTAATGGTCTCCCGGCTCCTTCCGTCCACACCCCAGCGTCCTCCAAGCAGGGGCAGCCCACAACTATCAAAGGCTACCGGTGAAGGTCGCGCGGCACTCTCCACAGCGCGACCCAGCCGCCACCCCAGGTCAATGGGCCCGGGCTCTGCTCCTACTCCAGGCCGGGGATCCACAGGCCTGGAAGTGCTGATCTGCGCTCCTGTCCCACTCGATTCCTCCGCCTGCCCGATGTCGACTTCCCCTCCAGCAGCACGCAGAAGGACACCGCCGAACTCCCGCGGGGGATGGGGGGGGGGCAGCCAGGCAGCGTCGCTGACCCCCGGGCGTAGATCAATGGTGGTGCCGGCTCCGTTCCGCGGTCACTGCACCCAGCGGCTGTAGCCGCCCCGCTCCTTTGGCACACGTCCCTGGCCGTCGCGGAGCCACCAGGCAATCGCTCCTCCTCCCGGAGTGCAGGGATTAGCACCGGCAAGCGGAGGGGCCGGAGTTGTGAGCGTAAAGCCCGCCGCGAGCTCCGTTGAGGTCCCGGCAGCGCCGCCGACAGCGCCTCTGACAGCCCAAAGGCCCGACCCTCTGTGCTACTCCAGGCCGAGGCTTCTAGGCCGCAGCACGCCGCAAGGCCGAGGGACACCGGACCTCCACTCTCAGCCGTGCCGCAGTCCGCTCCAGTTGGTCCCGGCCCCCACCGACCTCAGGAATCTTCGCTCCGCTGCTTCGGGGATTCACCGCAGAGCTCCGGTGGCAGGAAGCACGGTCCCTGGCAAGCAAATACAAAGCTTAGAAGGGCCAGGCGCCGGAGGGACACGAAGGAGCGTCTCACTCCGTCGCCATCTTGGCCACGCCCCCCTCCCCATCTTTTTTTTATTGAAGGCAATGAATAACTTATTTGCTAAAGCCCTTCGTTGTGCAATATACTTTTTGAAATGTAATCATGCATCAATTGTCACCCCAAGATATTTGTAGGTGCTGACCTGGTCGATCTTGTTCCCGGCAGCTTTCCAATTGAATTTTGAATTTTGCTATCTGTTTTTTGGCGGGAAGTAGATGATTTTGGTTTTTCTGTAGCTTAATTTCAGGCTTAAAGATTCAGTATTGCTAAGGAGGGCAGTTATTTGGCGCTGCAGGCCAATGGGAGTCTGGCTACATAAGACAATATCATCTACATATTGTAAACTACGCACTGGTTTGTGTGCAAGTTTTAGTGGATCACTCGCGACTTCTGTTAACAGGATTTCAAGGTCTGCTGTATAAATATTGAAGAGGCAGGGGGCGAGGACACATCCCTGTTTAAGACCAATGGATGTAGGGATCTTTCTGGTCGTTCTGTCACCCTTGCCTATTTTAATTTTTACCCAAGTATCAGAGTATAGATTGATGATAGATTTAAGAAGGTTTGTGGGTACACCACCTCTGGCCCTTTTTGCCCTGAGTAGGCCTCTCGGGACCATGCCGAATGCTGATTTTACGTCGACGAGCAGGTGGATGGATTGGAGGCCTTATGAAATGCTTTTTCGATCATGAGGGTAAGGGCCAGAAGATTGACGGTTGTGCTCATGCTGGCCCTAAACCTCATTTGGGTAGCCTGGATGATGTTTTCAGCTGATGCGCATGCTTCCAGATCTTTCAGAAGGTTGGCGGCATAAAGTTTAGCTTCAACATTAATCAGGGCAATTAATCTATAGTTCACAGGATTTGTCTAAGAGCCTGATTCAAAAATGGGATGAAGAGCACTGCCTCTCCATGATTATAGGATTGTGTGGGTGATAAATTTAAATTAACATTTTAAACTAAAGTAAAATGAAATTAAATTAAATAGGGGAGTAAAGTACGATGCCCAAAAGACCTGCACTTGCTTGAATACAGAACTGGGGAGACCATTCAGTCCTGGTGCCCTCTCTGGTCTCAGTTTCTTCAAGGAATACTCAACCTGCGATTCTTTCAGCTAATTTACCTTTGGCAAGCTTGCTGTGGGCAGTTGGCCTTGGTGATTGCACCATTTAGTGTAGTGCTGTGGCTAGGTTGCTCTGGGAGGGGGGCTGCCTCAATATACTCTATCGAGTCCGATTCGGAAATTCCGGCATTGGGATGGCAAAAGATACTGTTTGCAAGTGTGTTGGTTTCTGCCCAACTGTTTGCTGTTTTTTTGTTTACTTGTATGTAACAATTTTATCCATGTTTTAATGATATGTATTTTTGCTGACCAGGTTGCTTTTTTGTAGGCGTGGCTCATTGCCGCTATGTCCTCTGTGATGGAATGACTAGGGATCAGGTTATTTTTCCGCAGTTGCAAAATTTCCTAATTGATGGCTCTTTTTTTCCTCTGAAGGGCTGCAGAGAAGCAAGAGACCCATTTGGTTGTGAACTTAAAGGTCTGTGGAGGTTTGGCTGGCCAGTTAGTGACAAGTCCCGCTGTGAGAAGTTCCCAGTTAGTCCACGTCACCTCATGAACAATGGTTATTTGAGAGGTAAATGTGGTTATGTAGTTCATTATTGCTCCTGCCATCCTTCCATTCAAGGCCAAACGTTTTTGGTTGTAGGCACAAGGGTGGGCCATTAGGTTGGTACTCACTGGGACTCTTTTCAGATGTATCAGAAGCTCAACCTGCTGGAGCAATTGGTCGCTCCCTACTCTGGATTTTATGTACAAAGACAGGATTTTGTCAAGAATCTCATAGTCCACAAATGTGTATTCTAGAGTGGGGGTGGTTTTATTTGAGAACCTTGTAAACGCGGTTGGTTGATCTTGTTGGATGCTTCCATTGAGCGAGTACAGGACGATTTCCTCTAGAGCGGTAATGCACGATTTCCCATGGTGACTGGTTTTTGATGTTTTATTATTACAGGGGTTATTTGCTTCTTGTTTGTCCCGAAGAACTGTTGGTGAACTTGTTGGAAATTTGTTTGTAGTAAATACATATTGAAATCTCCGGACCGTATGATTTTGTATTGGGAAAATTTATTCTGTAGTGATTTTAGGATTGATGCTAGTGGAGTAATCTGATCCTGTTTGCTCTTCTTAAATATATACAAAATAAATAAAAGATCAAAAACTAAATATTTGTAACAATATCACATAAAAATACATATCAATATAATACTATAAAAAAATTTATCACCCATATAACAAGATAAAATATCAGAGAGACAGTAAAATACATTTGAATAAACCTATATCCTTGAAAAAATATACTTATGTAACAAACTATACAAAACTTGTATAAAACCTGAAAATATTTTACATTACACTAAAACAATTGCAACTATGAAAAAAATATACCAAAGGCAAGAACCTAAATAAACCATAATAATTGTTATACATACATTAAACATTACAAATATATAAATATAATAATATTTAAAGATAAACGATGAGACAGAAAGGTCCTCCAGATTGTAATGGATATGCACCCCTCTGCCCCTAGCGACCTAATGGTACTGATTCTGGATCCTGAATGCTGTTTATTGTTGCCATAGGCAAACATGTGCCATGACATAAGCCTTTCTCACTGAATGCAGTCTTATGTTATGTTATGTTATGTTATGTTATGTTATGTTATGTTATGTTATGTTACAGCGTTCTTGTATAGCGCACGGCTACTCGAAAAGAGTGTCCCGGCGCTTTCCACCTGCAGCTCAGAATAAAAATAACACAACTCAGCAAAAATATTGAGAAAAAGAACTGAAACTGAAACAATAAGAACAGCCTAAAGATTAAAAAGCCAGGTCTTCAGGCTCTTCCTGAACTGGAACAAATTGGCAGTGCTGCGCAGCGAAAGAGGAAGCGAGTTCCACAGCTGTGGAGCTTTGCAGCTGAAAGAGCGCCCTCCCGTGCGGGCCTTCCTCACCCGAGGGACCACCGCTTTGTAAAGGGATTCCGAGCGCAACGAGCGGACTGGTCGATAAAAGGCCAGTCTCCGCCGCAGGTATCCAGCCCCTGATCCAAACAGGGCTTTGTGCATCAGAGTCAGGGATTTAAACTGGATCCGCTTCCGGATAGGCAGCCAGTGTAGCGCCTGTAGCAGCCCGGAAGCTCGGGCTCGTCTACGCAGGCCAAAGATAGCCCGGGCGGCAGAGTTCTGTACCACCTGTAGGCGCTGAACTAGGTAATCAGGGAGGCCAAGGAAGAGGGCATTAGCATAATCTAGCCTAGAGCCGACGAGAGCCTGGACAGTAATACGCCTGTGCTCCTCAGACAGCAGGGGCAGGAATTTACGGAGCATTTTCAAAATTCCATAACAGGTGCCAGCCAGACCCATAATATGTGTTCGCAGCGACAGCTGGTTGTCCAGCTTGACACCCAGATTTTTAGCCACCAAGGAAGACTGTGCAGGAGGGCTCATGTTGGACGGCCACCAGTGCTGCCACTCCGGATCGACAACGCAACCGAAGAATAGAACCTCGGACTTGCTAGAATTGGCCCTTAGACTGTTCCGTTGGAACCAGTCAAAGACCAATGTAAGACAGTCCCGAATTCTCCCTCCATCAAACTCCTGGTCTTTCCCGCATGTGAAGAGGAGTTGCGTGTCGTCGGCGTAGGAGATGATCTGGGCCCCATATGCTTCCACCAAGGCCGCCAAAGGGGACATAAAGATGTTAAACAACGTGGGGCTCAACACAGAACCCTGTGGAACCCCAACTCCCAATGGCGGCATCTCGGCAGAGCTCTGGGAAACCCAGACCGTCTGGCGGCGGCCTTCAAGGAAGGATGTAAACCACCTGAGCGCCGTCCCCCTAAGGCCGATGTCATAAAGCCTCGCTAAGAGCGCCCTATGGGGGACGGTGTCGAAGGCCGCCGATAGATCTAACATGACCAGCATGGCCCTCCCGCCGACATCCAGAGTCTCCCTGATGATCTCAGTGACCTCTAGCAATGCCGTTTCCGTACTAAAATTAGGGCGGAAACCGGATTGAGATGGGTGGAGCAGATTGTTAGCTTCCAGAAAGCGTGACAGGACACCGTGGACGTGTTTTTCCGTGATCTTCGTGAGGGCCGGAAGAAGTGAAATTGGCCTATAATTGGCCAGAGCCTCGGCGTCGAGACCCGGTTTCTTTAGGAGGGGGATCACCATCGCTCTTTTCCAAGAGCTAGGGACCCTCCCCTCCCTCAGAGAGGCGTTGAGGATGGGATTAACCAGCGGATTCACCACCTCCGCCATCCCAGCCAAGAATTTGGTGGGGCAGGGGTCAAGTGGCGAGCCAGATTTCAAATTGGCCAACAGCTGCCTGGACACATCGCTGGAAACAGCAGGAAAATCAGACAGCACCGCCGCCGGTGTGTGCGGAAGTCCGCACCCAGCCCCGGTGACGCCGCTTCCATCCTCCGGTCCTTCCACAAAGGAGGCCTGATCTTATTAGTAAAGAAGCCGGCAAGATCACCTGCCCACGTATCCGAAGAAACTAAAGGGGGCGATTGGGAACTAGGGGTCGTGAACTCCTTCACAATGGTGAAGATCTCCTTACAGGAGTTCGCGGATGCCTCGATCCTCCTAGCCAAATAGTCCCTCTTAGCTCCCAGAATGTCCCGATGGTAGGCCTTCACCGCCGCCTTGTAGGCGAGTTTAGCCTCCCCATCATACAAACGTCGCCAGGCCCTCTCGGCCACCTTGCATTGGCTGCGAGCCACACGAAGAGCCTCCGTAAACCACGGTGCAGATTGCCGTGCCACCGTGGATCGGGGGGCTGCCTTGGGGGCCAGATCGTCCAGCCTATCAATGAGCCACAGCTGCAGAGCCTCAGTGTCGCTATCCAGATCGCCCGAAAGATGACAAGGGTGATCCAGAAGCGCCTGTTCCAGCATGTCAGGTGTCACTCTGTGCAGCGCTCTCGAGGCCGGTCTAGACAAGACCGAGGCACTATTATCCGGCCGCGCACTCTCTTACTCTCTCATTCTTATTAGAATGGGAGGAGTGTCCAAAGCACTACCCTCATAGTAGTGAAAGGCTACTGCCTTTACCAGGAATTGGCAGGAGCTAAGCATCACGAGCACGGAGGTGGCAGCGTACCTTGTAGTGTCCCATTGGAGTGAACAGCTCCTTTTTACATGTGTCACTGGAGTTAAGCCTAAAGGCTCACTCATTTAAAATTCTGCTACTGTGTGCTTGACTTACCCATGGCCTATATACATTTGATGTGTAGTACTGAGCAGCACATGGATGGTGTACATGCACTAGGTGTATGTGTGCCTGTGAGTGGTGCAATACAAGTATAGTGCAGTACTGTGCAGTGTGTGTGTGTGTTACCCGGATGTTCAGGGTGTATGCACGCCTGAGAGTCGTACAATACATAAAGGAAGTAGTGCTGCGTAGTGCATGTATTCTGAGCACATTTGCTGGGCGTATGTGTACCTTTGAATGGTAAAATACAGGGATAATGAGGTAATGTGCAGGGTGTGCATGTTATATGCTTGTGCTGTGTGCCTTTGAGTGATACAATACATGAGGGATACAGTGTTGTACCATTCATGTATGTTAAATGCATGTGCTTGGCATACGTGTGTTTGGAAATGGTTCAATAAATGGAAGACTCTGGGTTCCATTTTGGGAGACCCAGGCCAGCAAGGTGAAACATGATCAACCAGAGGAATCCGAAAGAAAGATTTTTCTATTGCATCATTCCTGTATGTTGGGTGGGACACAGTGCAGTGAGGGAAAGTCACGCTCCCACAGTACACTTCAAAGGTGTTCTTTGATTCAAAGTGAGGTCACAATGAAGGGGCCTGGACACATCTCAGGAAGGAGATGGAACTGATAGGAGAATCATAAAGAGTAGTGCCCAGGCCCTGGGCTAACCTTGTGATACACATACCACTGTGGCTGACATCTAGGTGTGAACCTCAAGTCACTCCCATGGCCTGTGTAGTGGAACTGTCAGCTTTGGAGTTGCTCCTGCAGTGACAGGCTGTTTTAGGAGGAAGCGAGAGCAGATGAGTGGGAACTTCAAAAGGAAGCAGACCCCCAATATAGACTTCAAAGGTTCAGACTCTAAATCACATTTGTTGTCTGCAAATAGACTACAAGATGGGGAGCTTGAGACCCCAAAAATTGTCTACTGTCAAGCAGCCAGTTAGGCTGTGCTAGGAGAAAAAGCTCTGCAAAACTTATGTCTGTGACCATGACTGGAGACCAAGGCCTGCCAGTGTCCCAGCTGTGTGAAGGGGCATCACCCAGGAAATCCAAGATCACCTGCCCTTGAGCACCAGCGCCTGCCTGCTTGCCAAGACCAGAGTGTCCTGTGAGGAAGAGGAGAGCTTTGGGGGGAGTGAGGTTCACTGGAGAATTTTGTCAAGTTGATTCTCTTAGCGAGGTGTGAGGAAAGGGCTTCTGTACTATTCAGGTCAGTACTCATGTGCAGGGAATGTAAGTGACCCACGTATGCCAGCGGAGGGCCACGGTGAAGTGAGCCATGTTCATTGCTGTGCCCATGAGCAGTGAGGAACCACTGACTCTGTTTGCAAGGAGAGGGCTGTCGGGAAGAGATTGCCGTACAGAATGACCATAGCCCATGTGTGATGGAAAGCTGGTGACCCCATATTCAAAGAGGGGCCACTGTGAAAAGCACCCGTGTGAAAGTTACAATTGTGTCGGGGAGTGTGTTTTTTAAAGCCGATTCTTACCGTACATCGAACATCGAACAGTATGGAATAGTTGCATGTAACATCACTGCTTGCACACACGTTAGCTCGGGTGATGTCCAACAGGGACGCCCTGGTGGTCCCTGCCTCTGACACACATTTACGAGCAGCTCCTACGGTGAGCACCCAGTGCTGAAGAGCAGCCAGGGCTTAAATGTGTGCAGCAATAATTTGCAACTGGGCATCACTAATTCATTAATCTAATTGGCTGTACATCTGTATTTGACCTGGGTCCATAATCAATTGGGCCCTAGTAAGTCATACCCTGTTTACATCTTCTGGCATCTGTCAGAGGCTTATCTTAATTTATAAACCGACACCAGATGTTCCTCCTAACTCGCATGCCTCACTCATGATATGCATGAGTTTGAATATTCCACTTGCATTCATAAATTAATGCAAACATCAGTGACGTGGGTGGATCTCCGCTGAACGCTATAGGATATGCCAAGCAATGCCTATGGCTGGACCCGAAAGATTAAGTATTAATATGTATGCATAGGTGTCTTTGAATTAAATGAACTGAGGCCCTATAATAGGGGCTTTAATTGGCTGTTGTACAGCTGCAGGAGAAAGCTGGGTGCAGCGCAAAGCTAGGAAAGTCAAGATTTCTTTAGAACATGGAATGAAAATATCAGGATAGGTTTTAACTAAACAGCCTTTAACAAAGAGCGGTTGACGGAGTTTGAAGAAAAGGCAGCTGATTAGTCCAACTCTGTTCCAAAAACACAGCCAACTAAAATAAACAAGCAACCATTAGTGAAGGAAGAAATAAGGAGACAGGGTAACATCAGTCCGCCAGCGAAACAGTGTGTGCTAATTGCGTTGAAACTGGCTGTAAAATCAGAGTCTTTAAAGCAAACGCTTCACATTTCCAGTTTCTAGGTCATAGTTCATTTTATGATTATGAGAAAAAAAGATAAATAGAAATGTCTCGGCTCCAAGGCTTTTTACTCTTCGCGCTGAGCTACCAAGGCATAGTGGTAAATACCACGTCCATTACAGCGCTGTCTCCTGCAGTCGCGCGGCGCGGAAGGGGCGCCCTTAAGGCTGCAATTATTTTAGCAGCAGTCTGTTCTGTTCTTTCTTGAGCTAAACGGTCATTTTTTTGGTGACCAACATTAAACCCGCACTTCTGATCGGTCTTTCATTGCCAGGAGACCCAAAGTTAACAGTTTTAGAATGCTGCAAAAAAAAAAAAAAAAAAAACATAACGGCAAACAATTTCGAATCTTGTTGAAGATGGCCTCAAACCCATGTTAGAGATCAGGACTTACCCACAATGCCTCGCCTTCTCTTTTCCTCACTTGGTTCCGGCTCAGATCTAGGACTAGTGTACTGGTGGTAGCTAGACCCACATTATTACCGCGCTGAATGGCATTACCCCATTACCAGGGCACAAGTCCTAAAAAAAGAAGTTGGGGGGTTAGGGGGGGATGCTGACATCACGACAGGAAGTGACGTCACGAAAGGTGTCTTGCACCATCAGACTCATTGACTCCCCTCACTCACACCTTAGATGCGATTGTATCAGAGAAACCAGCACGTGAGCAGCGTTCTGAATGAGCTCCGATCCCACCCCAGAGAGGCCAAAGAGTGAATTTGTGGCTCCATTTGCTCCAGTAATCCAGCTCCTGGTAAAATAAGTGGGGGGATGCCATACACCCGCGTGGTACCCCGACTCGAGCCCTGCCCATTACAACCACGTCTGATACAGGACAAGTAGAAATAAGAGTTTCCCACAATACACATTGCTGAACCCCAGGGATGGCAGGGGGAATTAAGGCGGACGTCCTCCCCCAGCTCACAGCAGGCAGAAAATGCTGCATAGGTCACGGAAAGAAATTAAAATATATATGAAAAGTAGAACGCAAATGCTGCATAGGTCAAGGAAAGACATTAAAATATGTATTAAAAGTAGGACACAAACTTACACAGTGCAATAACCAACGCTGATATAAATATTGACTGATATAAAATGTGAACAAAGTTTTGTAAGACAGAACCAAAAGATCCACTAAATCATTTTCTACCCTAGGAGACTTAGGGCCACCATAATACAGAGGTGACTCCAATGAAGTACAGCTTCATACAAATACAGCCCACAGCTACTCCTCCCCCACAAAGACGTGTGTTAAAAGCTGCACCTGTCACAGTGCCTCTGCTACTGCACCAGCATCACCCAGTGATGAGAACCCTCCTCAAGTAGTCACAATCCTTGTGGGAGCAGGTCCTCACCAGCTCCCCATCCTTGTGGGAGCAGGTCCTCACCAGCTCCCTCTCGCTGCTTGACAGTTCCTCCTTCCTCAATGTGCCTCCTCCCTCCGTACTGCTGCTAGGGATGGTCCTGCCCTGTACTGGTCACTCCCTGTCACGAGTTTAGGCTTCTCTTGCCTGCGTTTCTTTTTCTGACATTGCGTGCCTCGCAGCCAGCTCAACGTCATTCGCGCACCCGACATCGCCTAGGCCACACCCCTCAGATGCAAGATTGTTCACTGGGACCGCATCAACAAACATAAAGGTGGTATCAACATCATCCACAAGAAATCCATCCACTGCACCACTGCAGTGCACCACGACAACACCACGATCATGCAACACCTCATCTTCCAGCTCCGAATAGACAGCAAAACCATCATAAGAGATCTGGAGGTCTGTAGGCACCCATGCCTCCAGGACCTCAAGGACCCTGCTCTGACTTCTACAACATGATCCCCGAATTCAATACCCCCAAGACATCGACACAGAACACTACATTTTCCTCAGAGACCTCACTTTCTGCCTTGACGACCCAAACATCACCATCCGTCTGGAATGCATACACAAAATCGGCCTCACCCACATAGTCACCGCAGTGCTTAATTTGTAAAATATTATGTGCCAGGGCTCTGACTAGGAGGCCCCTTCAGCTTGCACCACCCATCGCCCTTATCATTGCTGCCAAAACATCTGCTAACCATCTCTCTCGCATGTAAATGCAACAGTTCAGATTATTCCAGGTCCCTAAAGCTAAAGGATTGGCTGGGGAGGCAGGCATTAGCAATTTTAATGTATATCCTATTCCTAAACTACAGTTGTTCTGCTCATCTCTAAATTAGATGAGCAGCACCACTATGTGGTCGGTTGTTTTAAGTATGGTGTTGACAATTAGGTGCTGGTGCCGGTGTCGAGCACCGGAAACCAATTAACTGCAGGTGCTTAGCACCAGAAAGCCTGGCTCAAATTAAGCACTGAACCGACCCCATGCACATCGCTGGAAAGAAGCTAGGTCCTATCTTCAGAACCTTGAAATACAACTGCAAACAACTCAAAAGGATATGGAGCACCACCAATGAGCCCACTGACTGGACCACCTTCAAGCCAACACTCAGCCAGTATCAAAGACTCCTGAAATGACGCCAGGAAGAACGCCTTAATCAACTAGTTCAAAGCCAGTTCCAACCATAGCAAATAACTCGTCAGTATTGTCAAGGAGTATCCTGGCCCTTCAGCGACTGAAAACATTATCACCCCCTCCCAGAAACTCTACAAGCCCTAGCTGACTACTTCCAGGACAAGATATCCACCATCTATAGGAACTTCAAAGCCCAACCAGCCGCCGCTGACACCCTCAGCCTCCTAGATCCCACAGATGCCCCACAACAACAGGATCATCATCTGGATTTGGCGCCCCGTGCAGAAACCCACTGACATCATGCACTCTATCTACTCCGGATCGCCCACAGATCACTGCCTACACCACATGTTCAACTGCAGCAACAAAACCATCAGCAGCAAGCTCGAGGACATCTTCAACACATCCATCACCTCAGCCACCTATCTGGAGAATTGGAAATACTCCGAGATCAAACCCTTCTCAAGAAACCTCTCTCATACCCAACGAGCTCAAAAACTACCAACTGATCTCCCTATTCTCCTTTCCTTCCAAACTCCTCTAAAAGGCCATTAACCAGCAACTCACGGAATACCTAGAGAACAACCATCACCTGAACACATCCCCAATCCGGATTCCGCTCCAACCACAAAACCAAGATCTCCCTGATCGCTGCCATGGATGACATCTGAACCCTCGATGACCAGGGAGACTCTCCCACTCTGATCTTCCTCATCCTCTCAGCAGCATTTAACACCATCTCCCAACACACCCTGATCAATATGCTTCACCAGATCGGCATCCAAGATGACGCACTCAAACGGATCAATTTCTACCTCCCCGGATGAACTCAGAGGGTCACATCACATCACGCCATCCTGAAGAAATGAAACTGCCTCCCTGTCCACAAAAGATGTCAGTTCAAGATGCATGCCCACAAAGCCTTCCACAACCAAGGACCAGCGTACATCAACCTGTGCCTGAGTTTCCACCTACGCTCCAGACCCTTAGGATCCACCTTCCTCTCCCTTGAGCATTCCCCCAACATCCACCAGAGCAACAGTTGAGGTTGTTCCTTCTCCTACCTTGCCATGAAATTACAGAACAGCCTTTCCATCCACCCTCCGACCTCGCCCTCCCTCTAGAAGTTCAGAAGTGGACTCAAGACCTGGATTTCCAACTGAAGCCTCGGAGCAGCTTGGACCTAGCACCTGTATTGCCTCATGGGGGAAATAGTATGCTCTACATATCCTGATTGATTGATTGATTGAGATTGAACCACAAAAGACACTGAATAAATCTATGTTTAATCCTTTGTTACGTTGGCACAAAACAGAGGGGGTAATTTAGAGGCAATGTGTAAAGTATTTATGCAAATCCCAACCTAATAAAAAAAAAATAAGAATATTTTAATAAATAAAATGACCCCAAAAAGACAAAAATTCAATAAGTACAACATAAGATATGATTTTTTCAAGTTGTAGATAAAAATAGTGCCAAGAGGTGCAAAGCGCCGACTGCAGGTATCTGGTTGCGCCGGACCAAAACAGAGTCATAAGTTCAGGTCGACTGCCATGGAGCATGGGCTGAATTCAGGACCAGATTTGTCCAACTGGAAGTTTTTCCATCTGACTTTGATACGAGGACTAAGCAGCAAAGCTTTGCAAGGCTCTGCATTGCTCTGCATTAGGTCCAGTAGGGTTTTCCAGTCAGTAACTTTCGGGTTCTGCTACATTCGGCATCAGTCTGTGTTGAATCGAACAAGGTTTTCAGTCAGGAGCTGGACGGTGCAGTTGTGCTGGGCTCTGCATTGCTTGGTGTTGTATCCAATGAAACATCAGATAGAAAGGGGGAAGTGGGCTATGACAACAGCCAAGAATTCTGGACGGCGTGGACACTACTTGGTGGACAGCATTCACTCCCACAGAGGCCAGCAGAGGGGACCAGGTCAGAACCAATTGCGTCTGGTCAACTGAAAAGCAGAAAAAGCATATGGAAACTTGTTGCAGCCCTGTAGTTCACACAGGAAATCAGTCAACTGACCCTTCGAGTCACTGCACTGTGGGATCCAGGTTTCAAACTAAGCCGGTCCAGTCTTTCTTCATGCTTCAGACAGCAGGGTAATACTTCTTGTAAGCTTTTACAGGTCCAGTGTTCTCATTTCTATTTCTGGGAATGCCACTTTTATGCTTAATTCCAGCCTGTATGTGGGGGATACCCTTTGTCTACCTCTAAAACTGTTTCTGGTCAGTTCCTCCCCTACCTATGAGTTTTCGGATCCTGTCTACAAAGAAAAAGGAGAAGCATGCCTATGTGTGAGGTGTATCTACCAGTGACATGGTAGGCACTCCCTGTATCCAGGAAGTGGCTGGGTGCTGCCCCAGAATAAACTTTGAAGTACAACCAGGGGCTTGGTACAGAACCCCTGGCCATCCTTCTCAGGAGAGGAACACCCTTGCCAAACCTAAGGCCCCTTGTCCTCTGTATGGGAGAAAATATACATCTCACAGCAGATCCATTAACAGTCATACAACACTGAATACTCACAGAAGAGGCACATTTGTCTTAGGCAGGATAAAACCAACCTTCTAATAGTGGCATTTTAAGAATAATAATTTAAAATACGGCTTGGCCATTAGGTCGGGTTTTGAATTACTAACTAGTCCTAAACTGCATTTATGCATTATAGGGGATTATAATGGAAACTAGTGCTTTTCTATGGGAGAACAAGCCTTTCCTCAGTGAAAAGGACTTTGGAGTTTTTTCAATGCCAGGACATATAAAACTTTAAATATACATGCCCTACTTCTCAAATACCATGCACCCTGCCCTATGAGCATATAGGGCCTATCTGTGGAGTGACTTCTACTATTAAAACAAAAGGTTTAGGCCTGGCAAAAGGTTAATTGTGCCAGGCCGGAATGACAGTTTAAAACTGAACTACAGACTGCAATGGCAGGCCTGAGATATGTTTAAAGAGCTACTAAAGTGGGTGGAACACTAAGGGGCATATTATCAAGGGGGGCGATTTGTGATTATCGCCGCTTTTGCGACCGTTTTCGGCCGCAAAGTGGCGATAATTTTATCACCCTATTAGCAAGCTGTCGCTAACAGCAGTTAGCGACAGCTTGTAGGCAATAGCGAGCGGTTTGGGGCCCACTTTGCATGTCAGCGATATTTATTGCTAATGACATGCAAAGTGGGCGTACCCAACCTGTTAGCGACTGAAAGCAGTCCCAAACATCGCTATCGCCTATTATCAACGCAGGCGGAGTGATGATAACATTTGCGAATATCGCCAAAACCTAACACCTGCTCAGATCACTTCTTAGCCTGAATATCCAATGGGAGGTGGATATTCAGGTTAAGTACCTATTAGCATTTCTCTGCTATCGCCGGATATTTGATCGCTTCAGAGATAAACGTTGATAATAGCCCGTTATCTCTGCGATAAAATCCGGTGATGCGCGGTGATAAAAAAATATCGCTAAGCTCATTTAGCGATAAATATCGCTAGTTGTTGATAATATGCCCCTAAGTGCTGTAGGCCTACTATTAGCATTTCATTTAAAGTCCCTGGGTATACGTAGTACCATATACTAGGGACTTTAAAGTTAATTAATTAAATAAATATGGTGTATAACAAAGTTACCATGCTTAAAGGAGAGAGCATACATACTTTCCTGCTGATTAACAGGAGTAAAGTAAGCAGAGTGCTATGGCCAACAAAAAAAGATTCAGGCAAAAATCTGGGTCTATATCACGCGAAAGATGGCCATTACCAACAATTTCTAATTCACTTTAACCAGCAGCAAACAGCTGTTATCTCCAGATTCATAGGCAACTGGAGAAAAGTTACCCGTAACACCCTTTGTCTACTTTTAATTGTTGCTATCAGTTGCAGCCCAGTGGTAACAAACAGCTGCACCAAATACTTCATACGCCAATCTTATTATGAAGTGTGGCTCACCAGTTAGAGGAGGCAGACCCGGACGCAGAGGTCAGACCCGGGACCAGGGTTCAATCCCCCACGCGGCAGGGTCTTGAGCTCAAAATGTCCACGGACTCGATAATTCTCGCCTCGGTTCCTACTCGAATCATGGGCTCACACTCTACAACTCTGGGCAATAGCTTGCTTAATCTCCACTACAGCCCCACCGTGATGGGATGCCTGGCTTTCACCTTGGGGATGCCCAGTAGGGGTTATCTCGCAGGGAAAAGCCAGGACGGGTTCCCAAAGCAAGCGCCTTGAGACCTTACGGTGAAGGGCGCTATATAAGAACGTATGATTTACGATTAATAATCACCTTACAATCACCAACTGAGAAACATCTGCCCCTTGGTTTACAACTACTGCGACCTTTTGAAGCAGACGTATACTAATTTTACCATGTTTTAAGAGAGTACAAGCATTTTACTTCGGATTAGCAGGGGTAAAGTTGCAAAGGTTAAGCGTTTGGCTCAACATTAAGCTTTCACTGAATAAATGTAAATTAGCTTTCAAACAAGCCTGTGCCCAATACTATTCAGCACAAGTTCTTAACTCCAACAATAACCATAGAGACATTTTCAAAAAAGTCACAGACGTATCTTCTTCCTTTCAACTCTGTAGGGGTTGCTATTCCAACTAAAACTTTCAGTGAATGAGCTTGTATGTATGTATGTATGTATACCTGAGGTATTTGAACAGGGTGAATGTAACCAAAACCCAGTTGAGCCCTGAGCAGAATCAAAAGTGAGCATACAGTCAAGGAGGGATAAGCGAGGTAACTGGATTGTCGCAGCAAAAGTGCAGTTAGTGCAGTGTGATGTAGTGTTCTGCATTGTGATGCAGAGTAATTTGCCTTCTGATTCTCTTCTGAAATAAGCAAAATTTCCAATGCTAAGAGTTACAATCCCTCCTATCAACTTCCCTTACATTATCACCCCCTTGGTACATTGGAAGAAGTCAGTCTTATCACACCTGATGATTTACCTATCTCAATACCTGTAATTCTGGCACTCATCAGACCCTATTCCTTGGGCTTTCACCAGCTGCTCGAATACATCCTTCTCCCCCCTCTGCCAGATATGTCTATCTTCTCTCAGGTCTCAAGTGTGTTCCCTTGCTCTTTAAAACTAGGTTTGGGCGTAAAGTTCTGCTCCACCTTTGGAGTTTGGAGAATTCGGGCACTCGGTGCTCTACAGAGGGATGCGGAGTTGCTGAATTCTGCCTTCCGGTTGCGAAGCGGAGTTTTTTTTCATTTGGCACTCGAATTTTGCTTTGGCACTCACTCAAGAGCAACAAGATACTCTCCGGCTGCTTGTGAGTGTGGGTGAGACTTCTCACACTGATAGCTTGTTCCAGCGTGACTTTGCGTTCACTCTCAGAGCCACCAGCTGCAATAGCGCCAGTCTAGTACGATCGTAAATGGGGTGCTCGAGCAGCATTTGTGCTCAAGATGTAGATGAGAGGCTTTTGGAGGGGAGTTTCTTCTTGAACTGGCCGTTAAAGTTATTTTATTTGTGCGAGAGGCCTTTTTCTTTTAACTTTTTATTGCAACAGGAAGGAAGTGCCCCATATACACCAACTTCCTGTTCCTCTCCAGCAGCTCCTACCAGTGCTTTATCCCTCTTCTAGTCACATTTTATTGAGATTTGGAGCTGGAAGGATCACTCCTCTTGCCTGCTGCATGTGTACCATTGGATTTAAGGACTGTGTATTTTAGATTTCACAAGTAAGTTGGAAAACTGGTGTATAAGGATGTTGTTTATTTGATTGGGGGCATGCACCAGGATTTATTTGTACTTTTATTCAATTTTTAAGATTTGTTGTGGTAGGTGGCCTGCAGTTTTAGTAGGGGCCTAGTTATTTTTTTTTTCCATGTAAGTTTTCTTTTACAAAGGAACAATGTTCAGTACATTTTTGCCATGTTTTTAATAAGTTTGCAATATTAATTTAATTCACTATGTGGCCTAGTTACCAATGGGCCTTCCTGCCCAGTATTAGTCATGGGTGCATTAAACAACTCTTTCTGTGGTGTATGTTAAATTGAAACATCATTCAGGCCATGGATGGTATTGGATTAAATTACAAAATGTGTTTTCTTTGGGGTATTACACATATTTGTTTTCTTGCAAACGGTAAACATCCTTTTGTACGCGGTCGTTATACCGCGTACCGTTACTACCCATGCGTTACAACGCATGCGCTGTAATAACGCGTAGCCTTTACTACGCATGTTGTTACTTCGCATGCGCTGTTACAATGCATGCGTAGTAATGTGTGTATGAATGACTGGAGTCGAGGAGGCAGCAGTAATGAATTGCAGTGAGGAGGAGTCCAGAAAGGCGGCGTAGTGGAAGGAGAACAGGTGACAACAGCATTGAAGGAGGGGCTGCCCACCGAGGAGAGAGAGGTATAAGGGACTGTTTAATTTTGTAGCGTTTGTGTTTTAGGTTTTGTGTTATTAGTTTAAGGGTACTGTTGTGGCCCATGTAGGGTACTGTTTGTGTTTAGATACAGGAGTGGGGGATGGGGAGGATCACGCAGGGGTTAGTATTTTAGGGATTAGTATAGTGTTTTTTTTTTTTTAATTATTTATTTTGTGTCCTCATTAGCCGTATAACCGATCCAAATGTGCTCCTAGCCGCAACAACACTAGGCCCGACCTCCCCTGTATCACCAAGGAGCCTAGTACTAAGCTCCCGGTACCCAGAGAGTCAGCCCCAATGTCGCCAGCAGAGCTTGGATGGAGAATCTCCCTTCGGGCCGGTTCGGCCAGTTGTCCATTAACTGTGCGATACCTCCATTTGGACAGGGATATTTTTAGGCCTAATCATCGGACCCGGGGGGAAAAAAAAAAAAAAACCCGGATTGGCTAACGATCCCTTCTCCAATTGATCAAAAGGTCCCAAAATCTCAGAGATCGAGGGCTACATGATCTAGCTAGATCGACCTTCGAAGCTGCATATAGTGAAGACAGCCACTCTACATGCGTTGGAGGATTAGTGTTGACCCAGTTTTTGCAGATTTCTCTTCTCGCCAGCAAGATAGCACAGAATAAAAACTCTCTCTCCAAACCTTTGATGTTATTATTCAGGCCGAAGATGATTAAAGGCCATGACCAGGGGATAGATAATCTGAGGATAGATTCAAGTGTTATCCTGACTTCTTGCCAAAACGTGGCAATGTTCGGGCACTCACAGAACATGTGGAGATCTGAGGCTGCTGGAAAGAAGCATTTGCAGCAACACTTCCCTGGTTGGAATTTCGAAAGCCTTTTGGGAGAGTAATACGCTCTGTGCAGAGTGAAGAGGTGATTACGCCTCAGCCATGCGTGGGTAAAAGAATCCTCCCATATGTCCTCCAAATTTAGTTCACCCTCTGCACCCCAAAGTTTTTCCGGGAGATTGAAGTCACGCTCTCCATCTTCTATAATGCACCAGTAGAAGAGTGCGACCTCTTTTCTTCCCGCAGGTCTCTCAACTAAGATATTTTCTAGAGGGCTATGTTCTCCCATCATTGCTTTCTTCTTGGTTTGAATCCGAAGCCAGCTGCCTAGTTGTAAGTATACTATCCAAGCAAGTGGTGATGTTACCCTAATCTTAAAAATATCCCAACCCATAAGTACTCCTTCCGCCAGCAAATCGCCCCACTGTGTTATACCTGCAGCTAATAGCACTCTTTTAACTGCGTTGGCTTCTTGTGGTGATAGCCCAGGTAAGTCCCAGATCGGAGCATGTTTGGATAAGTATCCTATCCCTGCCTTGGATTTTATTTGAGACCATTCTTTTGAGGTGCCCCATAGTGTCTTTAGTCTGATTTTTTTAAAGAACTTCTGGTGGCCAAACTTAAAGAGAAAACCGTTCGTTGGAAGGTCCGAGCCCAATAACATTGCCTTATACATAAGCCCGTTTGCATTTTCCCAGGGGATCTTGAGTAGCATCCTGGAGTGGGACAAATGAAATGCCCAGGCATAATATTCCAAGTCTGGTAATGCAAGCCCCCCTTTTTCTCTTCTCCTTCTCAGTTTTTTCCAGGCCAGTCTGCTTGATTTATATCCCCAAATAAATGAATTGATATTTTGCTGACATTTTGCAAGCTGTTTGGTATCAAAGGTTAGCGGGATGGTGTTAAAAATGAAAGTAAACTTCGGGAGAATACTCATTTTTATCAGGCTGGTTCTCCCATAGATGGTAAGCGGGAGAAAAGACCAAGCTTTCATCAGGGTTTGCGATTCTCGGGAGATCCGGGCTAAGTTGTTTTGAGCCAGATGTTCTAAATCTTTGGTTATTGTAACTCCCAAGTACCTCATTGAGGATTTTACCGGGAGTTGAAGATTGTGAATGTTCCAAACCATGATTTCCGTTTTCCCTGCATTTATCTCATATCCCGAAAATGTTCCAAAGTCCTCCGCTTTCTTTATAATTATAGGGAATGCCGATACGGGATCAGTTGTGTAGATGAGTATATCATCGGCATAGAGGCCGACCTTCTTTTCTCAGCCCGAGAAACTGAAATGTGTAATATTAATATCCTCCCTGATAGACTGAGCAAATGGTTCTACATATAAATTAAAAAGAAGGGGGGATAAAGGACAGCCCTGCCTTGTTCCTCGGCTAATTTTAAAAGGGGATGTTCGCGTACCATTTATTAGTAGGGAGGCGCTGGGGTTTTTATATAGTAAGCCTATGGCCCTACAAAAATTGGGACCAAGATGGAATTTTTTCATTACTAGATTTAAATATTCCCAGTTTACCCTATCAAACGCTTTGGTGGCGTCGAGTGTCATAATAGCCAGAGGTAGACCAAAAGTTGAGGCGATATCCGCGGCTCCCACCAAATCATAAGTTAAATCGGCCAATTGCCTGCCTCTGATAAACCCCTTTTGGTCAGGGTGGATAATCGATCCAATCTCGCTTCCCAATCTCGCTGCCAAAATTGACGTAAAAATCTTGTAATCATTATTGAGAAGCGAAATTGGGCGATATGATCCACACTCGGCTGGGTCCTTACCTGTTTTCAATATTAAGGCTATATTCGCTTCCCCCCAGGAGCTTGGTGGTGACTCCCCTCTAATCAGTATATCATTAAAAAGATTCGTAAGGACTGGAGTGAGATTAGAATTGAGTACCCTATATAATTCTCCTGGGAGACCGTCCGGTCCCGCGGCCTTACCCTGTGTAAGTTGTTTAATAGTGTTAGAAACTTCTAACTCCGTTATTTCTTTATCTATATTCTCAGTTTGAGAGTTTTTCAATTCAGGGAGAATTATATTATCCAACCATCCGTTCCTATCATCCAAATTAACATTAAGTTCCTCTGTGTAGATATTCCGGAAGAACTCACTGAAGGCATCGCCAATGTCCGTATCTGTTGACCTACTATTGCTTTCCCCAGCGACCCTGACTTCTTTAATAAAGTTTCTGGACTGATCAGCTTTGATTTTCCAGGCCAGCAATTTTCCGGCAGATTCGCCATATTCAAAGTGCGCAAGTTTGCTTGCCTGCCATCTTTTATTTAGCCTCTCTTGCAGTAGTGTATCTAACTTAGTTTTTAATTCTATTTTCTCCTCTTGATTATCTGAAGGGTCTTGATCTGATGATTCCAACCGGGTCAATTCTTGCTCTATATGTAGAATTGCCTCCCCATATTTCTTCCTCCTGTATGAGGCCCTGCCAGTAATGCAGCCCCTTATAAAGGCTTTCCAGGTCTCCCATACAGTGACCAAGCTGGCAGATCCTAAATTTAGCTCTAAAAAAGATAAAGTTTCCTGCATCAGATAATCTTTCTCCTCTTCTTCCAATAAAATTGTTCGGTCAAAGGACCAAGATGGATGAGTGGATTTCTGCTCTAATTTTACTAAAAATAGAATAGCAGAGTGGTCTGACAAATGTAGAGGCAAATATGTTATGTTTTTAACCTGATCTTTAATGGAGAGGCTGAATAGGGCATAATCAATTCGTGATTTATGTCTATATTTGTAATTATGATAAGAGACTCCCATGGCTTTTCCAGCTCTTTGTCTCCATATGTCCTGTAGACCAAGGTTCGACATACATCTAAGCAGTGTATCCCTCATATTACTGTGCGCTACGGCCCTAGAAGTGGGAGATTTGTCAAGTTTTGGATCTAAAACAAGATTAAAATCTCCCACCCATATTATGGGATCAGAGCAGGTAATCAAATGGTTCTGCAGGGTATTCAAATAAGAAGGGTCGTCTTGATTAGGTCCATAGTAGCTAATGATAGTGAGAGCCTTCGAGGATAATTGGCCATTGACTATCAACCATCTACTGCTCGCATCTGTTTTCCAGTCCGTAATCTGGGCCCTTACTGCTTTTTTGAAGATGATGACATTACCTCGAATACTAGCGTTATGGTCCGTACTAACAAATTTATCCACCCATTTAAGCTTCTTAAATATATCTGTGATCTCTTGATTGTTTAAATGTGTTTCCTGGATCGCGATGATCTGCGCGGGTGAATCTCGTAGGTATTGTAGAATTCTGTTCCTTCTTGCCCTAACGCGCAGACCATTTACGTTCCAGGATAGGAATTTAATATCTGACATTGACTTTTAAACTCATCCACATAATTTCCCAAGCCTCAGCTCTGATACTTTTTTTGCTAGACAGCTTGTCAATTGCTTCATTTCTTTCTATTTTAGGCAAACAGCAGCTTTGAGACAACATTGGATCCATATTCTTCGTGATTATAGAATTCGGTTTATGAGGACTTTTATGTTTTGCCTTTCCCTTCCCACCCCTCCCACCCCTGGAAAACCCCCCCCAACTTACTCTGGCATGATGTATTGCCAGCTTGTCGTCTCTGACGTGTTCCTGTTCTGTGCCCTAATATCCCTCTTATCGGTCATTATGGTTGAAATATAAGTAGTGATAATTGACGATTGGTGAATCTGTAGTTTAATCCCTTATCTAGTAACTATTTTATGTCTTATTGTTGCTATTAATAATCCTCGAGTAACCAAGAACGGATTTGGGCGGTGATATAGGGGTTGAGAGTTGAAAATTGGAAATAGGTGCCATTACAACCTAATGAAACCTTTAACTTTTGACAGTAAGTATACTGGGGGTTGAGGTTTACATTGGAATTCTCGCATTGATACCCTTTTATCTATTCATATCTCACCCAATATTATTTTGGTGACCTATGTTTTGTGAAAACAATGTATATTTTTATTCTTCCCTTCTACTTTTTATTATTTTATTTATTTATTTATTTATTTTTTTCCCCTTCTTTTTCCCCTCTCTTTTCCTTTCTTTCCCCTTTTTCTTCCTTCTCTTTTTTTTCCTCACCCAAGTGTTCGTGTTTGCTTCCTCCCAGTTTTCCCTTTTCCCCCTTTTTTTTTTCTTTTTTTTTTGTAATATATATTTTTTTTGTTTTTTTTATTTATTTATTTATTTTATTTATTATTATTTTTTTTTTTCCTATAAGATTCCTCAAGTATTTTACCAATATTTTAGCCGCGGTCAGGGGGGTTTGCGTGTTCACTAATAGTAACAAGTAGGTCATCAGCTTCGAAGGGAGACTTGACATTGTACATTTTGTTATTGTACATTATCCTTAGGAAGGCAGGGAATCTCATTTGTACGGTAGCACCTAAACTTCTGAACTTCTCCATCCGTTGGCCTAACTCCCACTGCCTATCTAGTGTGGTTTTAGACAGGTCGGACCTCACTTCAAAAGAAAAATCTAAGGCTTTCAAGGTCTTCGCTTTCAGGGCTGAGGTCAGAATCTTCTCTTTAAGTGAGTATGTTAGAAAATTCACCAGGATCTTTCTTGGTTTTTCCCTACCTGGTTTAAGACGAAATGGATCCCGGTGTACCCTCTGAATATCTGTTTCTATCTCAGAGAGGGGTTCATCCAGATTTAGAGAGTCTTTTAGTATAGTTGCTACAAAATTCCTTAAGTCTCCTCCTTTTTTCCCCTCCGTAATTTTTAGAAGCCTCAAGTTGTTCCTTCTAGAAAAATTTTCGAGAGACTCAACCCTCTCTTTGACTGTATTGCCTTCCTGTCGTAGTGTCTGAATCTTCACCTCAGCAGACTTCAATTTCGCCTTGAGATCTTCCACACAGACCTCTAAACCTCCGGTTCTTAGTGAGAAACCATCTACCTTAGACTCTAAGTTTTCGCACATTCTAATTGGGAAAACATGGCGGCCGCTTGCTAGTGCGGCGCGCTCGTCCTGAACGAGGGTTCCTACTGACGTGCCCCTGGGGATGTTTCAGCCGTGCTGGGTGCTGCCGACAGGCGTGTGGTGAAATGGCAGGCTAGGGCGATTGAGGAGATCCTACCCGGTGAGAAGGCGAGACGAAGACGGTCCGGGTCCGAGCAGCAGGAGGAGAGTGAGAGTGAGCAGGCAGGCAGGCGGGGCTCCGGGGGATCCGGGAGCTCTGCGCTCGGCTGAGTCAACACGGAAAACAGCGCGGCTCAAATCGGTGGCGGTTTTTGATGTCCATAGGGTAGTATACGACGTCGGATAGTGCTGAAGAGGTACTTTGATGCCAGGATCGGATCGGAGGCGGATCAGTGCAGGCTTGGGTCACGCTGTGTAGCGCGGTGGATGGTGCACTGTGCCGATAGTGGAGAGAGAGCAGACGGGAGCCTGGGAGCTTTGTGACTCGAGTCCGGGTGGTAAGGAGGCAGCCTGAGCTGCTGCTGGAGATAAAAAGTGCTTAATTAAGATTTAAAGCAGACGGAGCTGAGGCCCCTCAGATATACAAGACTGTTTCCCTGCTGAGTGGGGTCAAGAGCAAGAGAGGGCAGAAGGGAGCTTGGGATCCTTGACCTAGGATTCAAATTACGCCTACGTGGAGGCAGCCTGAGCTTCCGAAAACAACTGTGCTGCATTAAATAAAGGCGGACTGAGCTCCTATGTGTTGGGGGCAGGTTTACCTCCCTGCACCCCACCGCTGGGGCGACGCAGCTGTGGAGCTCCGAAGAAGCAGCAGGGCAGCAGCGTATGGTGTCTCTGCAAATAGAGTGACAACAATCACTCGGTGCGGTAAGGCGGGCCAGCAGGGGGGGAAGGTGTTGAGAGCATTGAGGGGGGAGGCTCAGTCTACTGACAGTCAGGGCTCTGCAGATACACAGGATTGTCACCCTTTGCAGAATCTGGACCTTACACCCAGAGTCTCCAGGTTTAAGGCACAAATTCAAGACTCTAACCAGGCACCTAGCGAGACTCTATATAGTACTACCACCAGAACCCTGGGGAAGCGGAAGGCTAAGGGGAAAGGGAAAGGTAGTAATAAAGATAAAGAATCAGTTGCCCCTGCAGGTCTCAGGGACACTGGTCAAGCGCAAGCGCAAGCATCTGAAAGGAGCCCAGGGGAACAGCCCCTCATAGAGTCGGAGTCAGAACGTGAGCTCGAGCTAGAGACTGACATATCACAACACCCAATCTCAAGGGATTCGAGAAGGGGTAAGGGACATCAGTTAAGGTATACCGCCCCGAAAGAGCTACCACATAAGACAAGCCTGAGTAAGGGGGAGTCTAAAATAAAAGCTAGTAAATTCTCCCGAATTACACCCTCATTGAAGTCCTATTTCAAGGTCCTGCCCCAGATATTAAATATAAACCAAGAGCCCCAAAAATCTGTTAACATACAAATTGCACCTACGTTAGTTGAAGACATCGAAACTATACCTACTTCTACATCTTTATCTGGCAATTTGGGAGAAGAAGAGGTGGAAGCAACAAGGGCAGGAGAATTACCCAACGGAGTAAAGATGGGGGATCCAGTTGAGCAAGTTATTGATGCAGCTTCCCCTCCGGATCAGCAAGCCCCCACCCCAGTGGTGGGAAGTGGGACAAAAGAGCTGGATCAATGTAGTGGGGGCTGCGAAGAAAATGGTAGCGACAACACCCTTCAAGCTATACTTCTCAGCTTGAGAGAAGAGATTAGAAATGGGTTTGAGGAGTCGAAAAAAAGCTTCGAGGAGTCTAGGGATTAGTATAGTGTTGTGTTTGTGTAGTGTAGGGTAGTGTCGGGGGATAGTGCAGGGTAGTGTTTAAGTGTAGGGAGCAGATTCGGGTAGCGGCAGGGTCGTGCTTCGGGTTTTGTTTTAGGGTTTAGGGTAGTGTAGTAGTGTTTGTGTAGTGTATTGTAGTGTTTAGGGTTTAGGGTAGTGTTGGGGGTCCTGCAGGGTAGTGTTTGGGAGTAGGGACAGGACTGGGACACAGGGCAGGGCCGTGCTGGGGGTAGTGTTTTAGGGTTTAGGGTAGTGTTGTGGTGTTAGAGTAGTGTAGGTTACTGTTTTAGTAGTTAGTGTAGTGTTGGGGGGTTGTGAAGGGTAGTGAATGAGTGTAGGGACCGGAGTGGCAGAATGCGTATGTTCGGGTAGGGGGTAGTGATTTAGGGCCAGATGTAGAAAGGTTATTACCGGTCCGTAACAGACGAAATTAACAAATTTCGGCCATTACCGACTGGTAATAGGCTTTTGTGATGTAGGTGGCCTATTTACTGATTCGGTAAAATTCTGTATTTTCAAATCGGTAAATGCTATTTACCCACATCTGGCCGTTAGGATTTAGGGTAGTGTAGTGGTGATTCAGTAGTGTAGGGTAGTGTAGTGTAAAAAAGGGGTTCATGTATTTTTTTAATAATATTTTTATTACTAGGCAAGTTTCTACTTTGTAATGGAAAGATGGAGGCAGCACCAGGGATGAAATCACAAACTGTTCACTTTTCATGAAACAAATTCTTTATTTCTTTTCGTACAAACACTTGACAACAGCCAACACATTTCGTTCCCATGCAAGGAACTACCTTAGGGCAAAACATGATGAATATCTGGGTTCCTAGAATAGTCACAGAGTGCTCAACATGGACATATTAGTCCCAATTTCTTCTTTTTTACTTTGTATACATTAACACTTTCAATATAATGGTATACAAACTAAAAACGTGCGTAGTAATGGTTATTGCTAAGTAATAACCTTGTAGTAATGGCATGCGAAGTAATGGCATGCGAAATAACTTGTCATATTCCTTGCAAACAGGGTATATGTGGGGTAATTAATTTGATGCATTTGGAGGATGTGTGTTGTGGTAAAATTTCCTAGCCCAGTTAATTTTAGTTTTTGGCATTGCTGAATTAATGCTATTTTTTCTGTGTTACCAATCCAAGCCTCCTTTTTCTGGCCAGTGTTTGAGTGTGTTTGCCAAAGGCCACCATTTCTCTGTGTTCCCTATGCCATATTGCCAGGGGGCATTTTGTATAGTCAGTGCCCATAGTGTCCGTTGTTTGTGGCCATGCCTTCTTGCTGGTTGTTGTTGGGGCCATGTGGCTAGGGGCCATTTTGTATTGGCAGCTGGTGTGCTATTGCAATAGGCCTGCATGTGTTCTGTTTCCCCTGACTTCTTGCTTGTTGTTGTGACCATGTGGCTGGCGGCCATTTTGTGTCGGCAGCCAGTGTGCTTTTGCTATCGGCCTTCTTTGTTCCCCATGCCTTCTTGCTTGCTTTTGTTCTGACCGTGTGGCTAGGAGCCATTTTGAGTGGGCAGCCAGTGTGCTTTTGCCACAGGCCTGCATGTGTTCTTTCTTCCCCATATAGCTGGCGACAATTTAGGTAGGCACTGTACTTTTACCTTAGGTTTGCATGTCTTCTTTGTTTGTTGTTGTGGCCATGCCATCCTGCTTGCTGCTTCACCAGTGGTCAGTGGCCATTTTGTGTAGCCTGTCAGTGTGCTTTTGCCATAGGACTACATGTGTTCTTTGTTTGCCTTCCTCCTCAGTGTCGTTGTTGTTGACCAGGTGGCACTGGCTGGGAGCCTCTTCCCAGTACTGTTGTGTATCATATGTACAGGCGATACATGCACTGCACAAGGAGACGCAGAGATACAGGGGCAGACAGGGAGTGTGCCTTGTCATATTATACAGGTGTTATTTTGTAAGTGTGGGCATTCCCAATTCCCATGTAATAGACTGAAGTACATTTAAGTAATTGCCTGTGTTGTAGCTAGAACAGTATCGCAAATTCCATGGAACTATAGATTGTCCTGAGGTTCCTGTGGGGGTTTGAATGGGGTGAATGTTCCTTGGCCATTTAAAGCTTTTAACCACAATTGCCAGCACAGGCGAGCTGCAAGGGAGCTGAGACCCGCTGCGCTTCCTTCCACCGGCTGCAGCCATATGCCACCTTTAATCACCACAACTGCTTGGCCGCCACCTGTGTGTCCTCTGCAGCAATAGCCTGTCTATTGTCTACCATGACACAGTTCCTGTTTCCTATTCCTGTAGGACCGTAGACTCATCCTGTACCCGTGATTGTAGCATGCATGAGCTAATCATCATTTTCTTATGCTGTGTCTGTGCTGTGTTTGGAGTCCCCGGCACCATCTGACATCATCTGTAGCAATGCTGGTGGCATTTAATTCATGATTCAGAAAAGGGGGTGGTGATGAACAGAGTGTCTGAATTAAGCAGACCACTCTTACCCAGTCCAAAGATCAGGGCTTGATCCATCACCGTTTTTTAGCTCACTGCACCATCCCAGCTCAGAACTTGGCTATATGCAAATTAGTCTGACCCTGGCCCAGTGCATCATGGGAACAGGGCAGACCAAACTACCAAGCCAATTCTTATACTGGGAAGGAAACAAGCTTCCGGGGACCGGTTTCTGGCATTTCAGCCGTCTTCGGCCCGGCTTGCTTGAATCCTGATGGTGCAATGAGCAAGGAACTCACATCTGAGTATACCCTTCCACGCTTATGGTGGACAAAAATGATTCAGAAAAGGGGGTGGTGATGAACAGAGTGTCTGAATTAAGCAGACCACTCTTACCCAGTCCAAAGATCAGGGCTTGATCCATCACCGTTTTTTAGCTCACTGCACCATCCCAGCTCAGAACTTGGCTATATGCAAATTAGTCTGACCCTGGCCCAGTGCCTCATGGGAACAGGGCAGACCAAACTACCAAGCCAATTCTTATACTGGGAAGGAAACAAGCTTCCGGGGACCGGTTTCTGGCATTTCAGCCGTCTTCGGCCCGGCTTGCTTGAATCCTGATGGTGCAATGAGCAAGGAACTCACATCTGAGTATACCCTTCCACGCTTCTGGTGGACAAAAATGATTCAGAAAAGGGGGTGGTGATGAACAGAGTGTCTGAATTAAGCAGACCACTCTTACCCAGTCCAAAGATCAGGGCTTGATCCATCACCGTTTTTTAGCTCACTGCACCATCCCAGCTCAGAACTTGGCTATATGCAAATGAGTCTGACCCTGGCCCAGTGCATCATGGGAACAGGGCAGACCAAACTACCAAGCCAATTCTTATACTGGGAAGGAAACAAGCTTCCGGGGACCGGTTTCTGGCATTTCAGCCGTCTTCGGCCGGGCTTGCTTGAATCCTGATAGTGCAATGAGCAAGGAACTCACATCTGAGTATACCCCTCCACGCTTATGGTGGACAAAAATGATTCAGAAAAGGGGGTGGTAATGAACAGAGTGTCTGAATTAAGCAGACCACTCTTACCCAGTCCAAAGATCAGGGCTTGATCCATCACCGTTTTTTAGCTCACTGCACCATCCCAGCTCAGAACTTGGCTATATGCAAATTAGTCTGACCCTGGCCCAGTGCATCATGGGAACAGGGCAGACCAAACTACCAAGCCAATTCTTATACTGGGAAGGAAACAAGCTTCCAAGGACCGGTTTCTGGCATTTCAGCCGTCTTCGGCCCAGCTTGCTTGAATCCTGATGGTGCAATGAGCAAGGAACTCACATCTGAGTATACCCTTCCACACTTATGGTGGACAAAAATGATTCAGAAAAGGGGGTGGTGATGAACAGAGTGTCTGAATTAAGCAGACCACTCTTACCCAGTCCAAAGATCAGGGCTTGATCCATCACCGTTTTTTAGCTCACTGCACCATCCCAGCTCAGAACTTGGCTATATGCAAATTAGTCTGACCCTGGCCCAGTGCATCATGGGAACAGTGCAGACCAAACTACCAAGCCAATTCTTATACTGGGAAGGAAACAAGCTTCCGGGGACCGGTTTCTGGCATTTCAGCCGTCTTCCACCAGGCTTGCTTGAATCCTGATGGTGCAATGAGCAAGGAACTCACATCTGAGTATACCCATCCACGCTTATGGTGGACAAAAATGATTCAGAAAAGGGGGTGGTAATGAACAGAGTGTCTGAATTAAGCAGACCACTCTTACCCAGTCCAAAGATCAGGGCTTGATCCATCACCGTTTTTTAGCTCACTGCACCATCCCAGCTCAGAACTTGGCTATATGCAAATTAGTCTGACCCTGGCCCAGTGCATCATGGGAACAGGGCAGACCAAACTACCAAGCCAATTCTTATACTGGGAAGGAAACAAGTTTCCGGGGACCGGTTTCTGGCATTTCAGCCGTCTTTGGCCCGGCTTGCTTGAATCCTGATGGTGCAATGAGCAAGGAACTCACATCTGAGTATACCCTTCCACGCTTATGGAGGACAAAAATGATTCAGAAAAGGGGGTGGTGATGAACAGAGTGTCTGAATTAAGCAGACCACTCTTACCCAGTCCAAAGATCAGGGCTTGATCCATCACTGTTTTTTAGCTCACTGCACCCTCCCAGCTCAGAACTTGGCTATATGCAAATTAGTCTGACCCTGGCCCAGTGCATCATGGGAACAGGGCAGACCAAACTACCAAGCCAATTCTTATACTGGGAAGGAAACAAGCTTCCGGGGACCGGTTACTGGCATTTCAGCCGTCTTCGGCCCGGCTTGCTTGAATCCTGATGGTGCAATGAGCAAGGAACTCACATCTGAGTATACCCTTCCACGCTTATGGTGGACAAAAATGATTCAGAAAAGGGGGTGGTGATGAACAGAGTGTCTGAATTAAGCAGACCACTCTTACCCAGTCCAAAGATCAGGGCTTGATCCATCACTGTTTTTTAGCTCACTGCACCATCCCAGCTCAGAACTTGGCTATATGCAAATTAGTCTGACCCTGGCCCAGTGCATCATGGGAACAGGGCAGACCAAACTACCAAGCCAATTCTTATACTGGGAAGGAAACAAGCTTCCGGGGACAGGTTTCTGGCATTTCAGCCGTCTTCGGCCCGGCTTGCTTGAATCCTGATGGTGCAATGAGCAAGGAACTCACATCTGAGTATACCCTTCCACGCTTATGGTGGACAAACATGATTCAGAAAAGGGGGTGGTGATGAACAGAGTGTCTGAATTAAGCAGACCACTCTTACCCAGTCCAAAGATCAGGGCTTGATCCATTGCCGTTTTTTAGCTCACTGCACCATCCCAGCTCAGAACTTGGCTATATGCAAATTAGTCTGACCCTGGCCCAGTGCATCATGGGAACAGGGCAGACCAAACTACCAAGCCAATTCTTATACTGGGAAGGAAACAAGCTTCCAAGGACCAGTTTCTGGCATTTCAGCAGTCTTCGGCCCGGCTTGCTTGAATCCTGATGGTGCAATGAGCAAGGAACTCACATCTGAGTATACCCTTCCACGCATATGGTGGACAAAAATGATTCAGAAAAGGGGGTGGTGATGAACAGAGTGTCTGAATTAAGCAGACCACTCTTACCCAGTCCAAAGATCAGGGCTTGATCCATCACCGTTTTTTAGCTCGCTGCAACATCCCAGCTCAGAACTTGGCTATATGTAAATTAGTCTGACCCTGGCCCGGTGCATCATGGGATCAGGGCAGACCAAACTACCAAGCCAATTCTTATACTGGGAAGGAAACAAGTTTCCGGGGACCGGTTTCTGGCATTTCAGCCGTCTTCGGCCCTGCTTGCTTGAATCCTGATGGGAACTCACATCTGAGTATACCCTTCCACGCTTATGGTGGACAAAAATGATTCAGAAAAGGGGTGGTGATGAACAGAGTGTCTGAATTAAGCAGACCACTCTTACCCAGTCCAAAGATCAGGGCTTGATCCATTACAGTTTTTTAGCTCACTGCACCATCCCAGCTCAGAACTTGGCTATATGCAAATTAGTCTGACCCTGGCCCAGTGCATCATGGGAACAGGGCAGACCAAACTACCAAGCCAATTCTTATACTGGGAAGGAAACAAGCTTCCAGGGACCGGTTTCTGGCATTTCAGCCATCTTCGGCCCGGCTTGCTTGAACCCTGATGGTGCAATGAGCAAGGAACTCGTATCTGAGTATACCCTTCCACGCTTATGGTGGACAAAAATGATTCAGAAAAGGGGGTGGTGATGAACAGAGTGTCTGAATTAACCGCATGGACGCCTAGAGAATTCAGCTCCTTTAATGAGATTTCCATTGAAATGAATGGGCAGTGCATGACGAGTTACCCTTGTCATTAGCATCCAAGTGGTTAAGCAGACCACTCTTACCCAGTCCAAAGATCAGGGCTTGATCCATCACCGTTTTTTTAGCTCACTGCACCATCCCAGCTCAGAACTTGGCTATATGCAAATTAGTCTGACCCTGGCCCAGTGCATCATGGGAACAGGGCAGACCAAACTACCAAGCCAATTCTTATACTGGGAAGGAAACAAGCTTCCAAGGACCGGTTTCTGGCATTTCAGCCGTCTTCGGCCCAGCTTGCTTGAATCCTGATGGTGCAATGAGCAAGGAACTCACATCTGAGTATACCCTTCCACACTTATGGTGGACAAAAATGATTCAGAAAAGGGGGTGGTGATGAACAGAGTGTCTGAATTAAGCAGACCACTCTTACCCAGTCCAAAGATCAGGGCTTGATCCATCACCGTTTTTTAGCTCACTGCACCATCCCAACTCAGAACTTGGCTATATGCAAATTAGTCTGACCGTGGCCCAGTGCATCATGGGAACAGGGCAGACCAAACTACCAAGCCAATTCTTATACTGGGAAGGAAACAAGCTTCCGGGGACCGGTTTCTGGCATTTCAGCCGTCTTCGGCCCGGCTTGCTTGAATCCTGATGGTGCAATGAGCAAGGAACTCACATCTGAGTATACCCTTCCACACTTATGGTGGACAAAAATGATTCAGAAAAGGGGGTGGTGATGAACAGAGTGTCTGAATTAAGCAGACCACTCTTACCCAGTCCAAAGATCAGGGCTTGATCCATCACTGTTTTTTTAGCTCACTGCACGATCCCAGCTCAGAACTTGCCTATATGCAAATTAGTCTGACCCTGGCCCAGTGCATCATGGGAACAGGGCAGACCAAACTACCAAGCCAATTCTTATACTGGGAAGGAAACAAGCTTCCAAGGACCGGTTACTGGCATTTCAGCCGTCTTCGGCCCAGCTTGCTTGAATCCTGATGGTGCAATGAGCAAGGAACTCACATCTGAGTATACCCTTCCACGCTTATGGTGGGCAAAAATGATTCAGAAAAGGGGGTGGTGATGAACAGAGTGTCTGATTTAAGCAGACCACTCTTACCCAGTCCAAAGATCAGGGCTTGATCCATCACCGTTTTTTAGCTCACTGCACCATCCCAGCTCAGAACTTGGCTATATGCAAATTAGTCTGACCCTGGCCCAGTGCATCATGGGAACAGGGCAGACCAAACTACCAAGCCAATTCTTATACTGGGAAGGAAACAAGCATCCGGGGACCGGTTTCTGGCATTTCAGCCGTCTTCGGCCCGGCTTGCTTGAATCCTGATGGTGCAATGAGCAAGGAACTCACATCTGAGTATACCCTTCCACGCTTATGGTGGACAAAAATGATTCAGAAAAGGGGGTGGTGATGAACAGAGTGTCTGAATTAAGCAGACCACTCTTACCCAGTCCAAAGATCAGGGCTTGATCCATCACTGTTTTTTAGCTCACTGCACCATCCCAGCTCAGAACTTGGCTATATGCAAATTAGTCTGACCCTGGCCCAGTGCATCATGGGAACAGGGCAGACCAAACTACCAAGCCAATTCTTATACTGGGAAGGGAACAAGCTTACGGGGACAGGTTTCTGGCATTTCAGCCGTCTTCGGCCCGGCTTGCTTGAATCCTGATGGTGCAATGAGCAAGGAACTCACATCTGAGTATACCCTTCCACGCTTATGGTGGACAAAAATGATTCAGAAAAGGGGTGGTGATGAACAGAGTGTCTGAATTAAGCAGACCACTCTTACCCAGTCCAAAGATCAGGGCTTGATCCATCATCGTTTTTTAGCTCACTGCACCATCCCAGCTCAGAACTTGGCTATATGCAAATTAGTCTGACCCTGGCCCAGTGCATCATGGGAACAGGGCAGACCAAACTACCAAGCCAATTCTTATACTGGGAAGGAAACAAGCTTCCAAGGACCGGTTACTGGCATTTCAGCCGTCTTCGGCCCAGCTTGCTTGAATCCTGATGGTGCAATGAGCAAGGAACTCACATCTGAGTATACCCTTCCACGCTTATGGTGGGCAAAAATGATTCAGAAAAGGGGGTGGTGATGAACAGAGTGTCTGATTTAAGCAGACCACTCTTACCCAGTCCAAAGATCAGGGCTTGATCCATCACCGTTTTTTAGCTCACTGCACCATCCCAGCTCAGAACTTGGCTATATGCAAATTAGTCTGACCCTGGCCCAGTGCATCATGGGAACAGGGCAGACCAAACTACCAAGCCAATTCTTATACTGGGAAGGAAACAAGCTTCCGGGGACCGGTTTCTGGCATTTCAGCCGTCTTCGGCCCGGCTTGCTTGAATCCTGATGGTGCAATGAGCAAGGAACTCACATCTGAGTATACCCTTCCACGCTTATGGTGGACAAAAATGATTCAGAAAAGGGGGTGGTGATGAACAGAGTGTCTGAATTAAGCAGACCACTCTTACCCAGTCCAAAGATCAGGGCTTGATCCATCACTGTTTTTTAGCTCACTGCACCATCCCAGCTCAGAACTTGGCTATATGCAAATTAGTCTGACCCTGGCCCAGTGCATCATGGGAACAGGGCAGACCAAACTACCAAGCCAATTCTTATACTGGGAAGGGAACAAGCTTACGGGGACAGGTTTCTGGCATTTCAGCCGTCTTCGGCCCGGCTTGCTTGAATCCTGATGGTGCAATGAGCAAGGAACTCACATCTGAGTATACCCTTCCACGCTTATGGTGGACAAAAATGATTCAGAAAAGGGGTGGTGATGAACAGAGTGTCTGAATTAAGCAGACCACTCTTACCCAGTCCAAAGATCAGGGCTTGATCCATCATCGTTTTTTAGCTCACTGAACCATCCCAGCTCAGAACTTGGCTATATGCAAATTAGTCTGACCCTGGCCCAGTGCATCATGGGAACACGGCAGACCAAACTACCAAGCCAATTCTAATACTGGGAAGGAAACAAGCTTCCGGGGACCGGTTTCTGGCATTTCAGCCATCTTCGGCCCGGCTTGCTTGAATCCTGATGGTGCAATGAGCAAGGAACTCACATCTGAGTATACCCTTCCACGCTTATGGTGGACAAAAATGATTCAGAAAAGGGGGTGGTGATGAACAGAGTGTCTGAATTAAGCAGACCACTCTTACCCAGTCCAAAGATCAGGGCTTGATCCATCACTGTTTTTTAGCTCACTGCACCATCCCAGCTCAGAACTTGGCTATATGCAAATTAGTCTGACCCTGGCCCAGTGCATCATGGGAACAGGGCAGACCAAACTACCAAGCCAATTCTTATACTGGGAAGGGAACAAGCTTACGGGGACAGGTTTCTGGCATTTCAGCCGTCTTCGGCCCGGCTTGCTTGAATCCTGATGGTGCAATGAGCAAGGAACTCACATCTGAGTATACCCTTCCACGCTTATGGTGGACAAAAATGATTCAGAAAAGGGGTGGTGATGAACAGAGTGTCTGAATTAAGCAGACCACTCTTACCCAGTCCAAAGATCAGGGCTTGATCCATCATCGTTTTTTAGCTCACTGAACCATACCAGCTCAGAACTTGGCTATATGCAAATTAGTCTGACCCTGGCCCAGTGCATCATGGGAACACGGCAGACCAAACTACCAAGCCAATTCTAATACTGGGAAGGAAACAAGCTTCCGGGGACCGGTTTCTGGCATTTCAGCCATCTTCGGCCCGGCTTGCTTGAATCCTGATGGTGCAATGAGCAAGGAACTCACATCTGAGTATACCCTTCCAGGCTTATGGTGGACAAAAATGATTCAGAAAAGGGGGTGGTGATGAACAGAGTGTCTGAATTAAGCAGACCACTCTTACCCAGTCCAAAGATCAGGGCTTGATCCATCACTGTTTTTTAGCTCACTGCACCATCCCAGCTCAGAACTTGGCTATATGCAAATTAGTCTGACCCTGGCCCAGTGCATCATGATAACAGGGCAGACCAAACTACCAAGCCAATTCTTATACTGGGAAGGAAACAAGCTTCCAAGGACCGGTTACTGGCATTTCAGCCGTCTTCGGCCCAGCTTGCTTGAATCCTGATGGTGCAATGAGCAAGGAACTCACATCTGAGTATACCCTTCCACACTTATGGTGGACAAAAATGATTCAGAAAAGGGGGTGGTGATGAACAGAGTGTCTGAATTAAGCAGACCACTCTTACCCAGTCCAAAGATCAGGGCTTGATCCATCACTGTTTTTTAGCTCACTGCACCATCCCAGCTCAGAACTTGGCTATATGCAAATTAGTCTGACCCTGGCCCAGTGCATCATGGGAACAGGGCAGACCAAACTACCAAGCCAATTCTTATACTGGGAAGGAAACAAGCTTCCGGGGACCGGTTTCTGGCATTTCAGCCGTCTTCGGCCCGGCTTGCTTGAATCCTGATGGTGCAATGAGCAAGGAACTCACATCTGAGTATACCCTTCCACGCTTATGGTGGGCAAAAATGATTCAGAAAAGGGGGTGGTGATGAACAGAGTGTCTGATTTAAGCAGACCACTCTTACCCAGTCCAAAGATCAGGGCTTGATCCATCACCGTTTTTTAGCTCACTGCACCATCCCAGCTCAGAACTTGGCTATATGCAAATTAGTCTGACCCTGGCCCAGTGCATCATGGGAACAGGGCAGACCAAACTACCAAGCCAATTCTTATACTGGGAAGGAAACAAGCTTCCGGGGACCGGTTTCTGGCATTTCAGCCGTCTTCGGCCGGGCTTGCTTGAATCCTGATGGTGCAATGAGCAAGGAACTCACATCTGAGTATACCCTTCCAACCTTATGGTGGACAAAAATGATTCAGAAAAGGGGGTGGTGATGAACAGAGTGTCTGAATTAAGCAGACCACTCTTACCCAGTCCAAAGATCAGGGCTTGATCCATCACCGTTTTTTAGCTCACTGCACCATCCCAGCTCAGAACTTGGCTATATGCAAATTAGTCTGACCCTGGCCCAGTGCATCATGGGAACAGGGCAGACCAAACTACCAAGCCAATTCTTATACTGGGAAGGAAACAAGCTTCCGGGGACCGGTTTCTGGCATTTCAGCCGTCTTCGGCCCGGCTTGCTTGAATCCTGATGGTGCAATGAGCAAGGAACTCACATCTGAGTATACCCTTCCACGCTTATGGTGGGCAAAAATGATTCAGAAAAGGGGGTGGTGATGAACAGAGTGTCTGATTTAAGCAGACCACTCTTACCCAGTCCAAAGATCAGGGCTTGATCCATCACCGTTTTTTAGCTCACTGCACCATCCCAGCTCAGAACTTGGCTATATGCAAATTAGTCTGACCCTGGCCCAGTGCATCATGGGAACAGGGCAGACCAAACTACCAAGCCAATTCTTATACTGGGAAGGAAACAAGCTTCAGGGGACCGGTTTCTGGCATTTCAGCCGTCTTCGGCCGGGCTTGCTTGAATCCTGATGGTGCAATGAGCAAGGAACTCACATCTGAGTATACCCTTCCAACCTTATGGTGGACAAAAATGATTCAGAAAAGGGGGTGGTGATGAACAGAGTGTCTGAATTAAGCAGACCACTCTTACCCAGTCCAAAGATCAGGGCTTGATCCATCACCGTTTTTTAGCTCACTGCACCATCCCAGCTCAGAACTTGGCTATATGCAAATTAGTCTGACCCTGGCCCAGTGCATCATGGGAACACGGCAGACCAAACTACCAAGCCAATTCTTATACTGGGAAGGAAACAAGCTTCCGGGGACCGGTTTCTGGCATTTCAGCCGTCTTCGGCCGGGCTTGCTTGAATCCTGATGGTGCAATGAGCAAGGAACTCACATCTGAGTATACCCTTCCAACCTTATGGTGGACAAAAATGATTCAGAAAAGGGGGTGGTGATGAACAGAGTGTCTGAATTAAGCAGACCACTCTTACCCAGTCCAAAGATCAGGGCTTGATCCATCACCGTTTTTTAGCTCACTGCACCATCCCAGCTCAGAACTTGGCTATATGCAAATTAGTCTGACCCTGGCCCAGTGCATCATGGGAACACGGCAGACCAAACTACCAAGCCAATTCTTACACTGGGAAGGAAACAAGCTTCCGGGGACCGGTTTCTGGCATTTCAGCCGTCTTCGGCCGGGCTTGCTTGAATCCTGATGGTGCAATGAGCAAGGAACTCACATCTGAGTATACCCTTCCAACCTTATGGTGGACAAAAATGATTCAGAAAAGGGGGTGGTGATGAACAGTGTGTCTGAATTAAGCAGACCACTCTTACCCAGTCCAAAGATCAGGGCTTGATCCATCACCGTTTTTTAGCTCACTGCACCATCCCAGCTCAGAACTTGGCTATATGCAAATTAGTCTGACCCTGGCCCAGTGCATCATGGGAACACGGCAGACCAAACTACCAAGCCAATTCTAATACTGGGAAGGAAACAAGCTTCCGGGGACCGGTTTCTGGCATTTCAGCCGTCTTCGGCCCGGCTTGCTTGAATCCTGATGGTGCAATGAGCAAGGAACTCACATCTGAGTATACCCTTCCAACCTTATGGTGGACAAAAATGATTCAGAAAAGGGGGTGGTGATGAACAGAGTGTCTGAATTAAGCAGACCACTCTTACCCAGTCCAAAGATCAGGACTTGATCCATCACCGTTTTTTAGCTCACTGCACCATCCCAGCTCAGAACTTGGCTATATGCAAATTAGTCTGACCCTGGCCCAGTGTATCATGGGAACAGGGCAGACCAAACTACCAAGCCAATTCTTATACTGGGAAGGAAACAAGCTTCCGGGGACCGGTTTCTGGCATTTCAGCCGTCTTCGGCCCGGCTTGCTTGAATCCTGATGGTGCAATGAGCAAGGAACTCACATCTGAGTATACCCTTCCACGCTTATGGTGGGCAAAAATGATTCAGAAAAGGGGGTGGTGATGAACAGAGTGTCTGATTTAAGCAGACCACTCTTACCCAGTCCAAAGATCAGGGCTTGATCCATCACCATTTTTTAGCTCACTGCACCATCCCAGCTCAGAACTTGGCTATATGCAAATTAGTCTGACCCTGGCCCAGTGCATCATGGGAACAGGGCAGACCAAACTACCAAGCCAATTCTTATACTGGGAAGGAAACAAGCTTCCGGGGACCGGTTTCTGGCATTTCAGCCGTCTTCGGCCGGGCTTGCTTGAATCCTGATGGTGCAATGAGCAAGGAACTCACATCTGAGTATACCCTTCCAACCTTATGGTGGACAAAAATGATTCAGAAAAGGGGGTGGTGATGAACAGAGTGTCTGAATTAAGCAGACCACTCTTACCCAGTCCAAAGATCAGGGCTTGATCCATCACCGTTTTTTAGCTCACTGCACCATCCCAGCTCAGAACTTGGCTATATGCAAATTAGTCTGACCCTGGCCCAGTGCATCATGGGAACACGGCAGACCAAACTACCAAGCCAATTCTTATACTGGGAAGGAAACAAGCTTCCGGGGACCGGTTTCTGGCATTTCAGCCGTCTTCGGCCGGGCTTGCTTGAATCCTGATGGTGCAATGAGCAAGGAACTCACATCTGAGTATACCCTTCCAACCTTATGGTGGACAAAAATGATTCAGAAAAGGGGGTGGTGATGAACAGAGTGTCTGAATTAAGCAGACCACTCTTACCCAGTCCAAAGATCAGGGCTTGATCCATCACCGTTTTTTAGCTCACTGCACCATCCCAGCTCAGAACTTGGCTATATGCAAATTAGTCTGACCCTGGCCCAGTGCATCATGGGAACACGGCAGACCAAACTACCAAGCCAATTCTTATACTGGGAAGGAAACAAGCTTCCGGGGACCGGTTTCTGGCATTTCAGCCGTCTTCGGCCGGGCTTGCTTGAATCCTGATGGTGCAATGAGCAAGGAACTCACATCTGAGTATACCCTTCCAACCTTATGGTGGACAAAAATGATTCAGAAAAGGGGGTGGTGATGAACAGTGTGTCTGAATTAAGCAGACCACTCTTACCCAGTCCAAAGATCAGGGCTTGATCCATCACCGTTTTTTAGCTCACTGCACCATCCCAGCTCAGAACTTGGCTATATGCAAATTAGTCTGACCCTGGCCCAGTGCATCATGGGAACAGGGCAGACCAAACTACCAAGCCAATTCTTATACTGGGAAGGAAACAAGCTTCCAAGGACCGGTTTCTGGCATTTCAGCCGTCTTCGGCCCAGCTTGCTTGAATCCTGATGGTGCAATGAGCAAGGAACTCACATCTGAGTATACCCTTCCAACCTTATGGTGGACAAAAATGATTCAGAAAAGGGGGTGGTGATGAACAGAGTGTCTGAATTAAGCAGACCACTCTTACCCAGTCCAAAGATCAGGACTTGATCCATCACCGTTTTTTAGCTCACTGCACCATCCCAGCTCAGAACTTGGCTATATGCAAATTAGTCTGACCCTGGCCCAGTGTATCATGGGAACAGGGCAGACCAAACTACCAAGCCAATTCTTATACTGGGAAGGAAACAAGCTTCCGGGGACCGGTTTCTGGCATTTCAGCCGTCTTCGGCCCGGCTTGCTTGAATCCTGATGGTGCAATGAGCAAGGAACTCACATCTGAGTATACCCTTCCACGCTTATGGTGGGCAAAAATGATTCAGAAAAGGGGGTGGTGATGAACAGAGTGTCTGATTTAAGCAGACCACTCTTACCCAGTCCAAAGATCAGGGCTTGATCCATCACCATTTTTTAGCTCACTGCACCATCCCAGCTCAGAACTTGGCTATATGCAAATTAGTCTGACCCTGGCCCAGTGCATCATGGGAACAGGGCAGACCAAACTACCAAGCCAATTCTTATACTGGGAAGGAAACAAGCTTCCGGGGACCGGTTTCTGGCATTTCAGCCGTCTTCGGCCGGGCTTGCTTGAATCCTGATGGTGCAATGAGCAAGGAACTCACATCTGAGTATACCCTTCCAACCTTATGGTGGACAAAAATGATTCAGAAAAGGGGGTGGTGATGAACAGAGTGTCTGAATTAAGCAGACCACTCTTACCCAGTCCAAAGATCAGGGCTTGATCCATCACCGTTTTTTAGCTCACTGCACCATCCCAGCTCAGAACTTGGCTATATGCAAATTAGTCTGACCCTGGCCCAGTGCATCATGGGAACACGGCAGACCAAACTACCAAGCCAATTCTTATACTGGGAAGGAAACAAGCTTCCGGGGACCGGTTTCTGGCATTTCAGCCGTCTTCGGCCGGGCTTGCTTGAATCCTGATGGTGCAATGAGCAAGGAACTCACATCTGAGTATACCCTTCCAACCTTATGGTGGACAAAAATGATTCAGAAAAGGGGGTGGTGATGAACAGAGTGTCTGAATTAAGCAGACCACTCTTACCCAGTCCAAAGATCAGGGCTTGATCCATCACCGTTTTTTAGCTCACTGCACCATCCCAGCTCAGAACTTGGCTATATGCAAATTAGTCTGACCCTGGCCCAGTGCATCATGGGAACACGGCAGACCAAACTACCAAGCCAATTCTTATACTGGGAAGGAAACAAGCTTCCGGGGACCGGTTTCTGGCATTTCAGCCGTCTTCGGCCGGGCTTGCTTGAATCCTGATGGTGCAATGAGCAAGGAACTCACATCTGAGTATACCCTTCCAACCTTATGGTGGACAAAAATGATTCAGAAAAGGGGGTGGTGATGAACAGTGTGTCTGAATTAAGCAGACCACTCTTACCCAGTCCAAAGATCAGGGCTTGATCCATCACCGTTTTTTAGCTCACTGCACCATCCCAGCTCAGAACTTGGCTATATGCAAATTAGTCTGACCCTGGCCCAGTGCATCATGGGAACACGGCAGACCAAACTACCAAGCCAATTCTAATACTGGGAAGGAAACAAGCTTCCGGGGACCGGTTTCTGGCATTTCAGCCGTCTTCGGCCCGGCTTGCTTGAATCCTGATGGTGCAATGAGCAAGGAACTCACATCTGAGTATACCCTTCCAACCTTATGGTGGACAAAAATGATTCAGAAAAGGGGGTGGTGATGAACAGAGTGTCTGAATTAAGCAGACCACTCTTACCCAGTCCAAAGATCAGGGCTTGATCCATCACCGTTTTTTAGCTCACTGCACCATCCCAGCTCAGAACTTGGCTATATGCAAATTAGTCTGACCCTGGCCCAGTGCATCATGGGAACAGGGCAGACCAAACTACCAAGCCAATTCTTATACTGGGAAGGAAACAAGCTTCCGGGGACCGGTTTCTGGCATTTCAGCCGTCTTCGGCCCGGCTTGCTTGAATCCTGATGGTGCAATGAGCAAGGAACTCACATCTGAGTATACCCTTCCACGCTTATGGTGGACAAAAATGATTCAGAAAAGGGGGTGGTGATGAACAGAGTGTCTGAATTAAGCAGACCACTCTTACCCAGTCCAAAGATCAGGGCTTGATCCATCACCGTTTTTTAGCTCACTGCACCATCCCAGCTCAGAACTTGGCTATATGCAAATTAGTCTGACCCTGGCCCAGTGCCTCATGGGAACAGGGCAGACCAAACTACCAAGCCAATTCTTATACTGGGAAGGAAACAAGCTTCCGGGGACCGGTTTCTGGCATTTCAGCCGTCTTCGGCCCGGCTTGCTTGAATCCTGATGGTGCAATGAGCAAGGAACTCACATCTGAGTATACCCTTCCACGCTTCTGGTGGACAAAAATGATTCAGAAAAGGGGGTGGTGATGAACAGAGTGTCTGAATTAAGCAGACCACTCTTACCCAGTCCAAAGATCAGGGCTTGATCCATCACCGTTTTTTAGCTCACTGCACCATCCCAGCTCAGAACTTGGCTATATGCAAATGAGTCTGACCCTGGCCCAGTGCATCATGGGAACAGGGCAGACCAAACTACCAAGCCAATTCTTATACTGGGAAGGAAACAAGCTTCCGGGGACCGGTTTCTGGCATTTCAGCCGTCTTCGGCCGGGCTTGCTTGAATCCTGATAGTGCAATGAGCAAGGAACTCACATCTGAGTATACCCCTCCACGCTTATGGTGGACAAAAATGATTCAGAAAAGGGGGTGGTAATGAACAGAGTGTCTGAATTAAGCAGACCACTCTTACCCAGTCCAAAGATCAGGGCTTGATCCATCACCGTTTTTTAGCTCACTGCACCATCCCAGCTCAGAACTTGGCTATATGCAAATTAGTCTGACCCTGGCCCAGTGCATCATGGGAACAGGGCAGACCAAACTACCAAGCCAATTCTTATACTGGGAAGGAAACAAGCTTCCAAGGACCGGTTTCTGGCATTTCAGCCGTCTTCGGCCCAGCTTGCTTGAATCCTGATGGTGCAATGAGCAAGGAACTCACATCTGAGTATACCCTTCCACACTTATGGTGGACAAAAATGATTCAGAAAAGGGGGTGGTGATGAACAGAGTGTCTGAATTAAGCAGACCACTCTTACCCAGTCCAAAGATCAGGGCTTGATCCATCACCGTTTTTTAGCTCACTGCACCATCCCAGCTCAGAACTTGGCTATATGCAAATTAGTCTGACCCTGGCCCAGTGCATCATGGGAACAGTGCAGACCAAACTACCAAGCCAATTCTTATACTGGGAAGGAAACAAGCTTCCGGGGACCGGTTTCTGGCATTTCAGCCGTCTTCCACCAGGCTTGCTTGAATCCTGATGGTGCAATGAGCAAGGAACTCACATCTGAGTATACCCATCCACGCTTATGGTGGACAAAAATGATTCAGAAAAGGGGGTGGTAATGAACAGAGTGTCTGAATTAAGCAGACCACTCTTACCCAGTCCAAAGATCAGGGCTTGATCCATCACCGTTTTTTAGCTCACTGCACCATCCCAGCTCAGAACTTGGCTATATGCAAATTAGTCTGACCCTGGCCCAGTGCATCATGGGAACAGGGCAGACCAAACTACCAAGCCAATTCTTATACTGGGAAGGAAACAAGTTTCCGGGGACCGGTTTCTGGCATTTCAGCCGTCTTTGGCCCGGCTTGCTTGAATCCTGATGGTGCAATGAGCAAGGAACTCACATCTGAGTATACCCTTCCACGCTTATGGAGGACAAAAATGATTCAGAAAAGGGGGTGGTGATGAACAGAGTGTCTGAATTAAGCAGACCACTCTTACCCAGTCCAAAGATCAGGGCTTGATCCATCACTGTTTTTTAGCTCACTGCACCCTCCCAGCTCAGAACTTGGCTATATGCAAATTAGTCTGACCCTGGCCCAGTGCATCATGGGAACAGGGCAGACCAAACTACCAAGCCAATTCTTATACTGGGAAGGAAACAAGCTTCCGGGGACCGGTTACTGGCATTTCAGCCGTCTTCGGCCCGGCTTGCTTGAATCCTGATGGTGCAATGAGCAAGGAACTCACATCTGAGTATACCCTTCCACGCTTATGGTGGACAAAAATGATTCAGAAAAGGGGGTGGTGATGAACAGAGTGTCTGAATTAAGCAGACCACTCTTACCCAGTCCAAAGATCAGGGCTTGATCCATCACTGTTTTTTAGCTCACTGCACCATCCCAGCTCAGAACTTGGCTATATGCAAATTAGTCTGACCCTGGCCCAGTGCATCATGGGAACAGGGCAGACCAAACTACCAAGCCAATTCTTATACTGGGAAGGAAACAAGCTTCCGGGGACAGGTTTCTGGCATTTCAGCCGTCTTCGGCCCGGCTTGCTTGAATCCTGATGGTGCAATGAGCAAGGAACTCACATCTGAGTATACCCTTCCACGCTTATGGTGGACAAACATGATTCAGAAAAGGGGGTGGTGATGAACAGAGTGTCTGAATTAAGCAGACCACTCTTACCCAGTCCAAAGATCAGGGCTTGATCCATTGCCGTTTTTTAGCTCACTGCACCATCCCAGCTCAGAACTTGGCTATATGCAAATTAGTCTGACCCTGGCCCAGTGCATCATGGGAACAGGGCAGACCAAACTACCAAGCCAATTCTTATACTGGGAAGGAAACAAGCTTCCGGGGACCGGTTTCTGGCATTTCAGCCATCTTCGGCCCGGCTTGCTTGAATCCTGATGGTGCAATGAGCAAGGAACTCACATCTGAGTATACCCTTCCACGCTTATGGTGGACAAAAATGATTCAGAAAAGGGGGTGGTGATGAACAGAGTGTCTGAAATAAGCAGACCACTCTTACCCAGTCCAAAGATCAGGGCTTGATCCATCACTGTTTTTTAGCTCACTGCACCATCCCAGCTCAGAACTTGGCTATATGCAAATTAGTCTGACCCTGGCCCAGTGCATCATGGGAACAGGGCAGACCAAACTACCAAGCCAATTCTTATACTGGGAAGGGAACAAGCTTACGGGGACAGGTTTCTGGCATTTCAGCCGTCTTCGGCCCGGCTTGCTTGAATCCTGATGGTGCAATGAGCAAGGAACTCACATCTGAGTATACCCTTCCACGCTTATGGTGGACAAAAATGATTCAGAAAAGGGGTGGTGATGAACAGAGTGTCTGAATTAAGCAGACCACTCTTACCCAGTCCAAAGATCAGGGCTTGATCCATCATCGTTTTTTAGCTCACTGAACCATACCAGCTCAGAACTTGGCTATATGCAAATTAGTCTGACCCTGGCCCAGTGCATCATGGGAACACGGCAGACCAAACTACCAAGCCAATTCTAATACTGGGAAGGAAACAAGCTTCCGGGGACCGGTTTCTGGCATTTCAGCCATCTTCGGCCCGGCTTGCTTGAATCCTGATGGTGCAATGAGCAAGGAACTCACATCTGAGTATACCCTTCCAGGCTTATGGTGGACAAAAATGATTCAGAAAAGGGGGTGGTGATGAACAGAGTGTCTGAATTAAGCAGACCACTCTTACCCAGTCCAAAGATCAGGGCTTGATCCATCACTGTTTTTTAGCTCACTGCACCATCCCAGCTCAGAACTTGGCTATATGCAAATTAGTCTGACCCTGGCCCAGTGCATCATGATAACAGGGCAGACCAAACTACCAAGCCAATTCTTATACTGGGAAGGAAACAAGCTTCCAAGGACCGGTTACTGGCATTTCAGCCGTCTTCGGCCCAGCTTGCTTGAATCCTGATGGTGCAATGAGCAAGGAACTCACATCTGAGTATACCCTTCCACACTTATGGTGGACAAAAATGATTCAGAAAAGGGGGTGGTGATGAACAGAGTGTCTGAATTAAGCAGACCACTCTTACCCAGTCCAAAGATCAGGGCTTGATCCATCACTGTTTTTTAGCTCACTGCACCATCCCAGCTCAGAACTTGGCTATATGCAAATTAGTCTGACCCTGGCCCAGTGCATCATGGGAACAGGGCAGACCAAACTACCAAGCCAATTCTTATACTGGGAAGGAAACAAGCTTCCGGGGACCGGTTTCTGGCATTTCAGCCGTCTTCGGCCCGGCTTGCTTGAATCCTGATGGTGCAATGAGCAAGGAACTCACATCTGAGTATACCCTTCCACGCTTATGGTGGGCAAAAATGATTCAGAAAAGGGGGTGGTGATGAACAGAGTGTCTGATTTAAGCAGACCACTCTTACCCAGTCCAAAGATCAGGGCTTGATCCATCACCGTTTTTTAGCTCACTGCACCATCCCAGCTCAGAACTTGGCTATATGCAAATTAGTCTGACCCTGGCCCAGTGCATCATGGGAACAGGGCAGACCAAACTACCAAGCCAATTCTTATACTGGGAAGGAAACAAGCTTCCGGGGACCGGTTTCTGGCATTTCAGCCGTCTTCGGCCGGGCTTGCTTGAATCCTGATGGTGCAATGAGCAAGGAACTCACATCTGAGTATACCCTTCCAACCTTATGGTGGACAAAAATGATTCAGAAAAGGGGGTGGTGATGAACAGAGTGTCTGAATTAAGCAGACCACTCTTACCCAGTCCAAAGATCAGGGCTTGATCCATCACCGTTTTTTAGCTCACTGCACCATCCCAGCTCAGAACTTGGCTATATGCAAATTAGTCTGACCCTGGCCCAGTGCATCATGGGAACAGGGCAGACCAAACTACCAAGCCAATTCTTATACTGGGAAGGAAACAAGCTTCCGGGGACCGGTTTCTGGCATTTCAGCCGTCTTCGGCCCGGCTTGCTTGAATCCTGATGGTGCAATGAGCAAGGAACTCACATCTGAGTATACCCTTCCACGCTTATGGTGGGCAAAAATGATTCAGAAAAGGGGGTGGTGATGAACAGAGTGTCTGATTTAAGCAGACCACTCTTACCCAGTCCAAAGATCAGGGCTTGATCCATCACCGTTTTTTAGCTCACTGCACCATCCCAGCTCAGAACTTGGCTATATGCAAATTAGTCTGACCCTGGCCCAGTGCATCATGGGAACAGGGCAGACCAAACTACCAAGCCAATTCTTATACTGGGAAGGAAACAAGCTTCAGGGGACCGGTTTCTGGCATTTCAGCCGTCTTCGGCCGGGCTTGCTTGAATCCTGATGGTGCAATGAGCAAGGAACTCACATCTGAGTATACCCTTCCAACCTTATGGTGGACAAAAATGATTCAGAAAAGGGGGTGGTGATGAACAGAGTGTCTGAATTAAGCAGACCACTCTTACCCAGTCCAAAGATCAGGGCTTGATCCATCACCGTTTTTTAGCTCACTGCACCATCCCAGCTCAGAACTTGGCTATATGCAAATTAGTCTGACCCTGGCCCAGTGCATCATGGGAACACGGCAGACCAAACTACCAAGCCAATTCTTATACTGGGAAGGAAACAAGCTTCCGGGGACCGGTTTCTGGCATTTCAGCCGTCTTCGGCCGGGCTTGCTTGAATCCTGATGGTGCAATGAGCAAGGAACTCACATCTGAGTATACCCTTCCAACCTTATGGTGGACAAAAATGATTCAGAAAAGGGGGTGGTGATGAACAGAGTGTCTGAATTAAGCAGACCACTCTTACCCAGTCCAAAGATCAGGGCTTGATCCATCACCGTTTTTTAGCTCACTGCACCATCCCAGCTCAGAACTTGGCTATATGCAAATTAGTCTGACCCTGGCCCAGTGCATCATGGGAACACGGCAGACCAAACTACCAAGCCAATTCTTACACTGGGAAGGAAACAAGCTTCCGGGGACCGGTTTCTGGCATTTCAGCCGTCTTCGGCCGGGCTTGCTTGAATCCTGATGGTGCAATGAGCAAGGAACTCACATCTGAGTATACCCTTCCAACCTTATGGTGGACAAAAATGATTCAGAAAAGGGGGTGGTGATGAACAGTGTGTCTGAATTAAGCAGACCACTCTTACCCAGTCCAAAGATCAGGGCTTGATCCATCACCGTTTTTTAGCTCACTGCACCATCCCAGCTCAGAACTTGGCTATATGCAAATTAGTCTGACCCTGGCCCAGTGCATCATGGGAACACGGCAGACCAAACTACCAAGCCAATTCTAATACTGGGAAGGAAACAAGCTTCCGGGGACCGGTTTCTGGCATTTCAGCCGTCTTCGGCCCGGCTTGCTTGAATCCTGATGGTGCAATGAGCAAGGAACTCACATCTGAGTATACCCTTCCAACCTTATGGTGGACAAAAATGATTCAGAAAAGGGGGTGGTGATGAACAGAGTGTCTGAATTAAGCAGACCACTCTTACCCAGTCCAAAGATCAGGACTTGATCCATCACCGTTTTTTAGCTCACTGCACCATCCCAGCTCAGAACTTGGCTATATGCAAATTAGTCTGACCCTGGCCCAGTGCATCATGGGAACAGGGCAGACCAAACTACCAAGCCAATTCTTATACTGGGAAGGAAACAAGCTTCCGGGGACCGGTTTCTGGCATTTCAGCCGTCTTCGGCCCGGCTTGCTTGAATCCTGATGGTGCAATGAGCAAGGAACTCACATCTGAGTATACCCTTCCACGCTTATGGTGGGCAAAAATGATTCAGAAAAGGGGGTGGTGATGAACAGAGTGTCTGATTTAAGCAGACCACTCTTACCCAGTCCAAAGATCAGGGCTTGATCCATCACCATTTTTTAGCTCACTGCACCATCCCAGCTCAGAACTTGGCTATATGCAAATTAGTCTGACCCTGGCCCAGTGCATCATGGGAACAGGGCAGACCAAACTACCAAGCCAATTCTTATACTGGGAAGGAAACAAGCTTCCGGGGACCGGTTTCTGGCATTTCAGCCGTCTTCGGCCGGGCTTGCTTGAATCCTGATGGTGCAATGAGCAAGGAACTCACATCTGAGTATACCCTTCCAACCTTATGGTGGACAAAAATGATTCAGAAAAGGGGGTGGTGATGAACAGAGTGTCTGAATTAAGCAGACCACTCTTACCCAGTCCAAAGATCAGGGCTTGATCCATCACCGTTTTTTAGCTCACTGCACCATCCCAGCTCAGAACTTGGCTATATGCAAATTAGTCTGACCCTGGCCCAGTGCATCATGGGAACACGGCAGACCAAACTACCAAGCCAATTCTTATACTGGGAAGGAAACAAGCTTCCGGGGACCGGTTTCTGGCATTTCAGCCGTCTTCGGCCGGGCTTGCTTGAATCCTGATGGTGCAATGAGCAAGGAACTCACATCTGAGTATACCCTTCCAACCTTATGGTGGACAAAAATGATTCAGAAAAGGGGGTGGTGATGAACAGAGTGTCTGAATTAAGCAGACCACTCTTACCCAGTCCAAAGATCAGGGCTTGATCCATCACCGTTTTTTAGCTCACTGCACCATCCCAGCTCAGAACTTGGCTATATGCAAATTAGTCTGACCCTGGCCCAGTGCATCATGGGAACACGGCAGACCAAACTACCAAGCCAATTCTTATACTGGGAAGGAAACAAGCTTCCGGGGACCGGTTTCTGGCATTTCAGCCGTCTTCGGCCGGGCTTGCTTGAATCCTGATGGTGCAATGAGCAAGGAACTCACATCTGAGTATACCCTTCCAACCTTATGGTGGACAAAAATGATTCAGAAAAGGGGGTGGTGATGAACAGTGTGTCTGAATTAAGCAGACCACTCTTACCCAGTCCAAAGATCAGGGCTTGATCCATCACCGTTTTTTAGCTCACTGCACCATCCCAGCTCAGAACTTGGCTATATGCAAATTAGTCTGACCCTGGCCCAGTGCATCATGGGAACACGGCAGACCAAACTACCAAGCCAATTCTAATACTGGGAAGGAAACAAGCTTCCGGGGACCGGTTTCTGGCATTTCAGCCGTCTTCGGCCCGGCTTGCTTGAATCCTGATGGTGCAATGAGCAAGGAACTCACATCTGAGTATACCCTTCCAACCTTATGGTGGACAAAAATGATTCAGAAAAGGGGGTGGTGATGAACAGAGTGTCTGAATTAAGCAGACCACTCTTACCCAGTCCAAAGATCAGGGCTTGATCCATCACCGTTTTTTAGCTCACTGCACCATCCCAGCTCAGAACTTGGCTATATGCAAATTAGTCTGACCCTGGCCCAGTGCATCATGGGAACAGGGCAGACCAAACTACCAAGCCAATTCTTATACTGGGAAGGAAACAAGCTTCCGGGGACCGGTTTCTGGCATTTCAGCCGTCTTCGGCCCGGCTTGCTTGAATCCTGATGGTGCAATGAGCAAGGAACTCACATCTGAGTATACCCTTCCACGCTTATGGTGGACAAAAATGATTCAGAAAAGGGGGTGGTGATGAACAGAGTGTCTGAATTAAGCAGACCACTCTTACCCAGTCCAAAGATCAGGGCTTGATCCATCACCGTTTTTTAGCTCACTGCACCATCCCAGCTCAGAACTTGGCTATATGCAAATTAGTCTGACCCTGGCCCAGTGCCTCATGGGAACAGGGCAGACCAAACTACCAAGCCAATTCTTATACTGGGAAGGAAACAAGCTTCCGGGGACCGGTTTCTGGCATTTCAGCCGTCTTCGGCCCGGCTTGCTTGAATCCTGATGGTGCAATGAGCAAGGAACTCACATCTGAGTATACCCTTCCACGCTTCTGGTGGACAAAAATGATTCAGAAAAGGGGGTGGTGATGAACAGAGTGTCTGAATTAAGCAGACCACTCTTACCCAGTCCAAAGATCAGGGCTTGATCCATCACCGTTTTTTAGCTCACTGCACCATCCCAGCTCAGAACTTGGCTATATGCAAATGAGTCTGACCCTGGCCCAGTGCATCATGGGAACAGGGCAGACCAAACTACCAAGCCAATTCTTATACTGGGAAGGAAACAAGCTTCCGGGGACCGGTTTCTGGCATTTCAGCCGTCTTCGGCCGGGCTTGCTTGAATCCTGATAGTGCAATGAGCAAGGAACTCACATCTGAGTATACCCCTCCACGCTTATGGTGGACAAAAATGATTCAGAAAAGGGGGTGGTAATGAACAGAGTGTCTGAATTAAGCAGACCACTCTTACCCAGTCCAAAGATCAGGGCTTGATCCATCACCGTTTTTTAGCTCACTGCACCATCCCAGCTCAGAACTTGGCTATATGCAAATTAGTCTGACCCTGGCCCAGTGCATCATGGGAACAGGGCAGACCAAACTACCAAGCCAATTCTTATACTGGGAAGGAAACAAGCTTCCAAGGACCGGTTTCTGGCATTTCAGCCGTCTTCGGCCCAGCTTGCTTGAATCCTGATGGTGCAATGAGCAAGGAACTCACATCTGAGTATACCCTTCCACACTTATGGTGGACAAAAATGATTCAGAAAAGGGGGTGGTGATGAACAGAGTGTCTGAATTAAGCAGACCACTCTTACCCAGTCCAAAGATCAGGGCTTGATCCATCACCGTTTTTTAGCTCACTGCACCATCCCAGCTCAGAACTTGGCTATATGCAAATTAGTCTGACCCTGGCCCAGTGCATCATGGGAACAGTGCAGACCAAACTACCAAGCCAATTCTTATACTGGGAAGGAAACAAGCTTCCGGGGACCGGTTTCTGGCATTTCAGCCGTCTTCCACCAGGCTTGCTTGAATCCTGATGGTGCAATGAGCAAGGAACTCACATCTGAGTATACCCATCCACGCTTATGGTGGACAAAAATGATTCAGAAAAGGGGGTGGTAATGAACAGAGTGTCTGAATTAAGCAGACCACTCTTACCCAGTCCAAAGATCAGGGCTTGATCCATCACCGTTTTTTAGCTCACTGCACCATCCCAGCTCAGAACTTGGCTATATGCAAATTAGTCTGACCCTGGCCCAGTGCATCATGGGAACAGGGCAGACCAAACTACCAAGCCAATTCTTATACTGGGAAGGAAACAAGTTTCCGGGGACCGGTTTCTGGCATTTCAGCCGTCTTTGGCCCGGCTTGCTTGAATCCTGATGGTGCAATGAGCAAGGAACTCACATCTGAGTATACCCTTCCACGCTTATGGAGGACAAAAATGATTCAGAAAAGGGGGTGGTGATGAGCAGAGTGTCTGAATTAAGCAGACCACTCTTACCCAGTCCAAAGATCAGGGCTTGATCCATCACTGTTTTTTAGCTCACTGCACCCTCCCAGCTCAGAACTTGGCTATATGCAAATTAGTCTGACCCTGGCCCAGTGCATCATGGGAACAGGGCAGACCAAACTACCAAGCCAATTCTTATACTGGGAAGGAAACAAGCTTCCGGGGACCGGTTACTGGCATTTCAGCCGTCTTCGGCCCGGCTTGCTTGAATCCTGATGGTGCAATGAGCAAGGAACTCACATCTGAGTATACCCTTCCACGCTTATGGTGGACAAAAATGATTCAGAAAAGGGGGTGGTGATGAACAGAGTGTCTGAATTAAGCAGACCACTCTTACCCAGTCCAAAGATCAGGGCTTGATCCATCACTGTTTTTTAGCTCACTGCACCATCCCAGCTCAGAACTTGGCTATATGCAAATTAGTCTGACCCTGGCCCAGTGCATCATGGGAACAGGGCAGACCAAACTACCAAGCCAATTCTTATACTGGGAAGGAAACAAGCTTCCGGGGACAGGTTTCTGGCATTTCAGCCGTCTTCGGCCCGGCTTGCTTGAATCCTGATGGTGCAATGAGCAAGGAACTCACATCTGAGTATACCCTTCCACGCTTATGGTGGACAAACATGATTCAGAAAAGGGGGTGGTGATGAACAGAGTGTCTGAATTAAGCAGACCACTCTTACCCAGTCCAAAGATCAGGGCTTGATCCATTGCCGTTTTTTAGCTCACTGCACCATCCCAGCTCAGAACTTGGCTATATGCAAATTAGTCTGACCCTGGCCCAGTGCATCATGGGAACAGGGCAGACCAAACTACCAAGCCAATTCTTATACTGGGAAGGAAACAAGCTTCCAAGGACCAGTTTCTGGCATTTCAGCAGTCTTCGGCCCGGCTTGCTTGAATCCTGATGGTGCAATGAGCAAGGAACTCACATCTGAGTATACCCTTCCACGCATATGGTGGACAAAAATGATTCAGAAAAGGGGGTGGTGATGAACAGAGTGTCTGAATTAAGCAGACCACTCTTACCCAGTCCAAAGATCAGGGCTTGATCCATCACCGTTTTTTAGCTCGCTGCAACATCCCAGCTCAGAACTTGGCTATATGTAAATTAGTCTGACCCTGGCCCGGTGCATCATGGGATCAGGGCAGACCAAACTACCAAGCCAATTCTTATACTGGGAAGGAAACAAGTTTCCGGGGACCGGTTTCTGGCATTTCAGCCGTCTTCGGCCCTGCTTGCTTGAATCCTGATGGGAACTCACATCTGAGTATACCCTTCCACGCTTATGGTGGACAAAAATGATTCAGAAAAGGGGTGGTGATGAACAGAGTGTCTGAATTAAGCAGACCACTCTTACCCAGTCCAAAGATCAGGGCTTGATCCATTACAGTTTTTTAGCTCACTGCACCATCCCAGCTCAGAACTTGGCTATATGCAAATTAGTCTGACCCTGGCCCAGTGCATCATGGGAACAGGGCAGACCAAACTACCAAGCCAATTCTTATACTGGGAAGGAAACAAGCTTCCAGGGACCGGTTTCTGGCATTTCAGCCATCTTCGGCCCGGCTTGCTTGAACCCTGATGGTGCAATGAGCAAGGAACTCGTATCTGAGTATACCCTTCCACGCTTATGGTGGACAAAAATGATTCAGAAAAGGGGGTGGTGATGAACAGAGTGTCTGAATTAACCGCATGGACGCCTAGAGAATTCAGCTCCTTTAATGAGATTTCCATTGAAATGAATGGGCAGTGCATGACGAGTTACCCTTGTCATTAGCATCCAAGTGGTTAAGCAGACCACTCTTACCCAGTCCAAAGATCAGGGCTTGATCCATCACCGTTTTTTTAGCTCACTGCACCATCCCAGCTCAGAACTTGGCTATATGCAAATTAGTCTGACCCTGGCCCAGTGCATCATGGGAACAGGGCAGACCAAACTACCAAGCCAATTCTTATACTGGGAAGGAAACAAGCTTCCAAGGACCGGTTTCTGGCATTTCAGCCGTCTTCGGCCCAGCTTGCTTGAATCCTGATGGTGCAATGAGCAAGGAACTCACATCTGAGTATACCCTTCCACACTTATGGTGGACAAAAATGATTCAGAAAAGGGGGTGGTGATGAACAGAGTGTCTGAATTAAGCAGACCACTCTTACCCAGTCCAAAGATCAGGGCTTGATCCATCACCGTTTTTTAGCTCACTGCACCATCCCAACTCAGAACTTGGCTATATGCAAATTAGTCTGACCGTGGCCCAGTGCATCATGGGAACAGGGCAGACCAAACTACCAAGCCAATTCTTATACTGGGAAGGAAACAAGCTTCCGGGGACCGGTTTCTGGCATTTCAGCCGTCTTCGGCCCGGCTTGCTTGAATCCTGATGGTGCAATGAGCAAGGAACTCACATCTGAGTATACCCTTCCACACTTATGGTGGACAAAAATGATTCAGAAAAGGGGGTGGTGATGAACAGAGTGTCTGAATTAAGCAGACCACTCTTACCCAGTCCAAAGATCAGGGCTTGATCCATCACTGTTTTTTTAGCTCACTGCACGATCCCAGCTCAGAACTTGCCTATATGCAAATTAGTCTGACCCTGGCCCAGTGCATCATGGGAACAGGGCAGACCAAACTACCAAGCCAATTCTTATACTGGGAAGGAAACAAGCTTCCAAGGACCGGTTACTGGCATTTCAGCCGTCTTCGGCCCAGCTTGCTTGAATCCTGATGGTGCAATGAGCAAGGAACTCACATCTGAGTATACCCTTCCACGCTTATGGTGGGCAAAAATGATTCAGAAAAGGGGGTGGTGATGAACAGAGTGTCTGATTTAAGCAGACCACTCTTACCCAGTCCAAAGATCAGGGCTTGATCCATCACCGTTTTTTAGCTCACTGCACCATCCCAGCTCAGAACTTGGCTATATGCAAATTAGTCTGACCCTGGCCCAGTGCATCATGGGAACAGGGCAGACCAAACTACCAAGCCAATTCTTATACTGGGAAGGAAACAAGCATCCGGGGACCGGTTTCTGGCATTTCAGCCGTCTTCGGCCCGGCTTGCTTGAATCCTGATGGTGCAATGAGCAAGGAACTCACATCTGAGTATACCCTTCCACGCTTATGGTGGACAAAAATGATTCAGAAAAGGGGGTGGTGATGAACAGAGTGTCTGAATTAAGCAGACCACTCTTACCCAGTCCAAAGATCAGGGCTTGATCCATCACTGTTTTTTAGCTCACTGCACCATCCCAGCTCAGAACTTGGCTATATGCAAATTAGTCTGACCCTGGCCCAGTGCATCATGGGAACAGGGCAGACCAAACTACCAAGCCAATTCTTATACTGGGAAGGGAACAAGCTTACGGGGACAGGTTTCTGGCATTTCAGCCGTCTTCGGCCCGGCTTGCTTGAATCCTGATGGTGCAATGAGCAAGGAACTCACATCTGAGTATACCCTTCCACGCTTATGGTGGACAAAAATGATTCAGAAAAGGGGTGGTGATGAACAGAGTGTCTGAATTAAGCAGACCACTCTTACCCAGTCCAAAGATCAGGGCTTGATCCATCATCGTTTTTTAGCTCACTGCACCATCCCAGCTCAGAACTTGGCTATATGCAAATTAGTCTGACCCTGGCCCAGTGCATCATGGGAACAGGGCAGACCAAACTACCAAGCCAATTCTTATACTGGGAAGGAAACAAGTTTCCGGGGACCGGTTTCTGGCATTTCAGCCGTCTTTGGCCCGGCTTGCTTGAATCCTGATGGTGCAATGAGCAAGGAACTCACATCTGAGTATACCCTTCCACGCTTATGGAGGACAAAAATGATTCAGAAAAGGGGGTGGTGATGAACAGAGTGTCTGAATTAAGCAGACCACTCTTACCCAGTCCAAAGATCAGGGCTTGATCCATCACTGTTTTTTAGCTCACTGCACCCTCCCAGCTCAGAACTTGGCTATATGCAAATTAGTCTGACCCTGGCCCAGTGCATCATGGGAACAGGGCAGACCAAACTACCAAGCCAATTCTTATACTGGGAAGGAAACAAGCTTCCGGGGACCGGTTACTGGCATTTCAGCCGTCTTCGGCCCGGCTTGCTTGAATCCTGATGGTGCAATGAGCAAGGAACTCACATCTGAGTATACCCTTCCACGCTTATGGTGGACAAAAATGATTCAGAAAAGGGGGTGGTGATGAACAGAGTGTCTGAATTAAGCAGACCACTCTTACCCAGTCCAAAGATCAGGGCTTGATCCATCACTGTTTTTTAGCTCACTGCACCATCCCAGCTCAGAACTTGGCTATATGCAAATTAGTCTGACCCTGGCCCAGTGCATCATGGGAACAGGGCAGACCAAACTACCAAGCCAATTCTTATACTGGGAAGGAAACAAGCTTCCGGGGACAGGTTTCTGGCATTTCAGCCGTCTTCGGCCCGGCTTGCTTGAATCCTGATGGTGCAATGAGCAAGGAACTCACATCTGAGTATACCCTTCCAC